>NC_086243.1:22185000-22790000 GCF_036321145.2 Pelmatolapia mariae
TCATTACGTTACCATCACCATATGTTACTGTTTGTATGATGTTCCTTTTCTGAAATGTTGTTAGTTTTCTTCCAGATGTACTGGGAATCAAAACTTCCAAAAACCTCAGCTTCTGTTTCATCAGTCTAGTATTTTCCCAAAGTATTTTGGATCATTAAGACGAGCCTTTGTGTTCATTTTGGTCAGTAGTGGTTTTCTTCTTGAACTCTCTCATGGGTGCCATTTTTGCCCAAACTCTTACTTATTTTTGAATCATGAACACTGACCTAACTGAGGCGAGTGAGGAGTGCAGTCCTTTAATGTTGTTCTGGGTTCGTTTTTAACCTCCTGGATGAGTCACTGATGTGCTTTTGGAGTAATTTTGGTTGGCTTCTGGGAAGATTCACCACTGTTCCGTGTTTTTGTCATTTGTGAATAATGGCTCTCACTGTGGTTCTGTGGAGTTCAACAGCTTTAGAAATGGCTTTATAACCTTTTCCTTTACCAGACTGACAGATGTCAGTGACTTTATTTCTCAGGTGTTTCTTTAGGTTGTGGCATGATGTGTTGCTTTTTGAGATCTTTTAGCCTGCTTCACTTTGTCAGACAAGTTCTATGTAAGTGATTTCTTGATTCAACAGATCTGCCAGTAATCAGTATCAGTGAAACTGAACACAACTTTACAAAAAATGTGGTTAATCACAGTTAATTTGTGATTTAACATGAGAATTCAGAAGGGGGCAAACACTTTTTACACCACTGTGTATTACCTTTTTGAATGGTAAAAATTTTAGGAATCATAAAAACTTTTTTACCCAGTTGAAATATCAGCTAAGTAAGATTTTGAGCTCTTGCAGTCATCATTGGCTTCATGAAACGTCTTTGTCGCAGTCCCTGCAAAGTAGCAGTAGGATCCATGTCTTTTCCAACCCTGCATTGCAGAGAAACAACAGTTGGAAAATTATTTAAGCTTGGTGTTATATGCTGTCTTTGTGTACATATCTTTTTGTGGCAGCAAGAAGAAAAACCCCATATGCCCACTTTGATTACTTCAAAGTCAAAGTGAACTTTATTGTCATGTCTGGTATATACAGTACAGTATATAGAGAGACGAGACAACGAGGCTCCAGTTACATTCAGTGCAAAAGACAAACAATAAATATAAGAGTACACTTTAAGACTAAGGTAAAAGGATCAATAACAATTTAAAATTTACAATTTACAGTTTGATAATACTTTGTATTGTATGAGATTGCTTACTCCACGAGATTTTTTTCCTAAAAATGCAATCACTAAATAAGGTGCTAATTTAATCAGGAGAATCTGCCTGCTTTTTTTTTTTTTTTTTAAATTGTATTTTTCTTCTAAACAGCATCTAAATACAATGTTTGATTAGGTATCATATCCTATGTGTATGCTGTTTTCCCAGCTATTTCTTGGACCATAGGCACAAAGTAGCTTTAGACATCGTACCATTTGAAATATACAACAGCCTTTACAAATCAAACAGATTACAGGATGTGTGCATTCAGACCAACCAGATGCAGACATTCTTTGGAAAATATAGGAACTGTTCACATACAGTTTTGCAGCCTGCGTTCAGCTCCACTTCATCTCCAGAGGGTTCAGAGTCACTTGTCTTCATGCAGATAAAGCCATGTTTCTCTTCACACACACGGTCAGCCCAGTTTCCATTCTGCAAGAATGGAAAGAACAAAATTTATGTGGAAACTGAAATTAACAAGAGATAGACAGGCGATGGTGCATATCATAAAACAAAAGCCTCATACTCTTTCATATGTCCAGGCTGGATTTTTATTTTTATTGTATTTGTTTTGTTTGTTTGAAAAATCATGTGAATGCGATAATTCAAACAGGAAGTAACGTAGGACTTGTTACGACCCCCTCTGCTAGGCGTCAGGGGAGGAGTAACATACACACGCCCCGAACACGAAACTGAGTAAAGAAAGGTTTTAATTTCAAACTTTGAACAGAAAACCGACAGGGCTGTTCAACAGACCCCTGGGCAAACAATTACTATATAAAGACAAAAGAAAAGACAAGAGTAAAAGCTAAAGGTTAACTAAGGCAAGCTGGCGGCACACAAAATAAAAGCTAAGAGTAAACTAAGGCGAGCCAGCGTCACAATATTCCACTCACTGCCAGCTAGCAGCTCAAAGCTCTAATCAGGCTAAGTTCAAACATGCATCAAGGTTTGACAAAGTTCAGCAATATGAACAAGTTCAACAAAGATTGACGAGGGAGGCACGAAGGGCAAACTGCAGGTTCAGTCCTAAGCAGCAGCCACTGAGGGAAGGACCTCTGGCCTTTTGTAGTCCCCGGTAAATGCAGGCAGCCGTGTCATTGGTCCATCGTGTTCAAGGCTCCTGCAGCAGCCAATGGTGTGAGTGGTCTGGCACACTCTGATCTGCATGAAGTTGAGGCGGGCATAGATCCGGGGCCAGCCAATCCCCCGTGAGTCCTGGAACACTGTGATTTCCATGGAGGAAGGCGGGGCCACCTGAGGCCAGAGGCCGTAACACCCCTCCCCTTAAAATACCAACTATGTTGGGCAGAAGCAGACATTAGAGTGAACAAAAAACAAAGAACAAACACAGCAAAACATATTTACAACCGAGACAGACCATCAGCTAAAACATTTTCAGACCCCTTTTTGTGGTGAATACTCAAGTTATATTCCTGCAACAACAGCGCCCAGCGCACAAGGCGCTGGTTATGATTAAACATGCGAGCAAGGAACACGAGTGGGTTGTGGTCGGTGTACACAACAAGAGGTAGCATGCTGGACCCCAGGTATACGTGAAAGTGCTGAAGAGCCAACAACAAAGCCAAGGTCTCCTTTTCAATGGTGGAGTAGTTTAACTGATTTTTATTGAACTTGCGGGAAAAGTAACAAACGGGGTGGTCCAAACCCTGCAAGTCTTCTTGCTGCTCTAAAGACAGATGCTCGAGCAGACTCGGCAACGCTTTCAGCATTTCTGAGTTAGACAGACGGGGTCTAGAACAGGTGGGATAACTTAGTTTTAAACCATCAACCTCGTCCACCCCTCCTTCCTCTAGGTGGCTTGAGGCTACAATAGGAGCACAGAACCCAGCAGGCTCTGGTGTTGACCGAGGATGGTATAATTTCAACATGTTTATGTGGCAGACGCGTGATTTGCGTCTGCGGTCGGGAGTGCAAATTACATAGTCAGTCTCCCCTCTCTTTTCACAGACTTTAAAGGGGCCGCTATACCTAGCAGACAAGGCTGAGCCTGGAACAGGCAAGAGCACAAGAACCTGGTCACCCACCTGAAAGGTTCTTTTAACAGAAGCCTTATAATGGCGTTTCATCTTTCCCTGTGAAACGGCAAGGTGCTGTTTAGCCAGAGCGTTGGCTTGGTTCAAACGCTTACGGAAGTGTTTTACATACCTGCTTACATTTACTTTGGAAACCCCATGTGGGCTCAAAAACGCCTCTTTCAGAGCTTTGAGCTATGGCCAAATACCAGCTCAAGGACAGGACTCACAAATTCATACCGTAGTTTCATCTACTAGTAGGCTGAGCAGTAGCACTGGCAGCCGCCAGTGAGTGCTAAATCTTCTTTTTGCTGTGAAACTGATTTAATTTGCCTTCCTAGCAATCATACAAGAAGGTTTCCTTATTTATGTTTATTATGTTGAAACAATACTGGAGCATTCTCACACTGTTAGAATATAGTGGAAAAAAGGGCTTCATAGAAGTGACTTAAAGACAGGCCCCAGAGTCAAGGTGTGCAGCAAAGGTTTTTAAATTTCCTTTGGCTAATATGTATTGTTGGGGAGTAACGGAATACATGTACTGCCATTACGTATTTAAAATACAAAATATGAGTAACTGTATTCCGTTACAGTTACCATTTAAAAAGGTGGTATTTAGAATACAGTTACTTTGTTGAAATAAATGGAATACACGTATTTTCCTGTTTCATATTGTGGCGGGTCAGGACTGTTTGGGTTTTGTTTGACAGCTATGTTCTGTTGTTCCGGCAGGGTTACAGTTGCCATGGTTACAGGGTGACGCGCTCTCTCTCTGCTACTGTGTGTTTCCTGGGTGAGAGAGCGCCTTTTTGTTGTTGTTGTTGTGCTAAGCTAATAGGCAGAATGCTACAGGCATAGCCCTAAAGAATGTAGCCTCATGGGCAGTGTAGTCCGTGCTGCACGGAGAATGGACTGCCATACCCGTTATGTGTCTGTGAAGGTGAGGAGGGAGAAAAAGGAGAGTGGAAAAGTACGAGCTGTCATCGAGCAGAAACGGGAGCTGGAAGCATGTAAATATAATAATAACCACTGCAGCCAAGAAGAGTGATTGACGAGCCCAGTTGTAAGTACGCTATCAAGACTCGACTGTACACTGTGTTCGTGTTTTCCTCCGAAACAATAAGTTCCGTTGGAGCAGCCTTTCAACGCCTATCTCTGTCTCTCGCAAGCAAAGTTGACCCAGACAACAAAGTAAAACTATTTTTCGGCTACGAGCCCGACACGGAACCCGACGTATTAGCCAGAGGTCCCTTTACCTCCAGTAATAGTAATAAATCACACAGCAATAGTACATTCATGTAGTTGTAAAAAGCATGATAATATATTAAGTAATCCAAAGTATTCAGAATACGTTACAAAATACATTTTGGGGCATGTATTCTGTAATCTGTAGTGGAATACATTTTAAAAGTAACCTTCCCAACACTGCTAATATGTGTTTACTGTATGTTGTGAAGTAAGGTGTGATACATAGGTTTAGAGGAAAAAGCTGATGTGTCATAATCATCAATAATCACTCCCACATTGTGCACCTTACCTTCCCTCTGATCAGAACACAGTCTTCTTGTTCAGAGGTGACAGTTGGTTCCCTAGAGTCCCAGCTAGTGTAACTCACAGGAGAATGATCACTCCAGACAAACAGCCTCTCTCTCTTCCTGTCATTTAGTCCAATCCAGAGTTCATCAGTGGATGCTGCAGACAGAAAATAACATTAATTTGTTGTATAATCTTCTTGATATAATCTTCTTGATACATTTGCTACTCTTTAGATGTTACTTTTGCATGTAAGTTTTAGACTGTTGCTAATTGCTGTCTGCCAGAATTGCTGGACTAAACAAACATTATCATATGTGAGATGTGCAGCAATACAGGGATCAGAAAACAACAGGAAGTTACTGAATGCTTATGAAGAGATAAACATAATGACCTGCCAAAATTAGTCGATTCCAAAAACTAACAACTGACAAATGGTCATTATTATAAACAGGGTTCGTACGGGTGCTTGAAATCCTTGAAAATGCTTGAATCTTAATGTTGTCTTTTCAAGGTTTGAAAGTGCTTGAATTTCAGATGTGGTGCTTAAAAGTGCTTGAAAATGTAACTGTATTTCATTCACAACAAATAACTATCTGATTGAATAGTTTTCTTATCAGATAGAGAAATAAAATGAGTCGCAAAATGTAAAAGCAAAATTTCCCCGCCTGGGCTGCCTTGCATCTGTGTCAACGTGTGACCCCGCCCCTCCCTCGGCCAGTCGGGGATGAGTGCGCTAACATACCTGTAGGTTGATGTTTTAATGAGTGTTGATGGAAAACGACAATGGCGGAGTTTGCGCTCTCCAGTCGCGTGATAGGTGAGTCCTTGTAAATAATTTTCCAGTACGCATACGTTACACATGCTATTTTTTAAATTATAATTATTATTATTATTATTTTGCTAGCTATCAAACTCGCTGGAGAAATGATTGAAATGCACTGAGTGTGATGCAGTATGGCAGCGCTATTATGGAATATGCTGTGAACTTAGCTAACATTACTTAGCAGTAATATAAGTTACTTTGCTCAAGTGAAAGCTTTAAACATTAGCCGATACATAACTAGCCAACTTAAGGCTTTCTGATTAACCCTCTGGGGTCGACGGACCCAGAGTCTCCATTTCAACTTGGGTCGAACGTGCGGACTTCAAGCTATATACCAGTTTTTAAATTGTGTTGATAGGCCACGTAAAACCGATGTTTTTTGAATAAAACAGTGGCGTTTACTCCGGGAAGAAACGGTCTAAACCGCGTTTTCTATGGAGAGCGATAGCAAACACGCTTTGCTTGTGAGTAAAAAAAGAAAAGGAAAAAACACTTCTTCCCTATTGGTGGAAAAATGTACCATGTCGACCAATCAAAAAATGATATGGCAACATGTGCAATTTGGTCGTTTGGGAGGAGGGGGAAGTTTTAGGAGTGACCGGCGAAAGAGAGAGAGAGAGTTTTGATACGTGAGAGTTTTGTGACGTTTGCCGTGTTTGGAGTTTCAAGTTAGTGTGTTGTCTTGTGTAGTTAGTGTGTAGTTTTTGTTTTGTGTGTCAGTTCTACTAGTGAATGTCACAGTTGCTGCAAAAAAGCCACCAAAGGCAAATTGCAGTGTAAACGCTTTCCCCACATGGAAAACAGGGTGACACACCTGCTGTCAGACCTGCAGGATTTATCCCTGTGCTGTTCTCATCTGTGTTATAGTGGACACAAACTATTTTTTGGAATTGCATAAATAATTTGTGTGTCTTCTTATATGACGCAGAGCACCTGATTGTTCTGTAAATAGTTTTAAATGGTTATATAAAAAACGTCTGAGCCTTGGCTGCATTTTTAGGTAAATAGTACCATATAACTTTGTTGTTTGCAAAACTTGTGCATATTTTTTAAAAATTTACAATTTGTATTTGCATTTCAAGTTATGAAAATGATTCCTTAAACATGCTTGTGGTTTTTACAGTCAAAAATATCACTTTCTACTCGTATTTTAAATTATGTCTGAATTTAGATAAATTGTGCTGACACATTATGTCAAAATGAGTAAATAACAGAGTGGCAAGATAAACAGTTTTTAAAGGTGAAATATAGAGGCCAAATCAAAAGTAGTCAAAAACGGCCAGTTATACCCTGGACCCCAGAGGGTTAAAGGCTAAAAGCAAAGTTGTCATCAAGTACTGTTTATATTTGTGTGCATTGCTGCAGCTTTTTTAAGTATTAACTTGGTGCCTTTGGGTGAAATAATGGTAATATGAGGGACCGATCCATATGGTCACAAAGAATAGCCACTTGTTTCTGTGCTACCAAAGTTCCCCAGCTTTCATTCAAAATGTGTTTATCGTCAGCACCTACACATTAAACTACTTAAACATTATAAATGGCTTCAAGCTCACACTGAGACCTGTGGGGCACTATCAGCCACTGAGACAGTACACACATTTATATGTGTATTTGTATAGGAATATTTCATACTTTAAGGGTGCTTGTTTATTTAAGGCAGATATACAAAATACATTGGAATTGTACATAATAATATCACAGATGATAAATTCAATAGATTTTAAGTAGATGCTTGTGCATTCTTAAAGTCCTATATGTTGAATTGAACTATGTGATCTGTTCAAGCCTCTCCCAGTCAGTGCTGTTCTCCATGCCTGTCTGACTGTACATGATGTTATTAGCACAAACACTTTAAAGGTGATCATTTAGGACTTCAGCAATAATACAGACAGCAATGTAGTTAGCAATAAACCAGTTTTATTGGGAATTAACTTAAAAAAAACAAACAACAAACACATATCTGTCACCTATTTTTTGTCACACAGGAAAGAAGCATCAATATCTGATGAAAAGACTTATTTATTTATTTATTTTTTGTTTTTCAACAGGAGAAGAATATCTAACAAGTTGATTTGTTCACATTTTCACATCTTAATTTTTAAGTGAAATGTGCATTTTGAGTTTATACACTATGTATAGTGCAAAAGGACCGTTTCCTTTTGCAGTATTTTTGTGTGGTGCGTTTTTCTATGTCTTAACAAAAGGGGAGCAAAGGTGTCTTTTCACATGGTCTTACTGAGGTATTGCGAATTGAAACATGCATTCTTTTTTTTTTTTTGGCGGGGGGTGGGGGTGGGGTGCTGGAAAAGCTCGAAAAGGGACCTTGAAGGTGCTTAAAAAGTGCTTGAATTTGACCCTGAAAAAGGCGTATGAACCCTGTATAAAGAGGAAGTCTGCCTGTTGGCTGAGAAATGACTATTGCCTGTTGTCAGAGAACTGGATTTCTTAAGTTGGAGGACAGTTGTACATTGAAACTACAGCAGTAGACCCCTTTTCCAGGAAAAGATGGCTCACATTCTTAATAAGTGTGTAGCTATAAGATGTTCATTAATATCTGGGTTTGGTATGTCTTTAACTTTTGAGTGTGATTTTCAACCCAACTTAGAGATTTGCAGAATTAAAATGGTAAATGGTAAATGGCCTGTATTTGTATAGCGCTTTACTAGTCCCTAAGGACCCCAAAGCGCTTTACACATCCAGTCATCCACCCATTCACGCACACATTCACACACACACACCAATTAAGGAGAGACAACTTCTTGTGACTTAAACACAAGATGAAAACTTCCTGGAACTTTAGCAATAACTTCTGCTATCCTCGTGTTGGTGTTGTTTCTGGGTCAACATAACAGTATTGTTCCAGGACTAAAATTGCAACTGACCAATCACATTGTTATGATGTCATAGCTTTGCAACTTGCAAAAGAAAAGGGAGGGGTTAGGATTAGAGTTGGGTGTCAGTATGTGATCGTGGTCTGGGTGATGGCGTTAGGGTTAGGATTTGGTGTGTGGTGTGATGATGTTTCCACATCGCAACACTATGACAGCACTGCAATGTGATTGATAACTTGCAATGTTGAACCTGGACAAACATTTCTTTTTTGATCCAGGAACATACCAACACAATCATATTAGATCATGTTTCAAAAATATTTAATTTAGTCACCAGAAAGGGCAGATGTGGGGAAACTACCAGCAAGAAAAGATTATGTTAAAGGAATACAAATGTTTTTATTGTCATACCATATCCAAGTTGAGAGATGATGAAGCTTTGGTCCTCCACATTACGAATGCTTACTAGGTCTCCTCCTTCTTTACGGCAAGCTTTCTGAGCATCAGACCATTTTTTTGTTTCATTACGATAAAGGTAAAAGCAGTGGCCATTGTAGGGGATCCAGGGTGCTGTACAGAATCCGCTCTCGGCAGCTATGAAGCATAAGAAGAACAAAAGAAGTAGATGAAAGAAATAGACTCAATCAAGTTGTTTAAAGAGAAGGGTAGAGAAGGGATTTTTTCTATACCTTCAGTAGGTGCAGCCAAAGGTCCTTCACTGTAGCAGATGTATCCCAGTTTCTTGTTGCATTTTGAACTTTGCCAAGAGTACTGAACAGCGCCATCAATAATTCCACACTTATGTCCTGGATTAGAAACTGGATGTCCTAAAGTACAGTGATGGTAAATGATACTTGTCACTTATGAGATGAGACTCGGCAACTTTCCATTCACACGATTCTCAAGATATTTAGAAGCACGGTGTGTATTGTGTATAAGCATTTTAGTTTTAGTGGAAATGACGTAGAAGCCTATGATTTCTACCCAAGAGTGACAAGGCTATGTGACATACAAGCCCACCGCAATAATTTAGCGGTGGTTGAAATTTCTGACCAACAGCAAATTCTCTGATTATTGCTATATCAGCAGTGTGACTGGCACACCCATGTGGAAGAAATTTATAAGAAATAGGGAAAAAAATTCTTTACTTGCTGACAGATAACATTTCTTATATAAAGAAAACAGATGGCAAACATGATCAAGATGAACTGCTGAGATAATTTAACAATAGTAATATAAATTATCATCAGAATGGTAACACAAGCTCCTGAAACTTGAAAGAAAACTTACCTGAGTCCCAATTCAGATATGCATAAGGATTCCCATTAGACCACTTCCACACATAATCTAAATCCTGGAAGATCAGTCCAACCCAGAGCTTGTACTCCTGTCCCCTATTTGCCCCTAATAGTGCTGTCAGTAGAGTTTAACAGAGAAAAGAGACAGAGAAAACAAAAAGTTACCAAGTGTAATACTCAAAACATAATCATCAGCTGGAGCTGTGTCTACAGTCTACAGACCACAACAACCTTAATGTTTCAAGTTTTAGTTATTTGTCAAACTCTCTCAGCTTAAATGAATCATTTGGTTTTCAATAGATTCAATGTACTGTGGAGATTTGTCACCTTACCTGAAATAAACGCCTGCTCGTGAGGATTGCTGATACTGAGCAGGGAGGCACTCTGCTGTTTGCAGCTGGCGTCAGCCTGATCCCAGGTCAGCGCTGACTGTGTGTTGAGCTGATAAGATGCTCCTGTTGTGGGGTCTTTGTTCCAGGTTTCTTTGGCTGTGACATAAAAACAGTCAAAGTCGGGTTCTGCTTATACAGTAGATTATTATTCTGAAAACCTGTATTAGAATTTATTGTGTACTTACAGTTAGTTGGGCAATAACCCCAGAGTTCATGATCATATTTGGTTTCAACCGCACACCATTTACGATTCCCTGCATCGTCAAATGCAGTGCACTCCGAGTACCAATTGCTTTTGTAGTAGAAAGGAAACATGCACGGCCTTCCAGCTGCATTTCCTTCAATGGTGTAAAGTTCTGAAGGACCAAAATAAGGAAAACGTGTAAGAAAAGAACAAAGAATAGCTTGAATAGCTTAAGCAAAGCGATACTTTTATAATTTATCAACATCTTGTAATCATTTGACACACTATCTTTGCATTACAACTATTTTGGAACTAAATATGAAAATCTACACATTTATTTCATCGCTACTATTATTTCCATAAAAGTAATTGTGAATCACTTTACAATGTATTTTTATTCATTTCACTTACCTGTATATGTTCTTGTGCAAGCACCGCTGGAAGTCCCAGAAATTGTAAGATGACTACTGGGTCCGACTTTATTTGAGAGCACGGCCGAGTTATCAGCAGTGAGGTCAATGTAAAGTTCTTGGCCTTTGAGAGCGATCACAGTTTCATTCTTGCATTCCCACTTTTGGAGCTCACTGGTTTCATCACAGTCATAGAGGTTTACTTCACTGCCCACAGTTTTCCCCTGAACACCCAGGCACTTGTTCTTATACTGAACCAAAAGTCGATCCCCAGATGTCCAGCGCATGGAAAAACAGAAGTTATTTAATTTTACCAAACAAAAACCAGTGCCCCTGTTAATTAGTTGAAATTGGGAATCTGTAGAGAAAAAATATTGAAAAACAGTACTGTTAGTGATGTAAAAAACAAAGAATAAGTTATAGAGGATTATAGAGAAATAGAGGGCATAATCTTACATATAGTACAGACAGGTTTGACATTAATTATGCTCTGTAAAAGAGTAAAAAAACTAAAATTAATAGTTGGACTACTGTACCATTTGAAGCCAAACAGAAAAATGTTTGGATGAGAAGCACAAACGCTGTAAAAGTTATCCTCATTGTTAGTATTCCCATTCCTATGTCATATATCATATGAGCTACTTGCACAGGACTGAAACATAAGGTGCAAATGATTGTCGACCATGACTCTTTATATCATCCTGTCTTGCCTCATCATGATGGGTGATGTTGCACAAGAAAAGGGAGGGGAAAGTTATTGTGAATTTTGCACAACTGAGGACAACTGAGCAAACAGTGTAGATAAATAACCTTGAAACTCTTTGGTTGAAATAGTAAAAGTAAAAATAAAAGTTAAAACTTATAAATAAATGTAAGTGAGCTCTCTAACCATGATAGATACAAACTCACTCACTAAGTCCCTAACTCACTAACAAATTTCCCACGTGTGGGACTAACAAAAGGTAATCTTATCTTAACTCAACATAAAGTTGTGGTGTACAGTATTTTCCCCAAAAAACACTTACAATAGAAATACAGAATAGTTTGTCAAGTCGTCATCGGGGTAGATATCAACATGAAGCTAGGATAGGTTTTTGTCATCAGAATCAGAAATACTTTATTAATCCCGGAGTGCTTCATCAGTTGTTTTAGAAAGATGCAGGAACTCAAATTGTGATTTAAGCACAGCCAAACATGATTCGTAGCAGTGACTGATAACTGCAAGCATTGGGTAATAATTGAAAAAAATTTGGCTTTCATTTTGCTGACCATCACATTATGTTGCAATGCAAAATTGTGCAATTATTTAAAAGGTTATAACACTAAATAATGTAAGTGCCAGTGTCCTCTACAACTAACTCACAGCCCAGCAGAAAAGCTTCCTGTTGTGAATAGGAACATTGTCAGGAAAGCGGAAGGACATAAAATTCTCAGTAAACAGTACAAAACTTTCTCAGTTTATATCTGCATATTACTTCCTTATTGGGTTTAGAATTTGTAGTTTCAGATTTCAAACAACAGTGCAGATCACCACAAGCTGTGATTTGTACTCCCACAAACTCTTTATCAGTGATGCTTGTAAGTTTAACGAAGTTAGCAAATACTTGCTCAAAAAAACGGTTTCAACAGTTAATACTCTGATAAAGAAAAGACTTTTAGCTAGTTTTATGTTCCCATGTAGAACCAATACATGTTTCATCGAATCTCTGCATCAGAGGTGGCAAGGCTAAAGTTAGCATGTCCCATTGAGCTCCAGTAGTGACAAAAGCAGGATATTTAGCAAGCTGTAATTTTTACTCCCAAGTTTCAAAACAACATCTCTGTTTTTCTGTTGTAATAAACACAATTGTGTATAAATGTCAAGAGTATTAAGATGGCTGATAATACACTCAAAAAAGATAAAAACAGTTTTAATAGAGTACTAAAATAAACATGTACAAATAGATACTTGACATATGAAATTCTTTATCTACAAATAGCGTTTGACGCGTAAGTAAGTGAAAACTGTCTGGATTTAGACTTTCAATTAGATCTATACCGACTTGCCTATGCCATGCTGTCATGCTACCTCCCTGGCGAAGGCGTCGGGGTAGGCGCAGTGGTCGGCTGTTTAAACTAAAGCTCTCTTTGGTGCACCATCCCACTACCGTCAAAGGAATACATAGATTATTTCCTGGAGGTTTTTTGCACCGACGTTTCCTGGACCCTGTGGATTCCTGCCTTATCCCCGTGGTCTGCCAGGATGACGCGCCGCTCCTTCGTGACCCCTGTCCTCCTCGGCCCAACGTGCGCCGGGCGAACCTCTGCAATCTGAGGCTGCTGTGTTGGGCTCCCTATGCTGCTGAGGCTCATACCTCATCCCCGGCTCCTAGGATTGGGCTGGTAAATGCCAGATCGATGGTGAACAAATCTTTTATTCTGAATGAGTTATTCACCTCCTGGAAACTGGACTTCATGTGTGTCACGGAGACTTGGCTTAACACTGGTGCACTCAAAAAAAGGAATGAGGTGGATTGTTCAGTGTATATTAATTATTTATTTTCATTTTACTTAAAATATGTTTTTGTTAAGTTAAAATATGTTTTTCTAATCAAGTCTAGGTAATTGTGTCTATTATTGTCTGTACAGAATACTAATGTGTTACTTGATGGCATAACATTTAAGTTAATTAGGATCGATATACTTCGTATATCCACAAGGTGGCAGTAATGCAAAAACAGTTAATAAAACCGCGAAGAACAACAAGGTTTCACGGCTTGGGCCTGCTCGTGCGCAAGACTTCAAATTTAATTTAAAAACGTTTTTGGCGGCGAGCTGCTATTTCGTTTTTGAGAGGTAAGACCACTTTTTTCTTTGACTGTGTTGTGTAGTATCTACATGTTGAGCATGGTTATATTTTGCGTTTGTGTTATGTGACATGTTATGTAGTTTGCGTGCGCCTGTGCTACATTAGTTTTACTGGGTCCTGGATAAGTTAGATATGTCTGCTTTCATCTTGCCAAGCCCTGCCATCGTAACACGGGAACCGTGAGACCACTGGACAGTTGGTGTGTATAGGTATACATCGTGTGCAAGAATTTTGGTAACAGATGAAGTATGCCCCTCATAGAGCAAACCTGGGCTTAAGATGAAATATAATATTACAAGGGATGAAATTTAGTGTGCCTGTTTATCTCAGGCTATTGCAAACAACTATATTAACTGCTGTTGTGACATTTAAAATCCAAAAAGTCGAGGGCGAAAGCCACCGTGACACCATTGTTATGCGCTGTCAGTAATCTGTATTATGTAAAAATGGTCTGTAAATACAGCATGTTTCCTAGTGGAGTTATACATATCAACATAGTTATAAATTACATTTTGTTAAATCACACACTTAAGTTTTTTTTAATGAAATTATTCACAACATATGAGTGGGCAGACAATGGAGGTCAACAGACCTGGTGATAATTGTTTCTATAGAAAGTTAGCACATGGTAGTGTCAGTCTCTTGCTTTTTTTCTGAGTAGTATTTTATGTAGTTGTAATTCAATCAATAATTTGCTTCTTGAAATTAAGTAATGAATTTCTTGTTTTACTTTCTAAATTTCAGATCCTGGCTTTTACCTGCTCCCTCCTATACTGATGTGCTGTATGTGGTACTGCTGAGCTTGTATGTGGTATGTGAACTGTTATACTTTTCAAAAGAAAACTGTTTTATAAGTTAAGTTTTCTTTACTGACCCATCCCATGCCCGTTATTTCTTCTCCAGATCTGAACCAGTGTAAAGGTTGCAGTTCAAGGGCCTGAGGTATGTAATTCCTTTCAGATCAGCTGTGATCAATAGTTTTTGGATCTTGATAAATAACAATAAAAGCTGTAATGGCTCCATTAGCATTTTGTGTAAATGTTTGTGTGAAATTATAGCTTTGATGAGGTCTTTCTATATTATTTTTAGTTGTGAAGTATGTATATGTGTCATGGTCCTGGGCCACGTTGGCCCAGTATTCTTAGTTTTCATGTGTTTTTGTACTTTTGTTCTTTCATTATGCCATGGTTCCTAGGTTCTGCCAAAATGTTCCTTATTTGATTACCCCCTGTGTGCCCTTCTGTGTATCTGTGAGCCCTCGTCTCTCCTTGTGTTTTATTCCATGTTTTCCCCAGCCCGTTATGTCTGTGCTCTCTCTCCTCCTGTCTGAACCTCTGTACTTCCTGTTTTACTTTGTCAGTCTCCCGTCAGTGTTGCGTTTACTCCTGCCTCGTCTTGTTATGATTATCAGTGTCACCTGTGTTCCTCGTGTGCTCCCACTCCCCTCGTTAACCCTCTGTGTATTTAGGTCTGCGTCTCCCTCAGTTCTGGGTCGCGTTCTCCCTCTTGGCTGTGTTTTCCCTATGTGTCTCTAGTTATCCATGTCCCAGTTTAGATTTGTTATATTTTTCGTGCTAGCCTGCAATAAAGCAGTGTTTTGAGTTCACTTTTGGTCTTGGTGAGTTTTGCGTTTGGGTCCTTCTCCTGCCTCCACACAGCCGGTTCATGACAATATGTGTACTAGGGCTGCCACAAACGATTATTTTGATAGTCGACTAGTCACCCAATATTTTTGCGATTAGTCGACTAATCAGATCGTGCATCCATTGGACGTAAAATGTACAGCTTATTGCACCAGCATGCATCTGCTCTTATATAACTATCATTAGCTTACAGCTTTAAGTGTTTAAGGTATGTGCTAACTAAAAATAAAGACAAGGTGATAGTTTATTAAATTTTAATGAAATTTGCAGATTGTTTCGGTGGAGTTTAATAAACTCAGCCGTCTGCTCCTTGCTATCTAAAATATAACAGGACACCGGAGTATATTCTCGACCATCTCACACTTCTGATAATCAGTTGTCTGCTTGAAGTTTATTCAGCTGTGTAAAAACTATAACTTTAATCTCAGGCAAACCGATTTACTCAGGAACAAATAAAATACTGAAAAAAGCCTAACAATAACATTTTTAAGTTATCTAAGTGACTCATGTTTAACCTGAGTAGCGAAAGACGGCGGTGGGTTTGAAAACGATTTGCCGGGAGTCCGGTGTTCTCATGGGCTCTAGTGAGCCTCGAACCCCGGCTAGGTATCGAGCTGGTGGGTAACAGACATCTCCGAAAACGTCGGAGCGCTTTTGAGGTGTCTTGATAAATTGAGCAGATATTTGAGGTTTACACAGCTACATTCTCGCGTGAAAATATGTTAAACGTTTATTTTGTGACCCAGAAAGAATAATAAGAGTAATATTAAAACTAACTAGCTGCCGCCATTGTTGAAAACTGAGCAGGGTCGCGCTATGAATTCTGGGACACAGCTTTTTCTTCTTCGGGGTTTAACGGCAGCTGGCATCCTTGTACATGCAGTGCTGGCATCTTCTGTTTCAGTCCGTTATTACACTCTTAAATCCTACTACTTATTCCTGCGTCTTGTGGGATCTTACAAAGCTTCAAACGACGCATCGACTATTAAATTAGTCGTCGACGATTTTAATAGTCGACGTAATCGTGACTAGTCGGCTAATCGTGGCAGCCCTAATATGTACATATAGTATGTATATTTACAGTACAGTGTGTTGTGTTTGTTCACATGTTTTCAGGTGGAAGCAGAATTTGTGAGGATTACTACTGCTGTACTTGTTCCTAGGCTTTTTGCACAACTTGACCAATACACTGACCAGTTCATAGAAGTCTTCAAGAAAAAAGGAGGCACTGCAGTGAAGAAAATTAGACAAACTTTGGCCCCAGCCACACAGGTGCGTTATTCTGTTGGCAGAAATATTATGGCATTATAAGATCACTTTCAAATTTAAACAGCTAGTGTATGGTAGCTGCACAGTGTTCATTGTACTTACAATTATATTAAGCAAGACAAAGTTTGGTACTCAAAACTTTGGAAAATTAAAATTACCTAATCATAAGTAAAATTTTATCCCTCACTTACAGGTTAAACCATAAGTGAATGGTTTTATGTTAAAGATCAATTTTTGAATGCAAAAAAAGATGATGTTTTTTTTTCGTTACCTTCGTTATGGACATATATAATGTGGTGGAAACCCTGACCAACAGGTTAACTACTCATGTCCATATAATGATTAGTTGGTCTTGTGTACATGTCTATCTCTGCAGTAAATATGTCATTCATTTTGCGTATAATGTGAGTTTGTGTCATCCTAAAGTATTTCTGTTTTCTCTTCCTGTATCTCTGCCACTCTCTACAGAAGGAAACTATTGAAAAGGGGAGGGAGTGTGTCCTCAGTGCACTACCTTCTTACATGAATGAAGACCCAAGCATCCTCTTCAAAGAATACCTGGTTGGTAATTTGAGTGTAGTTTTTATCTGTATTAAACCAAATCTTGAATAACTAATGTTGTCACGTGTTGTAATGTTGTTGTTATCATAATTTGCACGTAACCTGCTAAAATGTTTTTGGGAATCTTATATAATGTATTGTTGAGTCTGGATGTTTTTGTGTCTAATTGACAAATGGGTTTGGTTTTTGTACTCTCCGTTGTAAAGGATTCTGATGCTACAGCTGTTCAAAGGGAGCTGGAACAAATTACCCTTGCTATCTTCACCATTGAAAGAGGTGATGCCAACACTCCTCCAGCCGATGTGGATATAACCGTCGAGGGTGTTCTGTCTGGAAGACATGGCCTCTGCATGTGCACTCTTACTGGGTTTGATATATGCACTGAATCTCAGTTAACCTCGAGACTGAAAGCTTTCTTTGAAGTACTTCAGAAGCTCTTCCTTCGTCTGGACGTCAGCAGACTCTTGACCAAGGTACAGATGCTCAAGAATAAACTGAATGAATAAGCAAACCCTTGATTTGGATGATGAATGTTCTGTCAGATGGACAGAAGTTTTTCGGAGGCTGAATGTGAATAAAATGGCAATTTGTTGAAAATAGCAGATGAAGGGAAAATCTACATTTGAGAGAAATTTAGAAAATTTGGAAAAGTTTGTAAACTACTACAATTAGAGAGATTTTACTCTTGTGGGGGGGCTAGTAAGAGACAATCAAAAATATTGAGATTTAATTGAGAGATGATACTGCACCAGAAATATTGAAGGGTGGTGTGTATATTAACGTTCAAGGTGTATTGTTATGAGGTGGAAGTATGTTCATATTGTGTTTGTGCTACATTGTGTGCATTGTAAAGGTAATTGCAATACATACTAAGAATAAGGGTAAGTTAGGAATGCAAGATCAATATATATTTTGCGGACTTTTAAAAAACGAACAATTGTTTCCATGTTAAAATGTTTGCAACTCGAGTTTTTTGCCCATACAGTGCTAAAACAAATGTTGACAGTGGCAAGTGTTAAATGGTTACTGTTGTGCTGTTGCAACAAAACTGAAAGCTGACAAGCTGTTTTATTGTTAGACCATAATGTTGGCATGTTTTATTAAAGTTTTATTTGGGATGTTGATATAATTTTGTTTGATTGCTAATATCAGTGGACTATTTTTTATTATTATTATTAGTACATTAATTTTTTTAATTGTGGCTGTTGAGGTGGACACTTCACTTTGCAATGTTAAAGGAAAGCACTTCATTGGCGTTGTGTTACTGGACTGACCCTAAGCAATCATTGCAAATAGCAACTTTGCTATCCATTTCAGATACTTTAAAGAAAAAGCACTCCACAGACCTTACTAGCATCACATGTGCATAACTCAAGAGTCATCTTATCAATGTGTTATGTGGTCTTCAATGTTTTTTTTCTTCTATTCCTGGCAGATACAGACATTTAATTTAAAGTCTTGATGTTGCATCTGTCTACATACTGTTAGTTACTAACCCTAATGAGCTGTTGTGTTTTGTTTTGGACTGGGTTTACACAAATGCTCACTGAATGTGTTGGCAATAAAGGAAATTAAAAAAATAAGCTGGATGTACTTAATTCATTTGTGTGGAACCTGTTGACAAAATAGATTTATGTAAAACTAATTAGTAAAGAATACGGTGGCTGAAAATAATATTTGAATTAATCTAACTTAAATTTAACATTTTACTGCCACAAATAAGAAATGTGTTTAAAAAACTAATCTAAACTATCTAACCTGTAAATATATCATTTATGTTCATACAACATAACTTGATTTAGGTAGTCTTAAATATCTCTTGTTAATCCTAAGTAGTTTTTTTAAAATTAGATGACTTAAAGATTTTTGCTTTAAACTAACACAATGCAATTTCGTGGAACCTGTTGACAAAATAATTGTAATTAAAGTCAGCGTTTCATTTTTTTGAGTGTGAGTCCAGTATTTTATCCGAACTTTTACCAGCGGGTTGTTCCTATTTTAACACACCAAGGGAGACATCAGGGAGAGGAGGAGGTACGGCAGTTGTTTTTAAAAGGGATTTTAAATGTAAACAGTGTTTATTACAGCCCTCGTTTTCCAGCTTTGAGCTCAGGTATTTTGAAGTCAATCACTCTAACTTTGTGCTCTTTGCTGTTATTTATCATCCCCCTAAATACAATAAGAATTTCATAAATGACTTTTCAGAATTTCTAGCTGGGATTATGCCCAACTACTATCATGTTCTTATTGTGGGAGATTTTAATATCCATGTCTGCTGTCCTGACAAACTTCTGGTGAAGGAGTTTTTAAGCCTTATTGACTCTTTTAATCTGGTCCGGTCCATAGCTGGTCCCACACATGAACGCGGACACACACTAGACCTGGTCTTGTCATACAGTCTACCTGTGTCTAACGTGGAAGTGACTGACGCTGCCTTTTCTGACCATATGGCTGTATTAGGGCTGGGCGATATGACCCAAAATTCATATCTCGATATTTTTTAGCTGGATGGCGATATAAGATATATATCTCGATATTTTTTTAAAGCCATAAAGTAAGAACAAAAAGAGAGTTCTTAGTCAAAGCTGTGTCCCAGATGTCACACAGGCACTTTTATTAACATACAGCATAGATGTACATGAAAAAAACTACTCAAAAATAAATTATGAGCATTTATTAAATAATAATGCTCCATAAATAAAAGAAAACTATGTTGTTTTTGTGCATAACAAAGAGCTCACAATTGTGCAGTCAAAATGTAAACTAAAAGACGCTGAGCATAATAACATAGACAGATTTCACAGCTGCTCTGTTCCCAAGTTCTACTGCGTGACTGACAGCCTGGAGTTTGAAATCCGCTTCGTAACCATGTCTCTTAACAGGTGCCATTTATGGTCCTTATACACACAATACGGTAAATATACGTTGAAGCACAGTACATATTACTACACGAGGCTCCTCGGTAGCCGTAATGCTCTGACAATCCATCAAGCGGTGCAGCTCCGTAGCTTACCAAAGTCATACTAAAACATTTTTTGACAGATTGCTGAGCGCCGTGTACCACATTAAATCGGTTCGCGGTCATCAAGCACAACCAGAATTCATACATAAGGCGCGCTGTCAACTTTTGAGAAAATGAAAGGATTTCAGGCCGTGCATGGCGTTAGCGTGGTTAGCTCGTTAGCGTGGTTAGCTTGTTACCACGTTGACGCCGTCCAGCCCCACGCACGGGGCGATGCGCAGTAACTCGTTAACGGAGATTTGCCGTGTCCATCTTGTCGCTGCCTGCAGGTGAAGCGATGGGGAAGGAGGGGGAGTTGTGTTTAGTGAAGGAGAGAGGCGAGGTCGAGTAACGTTGCGTAAAGACAAAAGTGGACGAAAGAGAGGCAAACTTGTGGCTCCACAACTATAATTATAACGTAACATAGACTATATCGATATAAAGGATATTGTCACATCTTATATCTCGTATAAAAATATATCGATATTTTTTAAAAGCTCGATATATCGCCCAGCCTAGGCTGTATTATTTGATGCTGTGTTTTCACGCACTACAGTTCAAACCAGCGCTCCTGTTCGCTGCTGTCAGAATATTAACCCTTCCACTGCTGCCCAGTTCTCCTCTGCTTTTAGCCAGCTGTCTATCCCCGCCAATCGTACTTCCTTGGAGTACAGAGGACCTCAGCTCCTGGTATCAATATTCTTGCCTAACTATTCTGGACTCTGTGGCACCATTAAAAACCAGGTAGCCCAAGGCTAAAACAGAGCCTTGGTTTAATGACACCACTTGGGCTGTGAGGAGGGAGTGTCGTAGAGCTGAGCGCAGATGGAAGAGGGACAAACTGCAGGTGTCTCTTCAAATCTTAAAGGACTGCTGGCGCCTCTATCAGGATACGGTCAAAGAGGCTAAAAGAAAATATTTCTCTAAGATCGTTTCCTCCAACAGTCACAATCCATGTGTGTTATTTAAATCTATTGGCTTAGTCTTAAATGCTTCACAAAGTGGCTGTATGGAGGCCTCTCATAAACTGTCTAATGATTTTATGTGTTTTTTCATTGAGAAGGTTGCGGGGTCTCATTTCTTCCCCTGAGTCTGACCCCTCTGTCTCGATCCCTTGCTCTGCTGTTTTTAACCAGTTTGAGCCTGTGACTCTTTCTTATTTAGAGGATGTGGTCGGCCACCTGAGGCCCTCTGGTTCCCTAAACGATCCTGTCCCACCACAATTTTTTAAGGAGATTTTTCCTAGCATAGGCCAGACTGTTCTTACTGTTATAAACAGCAGTTTAATATCTGGTGTAGTCCCTGATAATTTTAGGCATGCAGTAGTACAACCCTTGCTTAAGAAGCCTGCCCTGGACTACACTGTATTGGCTAACTACAGGCCTATTTCCAAGTTGTCATTTATGTCTAAAATCTTAGACAAAATTGTACACTGCCAATTGATGGATTTATTTTTATGAGAAAGGTATCTTAGAGTCTTCCAATCAGGTTTTAAAAACTTTCATAGCACTGAGTCAGCACTCTTAAAGGTTTTTAATGATATCCTCCTTTCCTGTGATTCTGGTAATTATGTTGTTCTTGTCCTCCTTGACCTAACAGGTGCTTTTGACACTGTAGACCACAACATTTTACTGTCTCGCTTGCACCATCTTGCGGGCATTTGTGGTACTGCTTTGAAATAGTTTAGGTCTTATCTTTCTGACAGAACTTCTCCTCTGCCGCTTTTCAGTTTGGGGTCCCGCAGGGCTCAATTTTAGGGCCTCTGCTTTTTTCATTATATTTACAGCCCCTGGGAACCATCCTCAGAAGGCATGAAATATCCTTCCACTATTACGCTGATGACTTTCAGATTTATCTGCCTCTGAAGCAGAAAGATGTGTTCTCTATTAAACCACTTCTAGCATGTCTAGAAGACAATGTAATTCTAATGATCATTTTATACTATTTTATTATTTTCTTTGCTACTTGAGCTAATTTTATTATTTTAAATGTCATTTTAATTATCATCTTGTTTTTTTTAAATATTTTTTCTTTTTTTATATTATTTAAATTTTTTTTAACTTGTTCAATGTATCATTTCTGGCATGTCAAGTGTACAGCACTTTGTGTTCAGCTGGGGGTTGTTCTGAAAGTCTTATATAAATTGCTTGCTTGCTTGCTTTGTCTTCTGTGACTTGTGTCATTATAAGTTTAAATGGATGAACTACTGTATGTAAAAACACTTCCGAATTGTTTGAAATGCTATGGTGTGCAAGATAATGGCTACAGTGGCTTGCAAAAGTATTCGGCCTCCTTGAACTTTTCCACATTTTGTCACATTACAGCCACAAACATGAATCAATTTTGTAAAGGTCAGTTTTTACCAACAGAGATCCTTTGCTAAATTAAAGCAAATTATATCATTAAAGGTCTTAAAAACTGTTATCCATTACTTTATCATCTCTTAGATGGACTATTGCGAGACTAGGCATGGGGAAAATAGGAGGACAGGAAAAACTCAATAACTAAAAGATCAAAATGAAATCATAACCTAGGCAAAGGTAATATCAAATCTGAAACTACAATGTCAAGCGCAAATATATAACAGCATGTTTCATGCTTTTTTTTTTTACAGTGACAGGTAGCAAAGGGAATCCGGAACTGTAGTCCAATTCCTTGTAATTGTTTGTCCTCTTGCCTATTGATCCCACTTATGTGTTCCACTTGCACTTGCAGTACAATCAGCTAATTTCAATTAGTGTGTCAGAGGAGGAAGACAGAGCCACAGCCTGGATGTCGACATAATTTTTTATTGCACAACAGGACGAGAGCGCGATGGTAAAGTTTAAACTGCTGCTGACACAACTTCGGCTCTTTGCAAACATCTACACCAGGGGAGTCAAACTCAATTGCACAGGGGGCCAAAACTCAAGGCACACTTTAGGTCGCGGGCCAAACAAGATAAACATTTATTGAACACACTAAAAAAATGTTTTTTAAACATAAATATGAACAAAAACAGACAGGAATATTATTCCAGATTAAATAAACTTAAAAAAAATAAACTTTAACTTTAAATATTTTGCTCTTCATAAAAATATATCCTGTCAAAATTATGCAAGTTAGAAATATGAACATGCTGCCAAAAACCCCAGAAAAAATAAATGAAAGCATACACAAGATTCGAGCCGCATGTAGACGGATCTGCACAGGTGCAGTTCAGCAAAGTCCGCTTGGCAACAGGGAAAGTGAGGCAAGTTGCACTGGTGCATTTGTGACAGCTTTACTTGAAATGTGCCATGTCCATGAACTGACAGATTTCTTTGCTGAGCTCAA
Source organism: Pelmatolapia mariae (assembly GCF_036321145.2). Taxonomy (NCBI): domain Eukaryota; kingdom Metazoa; phylum Chordata; class Actinopteri; order Cichliformes; family Cichlidae; genus Pelmatolapia; species Pelmatolapia mariae. Next base: position 22,208,391 of record NC_086243.1, read on the forward strand.
AAACTCTACTGAGAATTTTTCCCGGACTCAGCCAACAGACCTCTGTATGATAAGGAATGTCGGCAAACTCCGAATCTATTTCCCACATAAAAGACTGAAATTGACGGTGATTTAAACCTTAGCTCGGATAAAATTTACGGTTTGCCTTACGGTGATCATTACATGCTCCATTTTTAGGACTTTACCACACAGCCTTTCCTGGTGTATGATGCAGTGATATGCTGTTAACTCACGGGTACAGTTCTCCTCCTGCACCTTTACTCGTATCCTGCTGACTAGTCCGCTTTTTTCACCGCACAACACCGGCCCTCCATCTGTTGTAAGTCCAACAAGTTTGTCCCAGGGCAGTTTCATGTCAGTTACACTTTGACATACGTTTTAAAAAATGTCTTTTCCTGTCGTTTTCCCGTGCATCGATTTAATGTTCAATATTTCCTCTCCACGGATGAAGATGGTCAGCTGTGCAATGTCCATCATGTCTATACTTTCATCCACAGCAAGAGAGTATGCAAGAAAGTTTTTGCTTCTTTCACACAACTGTGTTCTTAAATCAGTGGCCATCTCACAAACCTGATCAGCAATCGTATTTCTCCTCAGGCTCACATTTGCCAAAATCTGCGTTTTGTCTGGACACAAGACGTCGCACACCTTCATCACGCAGCTCTTCAGAGTGGTACAGGGCTGATTTGGCTCCTCTGCTACAATAAAACTTGCTTTCACAACAGCTTCACTTTGTGATTTTGCTCTGGTGAAAAAGGTCTGCTGAAATGTCAGATTCTTCTTTAGCTCTTCTACTTTCTGTAGTTTCTGCTCTGCATTTAGGTTTTTCAGCTTATCCTGAAGTTTTGTCTCGTAGTGCCGTCTTAAATTAAATTCCTTAATTACAGCCACATTAGCTCCACTAATAAGACACACGGGTTTACCAGCAATGTCTGTAAACATATATTCAGTCACCACCTGTGGCTGAAAGGCTCTGCTTTCAGAATCAACTTTTCTCTCCACCATTGTGAGCGGCTAGATTGGCGTGGGAATGTTCCCAGTTAGCCTAGCGTTTGGCAAGAAGGCTGCAGCGCTGCATTATGGGATCTGTAGTTTGTATATTATTAGCGCCTCATATCGCCGGGCCATGCATAACAATAATAATACATCTATATAAAATGATCTCGTGGGCCGGATATAAATGTACGACGGGCCGGATGTGGCCCGCGGGCCTTGACTTTGACACATGTGATCTACACGGACAGCATGCTAACGCTAAGCCAGCCAAGTACCCAGAGTGATGTTAAAGCTAAATGAATGCTGATCCCAGCCCAGCAGCCAGACCCTTGATCGTCAACAGGTAACAAAAACGGTGCATGACTGCGATTTCTACCTGTTAATGTTTCATATGTGTGTCGTCAGGATTTTTTTTTGGTATGTGAGACTGTAGTCCAGTGGCGGTCCTAGCCTGTTTGGCGCCCTGGGCGAACACTCCCTCAGTATTCTGATTCTTAATGTTTTAGGATACATGACCTGCCATTATCCAATGACACATGTGCTTACCTGTATCTTTTGCTCGCTTCTCCTTGTAGGAGCCATAATTAAATGTATTGAATTTTAATGATCACTGGGTTTTCATTTGTTTGGTTGCTATGGTGATGTGTAACGGGAGTCACGTGGGTGCTAGCGGTGACATTAAGAGGGCGTTGTCAGTCTGTCTTTCACTGGTTTGATTTTGACAGAGAGGAGGGCTGGGTAGCCATAGTTTTTGTTGACCGCAGCACAACGAGTTTCCCCTTGTTGCATTAGAGCTGTGATGTTTTAAGAGTTTGAATCGTGAGCCGATCACATTGCTCTGTAAACTTTTCAAGCATAAGTATATATTTATGTTCTTACTCTTCTTATATTTGTTGTTTGTTTACTTGCACTGCTGTAACTGGAGCCTCGTCGTCTCGTCTCTCTATATACTGGACTGTATGTAGCGGAGATGACAATAAAGTTTACTTTGACTTCAGCAGCGAGCACGCGCACCGAGGGCTCTCGCGCTCACTTTTCCCGTATAGAATTTCGAAAAAACATCGGTGCAAATTATAAGTCTGTATCATGATGTCTGGTGTTTTCGTGTTTGTTGGTTTGTTTTTATTTTGTTTTATTTTGCAAGTTGGTTATTAGATGCTGCTCCAGCCAGACAGAGAATCCCCCGCCGCCCCGCCCTCTCCTCCCTGTGCCGCAAGCAGCAGGCGCACCTCGCAAACGGAGGGCGCCCTTACTCCCAGCAAATGGGCGATAGAAAACCGATCGGTGCCTATGCCATTCCCAATATGCGCTGGCATGATGTCGGGGCAGCATGAGTACGAGCAATTTTTTTTTTTTGCCGATATCCGTGATGCCGCCCCCCACCACGATGCCGCCCCGGGCAACCGCCCGTGTCGCCCGTATCTAAAACCGCTACTGCTGTAGTCTATAGGTTTATATTGTTAAATGGTAATTATGAGACAATGCATTTCAGGTCATTTTACAGAGAAACAAGAACGTAATGCAATGAGTAGTGTAAGAAATTGCTTTCACTTGGGAGTAATTAAGTAACATACTGCATTACTTTTAATAAAAGTGTTGTGTGTAACATGTATAATATATTACTTTTTTGGCTAATAACCTCAACACCAATCACAACAAAGAGGGAAAGTACCTTCAACACGTACAAACATTTAACCACATACCATGCAATGAAGTTGCACATATTTAATGTCTTTAATGTCGTATTCTGCTTAGTGATGGTGATGACTCTCAGAGTGGAGCCAATAAGAACCCAGTAAGAGTTGATAAGGAATTGAATCGATAAGCAATATTGATAATTATTGATCATTAGTACCTACTTGGATCGACTCGGCACGGTTCGCCACGGTTTTAAGAGTTTACCATTAGGTCATAGTACATGGTACCAGGTACATTTTTAGCACCTGCTTGGCCGGGGTTCCAAGCAATCTAAGGTAATACAATGTGACATCATCAAACTGCATGCCACCGATTGCCTGGTCAGTGGCGTCACTCAATGAGTCATTAGAGCCTCTCATTCCCAATAATTAAAACTGCCATTTTTGAAATTCGGCAATGAGGGAAATACAAAAAAAAAACAATGTCGCGGTCCCGAGAATCTGACGAAAAGCCATGGACCAAGCTCCAGGTATATCGTCACCTCGACATACACCTTTGTTGTAGCGTTTGTGTCGCACTAATTGTCGCACTCAGCAGCATTGTTATGACGACAACCACACACATAAGGTAGTACTGGATTGTAATACCTTATCTGGATTGTAATGGAAAACCGGTTGATCGGAGTCGAGTTGTAGCGATTTGATCCAAGTAGGTAGTATTAGAACAGGTTCTATAGACACAGACAACTATTCAAACTCACATTCACACCAATGGGCAATTTAGATTCACCAGTTAACCTAACCCAACTAACTGCATGTCTTCGGACTATGGGAGAAAGGATGGAACTCAGGACCTTCATACTGTGAAGAAACTGTGCCACCGTCCATATACAAAAATGTTTTAAATATTTACATTCACATAATACAGCAAATTTAATCAATTTTCATAGTCATAATATACATATTTGGTTAAACATGATTCTCCCATGTTGTTTCAAATATGCTTTTAGCCATTTACTGCCACCTCAGCTCAAATTTTCATAACATACTAGGAAATCATACGGGCCATGCAAATGAGCCCAAAATATTTAAATTACATACTGATTAAATCTCCAGTGTTCTCTTCTGCTGCATTCTCTACTAGTATACTGGTGTCAGCTTGCTCAGGCTGTGACACCCTACTGCTGAAGAAGAGCGGGTTATCAAAGGTGTTAGGGGCGGGTAACTGATGACCAAATTTCTTGAAGAAGAAGACAGCAGTTACCGCCACCACTGCAATCCCAGTAATGACTAACACAACTGCTGTGGTTATATAGACACGCTGATGATGAGGTAATCCAGTTTCTGTACACAGTGAAAAAGTAGATGGTAATCAGCTAAAAATCATTTGTAATAATTTGAAATAAAATATGTAAGATAAATAGTTAAAAGAGGTGTTACTTACTCGATGATGGCGATGGCTTTGGTAGCAATACTACAAAAGGAAAAGAAGAACAATCAAATAAGACACTTTATCACAAAGTAGCTCTACTTCATTTAAAGATAAAAGTAAATTGCTGTGGAGTAAACAGGTATTTGCATTTGTAACATGTTAACAAGAGTTATTCCTTTTGGATTCATATGACTGTGTCATGTCTGTTGTGAACATCTTACAAGAGATTCATATCATTGCAGAAAAGAAAAAGAGAAAACACTGTTATAAATAAAGATTACCTTTTTGTGTCTTGCAGATGTAAGGTCTTTCAACCCACATTTTGATATCCTTCCATGTCCCATCTGATGTACTAATCTCTCCTCTGCGGGGTAATCTGCTGCCATTAACAGGTTGATCTTCAGCCCAGTTAGTGTAACTAATGACTGATCTATCCAACCAGAGCCATTCCTCTGCAGGCAAATAGACAAATAAAAACAGTGTACATCATTTAAAAAAATTATTTATTTTGAACTGAAAATTTAGTTAAAAACAAATGATCAAAAAATATGTTACTATTGTTATTATTGTTATTATTTACCATAAAAAATAAATAATAACCTTTGTATTGTTTTTTAAACAGGCCAATCCAGAAAGATGTGTAACTATCTTGAAAAGTTCTCAAGTTACTTTCTAGAAATTTTTGCTCAGAGGAATTTTCAATGCTGGCAAGCATTCCACCTTAACAAAACAAATCAGATGTTAATGAAAACTACAGCAATTTATTGCATACAGATATCTTTCAGATAAATTGCCTACCATGTGCTACACAGCTGGTAGATGCGTCTTGCCAGCGCTTTTGCTCTGTGATAAAAATATAACAATAACCCCTGAATGGTAACCAGATATAGTTCTTGTTTTCTATTGTTGTCTCTGGGTCTAGAGGACAAACTCCTGGAAAAAGAGTTGACTCTGTTGGCAGCACATCTGTGAATGAGACAGTGATGTCAATGAGATCAATGAATTACATCTTTTAAAACTTTGAAATGTACTTTTTTGACAACGAACGTGTGTGTGTGTGTGTGTGTGTGTGTGTGTGTGTGTGTGTGTGTGTGTGTGTGTGTGTGTGTGTGAGAAAAATTTTACGGACATCAGTACCTGTGATCTGTAATTTACGCTTCTCAGCAGCGATTCAAGTATAAATGAAACAGACATGTCAGTCATTACAGGGTTACTATTAGCCAGTGTTTGGTTGTACCTGTAGACTTCATGCAAACACTCCTTAGTGACTCATTACAGTGAGCGGTTTTCCATTTTCCATCCACATCCATGTATACACAACTTCGGTCTTTGCTTGGTTCATTTTTACCCCATCGACTGAATGTTAAATGCCATCCATCAACATATCTGAAAGAACCATTGATCTGAAAGAAGATTAATGAGACAGCAGTTACCAATCAAGACAACTAGCAGAACCATAGGAACCCTCTCATCTGTAATCCAGTTTTGAGATCCCTTCCCACACGCCTTAACGCCCTCTCACATCTTGGGTCATTTGATCTGAGTAACTCACGATAGGGTGGTGCAAGATCTAACAATGGGTTCACCTGAAACCTTGGCTGATTGTGACCCACACCTGTATTCACCTCTTGGCTCATGTGATTAGGCAGAGAATCAATAGTGGTCCACGACCCTCTTAGGGACGCTCCTAATAGGGCTTAAAAATCTGTGACTCTCCACCCGTTGCTCTTAGAATGAAAGAAGCTTCTCAGATGAGAGAATAAAAGTCATCAAGTAACTTAAAGAAGTCCAGACACTTTTCTTTCCAGGCTTCTTAGAACACTTAGAAGGCTTCTTAGTGACCTGATGACTAAGACACTTTCACATACATGCAGTTACCGATATTATTCGGCTTTTAGGAATATTTGCCTTAGTAAGCATAGCTGCACAGAGGATATAACAGTTGAACGGAGCTGACTCAAACTAACATGATAATCTATACTGCTTAAAAAACAGGTAGGCAAATCAAAATGTACCATTGCCAGAAGGTTTACTGTGTCTCCCAGCACAGTCTCAAGAGCATAGAAGAGATTCCAGGAGACAGTTACTATGGAAGAGCTGGACAGGTCTGTAGAAGGCCCTTAACTCATCAGCAGGACCAGTATCTGCTCCTTTAGCTAAGACAGCCGGAGCTGGGTAAAATGATGGAGTTTTAAGTAACGGTTTAAGATTTTACATAAGAGGTGCTGCTGCTCAATACGCCTTCCTCACACAGATCATCTCCCTGCTGGAGTAGGGAGGCTGCACTGATCATGCCCTGGGTAAGGTAGGCACTTTAGTAAAACAGTGAAACTTGCCACAATGCTTATTTAATGAATGCTGCATTTAAAAGTGTTTATTTTTAATGCAGCATAATGTGCAACTGCTTCTTTATATCACATTTATTGGCATCTTTGTAGTCAAGTTAGCAAGTGCTTTATAACAATCAGTCATGTCAGCCATGATTGAGAGTACAGAATGTAAACACACAGCAACTTCAAATGTGTTTACGTGGCGCTGGCAGATTTATTATGAAAAGGGATAGCTAGATTTAACTGAAATGGATGGATGATAATCTCAGTTCACAAATAAACAAATGATTGGATAAATAACTAGGCCAGTATATTTATCCATCAACAAAGATTTCATTTTCATAATTACAGATTATTTCGTTAGATAAAATCTTTGTTGAAACAATTTATTGTGCCCATAAGTAGATTTTTGATTGAATTTGCAGTCAGAAGTTTCAAAGTGGTTGGCCCTATTATTGAGTTATGAACTTTTTATATGTTTTCGAAAGTTTACCTGCGCTTTGTGTAATCCAAACCATAGAGGAGCCTTGAGATTCAGCGCCAGGAGCTCAACATAAGCTTGTGTCCACTCATTCCTCAGGCTAGCTAGGAGGGAATCGTCATTTTTACAGTACTCTGCAGCTTTATCCCAATTCATTTGTTGAGGAACAACCTTAATTGAGTCATTGAGTATTTTCATGTAGTTAGTAGAAATTGTTGGTTCTGGAGAATCTGGTTGAGATGCGTCTGTTTAGGATGAGAACAGAAACAATTTTATTTTTTTTACATAATAAAACCCTCTGAATCATTCTTAAAAAGTTATTATAGCTATTTCCAATTCTGAATCATACCCTTGATCATATATATTATTATTATTATATATTATTTATAGATGTAGATATTAATTATAGGAATGAAAAGTCAAAGCAAATTCTTTGTTGTTTTAGAAAAGCTAGAGAGAGTCTGATGTAGCTGCAGCTGAAGTTGGGTGGCAACAGGCCTGGGGGTAGAAATGGACTCACCAAGATTTCGATGACAGATAAATCCATTGGTGTCATTGCATGACTTTTGAATCCATTTCCCAATACCAACCAAAGGCTTGGTATTGATCACAAAACAGTTTTTCTGTGGAAACACAGTTGGGTCAACAGAGAATAACGATACTTGATGACACAGGGAACTGTCAGGGAACACAGGGCATTCTTGGATCTTTAAAATCTACTTACCTTTTGATTATAATACCAATACCAACGCTGCAATGTAAACACAAAGATTTTAATTATTTGTACAAAAATACAAAAATATACAGTTCTAGATTATTTCCATTTATCTGACCCTTCACAATAGCTAATATAGACTGTATCTACATGGTGCAAGTACACTGCTCAAAAAATTAATGGAACACTTTTTAACCAAAGTATAGCATAGAGTCAGCTAAAGTTCTGGGATACTGATCATTTAATTAGCAGAACAGGTTGTCAATCAGTGTCAGCAACTTTGTGGTTAATGAAATTATCAACAGGTGCAGTAGAGGGGCAAAAGTGAGACAACCTCCAAAACAGGAATGGTTTTACACGTGGAGGACACTGACATTTTTCCCCTGCTCCTCTTTTCCGAGTGTTTCTTCACTAGTTTGGCCTTTGGCTAGAGTTAGTGTCACTGCTGGTAGCATGAGGCCATACCTGGACCCTACAGAGGTTGCACAGATAATCCAACTCCTCCAGAATTGCACATCAATATGTACCATTGCCAGAAGGTTTGCTGTGTCTTCCAGCACAGTCTCAAGAGCATAGAAGAGATTCCAGGAGACAGGAAGTTACTCTGGAAGAGCTGGACAGGCCTGTAGAAGGTCTTTAACTCAACAGCAGGACCAGTATCTGCTCCTTTGTTGAAGGAGGAACAGGATGAGCACTGTCAGAGCCCAGCAAGTCATCTCCAGCAGGGCCCTGGTGTAAATGTCTTTGACCAAACAATCAGAAGCAGAATTTCTAAGAGTAGCCTGAGATCACTACATCATGTAGGGTGGCCTGTTCTCACTGTCCAACTTCATTGAATTTGATTGGTATTTGCCATAGAATACCATAATGTTAAATCGTTCAGCATGACTGGTTTGGTTGTGGCTCAGTGATAGTCTGGGGAGGCATATCGATGGGAGGATGCAAAGACTTTTACAGGTTTGGCAATGGCACCAGTGTTGCCAACTTGGCGACTTTGGCGATATATTTAGCGAGTTTTCAAACCCTCTTTTCTAAAAAGCGACTAGTGACAAATCTGCCGACTTTTGCTGGTGTTTTTAGGAAAAACCACTTTGTGACATGAAAGCACGTATCGCTCTTACTCTCAACAAGCAGCGGGTGCTGCCATGGGCACCTCGCCCGTGCTAAAGCGCTCACAGGCGGCAGATCGTCCTCACACAGCAGTGTCCCCCAGCTGGTGTCAGAGCAGATGTTAACCCCTACGCGTCCAAACTGCAATGAATTGCACATGAGAGAAGCCGCTGCTCCAGCCCTGACTGTAATGCAGTCAGTTCTTCTTTTACTTTTAGTTTTTGTGGATCACAAGGTTTAAAACTACTTAAAAACACACACACACACGCACACACACACACACACAAAGTAACTCCGCCAGAGTGCCTATTTTGGGTCACTTTTGCCTGTTCCAAGCCCAGATAAAGCAGGTGGGCTGGAATTGTGACAAAAAAAAGCAATAATTGCTAAAAGAATTTAATTTGTAGTTCTAAATATATTCTAAATGCATTTAGGGTGTTTTTTACTCACTTAATGTTCTGATGTCCCAAATCTGGGAGGAGACACCCGAAACACTATCAGTCGTGTCATTAGAAACATGCCCCAATGTCATCAAGCATGTATACAAACATGCGGGGGCCATACAAACTACTGAGTCATCTCTGTACTTGTCCACCTAGATCTTAGTGTGATACTGGTTGATACTTGGCCATAATAGCTTATTAGGTGATTAGAGCATGATGTAGCTATTAAATGTACTGCACTGCAGTGGTTTGAATCCTATCTATCTAATAGACTCCAATTTGCTCATGTATATTGAGTCCTCCTTACACACTTATGGTTAATTATGGTGTTCCACAGGGTTCCATGCTAGAACTGATTCTGTTACATTTCTCACTTAGACAAGTGTAATCTATCCATGAAGCCAGATCACACACACCAATTAGTTAAACTTATCTTGCTGTATGCCTTAAAGACACAAAGATCTGGATGATCCCTAATTTTCTGCTTCTAAATTTCAATAAAACTGAGATTATTGTGTTCTGCCCTAAAAATATTAGAAATATGGTATCTAACCACATGCTTACTCTGGATAGCATTACCTTGGCCTCCAGAGACACTGTGATGAATCTTAAGAGTTGTTTTGACCAGGATATTAAACAGATATGTAAGACTGCTTTCTTGTATTTGCCCAATATCTCTAAAAGTAGAAATATTCTGTCTCAGAATGACGCTGAAAAACTAGTTCATGCATTTATTACTCCTAGGCTTGACTACTGTAGTTTTTTATTGTCAGGATCTCCTAAAAACTCCCTGAAAAGCCTTCAGTTGGTCCAAAATGCTGAAGCGTGAATACTGACAGGGACTACAAAGAGTAAGCATATTTCTTTTATATTTGCTTCTCTTCACTGGTTCCCTTCTAAATCCAGAATTGAATTTAAAATCTTTCTCATCACATACAAGGTCTTAAATAATGGGCCCCCATCTTATCTTAATGACCTATAGTACTCAAAGGAGTTTGCGAAGAAAAGCGTCTGGACTTCTTTAAGTTGCTTGAAGACGTTTCACCTCTCATCCGAGAAGCTTCTTCAGTTCTAAGGTCAAATGGCCGAGAGTCCCAGATTTAAACCCAGTGGGAGTGTCCCCCCAAAGAGGGACAAAGGACCCCCTGGTGATCCTCTAATCACATGAGCCAAGGTGTGAAAGCGGGTGTGGGACCTAATCAGCCAGGGTTTCGGGTGAGCTCATTGTGAAATCTGGCCCCACCTTGTCATGTGAATTCCTGAGGTCAGACCTATAGTACTGTATCATTAGAACACTTTTCTCTCGTATAATTGTTGGATTTTCTCTGTTTTTTTTCTTGTTTTTTTTTCTTTTCTTTGTATTATTGTAGTCTTGACCTTACAGTATAAAATACCTGTAGGCAACTGTTGTTGTGATTTTGTACTACTTAAATAAAATTTAATTTAATTTAATTGAGTACCATTTCCAGTTGTTGCAGTAAAAGTTCAACAAAATGGACTGGCCTGCTGTCTCATTTTTTGACTTTGATTTTCAGGGAATCTTTGAATTCGGCCACTCTGTAGGTTGACCATTTTCATTTTTGTCAAGCAAGGTGACATCTGTTCGTTCCTGACACATTAACCAGTCTATATAGCTACAGATTTCCAGCATGATTTTTTTTTACTCACTGAGAACAGATTATTATTTTCCCACTTACATCATTACCCAAATTGATGTATGACTTTGGTTGTCCATCAGTCCAGTAAGTTCTCCACTGTGACTGAAATAAACCAATCCACAAGTCTGTAGTAGGTGCATCAGCCATTTGAGACAGTAAAAACACTGAAAATGTAGACAAAGATTTATGGTTAAGATATTTTCTTGCAAATAAAAGTGCACCATGGTATCAGCTCTAACTTGTGGCTATGCCAAAACTGCACACCAACAGAAATTCAGTGGTAACTTTAGGTATTGGGAATAGATGAATGTTTGAAGGATGGCAAAATATAGCTTGTTTAAAACAGAGTTGTTGGCTTTGTGAGCTGTCGCTGTAGTATCATAGGTAACAAAATCAAAATACTTTTTTAAGTGAAAAGAAAATGAAACAAACCTTCCACGTCTCTTGAAGTAATAGACACCAAGTTTCCACCCTTTTGTTTGCATTTTTCCCTTGCATCATGCCATGTTAAATTCTGATTGTCAATGATGCTGTAACACTAAAATTGAAAAATGAAAAAGATCAATATAGTGTTCCAACCACTAAGAACATAGTAAATAACAGAAAGATTAAAAGACATGAAAAGACATCTGACCTTAGAGTTAAATTTTTTCCAGGGGGGTGGACATCCACCTTTTGGAGGCACTGTAGGCACTGCGGCGGTGGTGTTTGCAGGTGTTGAGCTGCTGCGCTTACAAATGGACGCATACTCAAGCCCACAGCTGGAGTCATGCCAGAATCCTGCAGGCCAGGTCAGCATATTAAATTAATAACATTATCAACTTGAATGAATAATTAAAAATCTTCAATCAATTTTGATATCACACACTCATTTTATTTTTTGTAACATGTCCTCTTGAGTAGTTGTTTTCTACATACTTTTTACTTTCACTCCCTACATTTTTAAACAAATATCTGTATTCTACTTCTTACATTTTCAAAACAGGCTCGTTACTATTGCTTTAACGCATATGGGTCAAATTATTATTTCGTCCCTGCGAGTCCAGCTGCTGTGATGGATTTAAAGTAATACAGTGTGTGACTGTGACTACATTTCACTTTTTTTTTTTAACTTTTACTTAAGTACGAAGTTGAATGGTTACTTCAGCTCAATGTATATTTTCTAATAGTAGTATTTCTACTTCTGCTTCAGTAAAGAATGTCTGTACTTTTGCTGTTGTTTTATATGTGTGTATGGGGTGTGAAGGATACGTATTACTGTCATAAAACTAGGGTGCCATTAAAACTGAAGGGCTAGTTGTGACAGGATCGCCTGAGTGCTATCTCTGGGTGATACCACTTGTTCTGTGTATGTATTTCAGTGAAACTGAGTCATATTTCGGTACACTCACCATTGTGATATGCCATGAAAGCACAGTTCTCATCAAAGTTCTTGAAGTCAGGTTGATTTTCCTGCCAACTTTGAAACAACAACTGAGAACCATCCATCCACCTTAATGTAACACAGAAAATAAATTTGTTTAAATATATCTGTAAAAGATTTGTGACAATATTACCAAGACAGTGGCATACTGGATTCGTTAAAGATACTCTTATCCGTCTTCTTTTTGGTCACACTTTTGTTGTTTTTAGCTGTAATAACTGAATAAAGTTGGTGGGAAAGATTGCAAACAGGAAACAAATAGAAATTCTTCGCAAATAGAAATGCAAATAGATCTGCATTTGCAGTTAGATCTTAAAGTATTTGGACAATAAGACACATTTAATTTCCCCCTTTGTGTATCAGAACAGTCGATTTTAAATCAAACACTCGAGATATGACTGACTGAAATTAAAACTGGTATACTTATCTGACATGCTGCCTTGCACTAAGTACTCTCTATTTTTAACTTGCTGTTACATAAATATAAGTTAATTGTGTTGCATTTACATTTTTGTCACTAAATTCATACTCACTGAAATGTTCCATCAAGATCTACAGATAGGCCAATCCAAGAACTCAGATAACCTGTTGAAATCTGCACAAAAACATGGATACATAGTAAAACTATGCAATTATACCTTAATTACCCGTTGCCTTGGTAAATCTTTTACATTGCTCACCTGTTTCCATAAAAATATCCTTTCTTCTTCACTGTTGATAGATACCAGGTCACCATGCCTCTGTTTGCAGAAGGTACGAGCGTCCTCCATGGCCATCGCCTTTTTGTTAATGTAATACTGAGCCCCATTCCATTCTAGCCACCCATCAGAGGTCGTGTTATACTCTGAGAATAGATAAGAGATGCGCAATCTATTTCAGTAAATGTGCAAATAATATGACCCTCTTTTTCAAAGATTTCAAAGAAAACGTTATAAAAACGTCTTTGGAAACTACTGTAAATGATTTCAGAAGAGCAAGTCTAGGTTCTATTTTATATTTTGAATTTGTTGTTGGATTACATAAAAAACGCCTTTCATATGAGTTCATATACATTCATATATTCATTGTACATGTGTCCTAGCAGACACAGCTATGGTATCAATTTCAAAATCCTACATAAGTGTTTTCTCAAGTTATCGCATTCACAAACATGACACCCATCCATCCCATCTGCCTGCCCAGTGGGGGTCACAGCAATACCCCATCAGCCTTTAACAGCTTAGTGGTCAAAACAAAACAAAACGCAAAAATACTTTTTAGCCTATTATTATTATATGGGGCGATCATGGCTCAAGAGTTGGGATTTCGCCTTGTAATCGGAAGGTTGCCGGTTTGAGCCCCAGCTTGGACAGTCTCGGTCGTTGTGTCCTTGGGCAAGACACTTCACCCGTTGCCTACTGGTGGTGGTCAGAGGGCCCGGTGGCGCCAGTGTCCGGCAGCCTCGCCTCTGTCAGTGCGCCCCAGGGTGGCTGTGGCTACAATGTAGCTTGCCATCACCAGTGTGTGAATGTGTGTGTGAATGGGTGGATGACTGGTTGTGTAAAGCGCTTTGGGGTCCTTAGGGACTAATGTAAAGCGCTATACAAATACAGGCCATTTATTAATTATATTATACTATTTTCATGTATTTGCCGCGCAGAAAATCAGAATCCATGAGACATCAGTTTCCCTGTCAGCATGGTATACATAATGGTCTCAGCCTGGTAATCCCAATAGAAAGTCAACAGTCATGTAAAGATGCTGTCTGGCAGTGTGGTCAAATTCCTCAACGCACTGGTGCACTTACCAGGGGTGACAGGGTCTGGAGCCGGCTTTGGGGTGACTCCTGTAAAGGAATATAAACAGAGTAGTGTTGAGTTACTAGTGACCACCTTAATTGACATTGTGAGAATACATGAGCCAGACAACAATAATCTTCTGGTCCAAAAAAAATGTTACAAAAGAATTTAATAACTGTGACCATGCTGTACCTGCGTGGATCTGACAAATCCAGCTATTGTACTTCTCACAGTGCACATCACTCCAAAACAAAGTTTTCTCCCAATAATAGTGTTCCATTTGAGCACATGATTCAGCGTTATTTTTATTGTTTGGCTCTCCATCACTCCACTCTTGAAAGTTTACCTTTATACAAAAATAAGATAATTGTGAATAGTAGTAGTAGTATTTGCAGCAGTAGTAATAGCAGCTGTAACATCAGTAATATTAATAATCATCATCTTGATCATTATCATCATTTTGGCTACATAAACCATTGTAGAGAGTTAAAAACTGTAAACTCACCGGGGATCCATCACTCCATACATAACCTGTGTCTGGGTCGGGCGCACTAAGTCCAATCCAGTATTGATTAAGCCTATAATGGACAAATGTATGTTCTAAATGTTTATACTTGTGCAATTTCTTTTTCTTTCTCAAATACCTTTTATTTAGTTATTTTGTATAAATATTTTGCAAAAGCATGTTTCCTTCTATCAGTGATTATGCTTATACACAACTCATTGCTTGAGAATGATAAGAATCTATGACTGCCACTAATGTGTGACTTAGACTGGAGGTGTACTTTACGAAAGATTTTTATCTTATGTAGCTCTGATTGTAGACCAGATAACACCATACCATGAAAATTGCCTCAGCAGTAAATCAGCACCGCTGTGAATGCTGACTAGGTCTCCTCCAATGGCTCTGCAGTAATCTCTAGCCTCGTACCAGGTCTTTGTCTTTTCTAAAGCCTCTGGAAAGATCTTAAACAAAACATAAGAAACTGAATTGTGATCTAAAGCTTTGGTAATATTTGTACATTTAGAACTACATGCTAAACTTGGGCAGTCATTTCTGTTTTTATGTCATCCTTATTATGAATAAGATCAATAGAATAATCATATCCTTCTACAACAGAAAGGATTATGTGATGGGAAGTGACAGAAACCCTTGGGCAGAAATGATCAGAAATCACTAATAAAAGGAAAGTCAAGTTGTTAGCAAAAAGTCACAACTGTCACAGATTTTATGAAATTGATGGGACACACACTCAAAACAATATTAACATGTTTTTCCTCTGCTTAGTCAGTGTTTTTTTGTTTTTGTTTTTTTTTTGGCCAGGTTTGAAGTTAGCTCTGCAATCCAAACGGTGATATTACAGCTAAGCTAAGAGGAATACCATCTATATTTACATTCTGGGACGTTATCACAAGTAGAAGCCTCTTGTCATGTGTCAATGCACACTTTCTTTTGCACAAATGATGCAAATGGCAAGTGTAGTTTGGTTGGAATGAAATCTTTCCTACATAAAACTGATCACAAGGTTGTGAGGTTTTTCTTTATTTGTTTAGTTTTTTGGGGCTTATAGCAGCACAACGCTTTCTGGTTTCGATAATTTTTCTGAGTAAAATAACATCGGACATGTCTTTACCCGTTTATTCTTTTAACAAAACTAGTTAATATTGGTCCTCTGCTACTGCCTTGAATCAGGAGGAGCTCAGGGTAAACTTACTTGTTTATAGTGCTACTAGACTGCTGCTCTTGGTAACTCTACTGTTTGTAAAGGGCTTGTGAAAAATAGTGACTGCAGAGTACGTAAGTCATGTACCGCTGTAGCAGCCACAGTACCTTATAACAGACGCCTCTGGATTGCATCTTACTCCATCCATCTGTGCAGTTAGGTGTGGCAGTGCTCGGTGGAGCAGGGGTTAAAGCTTCCCCCTCTGCCAGGTGTTTGCAGATGTATTTTTCCTTATTGGTACAAGGTAACACATCCCAAAGGCCAGCAGAATGCCCAGTTGCCATAGAAACACAACCCTGCAAGTGACCTTGTGTTATAAAAGAAATTGTTAGCTGTCATTTGTGAAGACATCTCTTAACTATAGTTTACATATCGATTCACATTTTTCATTACCTGGCATATGAGTGTTCCAGTGAGTATATCTTGCATAGGCATTGTTGGTCCACATAAAATATTCTCTGTTTTTCAGGTTTGAGAGACCTATCCAGAAGTGTTTCTCTGGCCTCAGTCCCACCAAGCTTACAAGGAAAGCATTATCCACCCTGGAAATATTTACACAAGTCAGATTAGAGGCTGCCTGATGCCAAATTACATATACATTTATTTTATTTATTTTTTTACACCTGAGCCTTTTTTATAGTAAACATTTCAGAAGTTGTGAAAACTATTTTACCCAGTTGAAACATCAGCTAAGTAAGAGTTTGAGCTCTTGCAGTCATCGTTGGCTTCATGAAACGTCTTTGTCTCAGTCCCTACAAAGTAGCAGTAGGATCCATGTCTTTTCCAACCCTGCATTGCAGAGAAACAACAGTTGGAAAACTATTTAAGCCTGTCGTATAATGTTGTCTTTTTGTGATAGCAAGGAGTAAAACACCAGAATGCAGAATCACTCTGCATCAGTGTGACTACTTGTTTACTCTACTGGAATGTTTTTTTTTCCTAAAAATGCAATGACTACATAAGATGTTCTCTTAATCAGGAGATTCAGCCTGCTTTCTTTTGTTTTTACTACAAAAAAGCACCCAAATAAAATGTTTCATTAGGCATCATACCTTATGTGTATGCTGCTTTCCTAGATATTTCATGGACCACAGGCACAAAATTAAATTTAGACATCATGCCAATTGAAATATACAACAGCCTTTACAAAACAGAAACAGATTACAGAATGTGTGCATTCAGACCAACCAGATGAAGACATTCTTTGGAAAATATCCAAAAAGTTCACATACAGTTTTGCAGCCTGCGTTCAGCACCACTTCATCTCCAGAGGTTTCAGAGTCACTTGTCTTCATGCAGATAAAGCCATGTTTCTCGTCACACACACGGTCAGCCCAGTTTCCATTCTGCAAGAATGAGAAGAACAAAATGTATGTAGACAGGCTACGGTGCATATCATAAAACAAAGACCTAATTTTCCTGGATAATAATGGACCTTCCTGGCATCCAGTGTTCTTTAACAGAACTGCATAGTTTTACAGAAAAAAGCTGGCGTGTCACAATCATCAATAATTACCTCCCCTCTGATCAGAACACAGTCTTCTTGTTCAGAGGTGACAGTTGGTTCCCTAGAGTCCCAGCTAGTGTAACTCACAGGAGAATGATCACTCCAGACAAACAGCCTCTCTCTGTTCCTATCGTTTAGTCCAATCCAGAGTTCATCAGTGGATGCTGCAGACAGAAAATAACATTAATTGTTGTATAATCTTCTTGATACATTCTGCTCATTTGCTACTCTTTAGATGTTACTTTTACACTTAAGTTTTAGACTGCTGCTAATTGTCTGCCAGAATTGCTGGACTCATCATCATATGTGAGATGTGCAGCGATACAGGGATCAGACAACAGAAAGTGACTGAATGCTTATGAAGTGACAAAAATAAAAACGTAGTTTTGTGTCCAAAATAGCAAGATTCCCAAAATGAATGACTAATAAACGGTCATTATTCTAAAGAGGAAGTCTGCATGGTAGGTCTGAAGTGACTGTTAGCTGTGGTGAGAGCCCTGGATTTCTTGAAGGTGGTGGACTGCTGTACATTTCCAAGAATAGATTGCTCACAATTGTATTATGTGTGTAGCTATAAAATAAGATATTCATTAATATCTGTGTTTGAGTGTGTTTTAACTTTTCAGTGTGATGTTCAAATTAGACATTTTAAAAATTAAGGAGAGACAACTTCTTATGACTTAATTACAAGCTGAACACTTCCTGGAACTTTAACAGTTAACTTCATATTTATGCGGAATTTACATCTTTCAGTAAAGTGGATTGAAGTGAATTTAGGGCTGAAGTATAAATGAGCATAAATTTCTTCAATATTCAATCACCTGACTTCTTGTTTTTTTCTTTTGACTTTAATTTTATGAGGTTAAATGTGTTCTCAGAAATGGACTATCTGATATAATCATGTTAAATCCAGCATTGAATTTAAAATCCTTCTCATTACGTACCAGGTCTTGAATAATCTGGCACCATCTTGTCTTAATGACCTTATCACCCTATTAGAGCACTTCGCTCTCAGCCTGCTGGCTTACTTGTGGCTCCTACAGTAAACTTAAACTTAGAATGGGAAGCACATCATTCAGCTTCCAAGCCCCTCGACTATGGTTCAGAGAGGTAACTGTTGCTGAGATTTGCGGTATATACATTGAATAAAACTGAATTGTTGGTGTTTTTCTTAGACCAACATAATAATGTTTGTCTAGGGTCAACACTGTATATGACAAATAACATTATTATGATGTCACAGCTTTGCAACTTGGAAAAAACTTTTGTTGATCCAGGAACATACCAACACAATCATATTAGATCGTGCCTCAAAAATATTTTAGTTAGTCACCAGCAATTGCAGATATGTCAGGAAATTACCAACAAGATAAATATGAAAAGTGTTGGGTGAAGATTATGTTAAAGGAATGCAAATGGTGCTCAGAAGTTTTTATTGCCATACCATATCCAAGTTGAGAGATGATGAAGCTTTGGTCCTCCACATTACGAATGCTTACTAGGTCTCCTCCTTCTTTACGGCAAACTTTCTGAGCATCAGACCATTTTTTTGTTTCATTACGATAAAGGTAAAAGCAGTGGCCATTGTAGGGGATCCAGGGTGCTGTACAGAATCCGCTCTCGGCCGCTATGAAGCATAAGAACAAAAGAAGAAGATCAAAGAAATAGAGTCAATCAAGTTGTTTAAAGAGAAGACAAAATAAGGGATTTTTTCTATACCTTCAGTAGGTGCAGCCAAAGGTCCTTCACTGTAGCAGATGTATCCCAGTTTCTTGTTGCATTTTGAACTTTGCCAAGAGTACTGAACAGCGCCATCAATAATTCCACACTTATATCCTGGATTAGAAACTGGATGTCCTAAAGTACAGTGATGGTAAATGATACTTGTCACTTATGAGATGAGACTCGGCAACTTTCCATTCACACGATTCTCAAGATATTTAGAAGCACGGTGTGTATTGTGTATAAGCATTTTAGTTTTAGTGGAAATGACGTAGAAGCCTGTGATTTCTACCCAAGAGTGACAAGGCTATGTGACACACAACATCACCACAATAATTTAGCGGTTGTTGAAATTGCTGACCAACAGCAAATTCTCTGATTATTGCTATATCAGCAGTGTGACTGGCACACCCATGTGGAAGAAATTTATAAGAAATAGGGAAAAAAATTATTTGCTTGCTGACAGATAACATTTCTTATATAAAGAAAACAGATGCCAAACATGATCAAGATGACCTGCTGAGGTAATTTAACAACAGTAACGTAAATTATCATCAGAATGGTAACACAAGCTCCTGAAACTTGAAAGAAAACTTACCTGAGTCCCAATTCAGATATGCATAAGGATTCCCATTAGACCACTTCCACACATAATCTAAATCCTGGAAGATCAGTCCAACCCAGAGCTTGTACTCCTGCCCCCTATTTGCCCCTAATAGTGCTGTCAGTAAAGTTTAACAGAGAAAAGAGACAGAGAAAACAAAAAGTTACCAAGTGTAATACTCAAAACATAATCATCAGCTGGAGCAGTGTCTACAGTCTACAGACCACAACAACTTGAATGTTTCAAGTTTTAGTTATTTTTAAACCCTCTCAGCTTAAATTAATCATTTTGTTTTAAATACATTCAGTGTACTGTGGAGATTTGTCACCTTACCTGAAACATAAGCTTGCTCGTGAGGATTGCTGATACTGAGCAGGGAGGCACCCTGCTGTTTGCAGCTGGCGTCAGCCTGACCCCAGGTCAGCGCTGACTGTGTGTTGAGCTGATAAGATGCTCCTGTTGTGGGGTCTTTGTTCCAGGTTTCTTTGGCTGTGACACAAAAACAGTCAAAGTATTATAGTATTGCACTGAACTTGTATGTTAACATGGTGTTTCTCAACATTTCACACAAATGTAAAGTTTGGGTGGTTCTGCTTGTACAGTAGATTATTATTCTGAAAACCTGTATTAGAATTTGTTGTGTACTTACAGTTAGTTGGGCAGTAACCCCAGAGTTCATGATCATATTTTGTTTCAACTGCACACCATTTACGGTTCCCTGCATCGTCAAATGGAGTGCACTCCGAGTACCAATTGCTTTTGTAGAAGAAAGGAAACATGCACGGCCTTCCAGCTGCATTTCCTTCAATGGTGTAAAGTTCTGAAGGACCAAAATAAGGAAAACGTATAAGAAAAGAACAAAGAATAGCTTGAATAGCTTAAGCAAAATGATACTTTTATCATCTTCTAATCATTTGACACACTATCTTTGCATTACAACTATTTTGGAACTAAATATGAAAATCTTCAAATTTACTATGCCACTACTATTATTTCCATAAAAGTAATCATGATTTACTTTACAATGTTTTTTTTTTTGTATTATTATTTCAGTTACCTGTATATGTTCTTGTGCAAGCACCACTGGAAGTCCCAGAAATTGTAAGATGGCTACTGGATCCGACTTTATTTGAGAGCACGGCCGAGTTATCAGCAGTGAGGTCAATGTAAAGTTCTTGGCCTTTGAGAGCGATCACAGTTTCATTCTTGCATTCCCACTTTTGGAGCTCACTGGTTTCATCACAGTCATAGAGGTTTACTTCACTGCCCACAGTTTTCCCCTGATTACCCAGGCACTTGTTCTTATACTGAACCAAAAGTCGATCCCCAGATGTCCAGCGCATGGAAAAACAGAAGTTATTTAATTTTACCAAACAAAAACCAGTGCCCCTGTTAATTAGTTGAAATTGGGAATCTGTAGAGAAAAAATATTGAAAAACAGTACTGTTAGTGATGTAAAAAACAAAGAATAAGTTATAGAGGATTATAGAGAAATAGAGGGCATAATCTTACATATAGTACAGACAGGCAGGACATTAATTATGCTTTGTAAAAGAGTAAAAAAAAATAAAATTAATAGTTGGACTACTGTACCATTTGAAGCTAAACAGAAAAATGTTTGGATGAGAAGCACAAACACTGTAAAAGTTATCCTCATTGTTAGTATTCCCATTCCTATGTCATATATTTTCATATAAGCTACTTACACAGAACTGAAACATATGATGATTTTGATTGATTGTCGACCATGACTCTTTATATCATCCTGTCTTGCCTCATCATGATGGGTGATGTTGCACAAGAAAAGGGAGGGGAGGGTTTCTGTGAATTTTGCACAACTGAGGACAACTGAGCAAACAGTGAAGATAAATAACCTTGAAACTCTTTGGTTGAAATAGTAAAAGTAAAATATCAATTAAAGTTAAAATTTCACTTTATATCTCAATGCTCCTTTGTCATATGGAGCGCAGTCAGGAACAATAAGCCCTTGCCAGTTCTAAATATTAGATTCATCCACTTGAATGATTCGGAAATTCTTTGTTCCATAATCGCGATAGGCCGAGATAGGCTCCAGCGCCCCCCGCAACCCTGAAAAGGATAAGCAGAAGCGAATGAATGGATGGATGGATGGACTTCACTTTATAAATAAATTTAAGTGAGCGCTCTAACCATGATAGATACAAACTCAACATAAAGTTGTGGTGTACAGTATTTTCCCTGAAAAACACAATAAAAATACAGAATACTTTGTCATGTAGTCATCAGGGTAGATATCAACATCAATCTAGGATAGGTTTTTGTCACTGGAGTGCTTCATCAGTTGTGTTAGAAAGATGCAAGGACTCAAATTGTGATTTAAGCACAGCCAAACATGATTCGTAGCAATCACTGATAACTGCAAGCATTGGGTATTAATTGCAAAAATTAAGCTTTCATTTTGCTGACTGTTACATTTTGTTGCAATGCAAACTTGTGCAATTATTTAGAAAGTTATAACTCTAAATGACGTTAAGTGCCAGTGTCTTCTATGACTATCTCACAGCCCAGCAGAAAAGCTTCCTGTTGTGAATCAGAAAATGTCAGGAAAACAGAAGGACGTAAAATTCTCAGTTAACAGTATAAAACTTTCTCAATTTATATCTGCATATTACTTCCTTATTGGGTTTAGAATTTGTAGTTTCAGATTTCAAACAACATTGCAGATCACCACAAGCTGTGATTTGTACTTCAGCGAACTCTGTATCAGTGATGCTTGTAAGTTTAACGAAGTTAGCAAATACTTGCTCAATAAAAGGTTTCAACATTTCACAGTCTGATAAAGAAAAGACTTTAAGCTAGTTATATGTTCCCATGTAGACCCACCACATGTTTCCTCGAATCTCTGCATCAGAGGTGGCAAGGCTAAAGTTAGCATGTCCCATTGAGCTCCAGTAGTGACATAAGCAGGATATTTAGCAAGCTGTAATTTTTACTCCCAAGTTTCTAAACAACATCTCTGTTTTTCTGTTGTAATAAACACAATTGTGTTTATGTCAAGGCTATTAAGATGGCTGATAATGCACTAAAAAAATAAAAACAGTTACAATGAGCACTAAAATAAAACATGTACAAATAGACTTTACATATGAAACTCTTTATCTACAAATAGTTTTTGACGTGTAAGTAAGTGAAAACTGTCTGGATTTAGACTTTCAATTAGATCTTTGTCTTCTGTGACTTGTGTCATCACACGTTTAAATGGGTGAACTACTGTATGTAAAAACACTGCTGAATTGCTTGAAATGCTATGTTGTGCAAGATAATGTCTATTTTACTTTTTTTTTCCTCTTTAGCAACTCTACCTTCTTCTCTTCTGTTCAATTATGTACTTGTGCCCTCGGACATGTCAGAGTTGCCAGTAAATAGAATGACTTGACCTAGTGATTAATACTTGTTCAAAAAGAAGAAGCTCCTGTTTTTAAATGATACTGTGGGGAAAAAACTTTCAAGACACTACTGTCAAACAAAAGGTAGTACAATGACTTTCTTCATATCTAAAAGATATAATCTATGGTTTGGAATTTAACACGTTAATTGCGATTAATTAATTTGAAAAACATAACGCGTTGAAAAATAAAGAAACACTTTTAATCGCGTTTTGCATTCCAATCAAAGCTGAACTTTTGTGAGTGCATGATTTCCTGATATACCGATTACACTGATGCACACATCAGAGCTACAAAGAATCAGAAGAAAGGGCGTTGCTAGAACTGATCGGAGGCAAATTTCATTTCAAAAGACTGCCCGACAGAAGCCTTAATAAAAGCGTGGTATTGTGCAAAAAGGAGTTTGCGTAGCACTGAAGCACTTAAACCTTATGGTACCATCTAAATGCAAAACATGTTGCAGCGAGCACAGAAACTGTGGGAGCTGTTAGCTCTAGCAGTCCTAGTTTGGCAGCCCGAACTTGATGAAATGACTGGCTTCTGGACCAAAATTAGTAAGTCAACATTGGACAAACTTACAAATTCTCTCGCAAAATGGGTTGCTCTGGACTGTAGACGACTATCAATGGTAGAAGACAGGGGGTTAGAAAATGTGCTACAGTTAGCATCAGGTGGTCCAGCTTTCCAACTGCCATGCTGAAAGACTATTTCAAGTAAAATTCAACAGCTTTATGACACTGAAAAGCAAGCAAAATTAGACGCATTACAGACAGCCCTGCTAATATGGAGGAACTACACGAGGAGTAAACAGGCCTGGGGCAACAGAAATAGCCACTCATACAGGATGTTTCCTATGGTGGAATACAACACTGGATATGATTTCTCGTCTACTAAAAAATCAAGAGGCTGTTTTTGCTGCTTTAGACAAACAAATGCACAAGCTAGTTATTTTAACAGAGCTGGTAAAACTCCAAAAGGTGGCAACTGTCCTTGAATCAGGCAGGTGAGTAAAAATATTTTTAACTTATTGTTACTGTTTCTTCAAAAAGCTATATAGTTGACAATTATTGTGTAGATTAATAGTTACTTTCTTGAACTGTCTACTACAGGTTTGTGACTGAGCTCCTTGGAGGTGAGACATATGTCTCATGTTCAGCGGTTTTACCTGCTTCTGCCACCTGCATCAAACCACTCCGATGTAGGGCTGCCACAAACGATTATTTTGATAGTCGACTAGTCACAGATTATTTTTGTGATTAGTCGACTAATCAGATCATGCATCCATTGAACGTAAAACGTACAGCTTACTGCACCAGCATGCATCTGCTCTTATATAACTATCATTAGCTTACAGCTTGAAGTGTTTATGGTATGTGCTAACTTAAAATAAAGACAAGATGATAGTTTATTAAACTTTTAATGAAATTTGCAGATTGTCTCGGTGAAGTTTAATAAACTCAGCCGTCTGCTCCTTGCTTTCTAAAATATAACAGGACACTGGAGTAAATTCTCAACCATCTGACACTTAGGTTTAATCAGTTTTCTGTTTGACGTTTATTCAGCTGTGTGAAAACTTTAAATTTAATCTCAGCCAAATGACGCGTCGACTATTATACTAGGCGTTGACGATTTTGATAGTCGACATAATCGTGACTAGTCAACTAATCGTGGCAGCCCTACTCCGATGATGACTCAAACTACATGGTTAAAATTTAAGACTGCCTTCACAAAGGACCTATCCCAACGTGTAGCTACATTCAACCATCAGTGGCTGTTTGACCCACGCTTTAAGGATTTAAAGTGTCTTGCAAAGGGAGAATGAGAAGAGGTTTGGACCAGCCTTGAGGCCCTGCTGCAGGAACAGTGTAAAGATGCCACCACAAAGGAGCCAGCAAAGACAAAAAGACTCCTTCTCTCTTCATTGTCTTCAGACTCTGATTCAGATGAGGAAGCCCCCTGTGTAACTGTCCCATGTGAGAGACTGCTCTCACTTGCAGGTCACATAGTAACAAAGAAGAGAGCTGCCCTGAGCTCTGAAAATGTGAACAGGCTAGTTTGTCTAAGCAACTCCCTGAAAGAGATAGACTGTAAATAAGCATTGAGGTATTGTGAGTACAATGGGTTTGTTATTTTTTGCACTAAAATGTTCGATGATCACGCTGTTTTAAATAATGTTGGCTAGGGTTACTCAGAGTTTAGTGAAGCTGTTCAAATAACCTTTTATGTTTCTGCCTTATTTTTTTAAAGAAGAAAAACGACACTTTATGTTGACATTTTTATTATTATTATTTAAAGACAGTACCATTTTTAAAATGTACTTAAAGTACTTAAAATAGCACTTTAGCACAGGGATATTATTTTAGTTTCTCTGTTTTGAATGGAAATGCAGTTTAAATGCCTTTTTTCTCCCAGAAATTAAAAGAGTTTGAGTTTACAATATTCATGTTCATATCTATTATTTGATTCTGTTGCCCACTAAAACCCTTAGCAACATACATCAAAATTGTAATTAAACAGTATAGCAAAATATTGTAAATGTCAGATTTTACCAATAGAGAACCTTTGCTAAATTAAAGCAAATTATGTCATTAAAGGTCTTAAAAAAAATCATCTCTCACATGGACTATTGCGATTCCCTTATATTTGAAGTATACATGGACTCATCTATGCCATCAATGGTGTTTCAAGTTTAGGGATTTCTTTGAACTGTTCTTTTTCCAGGGTGGAATGATTGAACACAACTCGGCACAATTGTATATAGTATTGCCCAAATTATTTATATTTATTCATTTTTGCTTGATATTTATTTTTTTCTGCTTATAGGAGTTCTGTGTTTTTAGAGTCGAGTTTTTGAACCAGGAATGTAAATGCATCTAGCTTGAAAGCACGTGTCATGAAACTGTGTAAGGCAGACAGGACCCAAAATACAGACTCACAACCAAAATGAAAACTGAACTCAAAATACATTTTTATTGCTGATCTGCAGGCTACAAAACTAAAACTGGAAAACACTAACCAGATGGCACACACAACCAGTGGATGAGGATGGATGGAGGGAGACACAATACATACACAAGAGGGAATCAGGGCAGAGAGGAAAAACCTGGGGAACATGGCTGGACTAACTGACGAGTCAGGGGAACCCAAACTGAACACGATGTACACAGGGCAAGTGACTATCAAACAGAGAGATATCACAAAAATGCAGACTAGGCATGGGGAATGGGGAAAATAGGAGGACAGGAAAAACTCAAGAACAAGATCAAAATTAAAACAGAACCTAGGCAAAGGTAATATCCAAAATGAAAACTACAACATTGTCAAGCATAAATTTATAACAGCATGTTTCATGCTTTTTCCTATTTTCAAAGCATATTGCTTTGAATTTTCTATCCTGACACTTTATCCTTTTATAACCTCCCCATTTTGTTTGCACTTTCTCCAGATTTCCATTTCACCCATGCATGCAGTTATGTAGAGGCCAATGTAGGAACCAAAGATAAACCCAAGAACAATGATAAGTAATATTTTTAAAATATTTTTAAATGTTGATTTTGAGTAGCTTTTTTGTTTTGGGAGACTTTTATTAGTTAGAAAATTGAAACTGATCAATGACAAAGTAATTTCTATCTAAAATTAAAAATATACACGCTCGTGTGATTATAACTGGCAATTTGCAAGGGGTGAATGTGTGTGTCATGGCAAAATACGAGGAGTGAACAATCAAGTAATGAAAACCAAAGTCTGTGCAGATGTATCCGGAAATCCAAAATGAGATTAAAGCACAAATGCAAAACAGAGGTGTAGTGCTTTTGTCTTAATAATGGACTGCAACAGTCATGTGCTTAGAACACACATTACCTTACATCTTTTTCTCCCTCACAACACTGACGAAACCACCAGTTCTTTTAACTCCCATTTTGTTCTTTGTTTCTTCTACTTGCTACTTTCTTCAGCTGCAGTACATTTGACCTCCCAGGGCCACCATACTATATTATTATATTATAATATTATTATAGCACAGTATTGCATAATATGATGTGATATCAGAATTTTTTTAGCTACATACTTGCACTCAGGAGCATAATTTGTGAGTTCTACTAGAACCCAGTGAGAATTGATAAGGAATTGAATAGATAAGCAATATTGATAATGCAAATGGAATTGCCGAATTCGTATCAGTTTCTACCACTAGTTCCTGGTGAGATCAGTGATGGAAACAAGACCGTTTTGGTGTGCAACAAAAAGCGAGTAAGTCATAACCTGATGTGAGTTTCTCACCAATTTGCTCTGTGCATGCATATATGATTGCTGACTCACACATGCATCAATTTCAGCTTAATCTGACTTTTATCCTAACCATAACTGAAGCGACAAAAGCCAGCATTTTTGCAATTTCAATGCTATTGCTGGTTAATTACAGTAGTATACAGAAGTATTATTGCAGTATTGCAGTTACAGAGACAAACTTGACCAGTGAGTATTTTAATGTTTTTTCTGATGAATGAAATAGTACCAAAATCTAACTCAAAAAACAAGGTACAACATTTTTGTATAACATGTTTAACACCACTCAGTGCAAGGTTTATGCCACAGGGCCAGAATTGTTTTTTATGTTTATGTATTGCTTAATCTACCAGTATGTGCAAGCTCTTTATTCAAATATTTTAATGATAAAATCTAATTATTGTTATTATCCATGAATGTTCAAATGTACAGATTTCTAAAAGATTTATGTTTTCTTGTTTTTTCACCACAGTTTTAAGAGTTTACCATTAGGTCATAGTACATGGTACCAGGTACATTTTTAGCACCTGCTTGGCCGGGGTTCCAAGCAATCTAAGGTAATACAATGTGACATCATCAAACTGCATGCCACCGATTGCCTGGTCAGTGGCGTCACTCAATGAGTCATTAGAGCCTCTCATTCCCAATAATTAAAACTGCCATTTTTGAAATTCGGCAATGAGGGAAATACAAAAAAAAAACAATGTCGCGGTCCCGAGAATCTGACGAAAAGCCATGGACCAAGCACCAGGTATATCGTCACCTCGACATACACCTTTGTTGTAGCGTTCGTGTCTCACTAATTACGTCACTCAGCAGCATTGCTATGACGACAACCACACACATAAGGTAGTACTGGATTGTAATATCTTATCTGGATTGTAATGGAAAACCGGTTGATCGGAGTCGAGTTGTAGCGATTTGAGTAGGTACTATTAGAACAGGTTCTATAGACACAGACAACCATTCAAACTCACATTCACACCAATGGGTAATTTAGATTCACCAGTTAACCTAACCCAACTAACTGCATGTCTTCGGACTATGGGAGAAAGGATGGAACTCAGGACCTTCATACTGTGAGGAAACTGTGCCACTGTCCATATACAAAAATGTTTTAAATATTTACATTCACAAAATACAGCAAATTTAATCAAATTTCATAGTCATAATATACATATTTTGTTAAACATGATTCTCCCATGTTGTTTCAAATATGCTTTTAGCCATTTGCTGCCACCTCAGCTCAAATTTTCATAACGTACTAGGAATCATATGGGCCATGCAAATGAGCCCAAATATTTAAATTACATACTGATTAAATCTCCAGTGTTCTCTTCTGCTGCATTCTCTACCAGAATACTGGTGTCAGCTTGCTCAGGCTGTGACACCCTACTGCTGAAGAAGAGCGGGTTATCGAAGGTGTTAGGGGCGGGTAACTGATGACCAAATTTCTTGAAGAAGAAGACAGCAGTTACCGCCACCACTGCAATCCCAGTAATGACTAACACAACTGCTGTGATTATATAGACACGCTGATGATGAGGTAATCCAGTTTCTGTACAGAGTGAAAAAGTAGATGGTAATCAGCTAAAAAACATTTGTAACAATTTGAAATAAAATATGTAAAATAAATAGTTAAAAGAGGTGTTACTTACTCGATGATGGCGATGGCTTTAGTAGCAATACTGCAAAAGGAAAAGAACAATCAAATAAGACACTTTATTACAAAGTAGCTCTACTTCATTTAAAGATAAAAGTAAATTGCTGTGGAGTAAACAGGTATTTGCATTTGTAACATGTTAACAAGAGTTATTCCTTTTGGATTCATATGACTGTGTCATGTCTGTTGTGAACATCTTACAAGAGATTCATATCATTGCAGAAAAGAAAAAGAGAAAACACTGTTATAAATAAAGATTACCTTTTTGTGTCTTGCAGATGTAAGGTCTTTGACCCCACATTTCAATATCCTTCCATGTCCCATCTGATGTACTAATCTCTCCTCTGCGGGGTAATCTGCTGCCATTAACAGGTTGATCTTCAGCCCAGTTAGTGTAACTAATGACTGATCTATCCAACCAGAGCCATTCCTCTGCAGGCAAATAGACAAATAAAAACAGTGTACATCATTTAAAAAAAATTATTTATTTTGAACTGAAAATTTGGTTAAAAACAAATTATCAAAAAATATGTTACTATTGTTATTATTATTATTTACCATAAAAAATAAATAATGACTCACCTTTGTATTGTTTTTTAAACAGGCCAATCCAGAAAGATGTGTAACTATCTTGAAAAGTTCCCAGGTTACTTTCAAGAAACTTTTGCTCAGAGGAATCTTCAATGCTGGCAAGCATTCCACCTTAACAAAACAAATCAGATGTTAATGAAAACTACAGCAATTTATTGCATACAGATATCTTTCAGATAAATTGCCTACCATGTGCTACACAGCTGGTAGATGCGTCTTGCCAGCGTTTTTGCTCTGTGATAAAAATATAACAATAACCCCTGAATGGTAACCAGATATAGTTCTTGTTTTCTATTGTTGTCTCTGGGTCTAGAGGACAAACTCCTGGAAAAAGAGTTGACTCTGTTGGCAGCACATCTGTGAATGAGACAGTGATGTCAATGAGATCAATGAATTACATCTTTTAAAACTTTGAAATGTACTTTTTTGACAACGAACGTGTATGTGTGTGTGTGTGTGTGTGTGTGTGTGTGTGTGTGTGTGTGTGTGTGTGTGTGTGTGTGTGAGAGAGAAACATTTCTGACATCAGTATCTGTGATCTGTAATTTACGCTTCTCAGCAGCGATTCAAGTATAAATGAAACAGACATGTCAGTCATTACAGGGTTATAGGGTATCTATTAGCCAGTGTTTGGTTGTACCTGTAGACTTCATGCAAACACTCCTTAGTGACTCATTACAGTGAGCGGTTTTCCATCTTCCATCCACATCCATGTATACACAACTTCGGTCCTTGCTTGGTTCATTTTTACCCCATCGACTGAATGTTAAATGCCATCCATCAACATATCTGAAAGAACCATTGATCTGAAAGAAAAGATTAATGAGACAGCAGTTACCAATCAAGACAACTAGCAGAACCATAGGAACCCTCTCATCTGTAATCCAGTTTTGAGATCCCTTCCCACATGCCTTAACGCCCTCTCACATCTTGGGTCATTTGATCTGAGTAACTCACGATAGGGTGGTGCAAGATCTAACAATGGGTTCACCCAAAACATTGGTTGATTGTGACCCACACGTGTATTCACCTCTTGGCTCATGTGATTAGGCAGAGAATCAATAGTGGTCCACGACCCCTCTCAATTACTTCCGGCGCCCCCCGTGTGCGGCAGCCTGTTACAGCAGCTCTGCTCATTCTGAGTTTATTTCTTTCTTATCTTTTCTTCTCGTAAATTTTTTATAACTAACGTATTAGTAATTAGACTCTGCAACCATGTTCTACCGTTTTGTGCTAGTTCTGGTCGTTTTACTTAGTTTTTTTCACCCGTGTGTGGGGACCCAGAGCAGGGATCCTTTGTTTACAGTAAGGATCAGCTGTTAGCGCTGCGTCCAGCAGCTGTACTGCCGGCGGACAGACTCGACATTCCCAGCGAGCTGAGGAGGAAAAGACGGGGGTGTCGTGCTGGGAAGGAGCGCCGTCGGCCGAGAAGGAGACGTTATCGACCATCTCTTCCTTATGTAATTAGTGGAAATGTACGGTCTTTGCACAATAAAATGGATGAGCTCACGTCGCTAACCTGGTCACAGAGGGAGTACCGGCAATGTAGCATCATGATGCTAACGGAGTCGTGGCTAACACCGCTAACTCCGGACACGAGCGTGACACTACCGGGATTCCAGCTGCTGCGAGCGGACAGGACGAGAGAGAGCGGTAAGAGGAAAGGAGGGGGACTGGCAGTGTTTGTGAATGACAGATGGTGTAACCCTGGGCACATTACTGTGAAAGAACAACTCTGCAGCAGAGACATTGAGCTGTTAGCCGTTAGCATGCGTCCGTACTACCTGCCCCGGGAATTCTCGCATGTTATCGCGATAACAGCGTATGTCCCCCCCTCGGCCAACGTGGATGCAGCCTGTGACACTCTCCACTCAGTGGTCAGCAGACTGCAAACACAATCTCCGAGAGCCCTCCTCATAATATCAGGGGACTTTAATCATGCCTCACTGGACTCCACACTGCCCACCTTCACCCAGTATGTGACCTGCCCAACCAGAGACAATAAAACACTGGACTTACTGTATGCCAATGCTGAAGAGGCATACAGTTCATCACCTCTCCCTCCACTGGGCAGATCTGATCACAACCTGGTGCACCTTGTCCCTGTGTATGAGCCCTTAGTGCGCAGGGAGCCACCAGCCACCCGCACAGTGCAGAGATGGTCGGAGGAGAGCGAGGAGGCTCTTAAGGATTGTTTTGAGTCGACTGTGTGGGAGGTGATCCTTGACGACCACGGAGAGGACATCGACAGCCTTACCACATGCATTACTGACTATATTAATTTCTGTGTGGATAACACCGTACCTACCAGGACTGTACGGTGTTTCTCCAACAACAAACCTTGGATTACCCCAGAAATTAAAGCCGTCCTCAAGCAGAAGAGGAGGGCCTTCAAATCCAAAGACAAAGAGGAGTTGAAAAGGGTGCAGAGAGAGTTGAGGGGACTGATAAGGAATGGGAAGGACAGCTACAGGCAGAAGATGGAGAACCAGCTTCAGCAAAACAACGTTGGTGAAGTCTGGAGGGGCCTCAGAACCATCTCAGGCCACAAACATCAGAACTCTCTGCCTGGGAGGGATGTGAGGTGGGCAAATGAACTGAATCATTTCTTCAACAGATTTGATTCAGCCATGAGGCAGTCTCCAACATCGGCTGCAGACTCAACCACCCCCACTGCTGCTGTTCCACCTCTGACACCTCAGACACTTCACACCTCCTCTATTCACCCTGCTCACTCCTCCCCACCCCCAACAATAGCATCCAATACACAATCAACACAAGGCTCCAACCTGACTCTCTCAACCACCCAGGTTAGGAGGGAACTGAGGAGGATTAATGGCAAGAAGGCAGCGGGCCCAGATGGCATCAGCTCGAGGGTCGTCAGGTCCTGCGCGGACCAACTGTGTGGGGTGATGGAGCACCTCTTCAACCTGAGCCTGAGGCTGGGAAGAGTCCCACAGCTCTGGAAAACCTCCTGTGTTGTACCAGTGCCAAAGACTTCACGCCCCAAGGACCTCAACAGCTACAGGCCGGTGGCTCTGACATCCCACCTGATGAAGACCCTGGAGCGGCTGGTCCTGGCTCAGCTTCGGCGCCTTGTGAGCTCATCACTGGACCCACTTCAGTTTGCCTACCAGCCTGGCATTGGAGCGGATGATGCTGTCATTCACCTCCTACATCGCTCCCTCGCTCACCTGGAGACCGCTGGAAGCACTGTGAGAATCATGTTCTTTGATTTCTCCAGTGCCTTCAACACTATTCTTCCCTCGGTTCTGAAGGACAAGCTGGAGAACTCTGGAGTGGACCATCACCTCACTACCTGGATTTTGGACTACCTCACCGACCGACCACAGTATGTGAGGACTCAGGGCTGTGTGTCGGACAGGGTCGTCTGCAGTACGGGGGCCCCACAGGGAACGGTTCTGGCTCCGTTCCTCTTCACCATCTACACTGCAGACTTCTCCCACAACTCCACCCAGTGCTTCCTGCAGAAGTTCTCTGATGACTCTGCTATAGTCGGCCTCATCACTGATGGGGACGACAAGGAGTACAGAGGACTGACTCAGGACTTTGTGGACTGGTGCCAGCTGAACTACCTCCAGATCAATGCCAGTAAAACCAAGGAGCTGGTGGTAGACTTCCGCAGGCACAAACATCCTCCACTGCAACCACTGAACATCCAAGGTATGGACATTGAGGCTGTGGACAGCTACAGGTACCTTGGTGTTCATCTGAACAGCAAACTGGACTGGACTCATAACTCAGACGCCCTCTACAGGAAAGGGCAGAGCAGACTGTACCTGCTGCGGAGACTCAGGTCGTTTGGAGTGGAGGGCCCACTCCTGAAGACCTTCTATGACTCTGTGGTGGCCTCAGCCATCTTTTACGGTGTGGTCTGCTGGGGTGGCAGCATCTCTGCTGGGGACAGGAAGAGACTGAACAGGCTGATCCAAAGGGCCAGCTCTGTTCTAGGATGCCCTCTGGACCCAGTGGAGGTGGTGAGTGACAGGAGAATGGTGGCTAAGCTGTCATCCCTGTTGGACAACATCTCCCACCCCATGCATGAGACTGTGACAGCACTGAGCAGCTCCTTCAGTGGGAGACTGCGGCACCCACGGTGTGGGACGGAGAGATTTCGCAGGTCTTTCCTCCCCACTGCTGTCAGACTCCACAACAAAGACTTTAACTGATCAAACACACACATCCACAAATGTGCAATAACACTAAGTGCAATAATCTTTTCTGGCATCGTTGTATTTTTACTCAGTTGTATATAGCATTTTTATCTTATTGTATATTTTATTCTATTTTATTCTAGTGTATATAGTATTCTATTTTATTCTATTCTGTACAGTTGTGTACTGTATTTATTCTTATTTTATTTTATTCTAATTTTTGCTTCATAACTTTTGCACTGACCACTTCCTGCTGTGACAAAACAAATTTCCCACGTGTGGGACTAATAAAGGTTATCTTATCTTATCTTATCTTATCTTATCTTAGGGATGCTCCGAATAGGGCTTAAAAATCTGTGACTCTCCACCCGTTGCTCTTAGAACGAAAGAAGCTTCTCAGATGAGAGAATAAAAGTCATCAAGTAACTTAAAGAAGTCCAGACACTTTTCTTTCCAGATTTCTTAGAACACTTAGAAGGCTTCTTAGTGACCTGATGACTAAGACACTTTCACATACATGCAGTTACCGATATTATTCGGCTTTTAGGAATATTTGCCTTAGTAAGCATAGCTGCACAGAGGATATAACAGTTGAACAGAGTTGACTCAAACTAACATGATAATCTATACTGCTTAAAAAACAGGTAGGCAAATCAAAATGTACCATTGCCAGAAGGTTTACTGTGTCTCCCAGCACAGTCTCAAGAGCATAGAAGAGATTCCAGGAGACAGTTACTCTGGAAGAGCTGGACAGGTCTGTAGAAGGCCCTTAACTCATCAGCAGGACCAGTATCTGCTCCTTTAGCTAAGACAGCCGGAGCTGGGTAAAATGATGGAGTTTTAAGTAACGGTTTAAGAGTTTACATAAGAGATGCTGCTGCTCAATACGCCTTCCTCACACAGAGCATCTCCCTGCTGGAGTAGGGAGGCTGCACTGATCATGCCCTGGGTAAGGTAGGCACTTTAGTAAAACAGTGAAACTTGCCACAATGCTTATTTAATGAATGCTGCATTTAAAAGTGTTTATTTTTAATGCAGCATAATGTGCAACTGCTTCTTTATAGCACATTTATTGGCATCTTTGTAGTCAAGTTAGCAAGTGCTTTATAACAATCAGTCATGTCAGCCATGATTGAGAGTACAGAATGTAAACACACAGCAACTTCAAATGTGTTTACGTGGCGCTGGCAGATTTATTATGAAAAGGGATAGCTAGATTTAACTGAAATGGATGGATGATAATCTCAGTTCACAAATAACCAAATGATTGGATAAATAACTAGGCCAGTATATTTATCCATCAACAAAGATTTCATTTTCATAATTACAGATTATTTCGTTAGATAAAATCTTTGTTGAAACAATTTATTGTGCCCATAAGTAGATTTTTGATTGAATTTGCAGTCAGAAGTTTCAAAGTGGTTGGCCCTATTATTGAGTTATGAACTTTTTATATGTTTTCAAAAGTTTACCTGCGCTTTGTGTAATCCAAACCATAGAGGAGCCTTGAGATTCAGTGCCAGGAGCTCAACATAAGCTTGTGTCCACTCATTCCTCAGGCTAGCTAGGAGGGCATCGTCATTTTTACAGTACTCTGCAGCTTTATCCCAATTCATTTGTTGAGGAACAACCTTAATGGAGTCATTAAGTATTTTGATGTAGTTAGTAGAAATTGTTGGTTCTGGAGGATCTGGTTGAGATGTGTCTGTTTAGGATGAGAATAGGAACAATTTTATTTTTTTTACATAATAAAACATATATATTATTATGATCATATATATTATTATTATTATATATTATTTATAGATGTAGATATTAATTATAGGAATGAAAAGTCAAAGCAAATTCTTTGTTGTTTTAGAAAAGCTAGAGAGAGTCTGATGTAGCTGCAGCTGAAGTTGGGTGGCAACAGGCCTGGGGGTAGAAATGGACTCACCAAGATTTCGATGACAGATAAATCCATTGGTGTCATTGCATGACTTTTTAGTCCATTTCCCAATACCAACCAAAGGCTTGGTATTGATCACAAAACAGTTTTTCTGTGGAAACACAGTTGGGTCAACAGAGAATAACGATACTTGATGACACAGGGAACTGTGTCAGGGAACACAGGGCATTCTTGGATCTTTAAAATCTACTTACCTTTTGATTATAATACCAATACCAATGCTGCAATGTAAACACAAAGATTTTAATTATTTGTAAATACAAATATATACAGTTCTAGATTATTTCAATTTATCTGACCCTTCACAATAGGTAATATAGACTGTATCTACATGGTGCAAGTACACTGCTCAAAAAATTAATGGAACACTTTTTAACCAAAGTATAGCATAGAGTCAGCTTAATTTCTGGGATAGCGGAGCAGGTTGTTAATCAGTGTCAGCAACTTTGGGGTTAATGAAATTATCAACAGGTGCAGTAGAGGGGCAAAAGTCAGACAACCTCCAAAACAGGAATGGTTTTACAGGTGGAGGACACTGACATTTTTCCCCTGCTCCTCTTTTCTGAGTGTTTCTTCACTAGTTTGGCCTTTGGCTAGAGTTAGTGTCACTGCTGGTAGCATGAGGCCATACCTGGACCCTACAGAAGTTGCACAGGTAATCCAACTCCTCCAGAATGGCACATCAATATGTACCATTGCCAGAAGGTTTGCTGTGTCTTCCAGCACAGTCTCAAGAGCAAAGAAGAGATTCCAGGAGACAGGAAGTTACTCTGGAAGAGCTGGACAGGCCTGTAGAAGATCTTTAACTCATCAGCAGGACCAGTATCTGCTCCTTTGCTGAAGGAGGAACAGGATGAGCACTGTCAGAGCCCAGCAAGTCATCTCCAGCAGGGCGCTGGTGTAAATGTCTCTGACCAAACAATCAGAAGCAGAATTTCTAAGAGTAGCCTGAGATCACTACATCATGTAGGGTGGCCTGTTCTCACTGTCCAACTTCATTGAATTTGATTGGTATTTGCCATAGAATACCATAATGTTAAATCGTTCAGCATGACTGGTTTGGTTGTGGCTCAGTGATAGTCTGGGGAGGCATATCGATGGGAGGATGCAAAGACTTTTACAGGTTTGGCAATGGCACCAGTGTTGCCAACCTGGCGACTTTGGCAATATATTTAGCGAGTTTTCAGACCCTCTTCTCTTAAAAGCGACTAGTGACAAATCTGCCGACTTTTGCTGGTGTTTTTAGGAAGACTTATGACCACTTTGTGACGTGAAAGCAATCTGCCGCCTGTGAGCGCTTTAGCACGGGCGGGTGCTGCCATGGGCACCTCGCCCGTGCTAAAGCGCTCACAGGCGGCAGATTGTCCTCACAGCTGGTGTCAGAGCAGATGTTAACCCCTACGCTTCCAAACTGCAATGAATCGCGCAAGAGCGAAGCCGCTGCTCCAGCCCTGACTGTAATGCAGTCAGTTCTTCTTTTACTTTTACTTTTTGTGGATCACAAGGTTTAAAACTACTTAAAAACACACACACACACACACACACACACAAAATAACTCTGCCAGAGTGCCTATTTCGGGTCACTTTTGCCTGTTCCAAGCCCAGATAAAGCAGGTGGGTTGAAATTGTGACAAAAAAAGCAATAATTGCTAAAAGACTTGAATTTGTAGTTCTAAATATATTCTAAATGCATTTAGGGTGTTTTTTACTCACTTAATGTTCTGATGTCCCAAATCTGGGAGGAGATACCCGAAACACTATCAGTCGTGTCATTAGAAACATGCCCCAATGTCATCAAGCATGTATACAAACATGCGGGGGCCATACAAACTACTGAGTCATCTCTGTTCTTATCCTCCTAGATCCAGTGTGATACTGGTTGATACTTGGCCATAATAGCTTATTAAATGTACTGCACTGCAGTGGTTTGAATCCTATCTGTCTAATAGACTCCAATTTGCTCGTGTAAATTGAGTCCTCCTTACACACTTATGGTTAATTATGGTGTTCCACAGGGTTCCATGCTAGAACTGATTCTGTTACATGTTTCACTTAGGCAAGTGTAATCTATCCATGAAGCCAGGTCACACACACCAATTAGTTAAACTATCTTGCTGTATGCCTTAAAGACACAAAGATCTGGATGATCCCTAATTTTCTGCTTCTAAATTTCGATAAAACTCAGATTATTGTGTTCTGCCCTACAAATATTAGAAATATGGTATCTAACCACATGCTTACTCTGGATATCATTACCTTGGCCTCCAGAGACACTGTGATGAATCTTAAGAGTTGTTTTGACCAGGATATTAAACAGATATGTAAGACTGCTTTCTTGTATTTGCCCAATATCTCTAAAAGTAGAAATATTCTGTCTCAGAATGACGCTGAAAAACTAGTTCATGCATTTATTACTCCTAGGCTTGACTACTGTAGTTTTTTATTGTCAGGATCTCCTAAAAGCTCCCTGAAAAGCCTTCAGTTGGTCCAAAATGCTGAAGCATGAATACTGACAGGGACTACAAAGAGAAAGCATATTTCTTTTATATTTGCTTCTCTTCACTGGTTCCCTTCTAAATCCAGAATTGAATTTAAAATCTTTCTCATTACATAAAAGGTCTTAAATAATGACCCCCCATCTTATCTTAATGACCTATAGTACTGTATCACCTCATTAGAACACTTTTCTCTCGTATAATTGTTGGATTTTCTCTGTTTTTTTTTTCTTTTTTTTTCTTTTCTTTGTATTATTGTAGTCTTGACCTTACAATATAAAATACCTGTAGGCAACTGTTGTTGTGATTTTGCACTACTTAAATAAAATTTAATTTAATTTAATTGAGTACCATTTCCAGTTGTTGCAGTAAAAGTTCAACAAAATGGACTGGCCTGCTGTCTCATTTTTTGACTTTGATTTTCAGGGAATCTTTGAATTCGGCCACTCTGTAGGTTGATCATTTCAATTTCCGTCAAGCAAGGTGGCATCTGTTCGTTCCTGACACATTAACCAGTCTATATAGCTACAGATTTTCAGCATGATTTTTTTTACTCACTGAGAACAGATTATTATTTTCCCACTTACATCATTACCCAAATTGATGTATGACTTTGGTTGTCCATCAGTCCAGTAAGTTCTCCACTGTGACTGAAATAAACCAATCCACAAGTCTGTAGTAGGTGCATCAGCCATTTGAGACAGTAAAAACACTGAAAATGTAGACAAAGATTTATGGTTAAGATATTTTCTTGCAAATAAAAGTGCACCATGGTATCAGCTCTAACTTGTGGCTATGCCAAAACTGCACACCAACAGAAATTCAGTGGTAACTTTAGGTATTGGGAATAGATGAATCTTTGAAGGGTGGCAAAATATAGCTTGTTTAAAACAGAGTTGTTGGCTTTGTGAGCTGTCGCTGTAGTATCATAGGTAACAAAATCAAAATACTTTTTTGAGTGAAAAGAAAATGAAACAAACCTTCCACGTCTCTTGAAGTAATAGACACCAAGTTTCCACCTTTTTGTTTGCATTTTTCCCTTGCATCGTGCCATGTTAAATTCTGATTGTCAATGATGCTGTAACACTAAAATTGAAAGATGAAAAAGATCAATATAGTGTTTCAAGCACTAAGAACATAGTAAATAACAGAAAGATTAAAAGACATGAAAAGACATCTGACCTTAGAGTTAAATTTTTTCCAGGGGGGTGGACATCCACCTTTTGGGGGCACTGTAGGCACTGCGGCGGTGGTGTTTGCAGGTGTTGAGCTGCTGCGCTTACAAATGGACGCATACTCAAGCCCACAGCTGGAGTCATGCCAGAATCCTGCAGGCCAGTTCAGTATATTAAATTAATAACATTATCAACTCAATTTTGATATCACACACTCATTTTATTTTTTGTAACATGTCCTCTTGAGTAGTTGTTTTCTACATACTTTTTACTTTCACTCCCTACATTTTTAAACAATATTCTACTTCTTACATTTTCAAAACAGGCTCGTTACTATTGCTTTAACGCATATGGGTCAAATTATTATTTCGTCCCTGCGAGCCTCCAAACATCAAACCGATTTGAGCCTAAACAGAAGGCAATCCTGTTCATGTGTTTATCACCAGAGGATGACTCATAAAAAGAGATGACATGTGCCAAAGTCAGGGGTTAAAGGTGGGATGGTGTTTTTCTTCTTTTTTTTCTTTTTTTTTTGTCACAACACCGCAACAACTGCAGGTGTCCGTACATTGCGGTTTAGGTACTTCAGCATCTAGCTAGCGCTACAAAAGAGGAATGAGCATAATGGGAGTGACTTTTTTTTTTTAAGTGGCAGGTAATTTCAAATTTGAAGTTTCTATCAGCTCAGCAAACATCAGCAAACACACAAACTATTTGTGTGCAGTTTGTCTCAGTGTGATGCAAGCTAAAGGTCCAGCTGCTGTGATGGATTTAAAGTAATACAGTGTGTGACTGTGACTACATTTCACTTTTTTTTTTAACTTTTACTTAAGTACAAAGTTGAATGGTTACTTCAACTCAATGTATATTTTCTAATAGTAGTATTTCTACTTCTGCTTCAGTAAAGAATGTCTGTACTTTTGCTGTTGTTTTATATGTGTGTATGGGGTGTGAAGGATACGTATTACTGTCATAAAACTAGGGTGCCATTAAAACTGAAGGGATAGTTGTGACAAGATCGCCTTAGTGCTATCTCTGGGTGATACCACTTGTTCTGTGTATGTATTTCAGTGAAACTGAATCATATTTCGGTATCACTCACCATTGTGATATGCCATGAAAGCACAGTTCTCATCAAAGTTCTTGAAGTCAGGTTGATTTTCCTGCCAACTTTGAAACAACAACTGAGAACCATCCATCCACCTTAATGTAACACAGAAAATAAATTTGTTTAAATATATCTGTAAAAGATTTGTGACAATATTACCAAGACAGTGGCATACTGGATTCGTTAAAGATACTCTTATCCGTCTTCTTTTTGGTCACACTTTTGTTGTTTTTAGCTGTAATAACTGAATAAAGTTGGTGGGAAAGATTGCAAACAGGAGACAAAGCTTCGCAAATAGAAATGCAAATTTGCAGTTCAAGCTTAAAGTATTTGGACAATAAGACAAATTTAATTTCCCCCATTGTGTATCAGAACAGTCAATTTTAAATCAAACACTCGAGATATGACTGACTGAAATTAAAACTGGTATACTTATCTGACATGCTGCCTTGCACTAAGTACTCTCCATTTTTAACTTGCTGTTACATAAATTTAAGTTAATTGTAAATTGCATTTACATTTTTGTCACTAAATTCATACTCACTGAAATGTTCCATCAAGATCTACAGATAGGCCAATCCAAGAATTCCGATAACCTCTTGAAATCTGCACAAAAACATGGATACATAGGAAAACTGTCTGTGTGGATTTTTTTTTTTTTTTTGCAAGTTTTTGCAATTATAATTTAAATACCCGTTGCCTTGGTAAATCTTTTACAAATGCCATTGCTCACCTGTTTCCATAAAAATATCCTTTCTTCTTCACTGTTGATAGATACCAGGTCACCATGCCTCTGTTTGCAGAAGGTACGAGCGTCCTCCATGGCCATCGCCTTTTTGTTAATGTAATACTGAGCCCCATTCCATTCTAGCCACCCATCAGAGGTCGTGTTATACTCTGAGAATAGATAAGAAATGCGCAATCTATTTCAGTAAATGTGCAAATAATATGACCCTCTTTTACAAAGATTTCAAAGAAAACGTTATAAAACCGTGTTTGGAAACTACTGTAAATGTGTTAGATAAGCAGGTCTTGAAAAAATAATTTTTTTTCATGTAAAGCTCATGTCTTTCCAGCTGTTCACAGTGAGGCTTTAAAATTATGAACAACAACTGCATGTTTTTCATCTTTTCCTCAAACTACACAATCCAATCTTCCTTTCTTCACTGTGAGTTTTATGCTCATACTGTATGAATGAGATCCGGTTGTGGCAGATGGCCCCGCCTCCCTGAGCCTGGTGCTGCCGGAGGTTTCTTCCTGTTAAAATTGAGTTTTTCCTTCCCACTGTCGCCAAAGTGCTTGCTCATAGGGCCTCATATGATTGTTGGGTTTTTCTCTGTATGTAATATTGTAGGGTCAACCTTAAAATATAAAGCACCGTGAGGCAACTGTTGTT
Source organism: Pelmatolapia mariae (assembly GCF_036321145.2). Classification (NCBI taxonomy): domain Eukaryota; kingdom Metazoa; phylum Chordata; class Actinopteri; order Cichliformes; family Cichlidae; genus Pelmatolapia; species Pelmatolapia mariae. The sequence goes on from NC_086243.1 coordinate 22,250,214, forward strand.
GTGATTTGGTGCTGTATAAATAAAATTGAACTGATAAACAGATAAACAGTTCAACTATGAAAAAACAGTTCAGTCTAATTCAACTGATCCTGCAACCGTCAGATACAGAGAAAAATAAAGGATGGTCAGCCATTAAATCCTTTCAATGGCCTTCACACACTCATAGAACTGATTTTCTATTTACTATTATTATTCTTACAGGTTTTTATTTTGTTTTGTTTTTCGAAACCATTATCCCATTATCTTTTGAGATTTCAGAAGAGCAAGTCTATGTTCGGTTTTATATTTTGGATTTGTTGTTGGATTACATAAAAAACGCCTTTCATATGAGTTCATAAACATTCATACATTCATATATTCATTGTACATGTGTCCTAGCAGACACAGCTATGGTGTCAATTTCAAAATCCTACATAAGTGTTTTCTCAAGTTATCGCATTCACAAACATGACACCCATCCATCCCATCTGCCTGCCCAGTGGGGGTCACAGCAGTACCCCTTCAGCCTTTAACAGCTTAGTGGTAAAAACAAAACAAAACACAATAATATTATTTAGCCTCTCCAAAAGTTGATTCTGTTCATCTGGACGTAGCGTTTTGTGGGGGAAACGTTTCGTCACTTATCCAAGTGACTTCTTCAGTCTCAGCTGACTGCAGGTTTCCCCAATCTTATAAACAGTACATTTGCATAATGACTGAAACCAGCCCACTGAAGGATTATTTAGCCTATTATTATTATTATTATTATATTAATTATATTATACTATTTTCAAATATTTGCCATGCAGAAAATCAGCATTCATGAGACATCAGTTTCCCTGTCAGCATAGTATGAATAATGGTCTCAGCCTGGTAATCCCAATAGAAAGTCAACAGTCATGTAAAGATGCTGTCTGGCAGTGTGGTCAAATTCCTCAACGCACTGGTGCACTTACCAGGGGAGACAGGGTCTGGAGCCGGCTTTGGGGTGACTCCTGTAAAGGAATATAAACAGAGTAGTGTTGAGTTACTAGTGACCACCTTAATTGACATTGTGAGAATACATGAGCCAGACAACAATAATCTTCTGGTCCAAAAAAAATGTTACAAAAGAATTTAATAACTGTGACCATGCTGTACCTGCGTGGATCTGACAGATCCAGTTATTGTACTTCTCACAGTGCACATCACTCCAAAACAAAGTTTTTTCCCAATAATAGTGTTCCATTTGAGCACATGATTCAGCGTTATTTTCATTGTTTGGTTCTCCATCTTTCCACTCTTGGAAGTTTACCTTTATACAAAGATAAGATAATTATGAATAGTAGTAGTAGTATTTGTAGCAGTAGTAATAGCAGCTGTAACATCAGTAATATTAATAATCATCATCTTGATCGTTATCATCATTTTGGCTACATAAACCATTGTAGAGAGTTAAAAACTGTAAACTCACCGGGGATCCATCACTCCATACATAACCTGTGTCTGGGTCGGGAGCACTAAGTCCAGTCCAGTACTGATTAAACCTATAATGGACAAATGTATGTTCTAAATGTTTATACTTGTGTAATTTTTTTTTCTTTCTCAAAGACCTTTTATTTAGTTATTAATGTATAAATATTTTGTAAAAACATGTTTCCTTTTTTCTATCAGTGATTATGCTTATACACAACTCATTGCTTGAGAGTGATAAGAATCTATGACTGCCACTAATGCAGACCTTCCCAAAGTGTGTGGCCCGCCCCCTAGGGGGGGCGCAGAGCCATTGGGGGGGGAACAAAGCGCTTGGACACTGCTAGCACGGGCGGCCACAGAAACGCAAAGCAGGAGATGAAGTATCGCTGAATATGTTTCCAAACGAACCTCATTCTAAGCCAAAGACTAGAAAACATGGTGAAGCATATCTTCCCTTTGGCTTCACCTGCACAAGTGCTGAGGTAGGTCTCCCCTGCATAATTGGTTTTCCCTGTGTCGGGAGCAGCGCTGGGTTCTCCAAATCAGGGACTAACAGTATCCCACAGCAGTTTATGTTTTTGAACCCATTTTGCACAGAGAGACATTTTTTGAAAAATGTATTGATAGCAATGTTGAATATTATTACACAGTGAAAAAACAACTACACGTAAAATAATTACACGGTGATGCCTCTGCCTTTCTAAATGGAGGGCGTGTAAAACCTGCAGATAGTCAGATTAACAGTATTGTGTCTCTATCTGCCATTCTGCAATTCATCTCATGTAAACAATAACGTGGCGCACAGCGTGACGTGAAAAAAGGCACATACCTTTGACGTGATGAACTCTGTATTCCTCCTCCACGTGTAAACGCAAAAAAGGAGTTTTAAAAAATCTCCGTTTTCGGTGATTCGAAACACCGTTTACATGTGGACGAAACAGCCGCGTTTCCAAAAATCCCCTTGTAGGCGTGGACGTAGCATAAAAGAGTTAGTAGTTTATTTTATTACTACCTGTAATTTATTGCAGATTACTTGTATTTGCTTAATTTTTTACTAAATGTTTGAGGTGTGAAATAAACCGCAATGGAGCAAAATATGGGTGTGTGTGGTTGGAGGATGTGTGCGCGTGCGGGGGGGGGGGGGGGGGGGGGAACATTTTTCTTGTAAACAAAGGGGGGCCCAGCAAAAAAAGTTTGGGAACCACTGCACTAATGTGTGACTTAGACTGGAGATGTACTTTACGATTTTTATCTTATGTAGCTCTGATTGTAGACCAGATAACACTGTACCGTTCAAACTGCCTCGGTAGTAAATCAGCACTGCTGTGAATGCTGACTAGGTCTCCTCCAATGGCTCTGCAGTAATCTCTAGCCTCGTACCAGGTCTTTCTCTTTTCTGAAGCCTCCGGAAAGATCTATAAACAAAATACAAGAAATTGAATTGTGATCTAAAGCTTTGGTAATATTTGTACATTTAGAACTACATGCTAAACTTGGGCAGTCATTTCTGTTTTTATGTCATCCTTATTATGAATAAGATCAATAGAATAATCATATCCTTCTACAACAGAAAGGATTATGTGATGGGAAGTGACAGAAACCCTTGGGCAGAAATGATCAGAAATCACTAATAAAAAGGAAAGTCAAGTTGTTAGCAAAAAGTCACAACTGTCACAGATATTATGAAATTGATGGGACACACACTCAAAACAAAATTAACATGTTTTTCCTCTGCTTATTCAGCAAGACTTTTTTGGTGTTTTGTTGTTTTTTTTTTTTTTAATTTTTTGGCCAGGTTTGAAGTTAGCTCTGCAATCCAAACGGTGATATTGCAGCTAAGCTAATAGGAATACCATCTATATTTACATTCTGGGACGTTATCACAAGTAGAAGCCTTTTGTCATGTGTTAATGCATAAATTTCTTTTGCATAAATGATGCAAATGACAAGTGTAGTTTGGTTGGAATGAAATCTTTCCTACATAAAACTGATCACAAGGTTGTGAGGTTTTTCTTTATTTGTTTGGTTTTTTGGGGCTTATAGCAGCACAACGCTTTCGGGTTTTGATAATTTTTCTGAGTAAAATAACATCGGACATGTCTTTACCCGTTTATTCTTTTAACAAAACCAGTTAATATTGGTCCTCTGCTACTGCCTTGAAAGGGCTTGTGACTGCAGAGTACGTAAGTCATGTACCGCTGTAGCAGCCACAGTACCTTATAACAGACGCCTCTGGATTGCATCTTACTCCATCCATCTGTGCAGTTAGGTGTGGCAGTGGTTGGTGGAGCAGGGGTTAAAGCTTCCCCCTCTGCCAGGTGTTTGCAGATGTATTTTTCCTTATCGGTACAAGGTAACACATCCCAAAGGCCAGCAGAATGCCCAGTTGCCATAGCAACACAACCCTGCAAGTGACCTTGTGTTATAAAAGAAATTGTTAGCTGTCATTTGTGAAGACATCTCTTAACTATAGTTTACATATCGATTCACATTTTTCATTACCTGGCATATGAGTGTTCCAGTGAGTATATCTTGCATAGGCATTGTTGGTCCACATAAAATATTCTCTGTTTTTCAGGTTTGAGAGACCTATCCAGAAGTGTTTCTCTGGCCTCAGTCCCACCAAGCTTACAAGGAAAGCATTATCCACCCTGGAAATATTTACACAAGTCACATTAGAGGCTGCCTGATGCCAAATTACAAATACTTTTTTTTTTTTACACCTGAGTCTTTTTTATGATAAACATTTTAGGAGTTATGAAAACTATTTTACCCAGTTGAAACATCAGCTAAGTAAGAGTTTGAGCTCTTGCAGTCATCGTTGGCTTCATGAAACGTCTTTGTCTCAGTCCCTACAAAGTAGCAGTAGGATCCATGTCTTTTCCAACCCTGCATTGCAGAGAAACAACAGTTGGAAAACTATTCAAGCCTGTCGTATAATGTTGTCTTTTTGTGATAGCAAGGAGTAAAACACCAGAATGCAAAATCACTCTGCATCAGTGTGACTACTTGTTTTTTTTCCTAATAATGCTATGACTAAATAAGATGTTCTCTTAATCAGGAGATTCGGCCTGCTTTCTTTTGTTTTTACTATAAACAGCACCCAAATACAATGTTTCATTAGGCATCATACCTTATGTGTATGCTGCTTTCCTAGATATTTCATGGACCACAGGCACAAAATTAAATTTAGACATCGTGCCAATTGAAATATACAACAGCCTTTACAAAACAGAAACAGATTATAGAATGTGTGCATTCAGACCAACCAGATGCAGATATTCTTTGGAAAATATCTGAAACATTCACATACAGTTTTGCAGCCTGCGTTCAGCACCACTTCATCTCCAGAGGGTTCAGAGTCACTTGTCTTCATGCAGATAAAGCCATGTTTCTCGTCACACACACGGTCAGCCCAGTTTCCATTCTGCAAGAATGAGAAGAACAAAATTCATGTGGAAACTGAAATTAACAAGAGATAGGCAAGATACGGTGCATATCATAAAACAAAGACCTAATTTTCCTGGATAATAATGGATCTATAGTATAGTATATTAGTATAGTATAGGACCTATAGTGGATGCATAGTTTTACAGAAAAAAGCTGGCGTGTCACAATCATCAATAATTACCTCCCCTCTGATCAGAACACAGTCTTCTTGTTCAGAGGTGACAGTTGGTTCCCTAGAGTCCCAGCTAGTGTAACTCACAGGAGAATGATCACTCCAGACAAACAGCCTCTCTCTGTTCCTATCGTTTAGTCCAATCCAGAGTTCATCAGTGGATGCTGCAGACAGAAAATAACATTAATTGTTGTATAATCTTCTTGATACATTCTGCTCATTTGCTACTCTTTAGATGTTACTTTTACACTTAAGTTTTAGACTGTTGCTAATTGTCTGCCAGAATTGCTGGACTCATCATCATATGTGAGATGTGCAGCGATACAGGGATCAGACAACAGAAAGTGACTGAATGCTTATGAAGTGACAAAAATAAAAATGTAGTTTTGTGTCCAAAATAGCAAGATTCCCAAAATGAATGACTAATAAACGGTCATTATTCTAAAGAGGAAGTCTGCATGGTAGGTCTGAAGTGACTGTTAGCTGTGGTGAGAGCCCTGGATTTCTTGAAGGTGGTGGACTGCTGTACATTTCCAAGAATAGATTGCTCACAATTGTATTATGTGTGTAGCTATAAAATAAGATATTCATTAATATCTGTGCTTGAGTGTGTTTTAACTTTTCAGTGTGATGTTCAAATTAGACATTTTAAAAATTAAGGAGAGACAACTTCTAATGTCTTAATTACACTTCCTGGAACTTTAACAGTTAACTTCATATTTATGCGGAATTTACATCTTTCAGTAAAGTGGATTGAAGTGAATTTAGGGCTGAAGTATAAAGGAGCATAAATTTCTTCAATATTCAATCACCTGACTTCTTGTTTTTTTCTTTTGACTTTAGTTTTATGAGGTTAAATGTGTTCTCAGAAATGGACTATCTGATATAATCATGTTAAATCCAGCATTGAATTTAAAATCCTTCTCATTACGTACCAGGTCTTGAATAATCTGGCACCATCTTGTCTTAATGACCTTATCACCCTATTAGAGCACTTCGTTCTCTCAGCCTGCTGGCTTACTTGTGGCTCCTACAGTAAACTTAAACTTAGAATGGGAAGCACATCATTCAGCTTCCAAGCCCCTCGACTATGGTTCAGAGAGGTAACTGTTGCTGAGATTTGCGGTATATACACTGAATAAAACTGAATTGTTGGTGTTTTTCTTAGACCAACATAATAATGTTTGTCTAGGATCAACAGTGTATATGACAAATAACATTATTATGATGTCACAGCTTTGCAACTTGGGAAAAACTTTTGTTGATCCAGGAACATACCAACACAATCATATTAGATCGTGCCTCAAAAATATTTTAGTTAGTCACCAGCAATTGCAGATATGTCAGGAAATTACCAACAAGATAAATATGAAAAGTGTTGGGTGAAGATTATGTTAAAGGAATGCAAATGGTGCTCAGAAGTTTTTATTGCCATACCATATCCAAGTTGAGAGATGATGAAGCTTTGGTCCTCCACATTACGAATGCTTACTAGGTCTCCTCCTTCTTTACGGCAAACTTTCTGAGCATCAGACCATTTTTTTGTTTCATTACGATAAAGGTAAAAGCAGTGGCCATTGTAGGGGATCCAGGGTGCTGTACAGAATCCGCTCTCGGCAGCTATGAAGCATAAGAACAAAAGAAGAAGATCAAAGAAATAGAGTCAATCAAGTTGTTTAAAGAGAAGACAAAATAAGGGATTTTTTCTATACCTTCAGTAGGTGCAGCCAAAGGTCCTTCACTGTAGCAGATGTATCCCAGTTTCTTGTTGCATTTTGAACTTTGCCAAGAGTACTGAACAGCGCCATCAATAATTCCACACTTATATCCTGGATTAGAAACTGGATGTCCTAAAGTACAGTGATGGTAAATGATACTTGTCACTTATGAGATGAGACTCGGCAACTTTCCATTCACAGGATTTTCAAGATATTTAGAAGCACGCTGTGTATCGTGTATAAGCATTTTAGTTTTAGTGGAAATGATGTAGAAGCCTATGATTTCTACCCAAGAGTGACAAGGCTATGTGACACACAACATCACCACAATAATTTAGCGGTTGTTGAAATTGCTGACCAATAACAAGTTTTCTGATTATTGCTACATCAGCAGTGTGACTGGCACACCCATGTGGAAGAAATTTATGAGAAATAGGGAAAAAAATTCTTTACTTGCTGACAGATAACATTTCTTATATAAAGAAAACAGATGCCAAACATGATCAAGATGACCTGCTGAGGTAATTTAACAACAGTAACGTAAATTATCATCAGAATGGTAACACAAGCTCCTGAAACTTGAAAGAAAACTTACCTGAGTCCCAATTCAGATATGCATAAGGATTCCCATTAGACCACTTCCACACATAATCTAAATCCTGGAAGATCAGTCCAACCCAGAGCTTGTACTCCTGTCCCCTATTTGCCCCTAATAGTGCTGTCAGTAGAGTTTAACAGAGAAAAGAGACAGAGAAAACAAAAAGTTACCAAGTGTAATACTCAAAACATAATCATCAGCTGGAGCAGTGTCTACAGTCTACAGACCACAACAACTTGAATGTTTCAAGTTTTAGTTATTTTTAAACCCTCTCAGCTTAAATTAATCATTTTGTTTTAAATACATTCAGTGTACTGTGGAGATTTGTCACCTTACCTGAAACATAAGCTTGCTCGTGAGGATTGCTGATACTGAGCAGGGAGGCACTCTGCTGTTTGCAGCTGGCGTCAGCCTGACCCCAGGTCAGCGCTGACTGTGTGTTGAGCTGATAAGATGCTCCTGTTGTGGGGTCTTTGTTCCAGGTTTCTTTGGCTGTAACACAAAAACAGTCAAAGTATTATAGTATTGCACTGAATTTGTATGTTCACACAAATGTAAAGTTTGGGTGGTTCTGCTTATACAGTAGATTATTATTCTGAAAACCTGTATTAGAATTTATTGTGTACTTACAGTTAGTTGGGCAGTAACCCCAGAGTTCATGATCATATTTTGTTTCAACTGCACACCATTTACGGTTCCCTGCATCGTCAAATGCAGTGCACTTCGAGTACCAATTGCTTTTGTAGTAGAAAGGAAACATGCACGGCCTTCCAGCTGCATTTCCTTCAATGGTGTAAAGTTCTGAAGGACCAAAATAAGGAAAACGTGTAAAAAAAGAACAAAGAATAGCTTGAATAGTTTAAGCAAAGCGATACTTTTATAATTTATCAACATCTTGTAATCATTTGACACACTATCTTTGCAACTAAATATGAAAATCTACAAATTTATTATGCCACTACTATTATTTCCATAAAAGTAATCGCGAATCACTTTACAATGTTTTTTTTTTTAATTTCACTTACCTGTATATGTTCTTGTGCAAGCACCGCTGGAAGTCCCAGAAATTGTAAGATGACTACTGGGTCCGACTTTATTTGAGAGCACGGCCGAGTTATCAGCAGTGAGGTCAATGTAAAGTTCTTGGCCTTTGAGAGCGATCACAGTTTCATTCTTGCATTCCCACTTTTGGAGCTCACTGGTTTCATCACAATCATAGAGGTTTACTTCACTGCCCACAGTTTTCCCCTGAACACCCAGGCACTTGTTCTTATACTGAACCAAAAGTCGATCCCCAGATGTCCAGCGCATGGAAGAACACAAGTTATTTGATTTTACCAAACAAAAACCAGTGCCCCTGTTAATTAGTTGAAATTGGGAATCTGTAGAGAAAAAATATTGAAAAACAGTACTGTTGGTTATGTAAAAAACAAAGAAAATCTTCATCCATTTATCATACTTGCTTCAACTGATTTTTATATTTATAACTGCAGCAAGTTTACTTAAAGAACAGTTTTTATGATAAAATCACAAGTAACTCATTGTAGAACTGTAAAAAAAAAATACATAAATACAGTAAGAAATGATGGAAGACACAACAGTCTTACATATAGTACAGACAGGCAGGACGCACGATACTCTGTAAAAGCATTAGCAAAAAATACAAGAAATAGTTGGATTACCATACCATCTGAAGCCAAACAGAGAAATGTTTGGATGAGAAGCACAAATACTGCAGAAGTTATCCTCATTGTTAGTATTCCCATTCCTGTGTCTTATATTTTCATATAAGCTACTTGCACAGGACCAAAATGCAGGGTGTGAATGATTGTCAACCATGACTTTTTATATCATCCTGTCTTGCCTCGTCATGATGAGTGATGTTTTTACAAGAAAAAGGAGGGGGGGGGTTACTGTGAATTTTGCCTAACTTACTTGTATACTGATTTTCTAGCTTATCCAAAGAAAAAAAATGTAGACATCATCCCTGTAGTCAAGAGAAGTGGGAGGGAGAGAGATTTAACTCAAAAAATGTATGATTTAGTAAAAAGAAGTTGAATTAAGTTAATTGATGTTGGTAAACAGAGCTTTAAGGGGGGGAAGTAAAATAAAGTATTCATATATAGCTGGATTAAAAGGGATCATATTTAGTGCCAGAGGAATGAGCCACTGCTCAGACTGTGAACTTTTGGTTTTGTATTTTTTGTTTTTTTTCTCTGCTAATTTTTGCCATGCTAGAGTAAGGAATCAAGAAGATTTGGATTTCCACTCATAAGTGCATCTTATGATCCAGTTGTGCTTATCCTCAGATCTTGTTTTTCCCCATTCAGCTGACTCTTCAGGACCTTGATTTAGCGCTTTGATTTAATTCAGCATTGTGTTAGAAGGATACAGGGATTCAAATTGTGATTTAAGCACAGCTAACATGATCCACAGCTGCTATGATTGGTAACTCCAAGCATAGGGTAATAATTGCAGAAATTAAGCTTTCATTATCCTGACGGTCAGAATTTGTTACAGTGGAAAATTATGAAATTATTTTTTTAAAAATAGCACTCTAAATTATGTATGTTTGTTTCTTTGTTTAATCTAGAATTTGTGTTCGTACTTAGTTTTTTCACTCAATTCGTCACAAGCTGTGATCACCAAGCTCTGCATCAGTCATGTTAAGGCTTATATGTTTAATGCAGTTATCAAAATACCTGCTCAATAAAACTGTTTCAACATTTTTAAATGTCTGATAATACAAAACCCTTTGAGCTAGCTATATTTTTCTATATAGCCCTACTACGTTTCCCTGAATCTACATGCATAAGAAGTATAGAGGTCAACATGGATGACACACATAGGAAGTTTCAAAACAGCTCTGGTTTTCTGTTGTAATAACCACAACTGTATGTGATGTCCAGACCAATGAGATAGCGCATAATGCAAAAAAAAAAAAAAAAAAAAAAATCAAAATGGCTTGAATAAGCATGATAATAAAACACACGTACAAAAAGACATATGATATATGAATCTCTTCATCTGCAAATAGTTTGTCATGTAAGGATGTTAAACTGCCTGGATTTAGACTTTCAATTAGGTCTTTTTCTCCTATGCCTTGTAAGGCACCCATATAATGATAAGTTTAAATGGGTGAACTACTGTATGTAAAAACACTGTGAAATTGTTAGAAAATCCTCTGCTCAGAACAAATGCAAAATAATGACTATTTTACTTTTTTTTTTTCCTGTTTAGCAACCCTACTCTCTTATGATCAGAAGTGACGTACTATGCATTTGATCATGTCAGAGTTGACTGTAAATAGAATGACTTGGTGCAGTGATTAATAGTTATTCAAAAAGAGGAAGCTCCTATTTCTGACTGATACTGTGTCAGACCTCTCCGTGAATCGCTACCTTATCGTGGTGGAGGGGTTTGTGTGTCCCAGGGATCCCAGGGGCTATGTTGTCTTTTGCCCCCTGGTAGGGTCTCCCATGGCAAATTGGTCCTGGGTGAGGGACCAGACAAAGAGCGATTCAGAAGACCCTTATGAGAAAAACATCGAGGGAACAGTTTACCCTGCCCGGGATAGGGTAACCGGGGTGCCTGAGGGTGGGGCCCGGCTGGGCACAGCCCGAAAAGGGGACATGGGCCCATCCTCCCGCAGGCCCACCACCCGCAGGAGGCGCCATAGGGGTCGGGTGCATTGTGTGCAGGGGCTGACAGGGACGCTGGACAGACCTAGCGCTCTTAAACGTATAGTTAGGTTGCACTGGGAACGCCTGGCAGAGGCCCCAGTCAGCAAGATCTTCAACTCACACCTCCTGCAGAGCTTCAACAGCATTTCGAAGGAGACTGTGGACATTGAGGACATTGAGTCAGCACCTCCATTGCCAAAGCCACTGCACTGAGCTGCAGCAGCAAGGTGGTTGGTACCTGTCGTCGTGGTAACCTCCTTACCAAATGGTGGACAACAGAAGTAAAAGGAGCCACCAGGCTGAAGAAATGGTAAGTGGTAAATGGCCTGTATTTATATAGCGCTTTACTAGTCCCTAAGGACCCCAAAGCGCTTTACATATCCAGTCATTCACCCATTCACACACTGGTGATGGCAAGCTACATCGTAGCCACTGCCAGAGGCGAGGCTGCCGGACACTGGCGCCACCGGGCCCTCTGACCACCACCAGTAGGCAACGGGTGAAGTGTCTTGCCCAAGGACACAACGACCGAGACTGTCCAAGCCAGGGCTCGAACCGGCTTGGGAGGTCGCCGATTACAAGGCGACCTCCCAACTCTTGAGCCACGATCGCCCCAGAGTCCTATCAGGTTTGGTTAGCCTGTGGGACTTCGGAGGCAGCTGATCGGTACCGACAGGCCGAATGCGGAATGCGGCTCGGGCAGTGGCTGAAGCAAAAACTCGGGTGTGTGAGGATTTCAGAGAGGCCATGGAAAAAGACTTTCAGATTGCCAGAGATTCTGGCAAACCGTCAGGCGACTAAGGAGGGGAAAGTGGTTAGTCATTATAGACATATAATGGCGTCAAGATGGCGCCATTGTGTACGGCCAGCCGTCTGTGGACTCCGCTTTTTGAGTACTGCTTACTCCTTGTCCTCCTAATTTTACTATGCTCTCCGAACACTACTGCACTAATTACCTACGACCGACAAACTCTTTTAAATCTTCGACCTTTTTACCACCAAAAATTGGACTCACATCGGAATTTAGGATACTTTTCCCATACTCGAACGGACTCCTCCGCCTGTAGGTACTATTTGCCGTTCCTTCCATTACATAAAAAACGGCATAGGAAGCGGGGCAGACGGAGTGGTGTTCGCGTTCGAATCAAAGCCCATTTAAAAGCACTTGGAGTGGTTAATTGCCGCTCCATTTCAGAAGGTTTTTTGGCTTTCTCAGTATACCCTCAGACAGTGTCGCTATCGATGGATTCACTATGCCGGCCAGCTAGCCCCAATGGTACAACCAGCAGAGTTTCCACTTGGTTGGAGTTTGAAGCGGGACACTGGAAGAGGAGTGGATTACACCAATCTCCGCCAGCTGGGACGTGCATCTAGGAGTGACACAATCGACGTTCTTCGGATGGCACTACTGAATACTAGGTCACTGGCGAACAAGTCCTTTATTGTTAATGACTTTTTCCTAGCGTCAAGGCTGGACGTTTTGTTTTTAACGGAGACCTGGATCCGCCCCGGTGAGTCCTCTCCCTTGTCGGAACTTCTCCCTCTAGACTGCGCCTTCTTTAACACTCCTAGGACTGTGGGCAGGGGTGGAGGAGTAGCCTCGGTTTTTCGAACTAAACTCAGAGTGCAACTATTGCCCTCTGCCTCATATTCCAGCTTCGAGGTACAACTTCTGGAGCTGCTTGGTTCCTCTCGGATTCTCTGTGTGGTAGTGTACCGCCCTCCAAAATGTATTAAGGATTTTATCAGTGAATTCGCTGACCTTCTAGGATCTATCCTCATGCTTAATGATCGTGTTCTTATTTGTCGTGATTTTAATATTCATTTATGTTGTGAGGCTGACCACCTCGCTAAGGATTTTTTATCCCTCATTGACTCATTTAATATTACTCAGTGGGTTAGACAACCAACTCACACTAAAGGGCATATGCTGGATTTGGTTCTGTCGTACGGCCTGGATATTTCCATCACTGACATTAAAGATGCTGGGATTTTCCAGTTATGTTTAACGTCCAGTCATGTAACTTGGATCTGAACTTTGAGGGCCCACAGTGCCTAACACGCCTGATTAATTCGGAGTCTGTTGCCCTCTTTTCCGAGGCTTTTACTAACACTGTTTGCTATGATGACTTTAGTAATGCTTCCCTCTCGGTTGATGGTTTAGTTAACTTTATTACCTCTACATGCTCCTCCATCTTGGACACTGTAGCCCCAGTAAAAACCAAACGCTGTAAAATCTCTCGTCAACCCTGGTTAAATGAATCTACCATTGCCCTCAGACGTGATTGTCGCCGAGCTGAGAGGAAATGGAAGAAAGATCAACTCCAGGTGTCTTTAGACATCCTGTACATGAGCCGGTCCAAATATCAGAAGGCCGCTAAAATGGCTAAAACGTCTTTCTTGTCAAACATTATTGCAACTAACAGTCATAACCCTCGAGTTCTATTTAAAATTTTCAACTCAGTGGTTAATCCCTGCCCTGACGTCTTGATGGATGCCTCCCCGGCCCTTTGTGAGAAATTCTTGAACTATTTTGTAGATAAAATTTCACTGCTAAGGGCTTCACACCCCCTGATTGTAAATCATGCCCCAGTATGTTCAGCTGCCTTCCGTCAGTTTGAAATGGCATCACTCACGACGTTAAAAGAATTAATTAATACCCAGAAAAATTCTAACTCTTTGCTTGACACCATCCCTTCGCGTATAATTAAGGAGGCGTTCGATACTATTGGGCCCTGTATCCTAGCTTTAATGAACTTATCATTGTCATCTGGCTGTGTCCCGACTGCCTTTAAACATGCAGTCGTGCAACCAGTTATAAAGAAAGCTAGCCTTGATCATAATACGCTAGCGAACTACAGACCGATTTCTAAACTTCCTTTTTTGTCAAAAATCCTAGAGAAAATAGTGCTTCAACAACTTCAGACTTATTTAGAGAGAAATGGTCTATATGAAAAATTTCAGTCTGGATTTAGACAGCGTCATAGTACTGAAACTGCTTTATTAAGGGTTTTTAATGACCTGCTCCTAATTACTGACACGGGGTGTCCCGCAATCTTAGTCTTACTGGATCTGACGTCAGCATTTGACGCTGTTGACCATGATATTCTTTTGACAAGGCTTGAACAAGTAGTTGCCCTAAAAGGAACTGTCCTTACATGGTTTAAATCCTATTTCTTTAATAGGTCATTCTCAGTCATGATAGGTAAATATTTTTCCACACCTGCTCTCCTTCGTTGTGGTGTCCCCCAGGGCTCAGTGTTGGGCCCTGTGTTGTTTTCCTTGTATTTGTTGCCATTGAGTTCAATATTTGCTAAACATAATGTCTCTTTTCATTGTTATGCGGACGACATTCAAATTTATCTTCATCTGACAGGACTTGCGTCCTCCCCATTACATCTTCTGCTTGATTGTTCAAGGGATGTTAAGGAATGGCTATCACAAAATTTTCTTACACTAAATGAGAAGAAGACAGAAATTATTGTCTTTGACAGAGATACATCTCCAGGACGGCTGAATGACATACTTGGTCCTGCTGCTAGTCATCTTACTGATGCTGTTAGGAACCTTGGAGTCATTATGGATAGCTCATTTAAACTAGATAAACAGGTATCTAGTGTGGTTAAATCCAGCTTTCATCAATTACGTCTAATTTCCAAGGCTAAATCTTATATTCCCTACAAGGATTTGGAGAAACTTATTCATGCCTTCATTACTACAAGGCTAGATTACTGTAACTCCTTGTATATGGGCCTACAACTCTCCCTTCTTCAACGACTGCAGCTAGTTCAAAATGCCGCAGCTCGCCTTCTGACTGGCTCAAGAAATTACGACTCTATTACCCCTGTCTTGGCAAACTTACACTGGCTTCCCATTAAATTTAGAATTGATTTTAAAGTTTTACTGCTTACTTACAAAATTTTAAATAATATGGCACCTGATTACCTAGCTGATCTTCTCTGCCCGTATAGCCCCATAAGAGCACTAAGATCATCAGACCAACTGCTCTTAGTGCAACCCAGGTCTCGCTTGAAAACCAGAGGTGATCGTGCCTTCGCCGTTGCAGCACCTAGGTTATGGAATACACTTCCTTTCCATATACGCGCATCGGATTCTATTCAGTCTTTTAAATCACGTTTAAAAACATATATGTTCGACATTGTATTTAAGGTCAATTAGGGCAAACTTCATCCGGATTGCATTGGATTATGTAACTATTTTATTATATTTTCATATTTATAATTTTATTGTATTTTGATTTTATGTGTACTATGATCTTATGGAAAGCACTTTGGTGTACTTCGGTCTTTGAAATGTGCTATATAAATAAACTTTGATTTGATTGATTCTCTACCTGCACTGTGTATAGTTCGGGTGGAGCGCTTCTGACTTAGACTGAGAAAATTGTCGGGCCGTGGAAGGAATACTTTGAGGACCTCCTTAATAATAATAATAATAATAATACATTTTATTTGAGGGCGCCTTTCAGAAACCCAAGGTCACCTTACAAAAATACAATTAATAAAAGGAACAGTAGTCATAAAATACATAAAATAAGTTAAAATGACAAAACAGCGTGACAACAGATAAAATCAGCATTAAAGCGAATAAGCCAGTTTAAACAGATGTGTTTTGAGCTGTGACTTAAATACGGAGAGGGAGTCAATATTTCTTAGTGCAGGAGGAAGAGAGTTCCAGAGCCGGGGAGCAGAGCGACTGAAAGCTCTGTTCCCCATAGTAATAAGGTGTGAGGACGGAACAGTAAGTTGAATAGCAGATGATGATCTGAGAGAGCGGGAAACAGTGGTGATATGGAGCAGGTCACACAAATATGAAGGAGCAGATTTATGGATACACTTGTATGTAAGAAGTAAGATTTTAAAATTTATCCTGGCTTCTATGGGCAACCAGTGAAGCTGCTGAAGAACTGGGGTAATATGAGCACTTAACGGAGTTATGACCCGAGCTGCAGAATTTTGAAGAAGTTGGAGTTTATGGAGGGACCGTTTAGGGAGACCAAATAGGAGGGAATTACAGTAATCAATACGGGATGTAATAAGACTATGGACAAGGATGGCAGCAGCATGGGGAGTAAGGAAGGGACGGAGTCGGTTAATATTACATAAATGGAAGTAAGCAGACCGGGTTATGTAATTAATGTGAGACTGGAATGAAAGAGTATTATCAAGTATGACACCCAGACTCTTAACCTGAGGGGAGGGAAGGGTGGGAGAATTTTCAATGTTAATGGAGAAACTGTGGGATTTGGTTAAGATAGATGGTGTACCAACAAGTAAAACTTCAGTTTTATTACTGTTAAGTTTGAGAAAATTGGAGGAGAACCAGGATCTAATCTCAATAAGACAGTCTAAAAGGGAGGTAGGTGGGAGGGATGAATTGGGTTTAGAAGAAAGGTAGAGCTGGGTGTCATCGGCATAACAGTGAAAATTTATATTATATTTTCGGAATATATAACCAAGAGGGAGCATATAGATAATGAATAGAAGAGGCCCTAATACTGAACCCTGGGGCACACCAGCAGAAACAGGAAAGAGAGTAGAAGAATGGGATTTAAATTGGATAAACTGAGTGCGGTCTGAGAGATAGGAGGTAAACCAGGCAAGGGGGGTGTGACTAATACCAATGGAAGCTAACCGGTTCAGGAGAATATTGTGAGAAATGGTATCAAACGCCGCACTAAGATCAAGAAGGATGAGAATGGATAGGAGACCAGAATCAGCTGCCATCAGAAGGTCATTGGTAATTTTTAACAGAGCAGTTTCTGTGCTATGATTGGGGCGGAAACCAGATTGAAATTGCTCATAGAGATTATGGTCATAGAGATGTAAATGAAGCTAGGCGGCGACAACTTTCTCAAGGATTTTTGAAATAAAGGGGAGATTTGATATAGGGCGAAGATTATCAAAGTTATTGGGGTCTGCACCAGGCTTTTTGAGAATTGGGATAACAGAAGCCTTTTTCAGTGCTTCAGGAACAATTCCAGTGTTCAGGGAGGAATGAATAATATTGGTTATAAGAGGTGCTAACGAGGGAAGACAGGCTTTAACTAACACAGTAGGGAGAGGGTCAAGTTGACAGGTGGATGACTTAGATTTTTTAATGAGATTAGATACGTCAGTTATGGAGGGAAGAGTAAAGCTTGAAAATAACTGACAGGAAGACAATGGGCGAACCAGGAAATCTACTTCAGAGTCAGGAGCTCCTAAAGAGTTAAGCTGACGGTGAATGTCTGAGATTTTACAAGTGAAAAAAGAGATAAGAGAGTTGCAAAAATCAACAGAATACATGTGGGAGGGGAATGTGTCTGGAGGTGTTGTAATTTTACTGAACAATGAATAGAGGGACCCGGAGTTACCTTCATTAGAACTAATTAAACCAGAGTAGTAAGCAGATTTGGCTGAGGCAATGCAGTCCTTATAAAACAAAACATGATCATTGTGCATTTCTTTATGTACAGTAAGTCCGGTTTTCTTGAATAGACGTTCGAGTTGGCGTCCTTTAGCTTTAAGGTGACGCAGGTCGGAGGTAAACCATGGAGCTGAACGGGAAAATGACACAGTTCGATGTTTAAGGGGAGCAAATATGTTAAGAAGGTTATGAAGGTTGACATTATAATGACAAACGAGTTCATGTGGGGTTGAGGAGCAGTGGATAGATGGAAGATCATGGACGGCAGATGAAAAAACAGCTGGGTTGATATTACTAATTTTCCTAAAAGTGATATTACGAGAGATACAGGTTTTGGAAGCGGTTATGTTTGCATCAAAAGAAATAAACATATGATCAGACTGAGGAAACAATGTGGCTTTACAATGGGTGGGGGTAATGCCAGAACAACAGACCAAATCCAGGATATGACCTTTGGAATGGGTAGGAAATTTTATGTACTGTAGAAGCCCAAAACTTTCCAGACAGGAGGTAAAATCTCTGGAAAGAGGGATTTTATCATTGTCCATATGAATATTGAAGTCACCAGCAATGATCAGATTTGGAGAAAGTACAGAGAAATGAGTGAGAAGAGCAGAAAATTCATTTAAAAACTCCTTGTTTGGCTTAGGTGGCCGATAAACAGTACATATGATGGTGGGGGTAGATCCAGGGAGCTGTAGTGCAGTGTATTCAAATGAATGGGAGGGAGGGGCAGAGACAGGGAGAACTTTCCAGTGCCTCCGGTGAATTATCGCGAGACCTCCGCCCCTCCCCGAGATGCGAGGTTGACAGGTGTAAACAAAGTCAGATGGAGTGGAGTCGTTGAGAGAAACAAAGTCATTAGGCTGTTGCCACGTTTCAGTCAAACAAAGAAAGTCCAACTTACGATCACAGAGGAGATCATGTATGAGATGTCCCTTACCAGTGAGAGAGCGGATGTTTAATAGACCAAACTTGATGTTGGAGTTACCATGCCTGACAGTAGGCTTAGTTGATCTAGCCAGGTGGGCCAGCACACTGTGGTCAACAGCCCGGTCAGTCTTGCGGGGAGGACGACGAGTTTTTGACCAGATGGAAAATATTGAGTTAGTGTCACTGATGTTGAACTTCCGCCGAAGCCCTCGGTGGATATACCTGCGGCGGGGCTGGAAGGCGATGTCCGGGTAGAAGTATAGAGCCATGGGTGGAGAGACAGCCAGGCAAAAACGGAGCCGCAAAAGATCCGTAGCAGAGTACTGGAGAAGAGCTGTCGCCGGGTGATGAATGATGGATAAAAAAACGCAGGTGAGCACGAGCCACACCAACACCCTGTGGATCCACATCTTAATCAGGGCCGAGCACTGAACACAAACAAAGGGACCGAACAACCAGCTGACAGCTGCACGCAAGCAATAAAAGCCCGCAAGTATTGCGAAAACAAGTCAAAACAGGGTTGCGCCTTAGATACTTGATTTAAATTGTCGTCAGCAACTAAAAAAAACTATAATAAAAATAGTAGTAGTAGATAATAACGATAATAACCGGTGAGCAGCGGCAGCCAAGCGCGCCAGCGTTCACTCGACCGGATCAACTCCCAATCCCATTCGTACGTCCTCCGTGGAGGAAACAGAGCTTGGGGATGAGGGGAATGACTAGCCAATCTCCAGGGGTGTGGTCACTGAAGCAGTTAATCAACTCCTTGGTGGCAGAGCACCTGGTGTGGATGAGGTCTGCCCTGAGTTCCTGAAAGCTCTGGATGTTGTAGGGCTGTCCTGGTTGACACCCCGCTACAATGTTGTGTGGAGATCATGGACGGTACCTCTGGATTGACAGACCAAGGTGGTGGTTCCCATTTTTAA
The DNA here is from genome assembly GCF_036321145.2 of Pelmatolapia mariae. Lineage (NCBI taxonomy): Eukaryota > Metazoa > Chordata > Actinopteri > Cichliformes > Cichlidae > Pelmatolapia > Pelmatolapia mariae. The sequence continues at coordinate 22,269,557 of NC_086243.1, forward strand.
GAAGGGGGACCGGAGGGTGTGTTCCAACTATAGGGGGATCACACTCCTCAGCCTCCCTGGGAAAGTATATGCCAGGGTGCTGGTCCATTAGTCGGACCTTGGATACAGGAGGTTTTCGTCCTGGTCGTGGAAAACTGTACCAGCTCTTTAACCTCTCAAGGATACTTGAGGGTGTATATGAGTTTGACATCTAGTCTACATGTGTTTTGTGGACTTGGAGAAGGCATTCGACCGTGTCCCTCGGCGTGTCCTGTGGAAGGTGCTCTGGAGGTATGGGGTGTTTGGCCCATTGCTACGGGCCATTCGATCCCTATACAACCGTTGCAAGAGCTTGGTCCTCATAGCCAGCAAAAGTCGGACTCATTCCTGGTGGCTGATGGGCTCTGCCAAGGCTGCCCTTTGTCACTGATTCAGTTCATAATTTTTATGGACAGAATTTCTAGGCGCAGCCAAGTGGCACAAGGCTTTCACTTGGGTGGTCTCAGAATCTCACCTCTGCTTTTTGCGGATAATGTGGTTCTGTTGGCTTCATTGGGTGATGGCCTCTAGCTCGCACTGGAATGGTTCGCAGCCGAGCGAACATGAAGCATGGAAGAAGTTCATAGTAAAGTGTCAGCAGTTTAGAGACTTTTTGTAATTTTTATTTTTAGCTGTGAACTGGTCAGAGTGATATGACTCATTTTCTTTTACTGATTATGGTGGCTCTCATTGTGTTTGTCAGAAAGACGTTATATAAGGTTAGAAGGACATTAGTTTAAAAAAAAGTTAGAAGGACATTTGTTTGTATAACACTTGTTGATAAGATTTTATTAATTTTAACCTAATATAACATTTTTCAATAATTACATTTAATATCTCACATCAGCTGTCTCTTGCCAACTCAACATGCAAGTTGTGTAAGGAGAAAAAAGGAGAAATCACAACTCTAAATAACAGCAGCATGGAGCATAATGACTGACTTTGAACCAAAATAGCGTTCATCATTTAATTTACATTGTACATATCATTGACTTGTTGTCAATCATTATTTCACAGATAAAATTCAAAAATTAAGGAAAACTTAGTGCTCGGATGAATTTGTTTTTAAATTTATTTTTTCTTTTTTTACAAAGATAAGATAGATGTTCAAGTTGAAGCTGATATTCACACACACATGAAGAATGAGTCCCAGCCTCTTCAAAACAATGAGAAATAGTAGGACCTGTACCCATGGCGGGTAGGAAGGTTTACACAATAGAACCTGAGCCTTTGTTGGCTCTATAAAGAATACACAAAGTGCATAAGTGAAAAAATAGTGCATAAGGGAGAATTCATGAGGAGCATGTATTCTTGCTAGTTACACTCGATATGACAGGAAGAGTAAACAGTGGATGAAAAATACTGATGTGGTAGAAAGCATTAAAAATTGTTTTGTGCTTATATTTCACTTACACTGTGTCACTTTATATAATGGCATGCCACCAAAATTGCGATATAACTATTGCTGCAACTTCAAATTAGTGAGTCACAGTGAATAGGAACTTGTTGGTACGTAATTATCCAGCGTGGATAGCTGTTCTTTTCTTCTTAGCAAAAACAGAACTTGATAGAGAAAGCGACAGCAGGGAGTTTATGCCCACAGTAATTAATTAGTGGAAATAAATGGAGAGCGATCAGCAGAATTCATACAGCTCCTTAAAACATTAAACTTTTCTTTATTGTTTATTTCTTCTACCAATCTACCAAGCTTTTAACCAGGGAATTTCATGCAGTATACACTGAGCCAGTCCATCACAGGGACAACATAGAGAGAGGACTATTGATTTCCAGGCCAATTTAGAATTACTTGTTATTTTTACAAACTGTTTAATGCAATAAAAGCTTTATTCCCCTCCTAGGTCTCTCAGGTCAGCTGACAAGCTGCTCCTGGAGGTACCCAGGTTTAAGAGGAAGCTCAGAGGGAACAGGGTCTTCTCTATTGCTGCTCCAAATCTCTGGAACAATTTGCCTCAGCACATAAGAGAGGCTCCGTCATTGTCCACCTTTAAAGCATGCCTTAAAACTTACTTTTACTCCCTTATGACACAGTCTGCCCAGACTTTTTATATATTTTTAGTCTAATTAAATTTGCATTTAAAAGTTGTTGTTTTTTTTTTCACTTACACTATTTTCCTTTTTTATTTGTTATGACATGTGTACAGCACTTTGTTTTCAGCTGAGAGTTGTTTTGAAAGTGCTATATAAATACATTTCTTGCTTGCTTGCTTGCTTGCAATAAAAGCTACCCCACCCCCTACACACAAACACATACACCCAAACACATACACCCACACACCCTGCCCCACCCCCATCTCAGGCCAGATTTCTTTCAGATGTTTTTTACTAAAGGGCAGCTACACTAATGCTTTCTCATGAAACACTGTCACCTGGTGGTGAAATGTTTAGTTCAGTTTTGTACAGTGACTGTAACTATTTCCTTTAAGGTATACTGACAGACACAGACTAACAAAATCCAACAATAAATGAGAAGTGGAAACCAGGTTGGCAGAAGCTTGAGAGCCTAGAGCAGGGGTGGGCAACTCCAGGCCTCGAGGGCCTTTAGAGCTCACCCTGGGTCAACACACCTGAATCAAATGATTAGTTCATTATCAGGCCTCTGGAGAACTACAAGACATGTTGAAGAGGTAATTTAGCCATTTGAATCAGCTGTGTTGGATCAAGGACACATCTAAAACCTGCAGGACACCGGCCCTCGAGGCCTGGAGTTGCCCACCCCTGGCCCTAGACGCATAGAACAAGAGTGCTAATCAGGGGAAACACTAGTTAACACAGATATGATTTATATTATATTATATTATATTATATTATATTATATTATATTATATTATATTATGAATAGAATTAATCAAAAACTAAGCAATCTGTGACACGACATGGCATGCATAAAGACATATTAAAAATAAATAAAATAAACAGATGCTAAACTAGTAATACTGTCATAGATAGAAGTAGGCAAAGGATCTCTTGTGAGATTGAGAGAAAAGAATGATGTGGCAAGTTAGAACACTGTGTCCATCTTGAATGAAGCAACACAATATCCTGTTTTGGGATGGAAACAGTCAGATGTTTGCTCTTAAATTCTTCCCAAATGTCTCTCATAGCATTTTCAGTTCCTGTTTTGCTATCGATCTTTCTAGCACAACATTGTGATAATATATGAAGCTTTGCTACCACAGTAAGAAAACCCCTGAGATATATATTATTGGAACAATCACTGCAGTTTTTTCAAATCTCAAATATCACCAACACCATGCTGTTCCATATGTAGATTAGATCTGTTAGTCCAAAGTGTGCCTGAGAAAAAACAAATTACACAGCAACGCTAACACAAATTTTGCTTTTGAAAACTAGAAAGATAGCGACTAAACATACTAAATACACATTGTTTATTGCCAAGTTTAATGTTTATTCAATACCAATAGGCAGTACATTTATGTATTTCAAGACTACAAGCAATGAACAGCTACTAGTGGATCTAAGCACCACATGTAATAACTATATACATTCAATCACAGGGATAAAGAAAAACAAATCAAATAATAATCCTATTCATACAGACATCCTAGAGCTTAAATTGGTCTGTAATGAGGTTGCCACCTCCACTGAAACTCACACTTAGTGACTTACTGTTAAATAATTGCATATATTTACTGCATATAGTAAACAACCAAATAATAAATCATCAAAGTGTAATGCATCAGTTTGGAACACAGTAACGTTTATATCCTAATAGACCCCACCTAAAATCACAAAGTTAAAACTGGTTCAGGGTTTTCTGCATTCTCTATTAGTTTATTGGTGTCAAGCACATCAGGTTGCGATCGTTCACCATTGAAGTACAGTGGATTTTCAAACGTGGGGAAGGGACCAGGAGACTTCTTGTAGAGGAAAAATGCAATGACTACCAGTGTGGAAGTGATCGTAATCACCAGTACAACTACCACACTAGTGTGGACACGAGTGTGATGATCTTGATCTCCATTAGGTCCTGCAGGTTTAAGCAAGCAAGTTCAGATTTTAAAACATGATTTAAATTTTCACTAATTTTCACTAATTTTTCACATTATTAGTAGTAGTATTGTTATATAATTAAACAACACAGAGCCATATAAAGACAAAACTTACCACCTTTTGATCCTGAAGTTTGAGGCATCACTAGTGGCAAAAAAAAACAAAGGAAAAGAAAGAAAGAAATGGTAAAAAACTCAAACATTTAGGTTTATTAGCTCTCTCTTTCCTGTAAACCATAAAACTTTAGAATTAATGTAAAGTAAGATGTAAGATATCCAATGGTAGATGGCATCTGTGTGGGTTACTAACAAGCTGCTTAGTAACACATGTAATGAGTATTATTAATTATAAATTATTATAGTTGTGCATTTGTTAATATTTTCCTTCGATAAATAATTGGATATAATTACTTCACATTGACACAATTATTTTACCTTTGGCTGTTTTACAGATATATGGTCTGTCATGCCATCTGCGACCTGAGTTCCAAGTCCCATCTGAGGTTTGGATTGCTCCATAATCAGAATCCGGCTCATCTGGAGCCCAGTTAGTGAAGTCCAAAATAGTTCTATCCAACCAAAGCCATGTCCCTAGGGGCAAACAGAAATGTATTCCTTTTTTCACTTTGCTAACTTACCAATACCCCACTGAATGTGGCTACACAGTTGCTGACAAGAAAGACATGATAAACAGTACTGATTTAGTGGTGATTTGAGGTTTTAGTTTGTTTCTTCAATTAAGTCAATAAATTGTTAATATGGTTTCATTAAATAGTTTTTCTATAAACACTAAAAGATTACACTTATTGTGGCCATACCTTTATGAGTTTTAAACAGACCAATCCAGAAAGAGTTGTGTCTGTCTTTGAAATTTGTCACAACGCCTTTGATGAATTCTTGCTCGGAGGGATCTTCAATGCTAGCCAACACTCCACCTTAAAAACAAAAATCAACTGGTTGTAACAATATTGAAAACACATATTAGGCTTAATCTTAACACCACATATTTACTGTATAGTGATTCTAAAATTGTGACAAAATATTCAGTATGTATCTTACCATGCCTTACACAGCTGCTAGCTGCATCTGCCCATTCAATTTCATCTTGGATAAACAAATAACAATAACCCCTATATGGCAGCCATGTGTAGCTCTGTTGGTACTCTAGATCTGTATCTTCAGGACAATTTCCAGGAAATATTGTAGACTCAGTTGGTGCCACTTCTGTGAAGAATAGAAGCAATAATCCTCAATGAATCACAAAATGTTTTACTGTGACTTGGTGAAACGGTTATCTCCTGGGATCAAAATGTTCTGCGATGTCTGTTACTGAAAATTAATGTAAATAATAAAAGAAAAAAGAAAAAAAAACCCTCTGAAGCAGCTCTTATTTAATGGACAGTAATGGGTCTCAAACTCTCACAGGCCATCAAAGTTCTGTTCTCGTTACTCTCACATGATCAGAACACAGAGCACTGAAAATCCTGCCTCTTACTTTTAACTACATCCTTCTAAAGACATTAATAAGCAGAGATTGCTTGACATTGGCCAGTTACCTAGCAGTTGCCAATTTAGTAATATGTAATATAGAAGTTAAGACGTATAATCAAGATGCCAAAGATGTAGGAAAAATCATTAACTTGTTAAAACATACCTGTAGACTGCATACAGGCACTTTTTATGGTCACATTGCAGAAAGCGGTCCTCCATTTTCCATCCACATCTACGTACACACAAGGTTTGTCCCTGCTTGGTTCAAATTCAGCCCAGCCGGCATTGTTCAGATGCCAACCATCAATATATTTAAAATAACCTCCAGTCTGAAAATAAACATGGATCAGATGTTGTCAAATCAATAGTTTTGTGGGGGATGTTTTCTGTCTGTCATGCTTTTATAAAAACTGTTTCTGCCAATATATGTTATATAGATTACAAATTTAGATTTTATTAAGAAGTCAGCAACCTTGGGCCATATGCCATTTGTAATGATTTTCCAAAATAAGTCATTTAATAACTTTATCACATCTTATTTTATACATAACTAAAGAACCCTGTATAACTCTTATTTTCAAGTGTCCTGTATGTTTAATCATTTTTATAGTACACAGGTGTAATTTTGGATAGTTGCAGCCATATACCTGCTGTTTGTTAAGTCCAATCCAAAGAGGAGTATTGAGTTTTATAGCCAGCAGCTCAACATATGCCTGTGTCCAGTCATTTCGCAGGCTGGCCAAGTTGGCTTTATCAGCGTTACAACGTTTCTGGGCATCATCCCAGGTCAGATTTTGAGTAATAATCTTGATGCTGTCATTTCCCAGAGTCTCATAGATATTATAATCTATGGTTTCAGGTGGTGCTTTCATGTTTGGATCTGTTAAGAGCAAAAATAAAATTAGACATGAGATTGATTCAAATTTTTGCACCACTGCAAACATTATAACCGTCAACAGGACTTTTTATTTATTTTGTTGTCCATTATTTGCAAATTTGTTCCCCATAGCAGGCCAAACACACTGATGTGAGTGAGCTACCACTGGATGCAGTTGTACAACAACAATTTAACTTCTTAACATCCAACAGATCTAAGGCTTATGTTTGAAATGAAGCTCTTTTTGAATTTGGATCAAATGCTACTTAACCCTACCCCTAAATGGTTCACTAGAGAACTGGTGAGACTGCAGGAGAACAAAATATTTTATGAATTATGTTTAGCCTCTGAAAATTTCTACTCCAAAGAGATGGACTCACCAAGATTCTGTTGACATATATATCCATTGGTGTCATTGCAAGACCTTGTTGTCCATTTACCAATCCCAAAAGCAGGATTTCCGTTCATTACAACACATTCATCCTGGGTAAGAATGGTAAGTGATCATGATTTTAAAATCTCTTTTTTTTAAAATGTGCAATTAATTAAGATTACTTTTTGCATACAAGCAGTGGTGACATGTTTAAACTAATATTGAAAATCACTACCTCATTCCATCTTTTATAAAAGGTGCCAGGACGATGGTGATATCTCTGCAATCAAAATGATCATTATTAATATTTCATTAACATTTCTATTCCTGGGAGAGGAAAAACTTTTGGTTGGAGTTTGACATTGATCTCTGACCAAGACAAGCATCACTGGACACATGTATAACCACACCTACCTGTCAAATCACAATGCATAGTTCAAACTATGTTTACCTCATTCCATCTCGGATACACCATCCCAAAAGGTTGTTCACGTCTCTAAAATCAAAATTTGCTAGTGTAAATATTTCTTTAAAATTTCTGTGAAAAATAATAATAGCTTGACACTAAATTCTGTGTAGTTCAATTCAATCATAGCATCACTGAATATATATCTGTAACTCGACAAGAAATGCACCTTGAGGTGACTGCTGTTGTGATTTGGCGCTATATAAATAAAATTGAATTGAATTGAAAATGTGAAATCATGATACAAAAGCAAGCTGTAAAATGACAATACAGCTACTGATAGTTGTACAAAGGATTAGCCTCACATTACACCTGTATGAGATTGAATGAACTCACAGAATAGCCCCAGTTGGTGTATTGCCTATTTTTCCCATCGGTCCAGAAAAATCCCTCTTGGCTTATAGCATTCAAACCAATCCACAGGTCTGTAGATGCTGTATGAACCATTCTGGTGATCAAAAATGCTGAAAATTGAAGATACAGACACAAGATATTAAATGTAGGTTTCTGGTTTCTTTTCCATTTTTGGTAAAGTATTCACATCTTCATAAGCTGTATGATATGTTTAACTCTTTCCTCCATAATGACCTCCCCTGTGCCCTTAATGAGGAGTTTTGAAACCTTAATATACACCAATAAAATGTGGTTTGATAGCCATTTGAATGGGCTTTAGGTTTTTCCAAACTTAGCCCTAGTAATATGTAGCCCTAAGTACAGACAGAGATCAACCACACTAACTTCTGATGCACACCCAGTAATTTTGTTCTGGAAGCAGGCCTAAAATGTAACAGAAACCATTGAGTCCAGAAAAGGGAACCGAGGGATACACCTAGTAGGCATTTAAGGGGGAAAGAGTTAAAGTTTAAATGCAAATCTGAATAAAACATAATTAGAACTAACCTTGCACACTTCTTGAAGGTATAGAGACTAAATTTCCCCCCACCTCAATGCATTTTGACCGTGCATATTCCCAGGTGATCTGCCTTTCATTAAAGATGTTGTAACACTGCAGAAAAGAAATGTAATTATTATTATGATAAGAGTTAGGTGAAACATTTCACCACTGAAACCTGTGTATTTTACATGATCTCATTTATAATTAGTACTGAATGAAGCACACAGATGGAGGGGTCAAAATTTGCTGACTTTTTTTAATGCCACTCCACATTTGACAAACTTCTTTCTGCTTCCTTGATTCTCCTTCATTCGTTTTTTAATCAGTGATTTATTACATTTTAAAGAATCAACTTGACATTTGAAGCCAAATAAAGGCTCAATGTAAAATTTGATGGTGGGCCTCTGCTGTAATTTTGTCATTTTAAAAACTTGTCTGAAATAAAGTTTTAAAAGTCTGACCTTTGTGCCAAATTTCATCCATCTCTTTGGGCAGCCACCTGTTGGAGCAACTGTTGGGGCTGCAGTGGTGTTGGTTGGCGATGTCCTTCCTCGTTTGCAAATAAATGAAAGCTCTCTTCCACAATTAGAAGTACTCCAGAAGCCTATAAGATCAACAAAATTAGGAACATTATCCTAATCCATTAATCAATTATTTTAATCCAGACATCGTGTCTAGATTTGATCATTTTTCAATTCAAGCGTTCAGAGCATTTTTACTCACCCATGTGATAAGACATATAAACACAGTTTTGATCAAAGCCACTTGTGCTGGGTTGATCATCATCCCATCTTCGAAATGACACCGGAGTACCATCCATCCACCTTAATGTAGAGCATTATAGTTAAACTTTTAATTGGAACATAGGAAAAATTCATCATTTGATGTTAGACTTTTTTGTATTATGGCGTCACTATTTCTAGTCCATAATAAATAAACAAACATGTGACAACATGGATTTAGTTCACTGATGACTAAAAAAGAAAAATCTTCTTTAGATCAAATGGCAGGTCTTTTGAACTGATATCTGAAACTTAACCAGTAAAAAAAGGAAATATACCTCATTACAAATCTAATAGGAAATGCACTTCTTATCAATGATCATGAGTCGGCCTAAAATCTCCCTTTTCTCCTTATGGCATTAATTATTACTCACCAAGGTGACCCATCAAGATCCACTGACAAACCTATATAATAACGCCCATAGCTTCTGGATATCTGTAGACACACACACATAAATATGCACAATAATCTCTAGTGTGTGTCACATTCTAATGTTTTCGGCCTGCTCTAATATATTAATAAAACAAAACAAAAAAGTATGAATTAAATACATAGATATTTACCTGTTTCCATATGAAAACATTTTCCTCTTTACTGGTTATAGATACTAGGTCACCGTGCCTCTGCTGGCAGAAGTGACGAGCATCTTCCATGGACATTGACATTCTGTTTATAAAATACTGATTCCCTCTCCGCTCCAGCCAACCATCCGAAGTGGTATTGAATTCTGTAAAAGATTAGAAACACATTGATAGACTTGTCAGTGTTCTACCGTATCTTTTGGTCAGATCCGTTTGTCCAGGGAGACCCAACCTTAAAAAAGAGCAACTAAAACACCTGGTGGCCACATCAGACTTTTGAAGAGGGCTGAAGGTACACAATGAATAAAAAGGTATAAAATGTAAAATCTATCCCATTGATATTCAGATCATCCCAAATATTTTTCAACTAAAATTTATTTTTATTCATTAATTTCTTCAGTGATGTCATTATCAGAGGTGGAGCAAGTAAAGTACAAGCATTCTTTACCTAAGTAGAAGTACAGATATATTTGTTAAAAAAAAAGTACTGCAGTAGAAATTGAAATACTAATTCAAGTTCATTCCACACTCACTCAATTCTACCATCTATTTTTTATGCATAGGTAACTGAACCTTGTCCTGTATTAATGTCATTCTAAAATAATATTATTATTACATGAGAACACAAATGTTATTCCAATCTAAACCTAATGAATGAACTTTGCTTAAATCTGTTATGTAGGACACAAACATTTTTTAAAATAACCATTTTCAGTTGTCCACATAGTAGAGCATGACTTTGCCTCCACACCGCCACCAAATAATTTTTAATGTGTTCTCCAGTAGATTTTCTTAGTGTGCAGGTTTTGATCACTTCATCACTTTGTGGATTTACAAAACTGAATTCAACATGATGTATGCAGATGTTTCACAGCTATACTAACAGTATACTGTATATTGTCCTTATACTAGACCTTTAAAGTTGGTAAAAAGGTGGATGCTTAATCTAAGCATCACATGCTTAAATGGAAATTAATATACTACATTTACATAACACTGATCATGAGCACCACAATATGAAAATGGATAGAAATTATCAAAACACATCATATACAAATCCAATATGTAAAAATGCTGATGATTACATGTAATCAGTTTATCAAGTGTCACTAAGCAGTCCTTATCTTTAAATATAACCTCTCTTTTTCCTCCTTAGTTTTTTTCTATATTGGTCTCATACTCTATAAAAATACTGTTTATAATTTATAGTATAAGTTTGTTTATTTGAAAGGTAACAATGAAAATGATTTATCATACTGCTTTGGGAATTTGCAAGTTTGAGCTACAATGCAAAACCACCAAAAAGGATGAAGCTGTACTCGGGCAAATCCGCAATCCAGGTGTTGTAGTGCATATGTGTTATTCACCCAGGTTATGTTCGAGGTTAATTCATGTGAACTTACCCACCACAGTATTATTCGGAGGTAGTTTTGGAGTCACTCCTGCAAGAGCACAGACAGAAGTCCATTTTATTCAAAGGACAGGAAAGCAACAGTAAACATGTCGTTGCACTCTGTAGTCTACACTGAGGTATACTGTAATGCAGTCATTATTTTTAGTCCGAAATGTGTTTCAACAATAGTGACAATTTCCCCAATCATATACACTGAAATTATGGCAAGAAGCGATTACATAATATTGTGAATATTAACAATAATCTCTTCACCCCTGAAGACAGAAAAGAACATGCATACGAAAGTTAGTTAAAAAATGTTCCAGCAGTGAGACTGGTCAGCATTCAGTCAACTATACCTGCACGGATCTGACACAACCAGTCATTGTAACTGTCACAGTTCAAATCATTCCAAGAACCTTCTTCATCCCAGTTATGTATCACAAACTCAGCACAAGATTCTGCATTGTTGAAATTGTTTGGTTCTCCTTCCTGCCAGTGCTGGAACTCTAGCTGTTAACAATAAGAAACAACAACATCATGTTGAGTTATTGTAAATATTTTATTAAAATAACATTTAATGATTTAATGACAAAAAACAAAAGAACAACAAGAACAGAATGCCATTAACTTACTGGGCTTCCATCAGTCCAGGCATAACCAGTGCTTGTTTCAGGAATGTGAAGTCCAATCCAGGCTTTTCCACCTCTGCTGTACAAAAAAGGAAACGACACTCTCACTGTCTTCTAAAGTACTAAAACAAACATTTTAGCTACATTTGCAGTTAGCGGATGGTGTCAGTCTCATCAGAGAAGCAGCTAAAACATGTCCATATGTTCTCACCCTACAGGCAAGATATGGTAAAATATGGTGCATCTGAATTTGCTACTGCATACACAGGCCAGATAAGTAGGTGTGAAATTTACTACTATATGAATGCTTTTTTTCAGTAGGTTAAAACACCAACATGGTGTGTTGTGTGAATGTGAAACATATTTGCCAGCATGCTGAATATTTTTAAACAGGATTATTTCACGTAGACCATCATTGTCTAGAGTTTGATCTTATGTTAGGATAAACTAATGGTTGTATGATTTAGACTGGAAAATAATTGACAGAAGATATTATAAACAGTAGTTGTTATTGTAGACTAAGTCATGCTGTACCTGAACAGTCGTAGCTCAGCAGAACTGTGGATGCTAAGCAGATCTCCTCCAATGGCCCTGCAGTAATCCCTGGCCTCAAACCAAGTCTTTTCTTCTGAGCGAGGACCTGTAAAAAACTTCAAACGCAAGACAACAACTCTGTAAATTTCTCAACCGCAGATAGTTCATGCAATTGAAGGTAATTAAATTTCATTTAATTTTGTGAGCACAACACTGTATGGAGTCCTGGGGAATAAGGAGAAATAGAATGCAGAACAAGAAGAACAAGTCCCTATCGTAATGAATGAAGAGATTTTTAAAACTGACAGGTTGCTAGTGTATCATAGGACTAACACACAGAGACCCACTTACACTCACATTCACACTTATAGCATATTTTGGCTGACATCGCATTGCTGTAAAGTGCCAGTGCTAAATACGTCACAATAGACAAGAGTTCACTCAAGGCTGACCAAAGGTTGTACCTTAGCGCACATAGCTCTCGTTCCCACTCGAGTCCAACCCTCTGGACATTTAGGAGGAGCTACAGTTGGTGGTGGAGAAGTTGGAACCATCCCCTCTGCCATGTACTTGCAGATATATTTTTCTTTGTTGGTGCAGGGAAGCAGGTCCCAAAGTCCAGCCAAAACCCCAGTTGTCATGGCAACACAGCCCTGCTGGTAACCTTAGGGCATTGAGGAAAGCAATAGTCATATGCAACTTATTGGGCTTCAGTTTATTCCTGATATTTAAGGACAGAAATTCAGATGCAGCCATACCTGGCATTTGACTATTCCAGTGAGTGAACCTTACTGTGGGTGAGTTGGTCCACTCAAAAACATCAATATTTTTTTGATTTGAGAGCCCTATCCAGAAGTATTTCTCTGGTCTCAACCCCACCAAGCTGACAAGGAAGGCATTATCCACCCTGCAAAAATGTGTACAATTAATAGATTTCTTGTCATGCTGAATATACCGTGCAGCACATGCATCTGCATGCATGTTTGTGGATTTCTCAAACAAGCTGTTATGTGATTTATAACAAAGATGAACTGGTTGTTTTCTTACCCATTTGAAACATCAGCTAAGTATGAGTTTGAACTCTTGCAGTCTTCACTAGCTTGACTGAAAGTCTTTGTCTCAGTGCCTACAAAGTAGCAGTAGGAGCCATGTTTTTTCCATCCCTATAGGAGAGTAAACACATCACAACTGAGGAGTACATTAAAATTTCATTTATCTATTTTTAATCTATTTTTTAGAATGTACTACTGTTTTTACAAAGTGAAATTTGAACCTTAATCATGCTTTGTTATTACTCACAGCTTTACATCCAATGTCTATATCTGGTTCATTTCCAGTGCTTTCAGTGGAACTTTGCTTCATACAGATAAAGCCATGTTGCTCATCACATGACCGATCTGCCCAGTTCCCATTCTGCAAGAACAAAAGCATTGTAAACACTTGCAGCTTTGTGGGCTGGATTGCTGAATGGATAAAATGCAAATATTTATATTATAAATATTTATATTTGCTTTGGTATATTTCTCAAAATACTAAACACTCAAAGTGCTTATACGTGCAGTAAAACACTATCACATCCAAAAAGCCTGTTACTTGCCCAAAACCTTCAAATCATGAAATGTTTTAAAGTTTAGATATTTCGTAAGAATGACACATGGCTATAGAAGTAAATTCATCGCCTTCTAATTCTAAAACAGTCTTGTCCTGTTTTCTCTCACATTGAATCTATTTTACCAGTCTACCACACCTAAGATACTGATTTCATTTGGAAAACATTCAACTTTGTAAACCAGTGTGGAAACTATGAAGAAAAATGTCGGAAGAAAATATCCTGCAGCACACAACTAAGTTAAAACGGTAGAAAAATATGTAAAATATCAGTATTGTAAAACATGTACTCTAGAAACAGCACAAAAAATACAGTTTAATATTTCTTACAAAACTTTTTCTTGAAGATCAAAACATCAAGGGTAGTGGATTATGCTTCCTCCATGCATGATTTGTCTAGCTAAACACATATAGATGAATAAATATGCACAAGGTCTTGCCTCTCCCCTGATGAGAACACAGTCATCTCCATCAGTGGAGACTCCTGGTTTTCCATATTCCCAGCTGGTGAAGGACACATGAGAGTGGTCACTCCAATCAAACAGTCCCTCTGTCCTAATGTCATTCAGTCCAATCCAAAGCTCATCAGTGGATGCTACAGAAAAATAATGGACCAAATATCAACCAGAAGCTCAAATTTCCCCATTACACTGAAAATTACTTGTATAGTTCATAGACTGGTAAAGAGCGACAGGCATTGTCTGAATCGTGCTTTAACATATGAAAAAATCAACAGCTCACACATGCGTGGAAATATTTGACATAGACTCGCAGCAAGCTGGAGCTGAATGAATGACATGATCTCTATTGTCACTCCTAAATGTACAGTCATGCTGCCAGTTATTACGTGTAAAGTGTGCATGTCATTCTCATCTGTTAAGGCTTTCTTAATAATTAGTCTTTTATACAAAATTCAGTATTTTTTTTATTATTTGCCAGAGTAAAACCAATTATGATATAGGGATGAATACAGCACTCTCTCAGTGATTTTACGAAGTGAAACTGTTATTCATATATTATTGAGTGCTTACTCGCTTTGTACTCACTGGCTGGTTTTGTATTAGTAAGCATTTTGGTTTTAATTAAAGACAAACTTGAATAAACTCAGTAGGTGTAAATAGAAACTGGATTAGGTGGAATACACATTTTGATTAGGTTTAGGTGAGATAGACAGTTTAGTTAGAGTTAAAAAAAAACAAAAAACGATTTAAATTAAATGCAAATAAAGATGTTGTGAACTAAGCCTGTGTACTTTTTTTAAACCACAAAATATCCCTAAAGGTTACCATATCCTGCCATAACAATAAAAAGTTTAATGATGCTATTAGTGAATTACAAACTGGAAACTGATATGTTCAATCTCAGCACATGTGCACCTTGTCAAATGTATGAAATATATTTGCTGTTGGGAATCTGTTTTGTATTAACATTATTTCATGGAGATATGATTGCCACATACCGTATCCAAGCTGAGAGATCACAAAGCTTTGATCCTCCACATTTCGGATGGTCGCTAAGTCGCCGCCTTCTGCACGACAAGCTTTCTGAGCGCCAGACCATGTTTGAGCATTACGCTGAAGATGAAAACAGTGGCCATTGTAGGGAATCCAAGGTGTTGAGCAAAATCCTTGTTCAACTGATGATGAAAAGAACAAATATATAAGAACTTCACTTCTGATGTCCCCCAGAAACTACTGCAATCTAGAGAAATATTCAAATCGCGGTGAAACAGAATAAAAATTTTTTATATACTTTGTGGAGGTGCTGGTGGGACCCCATCTTTGTAGCAGATGTAGCCCATTTTCTTGGTACAGGATGAACTTTGCCAAGAGTGCTCTCCAGCAGTGTCAAAAATTGCACAGTTGTGTCCTGGATTAGGAAGTGGATTCCCTAAATCAAGATAATAATGATGATGGTTAACACTCACACGTGACCCAATCATGCACAATAAAAAAATAGAATACAAAAAATTGTAGGAGTACTTTAAATCTTTGAGTAATTTGTAACAATATTGGTAGTATTTAGCATTTAGAAAAACTAACAACAAAGGGATAGAAAATGAAAATATTGTATGAGTTCACTTGTTAAAAAGATAAAAATGTGTAATAATTAGCAGCAACTTGGAGACATGAATGAATATTTAGTTGGGTTTTTTTTAAGGTTTAGACTGTTTTACTTCTTACAATTATCTACATGAATTCTGACAGATTAGATTTGCTTAACACTGTAATTCTCTGCAACTTTTCAGTTAATTTCCAGATCGCTCACATGTATTGAGGATTAATGCTGAAAGGAACTTCGTCCTTGCAGTGAGGACTTACCAGAATCCCATCGCAGATAACGGAAAGGTTTGCCATCAGTCCACTGCCAACCATGTTCTGGGTCCAAAACTAACCCAATCCAAAGTTTTTTTCTCCCTGCTCCCAATAACGCTGTGTGTTCAAGTGTTTATGAGACAGCGGGATGAAAAACGAAAAGCACTTGTTAATCTTTCCTGAATTAAAAAGCTTTAAAATTGTCAGTTGGTAGGAATAAGACAGACAGACAGACAGATAGATACTAAAATATAGTGCAGGTTCATGCAATATCAAAAGTATTTGTAATCCGAAATCTTGATTATTTTATTTAAAATTCAAAATGCTGCATCTGTTTGAGTTCTGGCAAATATCCACCAGGTGGCACCTCACCTGAGATCAATGCTTGCTCACTGGGCTCCACAATACTGACCAAGGAGGCAGCCTGCTGTTTACAGCTGGTATCAGCTTGTCCCCAAGTCAGAGATGACTGTATGTTCAGCTGGTAATATGCTCCTGTTATGAGATTTTTTCTCCAGTGATCTGTGGCTGTATGTTGACAGAAAAAAAAAATTAATTCAAATAATTCTTAAATTTTCACTCCAGTGATGTTGAAATTTGACAAACTCACAAGTGGTTGGGCAATATCCCCACTGTTCACGTTCAAATTTTGTTTCAACTGCACACCATGGTCGCTTTGTTGAGGAGTCAAATGTAGTGCAGTCTCCATACCACCGGTCTTTGTAAAGGAAGGGAAACATGCAGATCTTTCCAAACGCATTTCCCTCAATGGTAAATAACTCTAGAGGTGAAAAGAAAAGGATTCAGGTTGGGTCAAGTGGCTATAGACAAATGCACACTTACACATAAAAGCATATGTTTTATACTATACCTCTGTATGTTCTTGTACAAGCACCGCTTGAGGTCCCTGTAATTGTGAATTGATTATTTGGTCCTGTTGTTTTTGAGAGAGCAATTGTTTCATCAGCTTTCATCTCAATGAATAAATTATTATTTTTGAGGGCGAGCAGTGTTCCATTCCTGCATTCCCACTTTTGCAGGTCGCTCTTGTCATCACAGTCATACAGGCTCACTTCACTCCCTATACTTTTGCCCTGAGCTCCCAGGCATTTTTTAGTTGTGGTAACATAAAGCCGGTCATCAGTCGTCCAGCGTAGGTCAAGGCAGCGGCTAAACTTTTTCAGCAAACAAAAACCAGTGGCTTTGTTCATGAGTGAAAACGGGGAATCTGCAAAGGGGAAAGTTAAAAAAAAATTGATCAGCCTATTGCACAAAGTTTATTCCAATATGGATTCAAACAAGCCTTTAATGAAAGCTGTGTTTGAATCCATAAACATCCTAATATATATATATATTTCCCAAAAATTGTGGGGTGTCTCAAAGGTTGGTCATGACAAATCATTAAATCAAATGTTTGAGCTTATACTGTACCATTTGTTGTTGAGCATTGGCATGTTGTGATGAAGAGGCCAAAGACTGCTAGAGATATTCTTGGGAGCATCATTCCTCCAATCAGTCTCAGAGCAGCAGACAATGTCCATGCATTGCAAGCAGAGGACTTATGTGCCTGAACGTGAAAAGGAGGCAACCTTAATATCTCTGACATGACTCTGTTTCCCCCCCTTCATTGAGAAAGTCTCATGTTTCACATTGGCACATTTCAACATTTTGCTACTGGTACGTGGGTGGACAGGAAGGAAGGAAGGGCAACATACACAAAAGCACACAAACACACACTCTTTCTGTTAAACTCCAGACTTGGCAAAAAGCTGTCCCATTCACTTCCCCTCCATAGGAAGAAAGAAATGCGTAAGAGAATTTGCTAAACATGTTTCATGAATCAGCATTAGTGATCCAGAGAAACAGTAATTCACAAGCTTTGATGCAGTACATATGGATTTATAGTGTTGCCTTTGACATCTTCCTTATGATTAAGTAGGGGTCAGGATCACAAAGTTCCTCACAGTACTACACTACCATAATACTGTAACAATGTTATCAGGATAAAGGCATTCTGCAATATTCTACACAGCCCAAGATCGTCTACTATCACACTCAGTGATATATTTGTAATGAAATTAAGAATATTGCTCTGAAGAGGCAAAAGCAGGAAATGTGCTTCTATTTATTTGTACAAATATATTAAATTCATAATGCATTTTCTGTGTAGAGTTTGCATGTTCACTGCAAGGCTGCGTGGAGTCTCTCCAGGTTTTCTGGCTTTTAAGCCAACAAGTAACGTACCCAATGACATGTTAGCTTATCTTGTGATTCTAAATTGGCTGTAGGTGCAAATGTGTGCAAGTGAATGGTTACCCTGTGTCTCACCCAATGAAGCTGAGGTGACTGATGTTACCGATGCTATAATTCATAATGTTATGACAGATCCGGGGTAAAGCAAATTGGCGGTTGCAGTCACACTAATGAAGAAAACACTGTGTGCATCCTGAGTGTAGTAACATAATGTCCTGCTTTAGGGTGTAGGCATCCAGATGTTTTTTTTTTGTTTGTTTTGTTTTGTTTCCAGTTCTTCCTTAATATCTATCACTGCATTTTGTATTTTCACTTCCCCTTTGGTTATTCTCCTTTTTGTGGTGGCACATTGTGCTGAAGTATGAACCTTTGTTACCACAATGATGTTTTTATGATGCCTGGATGAAGCTGCTACACTAATAAAGCTCAAGCTTTTGTTAAGCAAAAAAGGAAAATAATACTTTTTTCAACATATTTAGAAACAAAACTATTATTGTAGGGTCAATCACAAATACCTTTAAAAATATAAACACAAATGCTTCACAACAAGGTGCAAACTATTGTTTACACAAAAAGCCCAGATTAGACATAAAATATCTAAAATAGAGTGCACAGTTCTGAAAAAAAATCTTTGGAGAAATGAAACTAAGATAAATTTGGATGATGGGAAAAGAAAAGTACAAAGAAAGAGAAAAACATTAACGATCCGAAAAATTGGTGAAGGCAGTGTTATGGTATTAGTGTGTTTGGCTAGCAGGGAGACTGGGTCACTAGTGTTTATTAATGATATTAATGCTATTGATGATAGAAGCATCCGGATGAACTCTCTGCTCAGATTTAGCCAAATGCTGGAAAACTGATCGGACAGAGCTTCACAAATGGATAAAGTAAAGTTGTTGGTTATTTAAGATGTTCTTAAATAACCAAGTCAGTCAGCTGATCTAAACCCAACAGAGCATGCTTCTCACAAGCAAGCAGCAACCAGTGGTGGCTGCTTTAAAGGCCTGGCAGAGCATTATTAGGGAATAATTACATGTGATGTAAAAGGGTAAAAGATCTGTGATTTCAATTGCTAACCAAGTATTAAAAACAATCCTTATATCCTTATATTAGTTTGTCCAGATTTTCCTGGAGCCAACCCAGTTAGAAGGTCAGATCAGACCCAACAGGCTTGACCATTACAGCTTTAAAACAGGAAGTTTAATTCACAAAAAAAGTGAGAGCTCTCCACTTTTGTATATTTATATCAATTTTAATAGCAACAAGACACATTAGTAAGACCAAAAGAAAAAAACACTTAAATACTTGACCACAAACCATGTTCTCAAGCCATTAAATGCTTTTGTAATCTACAAAATATAAGTTAGCCATGCATTACGAGTTACGATTTACAAGCAAATGATAGAAATGCAGTGTAGTTCATTGAGCACACCCTGGACTTTGGTGCTTGATAAGGTTTCACAGTCTCAGCTCAGCTGTGGTAATAAAAGCTGATGTCCAGTATTTCAGGTACAAACTGAAATACTGGACTTACACTGTAACCTGGTTATGATGTTGAGATGTTTCTTTTTATTTGGACTCCTCATGTTTCTCTTGTCATCTTTGTTTAGATGTGAAACAAATATTTGCTCTGCTTTCAGGTATGTTTCTTTAATCTGAAATTGCTTGCAATATCTTTTTTGTACATCCTGAGGAAATAAGGGATATAACAGTGAGGCAGAGTACTCATGACTCGTGTAAGCTATGACAAATTGTGCAGTGTTTGCTGTAGTAGCTTTAAAATGTATGAATAAGAGTAATATAAATAAAATGCACCAATAAACATGTCTCCTTGATATCTTCTTGTAATGAAACTGTCTTCACAGTATTGTTAGTCATCATCTTGTCTCGTCCTGATGAGGAATTTAACTGTAATTCTGGTGAATGTGTTCCTGCTGACCTCAACTGTGATTTCAAAGAATTGTGGCGACGGCTCTGATGAGGAATTTTGTGGTATGTGGTCGTTCTACACAAGTTAAGCTGAAGCTTAAATTTATATTTTAGTGTCAGCTATTTAAAATTTACCAGACATTACTGGAGAAATTGTGCTGTCCTTGTCTCATGCACACAGTCAGTTTAACATGTGTTGAGTAACTCGTGCATCTGTTAAGATTTATAACTCTTTGACTACATCATGATCATTATTTTGTACCTGTTGCAGTCTGTAAGAAATGTAAACACAATTAAAGCACAAATAAACAAATATAAGCGATCATGTGTTCTACTTACTGTTCTACTTTGAAGTGACTATTTTTCTTTTTACAAGAGTAAATTTGTTCATTAATTTACAAACACTGGTTGTGAGATGCTATGTAAAAGCTTGACATCAGAACTTTTTCTTTGCACTTTTAGTTTGTAGCTTTCAATGATAAATCCATAATTTGATATATCATCTAAAAGGCTCATGCGACTTTGAGGATCACTCCTGCGGTTGGAAAAATGTTAGTCAAACCTCTTATTCCTGGAGAAGGCAGATGGCAAACATTACCTTAATACCTGGACAGGACCATACCACAGGAAGTGCATGGGGTGATTAGTATAACTTCCTGTCATATTGTTGATGGCACATTTTAAAGTGGATGCACAAACTACTGAGATCCATTTTTTATTTGATTATGAGATTTAGCCTGTTAACACTGGATTTTTTTTTTTTCTGATTGCCACAGGTCATGTAATGCATATAGATGGTAAGGAAGGAGGTGGGGTTTTTTCAGATGCTAATTTGGAATATTCTGTTGACCAGGGAGCTGCTCTGGGATGCCAGATTAGGTACTAAAAATTAATCATTAATATATGAGTCCCTGATTGATAGTGCATATCAGAATGCCCCGTGCCAGCAGTTATCTGTTTTTATGTAATCTGTCTGTTAATATGTTTCAGGTTTTGGTACCATATTTATGATCAAGAATCATCATCACTCCCATCAACATCAGCTCTTACAGTAAAAATGGTCAGAGACCACACTGAAACAGATTTACTGAAGATTTCTGGTGAAACAGATGGTTGGGAGAATGCCACAGCGTTTATTGGGAATCAGCCAGGAGGATACAAGGTTAGCAAAGCATCCTGTAGACTTTAACCTATACACAGAAAGTAACAGTAAATATTTAATTAAGGTTACTATCTTTTTAGTTCCTCCTTCATATTATATTGATCTTTATCTGATCTTTAACTGTTTCCTGTTCTTCTGGAACACCTCTGCATCCGGGGGAACAATAAAGCATTTTAGGTTTTATTATTCTGTTTAACTTTATTTTTGATCAGTGGCTGAATGTTCTTGCCACATCTGCAGGTACACAGTCCACATTTTCAGTGTTTTTTTTTTTCACTAAAAATGCAAAACCATAGCACTCAGCATTATGAAGATGCTTTTGTAAATTAAAATACACATCATAATTTCAGGTGAACTTAAGCAAACAGGCCAACCAGGTAAAATCCGGATGCTTTCCATTAATCAAAGCAACAAATGTATAAAAATTTAGATGTACATGAATGTCAGTGACCTAAAGTGTTATTAAAAAAAGAGATTACAGTAATACTAATTTTATGGCTGTTTGTTCTGACGTATCGACCAAAGTAGTTGTCATTGTTAAAAAATATGCCTTTAATTCTTTTAATTTAGTAATCTAATCTATGCTTCTCATTTTGTCATGTATGGACCCAATAGACGTCTTTTCTACTTGTAAAAAATGTCAACATCCGTCAGTTTTATCAGCCATACTGGAACCTGTTTTAACCCAGTAGATGACATCAGGGTTTCAACCGTGTTTGCATGGCAAGATGAAGCTGTCATGTTTTCAGTAATTTCCTACTGTACTTAAAAGCAGCAGTGTACAAACACAGTACAGAGAGTTTAAGGAACCATTTGTTCATTTTTGACCCTCTGCAATCATAACTAAGAGATTGGGGGGGGGGGGGGGTCTTCAAAGAAATGCAGTAATCTTCTCTTATAAGGGTGAAAAAATAATTTCTAATTTTTGATTATGAATTTAATACTGACTTTTCAGAACAAATGAAGAGTAAAGGTCTTTTTCTTTTTGCAGCTGCTATTTTCATTCAGTCTTTCATTTTTGGAAAAACTGGATGTTATGTTGGATGATATCAACTTTGAATACTGTAAAGAGGGGGAAATCCCAGCTGGAGGTACAGACAACCTTTCATGTGACTTTGAAAAGGATACCTGCGCATGGTACCATGACTACAGAGCCAGTCTCTTGTGGGAAAAGAGTAAAGGTGGATATGATCGCCCAACTGGGAATGGTGAGTAGCCTACTGAGCATTATCATATAGGTTTAATATTTTGGATCTTCCTGGGAGACATGGATTGAAATATTGTGATTAATAAATAATATTAAAGCCATCATGAAACTATATAGCAATGCAGTTTAAGTAAACTATAAAACCATCCAGAGTACTATGCATGGCTTCTGATATGTCTTTTAGGTCATGTGATCTTCTGTAGTATTAATAACGCAGTCACAATCTTAAATATCTGCTCACATGTAAGATTTATGTATCATCTATTACAAATTGCAGTAAATTCAAGTGAGTGTATAACTTCACTTTTCCATCTCACTCATCACTTCAAAGTTTATGAGATTGCTTTGAGTGTATCTCCTGTTGTATTTTGTTTTTCTTCTGCAGGCTACTACATGCTCATAGAAGCTAAACGAAACCTAAACATCTCATCAGCAGCCAGACTCATTAGCTTTCCTCAACCTGTGGGTCAAGTGCTTTGTGTGAGTTTCTGGTACCACATATTTGGCAACAGCATTGGTACGTGAACCGCTGTCCATAACTGCACTTGGAGGCAAATTTCATCTAAATGCACAAAGAGAAAACAATCTGTATTTTAATGAATTGAGATACAGTAAATGTATTGCTTTTCTCTCATCATCAGGCTCACTCAAGTTTATTGCAAAGCATTCTGGTGAGCCTGAGACAGTTATGTGGATGAGAAGTGGCACCCAAGGAAACAAGTGGCATTATGCTGATCTTACCTTCAACAGCGACAAACCAATACAGGTATAACTGATGTTTTTGTTATTGCTATAGTTTGTTTGTTTGTCTGTTGGCAAAATCTTTTTCAAGGAATACGACTGGAAAAATATTTTGTGCAACAATGACGTATCTGATGTATACCTGTTTTCCAGTTTATTATAGAAGCTGTTATGGGAGGTGAACAAGGGAGCATAGCCATTGATGACGTAGTGGTGTTCAGTGGCGAAAATGGTTCTTGTCCACCAGAGAGAGAGTGCACCTTCCAGGGCTCCCTTTGTGGTCTGCTGCCTCACCCATCTGCAAACTTCAGCTGGGACCGGATCACTGGAGAGTCCCAACCAGCCAACTCTTCAGGCCCCACAGTGGATCACACACTGGGGACAGATCAAGGTATGCAAATGTTTAGAATAACAATATATGGTTGATTTTCAAAACCACACATATATTTAATGTTTTGTGTTGTTGGAAGAAAATTCAGTGGATCAATTGAAGTGATATGATTCATCCTCTGGGGAGTATGAATGACTTACATTTTATCAAGGCCAAAGTCCACTTTATTGTCAGTATTTGTTGTTTCCTTTCTAATCTTGAAGTTTAAGGCAGGACTAGAGATGCAGTGCATGTGTTATGTTTATTGGCACATGTTACGTTTTCAGTAGAAATATTTTATCTTATTTGAAAGTACCTGCAATGTTTTTTTGATGATGACGCATTGTCACACATGATATATTTAGTGTTTTAATAAACACGGTGCCTTTCCATGCTAAGCAACCTGTGCACAAAGATAACTATGCATGTCCTCAAAATAAAGCAGAATGTATGATAACGCCACATATTTGTAGGTTATTACCTGAGCGCCCAGTTGTGGAGCCATCCTGTGGGGTCCAGAGGAGCAATGACGAGCGCGGTGCTCCAGCCTACCCCTTCAAAGGGGGAATGCCTAATGTTCTGGTACTACATGGAGGGAAGTGGCGTGGGAGAGCTAAATGTGTATCTTCAAACCCTCGGCAGCCACGAAGATCCCGTCCAGCTCTGGACCAGAGCAGGTGATCAGGGGAAGCACTGGAGGCATGGAAGAGTGACACTTCTCAGTCCTCATAGCACATATCAGGTATGTACACATAAACACAATGTTTTTTGTTTTTTATGACATTTTCTATATTTTCTGTAGTTTATCTAATGATATAATATAAAATATATACTGTTTTGAGGTTTTTTCCTCTGGCACAGTGTTGTTACACTTCATCTAATAACAATATATATGTCTATAAAGATTGCCACTGTTGATTAACTGATGTCAAGAACCAATTAACTGATTGTTTTAGTTGTGTTTTCTCCTGTATGGCTTTTTCCTTGTGCCTTGTGTTCAAACATTTTATATATTTCAAGGATAACGAAACACTTAAAAAACACTTACTTTCATCATTTTAGCAATTATACTTTAAAGGATGTCATGTGAAAGACAGAGCTATGACACGAAATTTGTGCTTTTGAATTCGAGGTGATTTTTGAGGCGATAGTTGGGGATGAACCAAGCAGAGATATTGCCATTGACGACCTCATAGTCCTGAATGATGCATGCCCTCCGACGGGTAAGTAGCCACAGTAGATTTTAGATAACAAATCAATCGTAGTGTTTATTTGTTCGATTGATTTGATTTGATTACACTGTGTGTATCCAGCTGTATAATGTGTCTGTGTATTTCTTTGAAGGTTTTTGTGACTTTGAGAGGGACTTCTGTGGTTGGGTCAACAATCCTCCCCCAGAGTTTGGAGTCGAGTGGGATTGGCTCTCTAGCAAAAGTGATGGCTCGATGATTCCACCCAGAGACCACACCACAGGATCTGCTTTAGGTAAGTTACATGTCACACATGTACTTTAACTATAATGGCAGGTTCATTTCAATATTACTGTTATAGCATTTGCTCTATAAGTGAAGATATCCTTCAAATTCTTAGGCAATGTCAGAAGATGCCACTTTTTAAAAAATAAATATGTTTTTCAGGCCACTTTGCATTTTTCATGGCATCCGATTCTGATAAAGAAGAAATTGCCCAACTGGAGAGTGAATCAATGGCAGCTGTTGACCAAGCTTGTCTGGAGATGTGGCACCATGTTGGAACATGGCTATCAAATAGTGAGTACAGTTTTTTTTTACTTTGTATTTAGCTTATTTTATTAACAATCTGCAAATATGTGGTGTAAACGACATAAGGTCTGGTTTTCTGCAGTCAAACATGAATAGTTATCAACTTTACAATAACTTAAAGACAGAAACTACCAACATTAATGTCAGTCACGTCATGTTAGTGTTGATTACACAGTGTAACAGTAATTTCATGCTAAGTCCAATGCCAGTCATGAAAAAACTCAATCCAGATCTTAGCACAGTTGTCAACATTGGCATTGTAAGTGGAAAAATTCTTTCAACCTGTCAAGAGATCAGTGAATCTACTATAGTAACATGTGTCCATTAAGGAAAAATGGGAATACAAAATAATAGCATCAATGTAACTACTAGCAGCCATAAATTGAAGTAGCAAAAGCATTTGTGTGCAAATTAGCATGAGTTGAACCATCACTTACATTCATTAAAAACCCAAACAAAAGTCTTATCATTAGTAGTGCTTTGTGTTAGACAAATAAATTGCTGTGTCTTGTTTTTATTACCTTATTTCCTTGCCAGTGTGATCCATTCTCAGCCGTTATTTAAACCCCTAAATAAACTGTCATATGTTGATGAGTATTGAGGCATGGATCCGATACAGACAAGTGAGGCAGAGCCATTTATTGAGGCTGAAGTTAAAGTCGAAAAACAGCACACTGAAGTGGTTCAACCAACTCTAAGAAAAAAAACTGAGAGGAAAGACTGTTTATACACATGAAGGGGGTGGAAATACCAAGTAACAAGTCACAGCTGCAGATAGTCAAGACAGCAGGGGAGGGAGCAAAACCCAAAACCAGGAAACCAGGAAAGAAATGACTCCTCTGTTAAGCATCGCCTCAACAGAAGAGATACCACGGGAGAATGAAACAAAGAGAAACTAGTAAGGGAACTAATAAACTCCATAATTAAGAAACAAATAAAGGCTCCAAATACTAAAATAATATTAAAACTTTAACATTAACTTTAACTTATACATAAATAATAAACGTAACTAAGAACCAAACAGAGAACCTCTAATAACAAACATAGCATAAACAAAGAAATAACAGTTAATTATTCTCTTGATGACCCAGGGCCTTCAGCTATTACACTGACGGTGTTTGTCAATGAGGCTGCTGGACTGCGTGCTGTGTGGAATACTAGTGGATATTCGAATAACACTTGGATCCGAGACAGGGTGGATTATAGCGCATCAGGCCCTCACCAGGTAAGAATTGCATCATTTTTGATGTTGATTTTCTCATGAAAATATTGACCAATGATAAATCAGCGCAGAGTTTTAAACTTCTATTGTTCTTTATCACAGATTATTTTACAAGCCAGGTGTCCCGCCTTAACGGATGAAAGCTTTTCCCTGGATGACGTTCACATAATCAGGAACATGTCTTGTGATGACCTCATTCCAACCACTACACCATACCCAACCACCACCATGACCAGTGCTCCTGCCTCTGCCATGGACTGCACCTTTGAAGAAGGTAAAAGTGCAAAAATTTAGCAGATATAGCTTTATTTGTTAATAGTATGCTACAAAAGGAAATGCCATTCAAGTTATTATGATTACTGGCATTAGAGCTTACAATCATGGTCATGATAATGAAAATGTTAGACATAAAATTACCTTTAAGAGCTTTTTCCACAACTAAAAGCTCATAATCATTGCCATTGTATTTTTCTTTTTTTTTTTTTCTTTTAATCATCAGTGACTTTGAAATATATGGACACAAGTTAGCTCAATGAACAATAAAGAAATATAAATGAATTTACAATATTTGTGGGTATTATTGGTATCCCATCTCCTTCATGTCCAGTTCAAAACACCGGGCTTCATAACAGGACTTCGCTAAGTATGCATTGGCTACATCCATCACTATATATGATCTATAACATATATAGTTATATAACTATAACTATATATGATCTATCTATAACATTTTAAAATATTATAGATATGAATGTGTAACCACTCCTACATGCATTTTTCTTAATTTGGGTATGTCAATTTTGTCTTTCCTGCTCATGTACTTATATAGTGTTTTAATACTCTCTGTAAAAACAGGTCTGTGTAACTGGGTCCAGGAGGCCAATCATGATTTGAACTGGACTCTCAGTATTGGACTTCCAGTTGACCGACCATGGGATGGACCTCAGTATGATCATTCTGTTGGGAATAATGAAGGTATTCATTATTGACACTAATATAAGCACAGAAGCAATGCATTTATAACAGAAGTCTAGTGACACACCTTAGCTGAAAAATAATGAACAATTTTGATACCCAATTATCTTTTGTCTTGTTTTTCTAGAGAAAGTCTTTCTTTCTTTCTTCTTCTTCTTTTTTTGGCTGTTCCTTATAGAGGTCACTACAGTGGCTCATCTGCCTTCAACTCACCCTGTCCTTACCATCCTCATCTGTCACATCAACCTTCTGCATGTCATCCTTCACTACATCACTACTTCTCTCTCTGTTATTCTCCTGTTAAAAGCTCCATATTCAACACCCTTTGGTCAATGTATCCACTATCCCTATTCTGCAAATGTCCAAATCATGTCAGCCTTGCCTCTCTAGCTTTTTCTCCAAGCTGATCAATCTGAGCGGTCCATCTGATGTACATATTTCTAATCTTGTGTATCACTCCCAGTGAAAATCTTGGTACCTTCAACTCAGCCTCCTGTCTTCTTGTCAGTGCCACCATCTCAAACCATACATGATTACATCATACATCCCACAACCAACTTGTAAAGATTTCCTTTCTCTCTTGTTGGTATGCTTCTGTCACCTCTGACACCCATCTCCATCCACTCCACCCTGCCTATGCAGTATTCTCCTGTTTCCACAGCAGTCTGGCCTTTTATTCTCATCTTCATCCATTTTCCCTCTCTACTAAGGTTTCTTTCTACTTATTAATGGATTTGGATCTAAGGATGGTGAAAAAGCAGTCATCTCTGTTCCTGTCATTACTCGCGCATCACCAATCTGTGTTGATTTCTGGTATCACATGCTCGGGCCTTCAGTGTCAAACCTGGATCTGCTGGTTCAAACAGTATGTAACCCTTTTAACACAACTGAACCTTTTCAGGCTGTGCTTTATATCATCTTCAGATTCCTTCACATTCCTTTACATAATTTTTTCTAGCAATCATCTGAACTCTTAGCTTGGACTCATCGGGGAACGCAGAATCTAGAGTGGATGAATGCGAAAGTAACCCTCAGCATGAATGATATAGTTCAGGTAAACCTCACTATGCCATAAAAATGTCAGTCAATTTTCAAGTTATTTTTTAGCTTCTGACTTTGAATAGAAATGTCTCTACTTCAGAAACATTTAATGTAGCACTCTGGCAGCATTAAACTTTGCATCATCCTTAATTCACAGATTGTGTTTAGTGGTCAAAGAGACACCAGCAGTCAAGGATTCATTGCTACTGATGACGTTAAAGTTAGAGAGGGGGCCTGCAGTAATCACGGTATGTAAACATTAACTCAGTACTCCCAGTTATCATCAAATAATATCAAATCAAGATCAAATAAATGAATAAAATAAAACCTTGCAACCTTTTTGTTTTAAACACCATTTAGATGCGTGTGGGTTTGACTCGGACTTGTGTGGCTTTGAGAATGATGTGAGTCATTTGGGTCGCTGGATTCGCAGAAAAGGAACAAAGCATCATGTGGATCACACATATGGAACTGAGAATGGTGAGTGCTGAACTGTGGCACAGTGCCACTGCACAATGCGGGATTAACAGAGCAGAGCAGTCATGGTCTCACTCCAACAGGACAATATTTATGCTGTAACTATAATGGTAATATATTGTAAGTCCTAAGTTTGTCCCTTGATATCAACTTGTGGATCAGAGCTCTACAATAATAAGTCTCATGTGACTCATCATCTTGTAAAATGATTATCAAGATGGAGTATGTTGTATAATGTAACATATTGTTTTAATGTGAAAATACTGCATAGCTTTATTACTCAATCCAATCATCTGTATTTGATGTGTTATATCTAATATTTCATACAACTATTTTAAAAAAGGATTCTGTTACTTAAAAGGCCTGCAGGATTATCAAGGTGTAGGCTCTTCTTTTAGCTAATCCTCTGCAGTGTTTGACACCTTTTAGATGGCAGCTAAAGCTTAGACGGCTGTTACAGACAATATAATACAATACAATATTTTACCACTGAAGCAGAAATGTTATAAATTGCCATAAGCTGATTTTCACAGAATCGAGTTCAACAAATTCTCTGAAAGTAGCAGCAATGCTCTCTGCCTCAGATTTTAGTCATTGTTTCCCAGAAATGTCCCAGTCAACAGTCGTCTTTGCATTTTTGTCAAAAAACACATTTTGTTTTTATAGGTTTCTACATGATGGTAACATCAAATTCTACACAGGATGAGATCGCTGAGCTGTTCACACCAGATTTACCTTCAGCTAAAGAAATGTGTGTGCGCTTCTGGTGAGTTCAAAGATCCATCACAGATTTACAATTGGAGGTTGAAGACTGGTGCACATATTACTGTACATTTAATGTAAATGTACTATTTTTAGGTACTGGTTACCCACAGACTCCTCTAGCAACCTCGCTATCCATATAAGACAAAGCGCAGAAGTTGGTGATGTCCTCTGGCAGCAGACTGGAGGGCTCTCTACAGGCTGGGAGGTGGCAGAGGTCACGGTGTCATCACCTACAAAATTCAATGTAAAAGCATTTGTTTTCTTTTCTGACAATCAGACAGTCTTATTCTTCCAGTATGTTTCATTTTGTATTTTTCTTTATCTTCTGTGGGAATTCTACCTAAAACAGCTGTGTTGCTTGATCAGGTGGTGTTTAAGGCTGTTCATGTGGCTGGCACGAATACCACAGTGAAAATTGATGACTTTTCTGTGAGGGACGGAGCCTGTAGTCCTCCGGGTAGCTGTGACTTTGAGTCTGGACAATGCACCTGGGTCAACATCCTCCAAGAAGATGGACATGACTGGGCGCTGGCCAGAGGAGGCTTCCACGGTCCACCAACAGACCATACCACTCAGATCCCGGAGGGTACGGCCTTAAACAAGGATTACTGAGTCAAGGTTTTAGCCACAAAAATGTGATATACAGGGGAAAAAAACTAGATAAGCCAACAGTTCTCTTTGGTACATTTGGATAAAGATTTTTACATGTTGGGTTGGTTTTCCATCGTCTTGCAAGACTTGCTACAGGACTTATGAGGATTTATATGACCTCCATTGCATTTCAGTCTGATGATATCAGCTTTTTGAGCCTTTTAGGGGGATTTGCGTGCACATTTTGCATATTTGTGCATATTAAATAAAACAATCAAGAAACCACTCTTGGTTTTAGTTATATATTTTGGTTCAAATTCTAGTGGCTGACAGCTCAGTTTTTCATTGATATCCGCATTGGCATAGACAGTATTCAGACTGTATTCAGACAGTATTCAGACTTAAAATACATTTAAATCCTTGAAACTGCACTGACCAACATTTTTATTTGCTTCCATATTTTATGTGTAATATTAAAGTGGTGTCTCTTGGGATTCCCATCAGCTCTGCACTACTTAAATGTCTTCTAGCTGACACTAGCGTTACGGTTTAGGCTCACCCTTACTGCTCTTATCTGCCTTATAAATAGCAAAAGCTAAACACTCAGAAAGTCAACCAATGGTGTGGATTCCAGTTCCTATTGAACATTTTGTCTTTGTTTGAAGTTTCAAAATGTGACAGATGGTGTGAATCATCTGAAACTTAGTTAATTATAATCAAAAACTGCTGATGTTGCAACCTGATCTATGTGTACTGAAGTTAATGTTTAACTGACATAACATAGTTACTTGAAACATACTTCTCTTTTTTTATCCCTGACTTATGTCCTGTTGCTGACCTCACCTCCTCCCTGTCTACATGTATTGTTTCTAAATTCTAGATGCTCTCTATTTATAAATATCTAAACCTTAACAACTGCATTAATATCATTAGAAAATAATATGTTTAATCTTTTAACATTTATCCTGGTGTACCCCAAGTTTGAATTATTAAAACAACAAAAGGCAGCAGCATTAAATATTAACTGTATTTATTTATTGTGTGAATTTTGTTTTCTTTTTGCATGGAGGTCGGTTCCTGTTGAGCTCGTCACCAAACCAAAGTCACAGCAGTGTTGCACAGGTAGTGTCTGAATGGATCCAACTTAAAGACACCACATCCTGTCTCACCTTATGGTACCACATGGACAACAGGTCAGCAAAAAAAAAGAGCAGGGCTTTGTCACCAAGTGCAATATCAGGTTGCACTTTATCCCGTTTATCTTGTGTAGTTTCCTCACTGACTTCCTCAAGAAGTATGCACAAATGTCATGTAGTCGTGAATCACCTGCTTTACTTTGTGCAAGACTGAGAATATTCTGTGGCAGAGTTCAGTTTGTTCCAAAAAGAGTTGCACTACCAACAGTGTACCCAGCAGCCTTTTAACCCTGTAGCAATAACAGAAAGATGCCATTATTAATTTTGGATATGAAAAGTGTACATTTCGTGTTTTTGACAAGAATCTCTCTTTTTTTTCTCTCAACAAAAACAATTTTCCTGTTGTCCATCAGCGACTCGGGGACTTTGCAGGTGTTCATACGTTCAGGGCCGTCAGACAAGGATCTGATGTTCCACAGTAACAGCAGTGAGAGCCGCTGGAGCAGGTTCTCTCAGTCTGTAGAGACGTCCAAACCTTTCCAGGTATCCCAAACAGACTTAGCTGTTACATTAGAACCCAGGAATATTATATAAATATTTACATGCTCTCTCAAAAACAGCTGCTGATCGAGGCAGAGACTAAGAGCAGAGGATTCATTGCCATTGATGACATTGGTCTCACACCAGGCCTCTGTCAAGGTACTGCTATTCTTTTTTGTTGCATTCCTTTTTTCTTAGTAAAGCAAGTTACAGAAAATATTTTGTTTTCTTTTTGACACAGTTAATGAAACAGATTTGGGGTTTGCGGATTGCTCGTTTGAGAATGGCACATGTAACTGGGACGACATCAGTGTTGGCCAGTGTCGGTGGACGAGAGGAAAGAACGCCTCTGGGAATACAGGACCACCCGTGGATCACACTCTGGGCACTAATCTGGGCAAGGCCAAATACGCACACTAAAGATATAATAATACATTTACACCAAGTGTCAAATCAAACTGTCTCAGATTACTTTTCCTGAACCTGGGCTCTTCTTACAATCTCAGCCGGCTTTTGTCTTTTTGTACAATTTGTACAATCTTAGCAACACCTGTATTTATGCAGTTTCACACTGAGATAAGTGTAGACAATCAGCAGATTTTTAAGTAGGTTCTGATCTGACGTGTCCAGGTTGGTACATGGCAGTGGAACCTAACCGGGGTGATCAAATGAGCCCTGCTACCCTCCAGAGTCCCTCCATGAAACAGGCCAGCACCACCTGCATACTGCACTTCTTCTACAACATGTATGGGGAGGGTATGTTTATAGGATGTATGTCTACAGCAAATAAATAAATAAATAATACAATTAAAAAAAATATTCCAACCTTTGCAACAATCAATCAACAGATGCAGAAGAGCTGAACGTGCTACTGAAGGAGGGATCCAGAACCACCAGGCTGTGGTGGTTATCTGGTAACCACGGAGATTCATGGCAACACGGTGAAGTAACGATTGGCAGAATACCTCAGGACTTCACCATCCTGTTTGAGGCCTCCAAGAACTTCGATATGCCCGGATACATCGCTATTGATGATGTGGACTTCACCAACTGCAGCCTGCCTGGTAGGCTGCCTGCTCTCCCTGTGCACTCTGATGTCCTCTTTATTATTTTGTCCCTTTTGAAGATCACTTTTATTTTTTATCTTTTTAAAAATTATTATTAGAGCCACAGCCTCAATGTCCTGAGGGTGTGTTCACATGCAACAACAGCGTGTGTGTGGACACCAACCATGTGTGTGACTTCAGTGATGATTGTGGGGACTGGTCTGATGAAAACAACTGTGGTGAGAAAAGAAAAATGCTCTGTGGTAGATTTTGTACTTGGAAACTGAATTTTTTCCTGTATTAATTACATTTTTTTTAAATTATTCACTTCTTTCTTTATCTGCTAATCACGTAGAGGTACAAGATGTGTTGGAGCGCTGCAACTTCGAACACGGTCTGTGTTCCTGGGCGGCAAGCGATGTGGACACACCTGGAGCTGAGTGGACGGATCACAAAGGAGAGGACGCCTGGCCCCACCACGGACCTCACAGGGACCACACACAAAATTCTGATGCAGGTCTGAGAGTTAAAGTCTGAATTATCTTTGCTTTGAATCAGTAATGCTATGATTTATTTTATTGTTTAATTCCCTCTTATCCAAACAGGTCACTACATTATACCTGGAACTCACCTGACTGCAAGTGGCGAGACATCAGAGATTCTGTCCAAAACTTTATTGCCCAGCTTTAATTGCACTGTGAGTTTACTGTATGTAAATTAAAGTGTCGTTTAAAGAAAAACACCACCTTGTGTTTTTTACGGTACTGACAAGTCATGCCACAAAGTTACATAAAAGCTAAAAGAAAATCACCAAAATGTCAAATGGGGAGAAAAACCAGACGGTTAATAAGCTTTTAATATGCCGCAGTGGTTTCATTAATACAGATAATAGTAATAGCTGATGGGGGCAAAATCCTGACAGATTGACAAACTGCAGGAGATAATAATAATAACCTTTGATGTATTTAATAGCATCTATTTGAAGCACTTATGGGGCACAGTACAAATAAAAACTGCTGAACACTCCTGTAATTATACTACAGTGATAACAATGCTTATCTGCACATATTTTTATTACCTTTCTGATGCTTATCTCGAGTAATTGCAGTAAAGTATTAACTACTCCTGCAGGTTGCTGAGTCTACAAGAATTCTTTAGCAAACACCATCCTGTCGTCAGCCCGTTCTTTTTATGCTCACGGTACTGTTGCAATACTTTCAGGTGAGGTTCTTCTACTTCAGCCTGAATGATGCTTCAGGCCGACTGACTGCACAGTCCAGGACTCTACGGTCCGGTAGTGACGACAGAGTTTTATGGACCAGGGAAGCATCACAAAGCTACAGCTGGCAGAGAGCCGCGGTTACGTTGTCCTCCGCGACCAGCAGCAAGGTTAGTGAGGACACAAGCAGTTAACTGAATGGCAGCCACTGCCTCATGTGTATAAATGTTGTTAGACATCAACTTAAATAATAGGCTTAAATCCCTGAAGCTTACAGACATTATTGAAATTATAAGACCAAGAAGACTGTTGAGGCCTTTGCATAAAAATGAAAGTATCTGTAGATGAATGAATACTTCTTATATGTACAATATAATTATGTGTTGTATCAGAGCTGCTCCCTAGCAAAATAATAGCTAAAAGGCCACAGTCTAATCTCTGTTTTATCCTCAGATTGTCTTTAGGTATGAGCTCGGCGACGGTCCCAGAGGTCTGGTTGCACTGGACGATGTATCTTTCTCCAGGGATTGTGTATTTGACCCCGACAACAGCGAGCTACCTGACCCGTCGTCCACCTCTGCCCCACCATCAACCTCTAACACACCCACTTCTCCACACTTGACCTCTACTGCACCCATAAACCCCTGTCAGGTAAGCTGCAGAATCTGACTTTATGTCTGTGATAGCAAACTTAGGAAACATAAATCATTCCATTATAAACAAGTCTAAATACACAGTGGGTATTTATCTCTTTTTTTTTCCTGATGCAGGATAATGAGTTTTTTTGCTGGCAGTCACCGGGAAAAGTGTGTATTCTGGCTACCTTACAATGCGATTACCATCTAGACTGCCCGCAGGGGGAAGACGAAGCCGGCTGTGGTGAGAGCTGCATATTGTATTCAGTGTTTCTAGCAAGAAGTTTGTCTTGAAAAAAGTGTTATTATCAAAGTTGTGGCAAAAAAAAACTATTGAGAAAAAGGCCATTTAATCACTGTTTTTCCTGAATGTGGCTAGTTGGAGAGGTCATTTAAAACAGTAACGCTGCCATAAAATACACTTCTGTAGTCCTCTAAATGCCAGTGTTGCCTACTGCGACAGTCCTTAAAAAAATTCCTCCTTTGCAATGATTAAAATGATTCATCCCATTTTAAAGCCTGCCTGTTGTTGTGCTGCTGAATTTCATTATGAGTAGTGTTATTACATTTTGCCTCCGCTTGACAAAGTAAATATGGTGGAGTAAATATTACCAAACAGTATTATGAAATTTCACTCTTACTTACAGTGTTTATCCACTGTATAAAGATAGTTTTATTCTCAGGCTTTTCTTATGCCAAATATTCATCTTTAAGCCGTGCTGTATAAAAAAGAAGCACTGGAATAGTTGGGAAAGTTTTCATAAGCGCAAGAAATCAGATACAGATGGACTCTGCATAGAAATGAGTTGCACATTTATCCCCAAACAGGTCATGTGCAATTTCAGCGCCAATGAAAGAAGAAATTTAACTCTTCGCACACTTATGCAGTGTTGTGATTTGCAATCCTTGATGACAGTTTTAGTGCTTTGACATAACCCTAAATAGGCTGTTTGTGCTAGAAAACCCTCCAATGTGGTTGAATTATAACAATTCTGCAAAGAAGAGTGGGTCAAAATTCCTCCACAGCAATGTGAAAGATTCATTGCCAGTTATCGCAAACGCTTCGCTGCCAAGGGTGGTGACTACAGTTATTAGGTTTAAGGGGTGATTACTTTTCATATATGGGAGACTGGTAGGTTTGCATAGCTTTTTTCCCTTAATAAATGAAATCATCATTTAAAAACTGCCTTTTGAACTCAGGAAGGGGGCAAAACTTTTTCACAGCATTGTAATTGCCACCAAAACCTCTTTTATGCCTTTAACATGAGAAAACTGGATCAGTTATGCTCTTCTTTCTTTTGAGGCTTGTTTTTTTTGGGCCCAGCACCTGTTTTTTCTTTGGCCGTGATGACCATGAATATTGTGAGTGTTTTATCAGCAGAAATTCTTTTGACTGACGCACCTGCATACAACACAAAATCTTTTAAAAGTGGTTTACTTCTCTCGAGCGAGTGATTTCCACAGCAGTGTTACATCTTGATTTGAACCCTTCAGGTCCGTGCACATTTGAGAATGATCAGTGCCGATGGACTGATGTTAGCGATGGACAGAGCAAGTGGCAGAGGCAGCGAGCCAGTAACAACACTGAGCCACCCACCGATCACACTGCAGACACAGGTGGCTGTTATTGAGTAGTTCATTGATGCTATTGTCATAGCTTCACTTCATAGCGTGTTTAATCACCAGGTGTCTGTTATTCTCAGGCTACTACATGAGAGTTAATTTCAGTAAGGGGTCTACACAGAGTGAAGCTCAACTCGAGAGTCCCCCGCTGTCTCCATCGTCCCCCTACTGCCAGATTCGGTAAGCAGTGATGCTCAGACAAATGATCGCGTCAAATCTGTTTATTTTGATGGATATATTTGATGGATATGTCGGTGTATGAATTGCTCAATGCTTCAAAGCTCCCCTCCCCTCTTTCTACCATGCAAGTGTCTTCCCAATCCAACGCTCTCTCTGCTTCTTCCTTCCTTCTTTCCTACACACAGGTTTCACTTCCACATCAGTGCAGAGAGCGCTGGGTCACTCAGAGTGCTTATGCAGCAAGCTGGAGCGAGTGAAGCAATCTTGTGGTCACGTAGTCACAGCACCGTCTCTGATTGGAGCCCGGAGCATCTGCCTGTCGGCCTGCACCAGCAGCCTTATAAGGTGTTTGATTTTCCCCCCACTCAACAGTGAAAAATGTACACGGGAAGCAATGAGAACAAATGAGTTTCATATAATAATAAATAATAAATACTAATCATTAAAAAGTGTCTGACCATTTTTTGTCCCCAGGTTTTGTTCAGTGGCGTAAATAATGCAGCTGCTACTCAAGACCATGTTGTTGCTGTGGATGATATCTCTTTCCTAAACTGTGAAAAATCCTACCAACCACCAGGTAAATAAAGTTAATTCAAAGTGACTGTTAGTGAATATATGACATGAGAGGTAGGAGAATGAGTGTGGTGCATGTATCATTTTATATTCATTTTTGTGCCATGTCCAGACTTCCTGGGTTATTTTTATTTTTCCCTTCTCAGCTCTGGCGTCCTTTGGCTGTTCATTTGAAGATGGTCTCTGTGCTTGGGTTCAGGGGGCTGAGGATCAGCTGGACTGGCTTAGCGGGGCAGGTCCCACTCAAACCTCTAACACCGGGCCTGCAGGAGACCACACCAGCAGCAAAGGTCCTTTTACCTCATGCTAAACTTTCATTATACTAGTCACAATATTGTTGTATATTTATGCAAGTGCCAGATGCCTTGTGTCCTTCAAGGCTGGCCTTTGTAACCTTCGCTGAGCAGCAGCCACTGTGACCACAAGTGACCATTAATGCAAATTGACTGTTGACATTATAACAAGTAGAACTGAGTGAACAGGACAGACTGAGTAATGTCCATCACAAAATGGCAGAATGCACATACAAGACAAATCCTGTAAGACTAACTGCAAGACGGTGCATCTTAATTCCACAGTTAAATCTTAAAATTGATTAACTGGGGAGTTTTCATAAATTATTATAAACATTAGCTTAGTTTTTGGGACTATATAACCAAAAAGAAATAGTATTGTATTGCTTGAAGCAGTGGCATGCTTACATAAAATTATAGTCTTACAAAATGTCTATTTCTTTTTACCTTTAGCATTTCTCAAATTTTGGTTTCTAAAATTCTCTCTTTAAACTTTTTATGACACAATGTGAAAGTGGAGCATCACTCCTCACATGCCACATATGCAAGCTTAGGACATAAGTTGCAAATGTATTTTTATTAAAAGGTTGAGACCTTGAAGTTGTCTTGTTTTTGTTTCACAGGGAAATACCTTTACATCGAGAGTTCCTCACCGAGCATAAAGGGTGATTCAGCCCAGCTGAAGTCTTCACTGCTTCCACCTGCTGGTGAAAAAGGATACTGTTTTTCATTTTGGTACCACATGTTTGGAGCCACTGTGGGTTCCCTCAAGATGTTCCTGCAAACATCTGATCCCTTAGAGAAAACTCTGGTAAAAATATGCATGAAATTAGTCATTTTCTCAATTTGTTTTATCCAGTGAACGCCAAAAAATATGGCAGAGGCCTTAAGAAGGCCACTTAGGTTTTTTTTTTTCTTTTTGTTAGTCATGCCGTTTAAGTCTGGACACGTTACTTCCCTTTACTGCAGGAAAAAAAGGGAAAAAAACCGTCTGTGTGGCCGATTGAGAAATATTTGCGGCTGTTTCCACTGTGTTTTTCTCTGTGTTATTATACTTTTCACATTCTTGTGAAATGCTGATTGCAAAATCACATTAATGCATGGCATAATGAATGCGAGATGCACACTTTCAGTGCATAACACTGTGTTGCAAAAATCCTCCTCACATCCTCATTGGGATGAATGAATCAACATCCTGTCTTTCCTGTAGGTGTGGCAAAAATCAGGAAACCAAGGAGATGAGTGGCTGCAGGTTCAGAGCCATGTGAACCTGCAGAAAGTCCACCAGGTTGTTCTGGAGGCAGCAGTGGGGGGAGAGGCTGGAGACATAGCCATCGATGACATCTCCTTGAGTCCTGGAGCATGTCCTGTTTCTGGTAATGCTGAAAATGATAAAAATTCCAAGCAACCACATTAATGTCTGTTATTTGCTATTTTTGCTACACATTTTAAGTAATTATTATGTTTCCTTTTCAGTATACTAGCTGTATAGATCAAGTAAAATGCTAAGTGGGGGTGTAATAGTCATTTTGCAAGTATTCATTTTAAAAATGATGCAATAAGTGGATAAAAACATACCAGGTACTTCACGTGGGCATTTCAAGTTCCCCTGCCTCACACTCTCCTCTCCCCAAATACCAAAACAAGCCCTCCAAAATTTGTGAGGAAGCTGCCAAATTTCTATTTCGTCCTCTGTCAGCTGCATCTCTCTCTGATGTTTCAAACTTCCATCATCCCAACATCCACCCCTTGGCTCCAAAGAGATGTTTACTTAAGTTTAGACTCCAATTTCATTCATTTGCTCTATTAGATTTCAAACAGGAGCTCTCTGACCAAAATACATAATTGTTTAGCAGCTCACTGAAACTGCAGCAGAAGTAGTCTTATCCACTGCACAGGGAGCACATATAGCTAACAAGCAGACAGTAATGTAATTAACTGCAACAGATATTCTAGTGTTAATCAAAAACTATCATGTCTAATGTCCTCAGATTAAGGTAAAATGTAATAATGTTGTACAGATTTGTGTGACTTTGAGGATGGGAGCTGTAACTGGCAGCAAGCAGCTGGTGACTCTGAGTGGATCAGACATCAGGGATATACTCACAACTCTTACACAGGACCGGAGAGCGACCACACCACCAGCACGCCTACGGGTCACTACTTCTACCTGCCTTCATCGTCTACTGACAGAGCTGGCCAGAAAGCTGCAATGTTTTCACCTCTGTACCCAGCATGTGAGAGACTCAGCAGTATTTATATATAATGCAGACAGGGGCCTGCGTTCAAACAGGGCCAAAACAGTTCAGAGGATTCAGATGTGTTTTTTTGTCCTTCAGACAAAGGATCTTGCGTGCAGCTGTGGTACCACATGTATGGCAAAGGAATGGGGACACTAAATGTTTACCAGCAAAGTGAAGATGGGAAGGAAGCTTTGATTTTCTCTCAGACAGGAGACCAGGGCCTTCTGTGGAGGTTTGCTCAGGCTTCTCTTCTGCGTCGGCTTCATCCTTACAGAGTGAGTCACAAAGATCCATCCAAACTAGTGAACAGAGCAATTTAAGTCGTCCTTTATTTAGTCCAGTGATTAGTTTTGTGTATTCAGTACGTACAGAAGCAGAGGGCAGCGCTCCAGCTGTAAACCAGTGCCTTGATCAGAGGCACAAAAACAGTTACATAAATAAACACGTGTGAACAAATAGATGCACAGACAACAAAAAAAGCACACAAGTAAAAGTACAGTGTCTAAATACATTTTTAATTTTTCACACTCAAATTTTGGCATTTCAGGGGGAAATATATTTATTTTAGTTGTTTTTGTTCTATATTTTTGTCAACAGCTTTGCTTACTGGTAAAAACAACTTAGCTTCAGTAACTGAAGTATTTTAAAAAGTAAAAAATATTTAAATGAGCTTCACCTTATTCTAATATGAAACATAGTTAATGCTTGTCTGTTAATTCAGTAATTATAAAATATTAGTACATTTTAATACATGTTTAACCCTGCTGTGGGTCATTATGTCCCCATAATCAGTATTATTACTCGCCACTGAGGTTGTTCTTTTTTTTTGTTCTTTTTTTGATGACACTGTACTTTCACTTCCACTACATTGTGGTATTGTTACACAAGTAAACTCTGGGAGTTTTTTTCATTACTACAACTGTATATATATTTGTAAGCCATTTCCTTTATGTTGTTTTGATATGGTGCTTAGTTTGACTGTGTTTAAACAACATCTGTAAATATTCAAAATAATGTAAGAGGTGTTATATTTTCATTTAATCTTTGTGTTGTGTAGAAAAAAAATCAGTTGTTTTTGTAAAATGTAGTATGCACTAGTTGTTCTCAGAAAACAGTAAAGTGTTGCCTGGTAATAATGTGGTGAATCAGAGTAATCTACAAAAAACAGAAGACCAATATTTCAAAACCTGATCACATAAAACTGCATAAACACATATTACTGTGAGAGTTTATTTTCTTGGGCAGACAAAAATTGTGGCACATTAATTGGTAACAGTACTTTGAGCGTACAACAGTGCAGTGTCACGGAAATGATACAAAAATGTAAAATAACACTGAAATAACTCTTCCACTAAGATTTTTTTAAATCCGGTGTACATGCTTTGTGTCTCAGATTGTGGTGGAAGGTGTGAAGGCTGGCCCTACACAGGAGGGGGACATGGCTATTGATGATGTACAGCTGACTGATGATCAGTGTCCTCCTCGTGGATTTTGTGACTTTGAGGACACGATGTGTAGCTGGAGCAACCTGGGTGAAGGAGTCGACCAGGGAGACTGGCTCCGTGGCAGTGGTGGTTCCCCGAACCCACATACAGGACCCAGTGTGGATCACACTACTAATTCCACACAAGGTAGTAACTATACTGGATAGAGACAAAAAGTTGACTTTACAGATGCATAAAAAACACAATTGCCACGAGTTCAGTTATACAGCGCGAGTGACTCAAGCAGCATTCATAAAGAATCATTGTGGGAATAAAGCACTTTACAATTATTGGCTCGTGAGAAATAGCAAATGAGCACTGACTGTTTGAACTTTCATGCATGAAACGCTTGGCTTAATGCCTAATGCAGAAGCAAGCTGCAAACCACACGACAAAACTGCTAGCAGGAGGTCACTTTTTACACAAGCAGGAAATACAGAGCTAAGTTTATTCAATGTTTGCATTAACCCGATGTTCTTGAATCTAACATTCACTTTTATTTTACGTCTCTTTTGGGTCTCCCCTGGTCCTGGAGGAACCTGGAGGAGTTCTTAGTTGCCTGAGTCTATGATAGTTTCCAGATATATAAATAGATTAATTCTAAATAGAATATAAATATTAATTGTAGCAGTTTTATTCATCAATAAGGTTCCGCATAGAGACATAATTGATTATATAGAATAATTTGTCATCGGTAGACTGTGTTTGGGTACAAATACATAAACAGAATTGTATTATAGGTACAATTGGAAAAAAGGTATCAGTTTACCAGATTTGCAGTCAGCAAGTCCACCATGTCCAACACTATGGCCTAAAGGAAGTATACCATCTGATAAGATAAGATAAGATTTTGATATGCATGCTTGTTTGAAATCACAGTTTTTTATGACACTGGCTGCTGTTGTTAATCTGAATGTGCTTGCTGTGTTTCCATCAGGTCACTATGTTTACGTGGACAGTTTTGTGGGTGAGTGGGGAGTCTCATCCTTCCTGGTCAGTGATGTTTTACAGCCCTCCACACGAGGGCACTGTCTCACATTCTGGTACCACATGTATGGAAACCATGTTGGGACTCTCCGTGTCTATATAAATAACAGGTAAATACTTCTGTCTGAAGATCATCAATATTAAACAATATTATTATACTAATGAAATTTTCTGCATTACATAACATAAATGGGTGTCGTCCTCACTTGCAGGAAAATGCAGGCTGGTGGTGATGAAGTGGGCCTATTGAAGTGGACTGAAACAGGAAACAAGGGAGAAAAGTGGCAGATGGCGAATTTGTCTGTCACACATGATGAAGCATTCTGGGTATTAATGAGCTTGTGATAAGTTTCATGTGGAGAAATACACAAAATATAAAAGTGAAAAATGAAATGTTGATTTTATATCGCAGCAGATTACATTACAGATTACTTACCATTACAGAGAAATGATTCACAGGTGGACACAAGTAACACATTTGGAACAAAAACTCTTATGATTGCTTTTTGATAAAGCCCATTAGCCATTTGAAAACTCAAGATAGTGGCAATTTATATACATTACATATAATAATAATAGGTGTATGGGTTGTACAGTGGTTACCCACTTTGTACCTATGGACCTAAACAAACCCAGGTCCTGGTGACTCAAGATTTAAACTATGTGCTTTTCAGATGTGGATCCCTGGGCACCACATCATACGAAAATGTTTCTGTTAAAAAAAAAGGCTTTGAGT
This sequence comes from Pelmatolapia mariae, assembly GCF_036321145.2. Classification (NCBI taxonomy): domain Eukaryota; kingdom Metazoa; phylum Chordata; class Actinopteri; order Cichliformes; family Cichlidae; genus Pelmatolapia; species Pelmatolapia mariae. Next base: position 22,312,763 of record NC_086243.1, read on the forward strand.
GCTAGGTGAGAGTAATTGCTATATAAATTACTGCTGCATTATCACTGCTGGACATTTGATTTATTTGTTTTAACACTTACAGTTGTAATATTATATTCTTATGGTATATATTTAAAATTATGACTTATTCAGTTTCATCTTATTCAGCATCACGACGTGGACGTGTGTATTGCACTGCTTTCGTCGTTATCAGACGATGAACATTTGATGACCTGATTGCTCCCCGTGTTTTAACTTTGCTCTTTGATGCGTAACAGTTCTTCTCAGTTGGTTCTTCATAATTTTTAATGATAATTTCACTTATGGATGTTGTGCTCATCTTGCATGATCAAAATTAGTAAACTGATTTTGAAGCAATGGTAAGATTGTCCATAGAGACAAAATGTTAATGTCAATTATGCAGAGAAGGTCTGACAAGGATTTTTATGCAAACCCTTCATGAACCTCAGCATTAACAAAACACTGAAATATTAAACTAACAGCAGCACTTAAGAGATTATGTATTTGTATGGGTTTACTGAGGATTTATATAATTTGTGGCTGAGTATTTCACTTTCTCTCAAAGCCTTCATTGTCTGGGGATTGTGACAGATGTCAGGAGCAAACGTTTGAATTTATAGGCGATGGCATACATGCTGTAAATGCACTTGTATTTATGGGCTTTAAGACTTTATTTACGTTTAAATTACAGATTGTTTGTCATTACAGCAGTTCTTTTGTTAAACCTGCGTCTCACCGACTTCATTCATGGACGTGAGCTCTCATATACACCCATACAGTGATATACAAATCCCTTTAATTTAAGCAGTTTGGAGCATAATTTTGTGTTTGCATGGAAGTAATTTTATTCTTCTTATGTGATTTGTACAGTTGTGTGAGCTGAGAGGTGGGCAGCAGTATATATTTGACAGCTACATTGCCTCGCTACAGTCTGCTTCATGTTTTTTTTAGATATATATGTAACCTTTAAGCTTATCTCTCTTTCCTTCGCCACAGTTTGTGTTTGTGTATCAGCGAGGCAGAACGGCAGGTGGGGACGTTGCTCTTGATGATATCACCATCGTCCCAGGCAGCTGCTACACAGAGCCTCCCATTGATCACGCTAACAATCAGGGTAACTGTAGGCCGCCGGAGGATACTTCATAAATACGTCTTGCTATTTTTTTCATAGAAAACTAGAAGAAAATAATTTCTTGTAGCAAAACACCTACTTGCATTAATATTTGGGGCAGACACTGTCTCTTTTTTTTTTCTTTTGAACTTTATAGCACAGACTGCCAAGTAACGTTTACTCCCATTTGTTCAAATCAAGATACTTTAAATGGGTCACGAATATTTATCATTTGATTTTGGCAGCTTGAAGTTAATTTTTAAAACACATCAAACAGGACTAAACACTGAAAATCGATACATGTAATAGTTATATATGTCTAGGTTGTTTACCTCCACAGGACAGTGTGTATTTGACTAAACAATGACTACACAGTGCTGCTCATTTATGTGCTTTTATCTGCCTTCACTGATAAGAAGAACATCTTTGAATATTGTCAGCTTCATCTTTCAGAAAGTGAAATATTAGAAAAACAGTAATCAGTTTGAATGTGCATTGATCATGGTTCTCTTTGTGTGCAGGTATGATTGTCGGCCTTGCAGTTGGGCTAATTGTTCTTGCTGGGATCATCATCTTCATCGTCCTTGTTATGCTGAACCAAAATCATAATAAAATGTAAATTTAACAACAGTGATTAGGGATTCAACATCAGGTACACATTAATGATGATTGCTCATTTTTGATGTTCAATAACATTTGTGCTTTGTGGTCAGGAATCAGCAGCTATTTGTGAATGATGATGATGCGATTAACCAGAACTCAGTGTTTGACCTGTATGACTGCAGAATAGATGTAAGTAAACATGATGTGGTAACAGGAATCCTGTTTTTTTTTTTAAATCAGATTATTTAAATATGTTTCTTTTCAGGGCACGCAACATGCCACTGAATCTGACTTCTCCTTCTTTAACAAGATTTATGATCCATCGCCGCAAGCAAGGGAGGCCACCACTTCATCGACTGACGCTTAGGCCAGATGTTTTTCTGTCAAAGTAAATAAAATAAGTAAAATCGAAATGATTTTTCTCTTTATTGAATAGATGTTAATTTCATGAAATCAAGTAAATTACATTAGAATGTGCATGTGGGACCTGATGTAGGATGCATCCCCCCGGTGGGCCCTGAAGATACTGCAGGTTGGCATAACAATATTTTGCCTTTTAAATTATTCACATAAAAAACAAAACAACACTAGAAGAAGACAGCCATTGTATTTAAAAATGAAGCATTACTCTTAATTTTCTGACCCATTTTCCCATCTTTAGCATTCACTTGTAACAGGAAAAACTAAAACGGGAAATGGCTATCAGGTGCAAGAAGTAAAGCTGCTGCCAGCAAGTCGACACTAAATCAAAGTGAATCAGTGAAAAATACATTGAAGGAAATACTCTAGCCTCTGCTTGTGTGATGAGGTAAAACCTTTGCAAAAACTTATAGTATTCTTATTTTAGGAAACTATACATTTCCCTGTCATTGTGTAATAGAGGGCACTTTTTCTATAAAGGATCTTATGATGTCCAAAAGCAACTTCTTTCAAAAGTCTTTTTATTAGACAAAGGTTTCAGTGCAATGTATAATACAAGGTACTTTCAGAATTTTTACATTCTAGTTCTATCCTCGACCATTAAACAACAAAGAAAAACACACAACCGAACATAAAACAAATAAACAAAAATCAGGAACAATAGTCGTGGGCCTTTCAAAAAAGTCCAGAAAAGGGGACCACAGTTTATAAAATTTGTTTTTTGGCCCACAAGAGATTCAGGGTAGCGGCTCAGTTTCTGACCACATTACTGGGGTTTACTACAGTGTCAAACTAATATACAGTGGTGCAGCAGTCTCCATTCCACATGTTTTCTATGGTTATATTAGCATCAAAATGCACTTGAAGTGCTTGAAGTGCTACATCTAAAAGGTTTTCCTTATGGAGGATGCATATTTTCAAGAATGATGTTGGGTCCTGAGTTCACCCACTTCAACAACTGTGTTCTTCCTGGGACCATGGGAAATATTCAATTATCAAAATAAAAATGTAAATAAAAAATAATTAATTTGTTTTCTTTTCTAAAAACAAATATAGAAGGTATAATTTATTAAGTTATCATAGGCTAATTCTGACTAATTACAAAAAATATTTAATTTTTAGGACGATGACTGAAGTACTCCGATCTTCTGCAGGCACTTCCTTTACTACTCAGTTTTTAAAAATCCTGGAAACACCTGCTTTCAAGATTACCTGTTTGCATAATGTAATAATCTGTGTGTGCAAGAGAGAAATAAAAATATCTTCTAGAACATCGAAGGCCCTTTTTTCCCATTTTGATTCATTTATTTGATTACTCAAAAAAAGAAAACTGGATCTTCATGGGGCCCCTGCTTGGGTTTGAGAATGTCACTACTACGCCCCTGTGTCCCCTCAACGAACCCACAAGGTCGGAAAAAAACAGTAAATTGCATTTTTAAAGCCAAAGATTGGCTTTAAAGCTCCTTATTTATTCCCACCGTGGCATACATCTAGACACATCGAGCAGCAGTTGAAGACAGTCGCTTTTTTTTTACGGCTTTTAGCCCACCAAACCACGTGGGACATTATAGGGCTTTGGAGTTGACGTCACGCCGCAGTGCATTGTGGGATCGCGGCGCCATGTCAGTAGGCTAGAAAGCAAAACAAGCGCACAATGTTGGAGTGTTGGAATCGGGACTGCCAGAACCATGCTCAAAATCAGCGCAAAAGACAAAGGGCTGTATCGCGACCGATTGCGCCCAGACGCCAAGAGACGGTACTTTGAAAAAAATTGCGTGCATCGGTAATGTGGAAGGAAGTGGAGTGGAAACCTACCGCCTTTGTCCTATCCCGATCTTCGCATACCTTGTCTGTGGAATCAGCTCATACACAGCAAACCAGTTTAAGAATTATAAATCCCTGGAGGCCCACATCCAATTCACGAACGGCTGGGTGCAAGATTTGTCCATCTTTAAGCCTCCACGCTGCGAGTACGTTGTCGTTAAGACAAAGGTAAGTCGGTTTGAACTTGATAACTTTTTAAACAACTTCCTTGTTACATTTTTTGATTTGCACGTACAGCCAACCCATCTATATTAGCCTTGGTTCATTACAGACCTTTTAATAAAAGTGGTTTTTTGTGTGTTTCAGGTACTGCACTCACAACGACTGAATGAAACTGCATTACAGCCATGGGTCATTGTGAGCACCAATGGGAGGGTTGAGGCTGCTCACTGCACATGCATGGCTGGAGTTGCAGAGACCTGCACCCATGTCGCTGTTCTTTTGTTTAAAGTCGAGGCTACAGTGCGTATCAGAGTCACCAGAACTGTAACAGACGAGCCAGCATATTGGGTATTGCCCAGAAATATGACCAAGATACAGCCCGAGGTTGCACATAACATTGACTTCTCCTCAGCAGCTGCCCAAAAACATGGTCTTGATGAAAACATAAACACACCCTCCTTTTGCCTTTGAGAGGCAAAAGGAGGCGATCGCAAAAACGGCAGATTCCTGCAACGCTGGAGGATTTGTCACCATTACTGGATACACTACTGTCAGGTACAAATACAAATCTTTGTTACCAGCGCCAACCACTGTGACCTCGTTGTGTGGACACAGAGAGACCTTGCTGTGATACGCATCTTCCCTGAAGTGGATTTCTGGGAACCACGTTTAAAGCAAGCACAAGACTTCTTTCTTAAAGTGTGTCTTCCTGAACTTGTTGGGAAATACTTCTCCAAACAATGTGCTGCTCTAAATAGCCTGTAATGTTTCATTTTGTGGTTCAAGATTGATGCCAGCTGTGTGTTGCCATGTAAATAGTTTGCATTTCATTTTTATGTACTTGCTAAGTACATGTGAACAGATCAAGAATAAAAAACAAACAAACAAATATACTATTCTTTTCTGTTTTATTGAAACTACTTCACACAAAGTACAATTATTTACAATGAACTACACATGCAACACAACAGCTTTATGAATACTCAACAAGAGCAAGTTTCATTTGGCGCTGGTTTGACAACCACACTGGGGTACATATTCACCAAAACACAGCAAACCTTAATCTTATCAAGCAGTGTTGTGTTTATTTCTGCCCACATTTGCAACTGGTACCTCAACCTCCACTTGTCCAACACAACTGCTGTCCACTGCCTCCATGACATTGTGATTTTGTTGTTGGTCTTCTGTCAGATCTTCATCGATCACTTCTGCACGCAGCACACCTTCATACTCTGCAGCTGCATAACAAAAGCCTGTAAGATAAAATTAGTGCATACACATAAGATAAATGTACACCAATATTCCAATGACAGGTGTGTGATTCATCTGGAAGTTATGTGCGGATTAGTGTACAATGATAGCAATTTAGTATGTTTTTAGAGGCCCATGTGCAGTGTTGGTGCCCAGTCTGGATTTGTTACATTCATTTCATATGCTGGTTTGCCTGCAATAATGCTAAATCATAAGCTACTCAGTCGACATGACGTGGTTCTGCAGCATCACACATTAGCATGTTTTATCTCATTATCTATGACCTCAGCGCATTGAAAATAACACTAAAAGCCTTTTAAGAGTGATATGTATTAATTTAGAACTCACCGGAAAGAAAATGCGGAGAGCAAACCAACAAAAAGCTGGGGATTGCAGAGCACTCGATATCCGCTCGTCTCACCGCTGCAATGCAAGCCTGACGTCTTTGTTTAGTAATATCGGATAAATGGGATCCCTCACGTTGCCTCCAGGATGGAAAATGATGAAAAGAGAGCCCATTATCCAGCTTCTTGCCTTCACGATCGTGTGATCTAACGTTGTAACTGACAACACAACACGTACGAACCATAGCTGAAGCTGTATCCGCTGTCTGGCCTACTGTCATGGCGAAAGGGGGCGTGGCCCACCTCCCGTGACATCACGCTCCAAAGCCCTATACTCGACGGCTTCATTGAACGAGCTCACAATCAGAGAGAGTACCAGGAAGATAGACAGAGGGAGTACTGTGCTGAAAGAACAATGGGAGTAGACGTCGAAACCCTCAGACCAGGAGACGGTAAAGCTTTTATTGTCCTCCCTTCTTTAGTTCCAATTATTCCGTCCCTTTAAAACTATATTTACCTTTGGGTGTATATCAACCTTCGTTTTCTTTCTTCAGGAAAGACTTTTCCGAAGCAAGGATCGACAGTTTCAGTGCACTATGTCGGTAAGCCTCGCCTCTTTTTGACCATTTATTCATTTACTTCGAGGTGAAAAAATAAATATGTATTAGTATAAACTGGGTTTGTAATAAGCATCATTTCTCATTTCGTGGACCTGCGGACAGTTAAATGAGAATATGATTGGTGGCAGCAAGCTAATTCTGTAGCTAGCACTGCTTAGCTTAGCTTATCTTAATTTAGCGTAGCATAGCTTAGCGCCTGGAAATGAGGGGGCGGATAGCTTGGCTCTAAAGACACCCTCTCTCTAATTCTTGCCCACCTTTAAGATTGCCACGTAATACCTGCAATAAATAAAATGCGAGAAACGGCAAACTATTGTTAGGGTAACGTGTGTCTTTATTCTAAGGATTTGTGCTAATGTGAGTTATTCTAGCCGCATCCTGACGGCAGCTTCCGGCGTCCCAAGATGTCGAACAATTCCTGCTCAAACTAAGCAGCACCGTGTGCCCTCAGCAGTACATTTTTACCCAGTCACCTTGTGTGTGAATACCACAGTACAGTCACTCGAATCTTTTAATTTGTACCGTTTGGCTTCGCAGAGGCTATCAGGCTTTGACTTTATTAATTTGGGGCTGCTTTCCGACAGGCACCCTGACAAACGGCAAGATGTTCGACTCCTCCAGGGACCGGGGATCACCCTTCCAGTTCAAACTGGGAGCAGGTGAAGTCATCCGTGGTTGGGATGAAGGTGTAGCTCAGGTAAGTGGAGCTTTGAAGGGGCACACTGATCAATGTTATGTTAAACACATGAAGATACGTTCGTTGGCTTCGTTTTGGCAATAGCTCCGAGTCATTTTCCCCTCAAAAATAACAAAACAAAAATATCACTGTGGCTTACTTTAGTGTTTATGTGTAAGATTATTGTAAGTCACAAATGAATCTGTTAAGATGTTGCTGCCTTTTATTATCAGAGGCTGCAAATATGAGCAGAAACCAGGCCGTCCATTATCTACATTTTACACTCTGAGCCATTTTATCTGATGTTTGCTAGCAAGCCATTTTAATTCTGTTATTTCAGTACTGCTTTTTAGAGCTTATGCTTTATCATATAGATTTTTATTTAATAGTTGCATATTTATTTTACTTTACATTTTCATTTCAAAAGGATTTTATTTTTAATAAAGTAATGGTATGCCAAAAATACCAGAGATTTCATTGCTTGGCTAGATTATGAGGTAAAACTGTATCATAAAGGTATGTCGAAGACCGTAATTAGGATTGGTTGTTTTTTGCTTTTTATTTCATGTTTCTTATTAACTTAGTCATGAAGTGCACAAAGGCCAAAATACTACTGTGGTTATGAGGTGTATAGGTTTAAATATTTCAAAATACAAACACAATCTTCTACACAGAAAAAAAAACCCCACTTTGGTTTGGTTGCCAGCAACTTGCTGCTGTTGCCTGAAATTTGCAAGAAAGACACTGCCTTTTCCGCAAACACTCGCCCACTACTTGCTGCACAATAGTAAAGCACTAAAAAGTGCAAGGTGCAAGCAGGCAGTGCAGAGCAATCAGTCATGCAAACTGCAGCTGCTGCACACACAGTGAAACTGTTCATGCTGCACGTTACAGTAACAGAAAATACAGGCAACTTTCACCTGGGGCCTTCAGGCCTAGTATTTGTTGTTGTTTGTTGCTGTCTCATATGGCTTCACTCTCTTAAGCCAGCATGAAACGTCTAATGAACTATATTCACTTGTGTGATAGGACATTATTAAAACCAGGAGTTCTCAGCCTCAGCTGGACTTTTATCTTTTTTTTTTTTTTTCTTTTTTTAACACCTCTTCAAAGCTGTATCAATCACTGGGAGGGCTTTTAAAACAAAGTAAACTTTGTTCATTTCACTCACCTATCTAACTTGGTCTTCATCTCCTCCACAGATGAGCCTGGGCCAGGTGGCCAAGCTGACCTGCTCTCCGGACTACGCATATGGCAGCAGAGGATATCCACCCAAAATCCCTGCAAATTCCACTCTTATCTTTGAAGTGGAGCTTCTGAAATGCTGAGGGTTTAAATTGAGTGTTACTATTCATTTTTCTTCCTCATCCTTTCCATCCACATTTAACAGTTTGATCAAAGGTGCTGTCATTATCATTCAGAAACATTGATTAATTATTGTAGAAAGAATTTGTCTCAAATACATCTTGTGTAGATGTATTTGAGACAAATGAGAACAGGCAAATAAGCGTCTTAAGGTAGTGAGATGATTGTGAAGTCTCTAAAATTTGAAGTAGTAGTAAAATAATTTGGGGAAATACTGGTAGCGTTCTTGCTGGAAGTTGGATGACATCAGTAATACTCTGTTTAATAAATATGAAAAACCCAGCTTAAGATCAGAATTCAGCAATCCCTCTGTTCAAAGAAATCGAAAATCCACCAAGTGCACCTTGGAAAAACACAAGTGTCGAGTCGTATGCCAAGGCCAGTGCTTTATCTTGTAAATTTTAAATAAAATTATTTCAGTGGTTTCTTTCTTTGACCATGCTCAGTCTCTCCACTGAACTGACCAATAGATTCTGTTTGTTTGGTTTTTTTTAACTCTGTGTAAGAGCCTGAAAATCTAACTGTAATTAGTGATCTACAGGTGTTGGTAAATGGGTTTACTGACCTTTTAAACAGTAGGCTCATATTTACCAAATGCATATGACCAATATTGATCTCATCTCACTTTATGTAGAAAGTCTTTGCCAAAAAAAGCCTGTTTAATAGGTTTCAGATGAATTTAAACTGGCATTGGACGAAAAAAAATCAGTATTAAAGGATATGATTGCTGAATCTGGCCAGTTTATATTGGTAACCTGAAGATGACAATTTAATGCAGTCTTGGATGCTAAGTGAAATTTGAGGATTTATTTAGCCTTATTTTCTGCCACTTGCCTGTTAAATTTTTAAGTTACCTGTTAATTATCTGCATCTTATCTATTACTCAACACAAAGGGCACACGATAGAGCGCCAGAAAACCAAGTAATATTTCAAAACGTGTTGGATATCAGTCCTTTTTAGGAAATTTTCATATTGTTCAAGCGTTTTTAAAGTAATGTGGTAATCCCTGTTAAAACACATATAACACCTTTTAGTGAATATTTTTTTCTGAGTAGATTTATCCCTTCAATAAAAGCATTGATTTGACAGCTTAAACAACCAAGATAATAGGAAACTCTTTCTATGTTTGGAAATAGTAATGCATGGTGACCTGTTCAGTTTCAAACCTAATCATGCCATTTATATTGGTTACATTTTACGAAACCTGTTCTCCTTTAACTTTCCTCCTGTATCTTTGAAGTTACAAAGTGTCCTTGTCTTTTGTCATAATACAGTCACATTACTGGTAGTGGTTTTTTTCTTTCTTCACTGTATCATCCATTGGAATTTGTCTTATCTTTGGGAACTGCATTCTTGAATTAAAAGCGTAAACTATAAATGTCTCATTCATTGCTACACCAAGTCTCTTATTTCCAAGAATTGGTGCAGATTTCTAAATTACTACAAATGTGTTTTTGTTCTGCTTGCTTAAACGTATGTCAAAATTGAAATATAATAGGAAAGATTTCTGCTCTGTGGGTTTAGTGGTTGGAGTTAAACTGATCTGTAGCAGTTTAATGCTAAATCCTGGCCAGAAGTGTGAATTGCAGTACATTTGATCAAGAAGAGGTGGTTAACTCATGCACCTATGTACCCTTTTGCCTTCCTTTTATTTTCACCTTTTTAGTTGCCAATTGTATTTTATTTTTTTTAATAGCAATACTTTAAGTGTGCTTTTTTATATAGGAAAGAGATGAGTTTTTATAAAGTGCCTATAAACAAAGAGTATCGTTAAGCTAATAGGCATTGCATTACTGTAATAAAAATCAGTTATTGTTTAAGTTTTACCATATTCATGCCTATTCGAACAGGTAAATATTCATTATACAGCTTCTTCAGTTAAAGACAATACTATTCAAGATATATATCCATTTATTCGATGTCTTATACATACACTAGTGAGTTCATGGGTTGATTTTTAGTAAGTTTATGAATAATGTAATTATGCTTATATATCTGTAATAGCTATTTTATAATACAGCAAAGCAACATCCAGGGTGCTCCTGCTTGTGTTGAGAGCCTAGCATAAAGTCACACAAGTGCCGCAGTTTCCTTTATCTCGTCTACATGTTTGTATCCATGATGCACTGCCATCTAGTGGGGAATAATTGAGTTGCATTCACTTACACTCAATAAGTTACCATCATATATATGTTATAAGATTTCAAATCATTTGACACTGGCTGTTTTATAGTCTGTTGTTGTGTAAAAAAAACAAACAAAATAAACCCCAAATAGTACTGATATTTACTGCAGTTTATGCCCCTAGTAACCTGCAACACCTAATGGATGAAAACAGGAAGTCACTGTAGTTTTGAGCAAATTTTTATGATAACAGAAATATTTCAAGCATCAGAACACGTTTTTCAGGTCATAATGAAACAACATTGCATAAAATAGCATAAAGAATATATTGCACAATCAAAGTGAATTTACTCAAGTGCAGGTGTTACAGGTGTTATGTGTTTGGGCTTTTATGAGGCCTATTTAACAAAGCCCACCTCTGCAGCCAGTCATGGGCTCTCCAGCTTATGATCCAATATTATAAGTTTTAGCTTCTTACACTTACACTTAATAATTTCCCTGCATTAGCTCATTTAATATAACACGATTTTCCTATACTAAATCGAAATTTATGTTTTGAGTTTCCTTTAAACTGATTTCTCATGGCAGTCAATAGCTATAGAATTGACTGGTATTTCTTATGTTCATTCTGCATTCTGATTCCCTTATTGATTTGTTCTACGCTGTCATCCGTTAAAAGCCTATAGAGGTACCTGCTAATTGGCTTTGTATTTTGAATTCCCTTTAAGTTGTTTTCTGATCAGTTGATAGCTATAGCATCAACTTGTATTTGTCTTATGTTTATTTAGCATTTTTGACCCTCTTATTGGTTTGTTATCAGTTCTTATCAGTTAAAACCTATAGAATCAATTGTTTGTCTTAATTTCTGCATTTGGATTATTGTAATTGATTTTGTTATCGGTGTCATCAGTTAATACCTATAAAAGAATTTTGTTCTGTTGTCAGTTTGTAGTAATCAGATCTAACTGGTATTTGTTTTATGTTCATTTTTGCATTCAGATTCTCCTATTAATTTTGTTATCAGTTGTGATCAGTTAACAGCTGTAGAGTTAACTGCTAATTAGTTTTGTTTTTGAGTTCCCTTTGAGCTGATTTCTGATATCGGTAAACAACTAAAGAATTAGGTGGTATTTGTATATATTTGTCTCTGCACTTTGATCTTATAAATTGATCATGCCATCAGTTGTGATCAGTTAACAGTTATAGAGTTAACTGCTAATTGGTTCCCCTTAAATTGATCTCTGATACCAGGAAACAGCTACAAGGTTAACAGGTTTATTTTTGTGTCTGTGTTAAGGATATTGATTGATTTAATTGATTTTGTCATCAGTCAGTAATCAACTGACAGCTATGGAATCAATTATATTTGTTTATGATCTTTCCATTTGATCTTAAGACTGGTTTCTCTTATCAGTGGATAAAAGTTAAAAACACTCCTAGGGTCAACTGCTATTTGTTCATGAGCTTGCATTTGGATCTTTAATTAAGTTATTAGTTTGCACTTGTAAGGTTAGCTGCTAGCTGTTTCTGATTTCTGCATTTTATTTTGTGACTGGATTCTCTTATCGATTGGTAACAGTCGACACTCTTAGGACTAACTGCTGTTTGTTTATGCATCTTATATCTTGATCTTTAATCACGTTATCAGCTAACACTTTGGGATTAATTTATTTGTTTCTGATTTTTGCACTTGGTCTTGAGAAAAAGAAATAAAAGTCCCTTTACCTTTTTTTTAGAATTAGTATAATATATTTTTCTGTTACTTGAAGACTTCACGGAGTGAAATTTGTTGTCTGCTGGCAATAGGTAGCCACCTAGTGGTTAGACCCTCTCATAACATCAAGTATTGACAATGCAGAATTTTTAAATCACAAGTTTGGATGTTTTCTTGCTAGATGACACTTTGTCATTGATAAACAAACAGCTTAAACATCATCAACTGATGATGATGGTTAAACACTCTTAGGGTTCACTGCCGTTTAAATCTGTTCTTGTATCATGATCTTTTAATCTAGCTATCAGCTAATAATTTTGAGGTAGCTGCTATTCGTTTCTGTTCTTTGCAGTTGATCTTGAGGTTAATTTCTGTTATCAGTTGATGACAAGTTAATGATCCTGTGGTTAGTTGTTCTGCTTTGCATTAGATCTAGGGTTTGATCTTAAAATATATTTTTGGTCAGATTAATAACCGTTAACATTCTTAAATTAACTGCTATTCTGTTTATGCAGAATGATTTTCATTCATTATCTGTTTTATGTAGTTAATTGCGTGAGTCAATTCCTAAATTCATCCCCACGTTGTTTTGTTTTTGTTTTGATTTTGATATAATTACTGTTGAATTGATTGTTAAATTGAGTCTTGTTGTGTTTGATTAATTTCAAATCAAGTATTGATACAGATTCTTTTTGAGTTGATTCCTGGAGTTGTAGATGATTTGTATCTCATCTTATTAATTTAGTACAGTGTGTGTGTTTTTGAATCATTTACCGGCTGGATTGAACAGCTATGATTTTGCTTATTTCAAATTAGAATAATTAAGTTTGCAGTTTTATTTCTGAATTATTTTTGTTTAAATTAAATTTCTGCATTTTTGGAAAAAGAAAAGCATTGTACTGATCGTTTCAAAAATAGAGGTTGATCATCTAAACCTTAGTAATAAGTAAAGTTGAATTTATTTTTGATCCCAAACAATAAAAGAAAAACGTAATAGTAATTAGACCTGGGAGTAAGTGAGTCCTTATTCCTAGAAGAAAACAAAAACAGATAAACCAAAAGTAAAACATTAAACAGGAAAAGGGATAGAAACTTTAACATAAATTAAACAATAACAAAGAAAATTTCAATAAAAGCGTGATGGCAGACATTGCAATTTCACCGGGAATAGAGAATTTGGGTCAATTAGAGAAATATGTTAACGACCGGATGCTGGATGATATAGAAGATAAGAAAGCAAGATCTACAAGGGAGAAGAAATTGAACAAGAGATGGGGTCAGTGGAAAAAGGAAGGCTATATATTGTTGGGTCTGCGCTTCCACAGGCCCCGCTGGTTTAGAAACTTATTCCCGTTAACGACAAGCAAGGAAACAAGACGAACATCTTCAACCGGTTTTTACTTGCTAGCAAGGGAGGTCTGTCTCAGGAAGCACTCTGAATCCAACCACAGACGAACTCGACTCTGGCCTCCGCTTGCCGCCTTTTATTGAAAATAGTTACAATACACACAAGCATCTCCCATTGTAAAACCCCCCTATGGTTACAAAAGATAAGGCACTATCTGTGTCTGTGTGTGCACATGTAAGCATGTATGTGTATATGTGTGTGTATGCATATGCGAGAATGTGTGTGTGTGTGTGTGTGTGTGTGTAGGTGCATGTGAGTGTTTGTGTTTGGGGGTGCATTTGTATGACCTCCTGCTCACAAAAGGATCATAAAAGCAGGAAGCTTACTCAACAAGAAAACAGAACCCTCACATAGATGTCCCTATAATAAAACACTACAGCCTCCCCCACCGTCCAACAGGCTGGAGAGGTGGTCAGAGACAAAGGAATGTCTTTTATCATGCTGCTTGAACTAAGACTTACAAATTTAAGTAACACAATGACAACATTTAACAATTTGACTCCAACATGTATCGTCTTGTCTTGGGGGGCCACTACCCAGGAGTGCAACCATATTCCAAATAGAGAAACAAGCTAATGACGAATATGAGTACGCACACTCAGAATGGAAGAAGGAAGGAAGGAAATGGACAAAAAAACAAGAGCACATGATGACAACCATCGTGAACCACCATTCACGTTGGCAGTAATGACACCCGGTTACGCCAATCGGAGGTCACTAAAATCAATATTGAATCGGTGTGTAACTTTGCCAAAACAATGTCGGACTCTGTAGTTTTCTCTGGTCCCCTCCCCAATCAGACCAGGAGTGACATGTTTAGCCGCATGTTCTCCTTAAATTGCTGGCTGTCTGAGTGGTGTCCCAGAAACGATGTGGGCTTCATAGATAATTGGCAAACCTTCTGGAGGAAACCTGGTATTGTTAGGAGAGACGGCATCCATCCCACTTTGGATGGAGCAGCTCTCATTTCTAGAAATATGGACAAATTTATTAAACCCCCCAAAATATGACTATCCAGAGTTGGGACCAGGAAGCAGAGTTGCAGTCTTACACGCCTCTCTGCAGCTTCTCTCCTCCTGCTAACCACCCCCCCCCCCCGTCCGATACTGTTGAGCATAATATTCTATTAGCGCGATTAGAGCACGCTGTAGGTATTTCAGGTACTGCGCTGCAGTGGTTTGTATCATATCTATCTAATAGACTCCAATTTGTGCATGTAAATGGAGAGTCCTCTTCACACACTAAGGTCAGTTATGGTGTTCCACAGGGTTCAGTGCTAGGACCAATTCTGTTTACATTATCCATGCTTCCCTTAGGCAGTATCATTAGAAGACATAGCATACATTTTCACTGCTATGCTGATGATACCCAGCTCTATCTGTCCATGAAGCCAGATAACACACCAATTAGTTAAACTGCAGGAATGTCTTAAAGACATGAAGACCTGGATGGCCGCTAACTTTCTGCTTCTTAATCCAGATAAAACTGAGGTTATTGTACTCGGCCCTGAAAATCTTAGAAATATGGTATCTAACCAGATTCTTACTCTGGATGGCATTACCTTGGCCTCCAGTAACACTGTGAACTGATACCTTGGAGTCATTTTTGACCAAGACATGTCCCTCAATGCACATATTAAACAAATATGTAAGACTGCTTTCTTCCATTTGCGCAACATCTCTAAAATTAGAAATATCCTGTCTCAGAGTGATGCTGAAAAACTAGTTCATGCCTTCATTACTTCCAGGCTGGAATACTGTATTTCATTATTATCAGGATGTCCTAAAAACTCCCTGAAAAGCCTTCAGTTAATCCAAAATGCTGCAGCAAGAGTACTGACAGGGACTAGAAGGAGAGAGCATATTTCTCCTGTATTGGCTTCCCTTCATTGGCTTCCTGTTAAATCCAGAATTGAATTCAAAATCCTGCTCCTCACATACAAGGTCTTAAATAATCAGGCCCCATCTTATCTTAGTGACCTTGTAGTACGATATTACCCTATTAGAGCACTTCGCTCTCGCACTGCAGGCTTACTTGTTGTTCCTAGAGTATTTAAAAGTAGAATGAGAGGGAGAGCCTTTAGTTTTCAGGCCCCTCTTCTATGGAACCAGCTTCCAGTTTGGATTCGGGAGACAGACACTATCTCTACTTTTAAGATTAGGCTTAAAACTTTCCTTTTTGCTAAAGCATATAGTTAGGGCTGGACCAGGTGACCCTGAATCCTCCCTTAGAGTTTTTCCTTTCCAGTCACCTTTCTCACTCACTATGTGTTAATAGACCTCTCTGCATTGAATCATATCTGTTATTAATCCCTGTCTCTCTTCCACAGCATGTCTTTATCCTGTCTTCTTTCTCTCACCCCAACCGGTCGCAGCAGATGGCCGCCCCTCCCTGAGCCTGGTTCTGCTGGAGGTTTCTTCTTGTTAAAAGGGAGTTTTTCCTTCCCACTGTCGCCAAAGTGCTTGCTCATAGGGGGTCATATGATTGTTGGGTTTTCCTCTGTATCTATTATTGTACGATCTACTGTACAATATAAAGCGCCTTGAGGCGACTGCTGTTGTGATTTGGCGTTATATAAATAAAATTGAATTGAATTGAATTGAACCATAGATATGTGCTACTGGATATTAAAGGAAGACGAGCAAGAATCCAAAATCCAGACTACAAGTTACAAGGTGAAGACCAAAAATTACAAACATCATCACAAAGAACTGAGCTGCCAACTACAATACCTGGAGCTTCTACTGCGCTTAAACTCCACCCTAAACTACCTGACTGTTTGAGTTTGCCTAAATCTGATAGCACACCTGGGGACATCGGTCATCCAGTGAACTTGAATTCCGTGATAATGGACGTCGCACCTGAAGGAAAACCTGATGCAGAGAGAGAAAAACAACAGGCTGCTGGTGAACAGAGTGTGAAGGAGAAGCTATCGAGAGATTGTTTTGACATGGCTACCAGAGAGGATGCAGCCACAGACAAGCTGGGGCCCTGGTCTGAAGGAGATTCCTCCTCCTCTTCCCATAATCCCTTCCAAAACCCCTTCCTTCCAACAGACGAGCTACAAAGACATTCCACACTGATTCCTCCAATAACAAATCAGGAGATTCCAGGAGGAGAACAGCAACTGGAAGAAAGAAGAGGATGAGTGACTCAGATTCTGAGAATCAAAAAGAAAACACTGACAACGACCAAGAGGAGGAGACTGCGGCTCTCAGTAAGAAACATGCCAAGAAAACTGAGAGACGTCATCAGTCCAAGGAAAAATCAAAACTGACCAAACCAATAAAAAAACAAAGACTGGCTTGATGAATGCTGCAATGATGCCATGAATGGAAGAAGAGGACACAATAACTTGCTATGCCAGTTCACATGACAACAACAGGAGAACCAGTTTTTTTCAAAGATATAGAAGAACTGGTGAAAACGTTACCACCTTTATCTACTGGAGCACCAGCATGGATTTCGACTTTTTAAAACAACACAGCAGGAGAGACACTTGCTATTGGAGACATTCCTGCCTTGCTTTTTTGAACAGAAGGAGTACACAGGGCACGGAGGCTCTTGGAAGAAATTGGGATTGGATCTGAAACCCGTGATAATGATCGCTTTGATCCCTTAAGAAATGCCCTGTGGGAACATATGAGAACCCAGTACCCAGGGTTTAAAGATCTAAGGGCACTTAAAGGATTGAAGTTGGAAGTCAATGAGTCCTTGACTGAATATCTAGCATGAGTAGCCAAGCTCTGGGAACATCACACAGGAATGTGGCATGATAGAAGTGAGACAACCATACACTTGTGCAGAAAACAGTGTGAGATCTATAGATTTGCCAAGATCTGTGCAAGGGTCTCTTGGTGGAGTGGTTGGATTGAGTGTTATGACGGATTCATCGTGGAGAGAGCACTTGCAACATCATGTCAGGAGACACAGAGAAAGCAAAGAGGAAGATGAAACAACGAACCAAAAGGCTGCTTAAGCATCAGAAGGAAGAAAAGGGTTCAGAGGCCAACAACAACAAAGTTAGAGTCAAACAAATAGTGGCTGTGTTTGTCGACTTAAAAGCAGAAATATAACAAGCTGTGGCTGCTGCATTGGCTACACAAACACAGCCTGAGCATGAACCACAGCTACGACGACAACAACAAGGTCCAGGCCCAAGATCTGCACCAATGTGGAATGCTGGAAGAGAACGCTTTAGAGGGAAATCCTAGCCAGAGGTGCATGAAAGACAACAAAGGAGGCCTCAAATGGACAGAGTCATTTGCTTCACCTGTGGAACGAGAGGACATTGGAGGAATGAATGCCCAAACCAACATCCGCAACAGATGAGGGCCCATAGACCAATATTTGGACCACAACAACGGATTCCAGACTATGACAATAGGAGAGCACCAAACTACCGACAAATGCCCCAACCAAGATGGAGAGGTGGTCCCCGAGATCTAGACCAAAACCCATACTGATGGGGCCCTGGAGTATGTGCAGGTCCGATTTCAACACCTATGACAGAGCCAATTGAAATCTGTACAATCGAAGGTGAGAAGATGTGCTTAATGGCTGATGGTGGAACAATAATTTCATCATTGAACATTTTAACCATTGCCAACAGACACTCTACAGCTGAACTGACTTGGGCTCAGAAAGAAGGAGTGGAGTTTTGAGACCAAACAGGCATAGGTGAGCCACAAACTGAGCCACTGGAACATCCAGATCTTGAGAAAACTTGCTAAGGTGAGACAGAGCCGCGATGAAAAGACACATGAAAAAATCGGTACAAGGAAACATCATGCAATCTGCCTTAGCTCAGGTGGCAGAAATTTTGTCTCTCACCAAAAGCACAACTTTCAGGAGGAAGAAGGAGTAAAACATCTATATTGACTCAGCAATGCATGTCATGTGGATCACAATGGAAATGGAGTTTTCTACAACCAATACTCCAGTAAACAAAGAACGATTGGAAGAACTGATACAAGCTGCCCAGGGAAGTGGCAGTGATGAAATATAAGGACATCAAAGGAACTAAACATGGTTGACAAAAGGAAATGAAGCAGCAGACCTGGCAACTAGATAGGAAAGGACAAATGAATGCTCTAACAGAGGAGGCACACTACCACTATTTGACAGAAATGACATCAAAACAATGCAAAATAAGGAAGGAGCCTACAAGATCAATGAATGCATGGAGAAAGAGACAACATGGAATAATGGACTGGAGAGCACATGATGGGAGGTCAAGTTGCTCCAACAAAATGTTGTCAACTATTGTTAAAACAACCACATTGTCCTACACATGAGAGCAAAAAACAGACTCAGAAGAACATGGAAGGCCTGTAAGTGACACCCACACATGGAAGAGATGGTGGAAAACTGTGTGAGGGAATGCAACATCTGTAATAAATAAAACCCAAAGCAGCCGTACCAGTGTTCAAAAAGGGAAGTTTCCAACACTGAATGCTTCTTTTAAGGATATTAAAATGGATTCTACAGACATGAGGAGCTAACAAAAGACAACAAAGAACATGGAAATCTTCTTGTGATGGTGGACAAATTCACCAAATAAGAAGAAGCAACACCCTGCAGAGAAAAGACGTAAACCCAGTAATAAAATGGCTGAGAAATGAACTGGTACCGAGATATGAAGTACCAAGAACCATCAGATCAGACAACAAATTCCACTGTAAGACGTGGAGAAACTTTTGACATCACTCATTTCTGCAACATCTTACCATTCAGTATCGCAGGCAATTGTAGAGAAGCTAATAAAATTTTATAGAGGAAACTAGCCAAAACCAGAGGAATATTTTTGTATAACAAAGGGTATGGTAGATTTGTCATGTCCAAAATAGAGTTATGTAAGAGCAAACACCTGTCCACGTGACTAAGGTTTTTCCCCTTAAAATAGTCAATCATTAAAAAGTAGAATACAACCAGCAGGGGCATATGTTAGGATGTGGTACTGCAAAAGAACAAAAGCAAAAAAAAGAAAGAAAACCCATTGTGTTTAACTTTGATAAATTCAAATTATAATGTACCATTACACTCAGAGGATTAATATGAAATTAAATGTGTGTAAATTTTGTATGAAACACATGACTGATAACTGTTCTGTCCTGAGCTCATTTCCTATAGAACCCAACTTGACCAAACCACCAGTTTTCATGCCAAAGGAAGGTAATTGCACATGTCTGACAGAGGAATCTCAACAAAAGTTGGAAAGGTAAGGGGTGACAACACCATAAATGTCACTTATGATTAAATTCCTAAAATCTTGACACCAGGGGCAGAGTTGTTAGAAACTGTTAAATTTTCTGCACAGTACCTGGTCAGGTACTTACACAGATGTCCGCTTGGGACAGCTAGTAACAGATATAGGTCATAGACAAAATACAGCTGTCCAGAAAGTTGAAATAGACGGTCCACTTTGACAATTTTAATCCTACACAAAATTCTCCAAAATTTGTAGACAGAGGAGTTCTAGATAAATATAATTTAGCAAACTCCATAGCTATTGGGGGTTTGAATCTATAGTATTTCAAAATAACACCCGATAAAATGATTGACCATGTTGATTATGTTCATTACAATGTGCAGAGATTGGCTAACTTGACCAGGGAATGCAATAACAGGACTATCAGTACAGTCGACGTTAAAGTCACTTGTGACAGTCCAGAATAGGATGGCGTTGGATATGCTCTTGGCAGAAAAAGGATTGGTGTGATCAAGGTTTGGTTTGGCCTGTTGTACGTATATTTCAAAATGATACAGCTCCGGACGGGTCAGTTACCAGGGCATGGAAGGACTACAGACATTATCAAATGAGGTGAAGGAATTTTCTGGGATTGAAAATCCTCTGGGTGAGTGGTTGACTGAAACATTCAGAAAATAAAAAACTGTTATTTTATCATTGATGCTGTAATTGGCCACATTCACAGCTATATTAACTTGTTGTGGATGTTGTCTATCCCATGTTTGACGACTCTAATTAACAGATTGAAAACAGCAGCACTAAAGAAAGAACATGCAGTGCCACCCTATCTGATGCCAGTGTCAGTTGGGATCAGTGATGAATCAGGTGAGCTGGATTCATGACTGAACTGAGACATAAATTGCCCCTAGGTGCATAGAGGTAGGAAAAGCTAAATGTATATTGCTATTTTCGTGCTTAAGCTTTTAATGATCAAAAGAAACTGAGTCATGTTTAGAAGATAAAATACCTGTGTTTGTTTAGTGCGTTCTCATGAGGAGTCAGGCTGACGGTCTGTAAGACCCATGTAGCACTTACGTGGGTTTATATACAGTACCAATGGATAATAACCAAGGTAATGAGTAATTTGGGCTAGTATCAGAAGATTAAGAATGACTCTTAGAGCTCTGGTACATGAATGACAGAGAAACCAGACAAAACACCGTTGTGTGGCTTAAAAGTACTTTAGTGATGTTAAGCCTTTTAAAAGAATTTTGTAAACAACACAGGGTTACAACAGGTTTTAACAGAACTTCAAGTATAAAGATTTCCCCCGAAGTAGCAAAAAAATAGAATAAAATAAAATTGTGCACAAGTAAACAATTAGTCTTTTTTAAGTCCAAATGGTACCGGTGGGGCCCATGACAAACGGGTGTATTGCAATAGAGTCCATCCAGTGAGGATTGTGTGTGTGTGATCATCTGTCCTACCGCACTACTTGTACAGTAGAGGATTGTAGTCCATCAATGTGCAAATGAGTGTGCGTGTGTATGTATATCGTCTCCTAGGATCTTGGGTTGGCTCGCCATCCAGTGAACACTGGAATACTCTGGGATCTGGAACCGCTGACCTGGTCTTTGGATTCGTCCCATATAAAAACCGCTGTCGAGTGGGATGCTCAGCGTTTACGTGACGCCACAGCTTAGTAAACCCTCTGGTTTCGCTCTGCCCTCGATAACAAGTTTTAGCCCGCCCGCTCTGTTCGGCTGTAGAAGCAAGAGACTGAAAACTTGGGAGCTGGTTCTAAGGAGGGACAAGAGCTGCCTAGAGCTTCACTGATTGGCTGACACGCGAGGATTGGAATAAAACAATAGGCTCTCATCAGAGCTCATCAACCCTCGGAGAAACTTAACCCTTGTTCAAACAAAATAATTATATAAATCTGTGTCCCTTTTTTGTTTAAATAAATATATTGATCTCATTTCACTTTCATTAAACAAGGACAGTAAGAATAGGAACAGTGAACATAAAATGTTCTACTTTTTCTTCTTTTTTGTTTTTGAGATGATTTTAGGAACTGGGTTACACCCAGTATCTGACCGACTGAATGGGGACGACAGCTGATTTAGCACTGACATGACCAAAAGATCCCACCCCAGTGAAGAGGGAAAAGCTGAAAGGCTGAGTATCACACTGGAAGGGAACCTGTGGTTAAATTTGTATTGTTGTTCTGACCCCTTTGCAAAGGCAAATTAAAAACTCACAAAGACAACCAGCTTGTGTGTAATTCTATTTATTTCAGAATGCTCATAACAGTGGCCAATTATGTTTATAGGTCGTTTTCACCAATATGTTTTACATACATTTAGATAAACTTTTAAAGTATGTAATATCATATTGGTACATTTCCCTGCAGTTTTATTGTCCACTATTGTGTAAAAACATTTCCATAGAGATAATATATTTTATAATTTCACTGTTAACCCCCCTCACCACCACCTTCATAGTTACACTGAATTAAACAAAAATTATACACCGTTTGCAAGATAACGAATGGGATGCTGCTGACAGAGAACTACATGCAGGGTTTTTTTTCTGTAGCTACTGTGATTTATCTCAAGCAGTTTCTTTATCTCCAGAGCTCCTTTCACAGTCAATCTCTGCACAATCACTCCAGCAGTCACCTTGTGCTCCAACCAACAAAAAAGAAAATCAAGCTGGTTAATCTTAATATGACACATGTGTAGTTTGTCTCTTGAACACTGGAGGGCACTCAAGTACTCTGTGGATGATTTAGAAGGCTTCAAGAGTGATTAGTAATGTACTACAAGAAATACTTTGTTGCATCATTTTAGTGTGCTCCTTGTGCGCAACAAAAACAAAACAAAAAACAAAACCTGTCTTAAGTTTGCAATCTACATTAAGCTATAATGGCTAAACAAGCAGTTTGGTTTAATTTCAACTTAATTTTTGTGCTTATCACAGAAAAAAAGAAAGTCCTAAGGCACAGAGATATCTGATAATGATGATTAGGCAGGTGGAACATCTCCAGGTTTTCACTGTACTTGATTTGCTTGTAAGAGTCACATTCTCTTCTCTCGCAAACTGAAAAGAAAACAGAAATCCAATCTGGTCAGATGCTTACCACAATGCATGCAGGTACCTCCCATCCCTTTCATTATGAATCACATATAATATGATGTAAAATTTGATGTTACCTTTTCATCAGAGGAGGTTGGCAACTTCTTTCCTGTGTGGATCATTTTGATCTTTGTAGCCCTGGTTAGCGATCCAATTATTAATAGTAGTTAGATGGTCATCTGTCATAACACCTTTGTTTTTAAACTGGTCAAACCATTCATTTACCATCTTTTCACTGTGGTGTGGAAAACTGTTTTCAAAATCTTTAAGTCTGCTTTTGCTTATATTTGTATTCTGAAAGTTTTTGAAGTTCCTGCTACTATCCAACCAGAATCTTGGCATTGAACCAATGATCGTCAGCTTGAAAGTACCCACAACATCATCATTACTTATGGTTTTAGTCAAAAGGTCTCTGAAGGCTGGTGATTTTGTACTGGGAAATTCACGATGTACTTCTGCAGGCACATAAACTGTTGGAAGTTCACGGCCATGATATTTGTGCACATCAGAAATGTTCCCAGTAGATGAGTTTGTTGCCACTTCAAGCATGGCTTCTGCTAATCTGGTATTCTGGTTCAATTTTCTGGCCTTCAATATGCAACTGACTGGTGGCTGGTGATCTGCATTGATGAACTTTCCAGTTCCTTTATTTTCTTTTGCATATGTTTGCCAATCTTTGTATTTTTTTACTTTTCCAACTTCTTCCTGGCGTAACTTTTTGCTTTCTTTTATGGTTTTTTTGGCTCCAGCTCCCTCTAACATGTACCAGTCCCCTCCCCTGATTGTTTCAGTTAATTCTTTCCGCTTGATGAAAGGCTCCCATTGGCCTGGGTGTCTGAGGAGAGCATCGGCCTCCACAGATCGAAGACGATTTGCTTCCAAAGTGATCTCTTCTTTGCTGGCTTGTGGTTTCATTCCATGTGCCAAAGCATAAAACAGACAACTCTTGCCCTTGCTGTCTATGCTCACTGTCTGGTTATTGATGTGCACATCATAATGGCCATCGGGGTATTGGTCACTCTTTGGTCTGTAGATCAGGGTCACAGTTTGATTGGCATGTTGAGTGTCTGGGCTCAGCTCCTGCATTTTGGTAAGTCTTCCATTGCTGTCCTCTGTTAGGATGACAACTTTAGTGCCAGTGGCTTCTGACAGGACTCTGATATCAAGGATGGTGCCTGCAGTCGTGGAGTTCTTGATCTTTTCAGCATGTGATTGTGAGTGTTGACCTGCATCTCCTTCAACTTTTAGGTTAGACTTTGGGTGTTTTGGCATGTATGCAATGTATCTGTTGTTCTGTCCAGCTCTGAGCTTTTCCTCTGTTCTGTCACTCTTTAAACCCTTTCTCACATATTTACCAATAACACCATTTGCTTGGCCTTTAACAATAGAAAACATGTGACTGGAGACCTTCTGGTGGAAAACTTCTACCAAAGCATCAGCCAATAAAGTACTGATGGTGCCGGCTAAATCCTGCTTGAAATCTTTCAGCAGTTTAATGTCTTCTGCAGACAGATCACTGACATTCACAGTCTCTGATTTTTGTTGCTTTTCTTTAAATATTTTCAGCTGTTCATGAAAATTTGAAAAGAACTTGTCTGACAGGCTGAGCACTGCACTGATGGCTTCTCCTGTCAGTGTGACCATGTGGACACCTTGTATAACTGTCAGAATTGCTTTTCCTGTTCCTCCAGTGTGTGATTTAGCTGTTTTAATCACGGTGTAGAGGGATGAATTCAGTTTGTTCTGCCAGCTGAGGTCTGCATAGAATGGCTGTATTGCAGTTTTGCTTAACTCTGTGAAAACGGCCAGCAGCTCTTCCTTTCTTTTCTCATCATTCAGGAGGTCATGAAGTTGTTTTTTGTCCTCAAGTTGTGAAAGAATAATGAGGTCTAGTAATGAAGATGAAGGCTCTTTTTCTATTTTTAATTTTACTTCATGATCAGTTCTCTCTTTCACTTTGCTTTTGATTTCTTCTAATATTTTTTTAATTATTTCATCTTCAGCCTTTCCCAGTCCAAAGGTGATGAGTTCTTGTGCAATTTGTTTAGCTGTGTGTTTTACTGCATTCTTCATATTTGCCTTTAAAACAACACTGAGGCCATCTTTAGCTTGTCTAGAGAGAAATTTTGGCATTGACTTAAGCTGTTTGCCAAATTTAAGTAAGGATTTACAACATTTGAAGCCCTTTGATATCAGCTTTCCAACTCCGAACCCAATGAGAGAGACTCCAATAGAAATGGCTTTTTCTATAGCCCATGACTTCCAGCTGAATTCTCCTGTCACCATGGCCTCAATGCCAGTGATGCAGTCTGATATTCCCTCAATAATGAGTCCCATTCCAACTTGAGCAAATGTTCCAAATGTAAATACAGTGAGCAATGCTCCTCCAACAATCTGTAAAACTCCAAGAAAGAACACCAGCAGACCTTCCCATGAGAAACGAGGCTTTTCTTCCACAGCAAATACATATTTCAGACCTCGACTGTAGAGGGCGTGAGCTTCAACTTGGAGATCTTCACCAGCATCTGAAACTAGTGAGAACATCGGGGATTTGGGGGCCATTGCATCCCTGCCTTTCTCTCTTATTTCTTCTAATTTTTGGATGGCCTCAGTAATGTTTTTATCAAAGTAACTATACATTGTGGACCTGGTTGATAACTGTTTTTCCAGGCTGGTTGGGTTGCTGTTGGCTGAGTCTGCAGAGGGCATTTTTACAAACTGAAGACAGACTATTAGTTCCTCACTGAGAAACTTCAAAGATTCCTGTGCCTTTGTTAGCTCGTCTATGGCCTTAGTGAGGTAATCTGCTTTCTTTTGTTGTATAGTGCAGTATGCATGATTGTAAAAAGCTACAGCTGCCCAGCTTTCATCCTGTTTCATGGCTTTTTCAAACATTATGGCTGCGGTATCCCACTTTTTTTCATCCAGTGCAACATTTCCAAACTTGATGTAGTGATAAATGCTGGAACTTGGTGAAGTCTGACTTTCAGCCTGACTTTTTGCCTTTGACAAATCAGCTTTCAAACTTTCTTCCAATTCATTTCTCTTCAACTGATCAATTTCCTCTGATTTAGTTTGCAGCCAAATCCCCCAGAACTCATTCATGATGGCAACAACAGCTCTTTCCTCGTCTCCATCAGTGGTGTTATAAATATGTTGAAGTGTTTCACAGTATTCTGTAAACAGGTCCTCCCGCAGTTTCATCTCAGCAACATCGTTCATTATATGATTTATCTTTTCTGCTGCAAGTTGGTCTCTTGTGCTCTTGGCTTCTTCCAGAGAGGACACTGTGCTGAAAGATGGCTGCAGGTGTTCAGTGGAAATGATTATCTGAGCAGATCCAGGTTTACCTTTGCGTGCAGTTCGTCCAAAAGCCTGGAGTTCCACTCTTGTGTTCTCAGAAAGGAAGGAGAGGATCACAAATAACCCTCCATTATTGTTCACCTCTCTGGACACTTTAATGTCTGTGCCACGCCCAGCAAGGTTTGTGGCAACAATGACATCACCACGATGCAGCTCCTTGTCTATTTTACTCAAACTGTCTCTGTCACTGCGGCAGTAGAGAATGATTTCACCTGGAATGCTGCTCTTCAGCTCTTCGTAGATCTCTTTAGCTTTGTTGATAGTTTCACAGATCACCAAAGCTGCTCTTCCTTCTCTGTATGAATTTGGGGAAATCTGAGCCATGACCACATGTTTTATTTCAGATTTCCATTCTTCAGCTGTTTTTTTCAGAGTACCTTTCACCTCAAATAACTTCTTCCTGTTGCATGTTGGCATTTTGCACACAGAGAGATTTGGATACAGGTCCTGCAAAAACTGAATGTCTGCTTTGCTCCCCAGTGTTCCTGTTGTTCCGTATATTTTTCCCTGGTATTTCTCAAAAAAAGAAACGTTGGAAATGTAGTTTGTCACTGTTGAAATTGTGCTCAGTTTGACTTGGTGTTTAATCTCCACAAACTGCTGCAGACCATCACCCCACTTCTTATTCAGTTCAACAATACCAGTGGATTTGAAGTCCACTGGACAGACGTTGTCATTTTCTACGACATATTCTCGTCCTTGTTTCAGTAACATTGCCAGAAAGGCATTCTGAACCCACACTGAGACTTTCTTCTCCACCAGATTCTTCAAGAAACCAGGAATGCTGATTTTGTCTTTATTGTTTTCACATGGGGTGTACTGAATCCTCTCAGAGACCAATTCTGCAATGGGCTTGATGAGAACTTCTTCTGACTTATAGAGAGGACAACACAATCCTTCCTCCAAGACAAGAAATGAAAGCTCTGGGATGTCCCGGTCATTGTATGGACTGCACTTTTGAAGACAGAGCAGTCCCTTGTCATCTAGTGTGTAAACAGTAAAGCCATAAGGGACATAGTCCTCAATTTCTTTGAAAAAGTCAACCATAGCATCCTGACTCACTGTTTTCAGTTTACTGAGAAGTTCATGTTTTTCACTCTTGTAGATATCTTCTGTAAATCCTTTTGGCACAATGTTGGATTCTTCAGCAATACCTAAAATGTCCATTGGATCATTAATTTCACTGCCTTCTGTGTTCATTGAGTCATAGATGGCCTTGAAGAATGAAGCAGGAGGACCTCGTACAAATGTCTGGTGTCCTGTAGATAGGAAGCCATACTGGTTTACGTGGCTCCAGATCATGGCAAGAATAATGTTCAGGTGCTGCATGGACACCATGGGGCTGGACAGGTACGTCAGCTGCACTCCCTGATCTAGCAGCAGTGAGTCCACTTCATCGATAATGATGCACTGAAAGTTACGATCAGGCCTCACATCCTTCATCTCAAATATTTGGCGAAGGTGATCAGCAGCAAAGGCTTCAATGGTTCCATAGACCACGTCCTTCTGATAGCATTCTTTCCGATCTTTATCCTCATTTTTATTTGTGTTTGTGTCGACTGTAATGCCAAAGTATTTGTAAAATTTGGCCCATTCTTCAGCATCTCTTTGGCATAACACAGAGGAGCTGGACACCACATCCACCTTTTCACCTCTAAGCACACGCAGCACGGCAAACATCGCTATGACACAAGACTTCCCTTCTCCAGTTCCCATCTCCAGGAGCTTCCCAGTGTCAGACAAGGCCAACAGGCACCAGCTTATCATCTGAGTTGTCCTGGGAAACCACTTTCTTTCAGCTTTGTGGAGGTGTACAGCATTGCATAAGACTGCAAGGACTTGCTGTAAATCCCCAACCTCCATGCTGTGACTCAGAGTCCTAGCTCGCTGTATATCTGTGTGGTTTTTAATTTCACCAGTTTTGATTATGTTTGTTACATGAGTTACTATGTTGTATGATTTACTCAGTGTTTGTTCATCAATTTCTTTCATCTGCCGTATTTCATAAAAAAGGTTGTCAATGCTTTTAGTTTTCTCATCTTTAAGGCTCTTGTCCAGATGCTGGATCAGATTCTGAGTTGTGCATGAATCTATGAGCTCAAGGAGAGATTTATTGTTTTCATCTTTCCACTTGGAGGAAACCTGGTATGTTTCCATCAAATGTAAAATCTTCATGATGGAAATACAGCCGTCATCATAGTGGTTGTCAGTTAATGTTCTAAGAAGGTTTAAGGCCTCTACTGGTGACCAAAGTCTTTGTTCCCCAAGATTTGAAACCATCTTGAACACTTCTTTGGTTTCTTTGTCTAAGTCTTGAAATTGTTCCACACAGGCAAATAAATTCTCCAAACACCATTTGCCTGCAGGATCTGTCATGTTTTTAACAGCTTCTGTTTCTCTAGCAAACACTTGCAAGAGATTTTCAAGAAAGGTCAAAATAAATATCTCATTAGAAGGCAATTCCTTTCCTGTGATTTTCTTTGAGATGGTGATGATTTTACTGTCAGTGGTTGCATTTTTGTTTAGGGTACTGTGGAGGACCTGAAAAAGGATCTTGATAAACATGTGTCTCAGTTCCACATCTTCACTGTGAAATTTACTCATGAGGTTCTGCAGGACCTCTGCAGCAAACACCAGGGAGTCATGGTCTTTAAGTCTTGAAAGTTCCAGAGCATGGAAAGCACTGAGACTTTGTTTTTCAATGATGAATCCACGACTCATCTGAGGGTTCCCTGTTTCCATTGCCTCTATGCCACGTTGAACGTAATCAGACACAAAATCATTGATTGTACCATAAACAATGTCTGCTTCATAGACATCCTGGAATGATGGATCAGTCTTCTTCATGTTTGTGTTGAGTGAAATGTTAAGGTGCTTGTAGAAGTCAGACCACTCCTTTGTTTGCTCCTCTGAGTGAACATCAGAGCTCAGCACAATGTCCAGTTTGTTTCCCAAGCAGACTTGCATGGCTGCAAACATGGCTGTAACACATGGGTCTTCTTCCACACCAACCAGTTGTACCACTCCACTTTTCTGAGTCAGCACCAGTCCACACCACCGCACCATCTGCCTCACTGTGGGCCACCAGCCTTTTATGTTGAACACTGCTTTGCAGAGCTGACACAGACACTTCTGTATGTTGTCTGCATTCAAAGATTCACATTTAAATGAATCTTTCATAAAAGTTTCTTCTTTTGGTACATTTTCTGTATATTTCAGGACACCAGTGTTAATGTTTTTTATCATATCAATGGCAGAGTCATCCAAATCCCACAACATTTGTACTTCTGCTAAAACTGCAGTTACACTGCTCTCATCTTTTCCTCTTAGAGTCTTTTGGAAATCCTGACAAAATCTCTCAGGAGCAGCAGATTCAAGGAGCTGGATTAGAGAGTGCCCACTGTCATCTATCCAGTCTGGTGGTATGTCATACACTTGTACCAAGGTAAGGATTTCAGTTATGGAATCATCATCTGCATATTTCTGTGACAGTGCTTTAAGCAGAGTGACTGCTTCCATTGGAGTCCATTGGTTTCTTTGCACAAGTTTGAGGAGCATTTCAGTGGATTCTGAGTGGGCTTCTTTTCCATGTTGATGTGTGAGTGTGGATAAGAGAAGCTTTAAACACTGGATTTCCATCTTTAAAGTGAACACAGAGGCTGTCCCAACTGCACTCTGCAGTGATGCCGTGAGGGTGCTCAGGAATTCAATTACAAAGAGGTTCTCAGTGGAAATCTCATATTCTGCCCATTGTTTGGCTATAAGGACAGCATCATTATCAGATCTGCTACCGTCACGGAAAAAGTGCATCAGGTTCAGATACAGGGCTTGAGTCAAGAGGAAACTCTCAAAAACACCACATGCTGACTGGCTGATGGATCCCAAAAGGGACTGCATATGATTGGAGATGGTTTGTAGGGAAACTTCTTCAGATATCTCCAGAGACAGAGCACAGAGCTCTGTGATGAACACCTGAGTGTGCTGCAGAGTGCTGATGGATGGGAGAGCACTAATCCACTCATCAAACAGAAGTTTGTCCAGGACAGAAAGGATCTCACTGAGCTGATCAGCTGTGAGCTGACTCAGACTGAGATTTGGAAGTGGAAGACTGCATTTCACTGAGAGGATTTCAAGAAACTCATCACTGTCACTGCCTGATTCATAGTTAGCTTCGAACTCATCCAGATGCCCTATTAGAACATCTCGCTTTGACTCACATTCATCTGAGATGTGGCCACTCAGTTGTTTCTCAAGCTGCTCTTTAGCTTGTTGGTGAGATTCTTTTAGTCTTTGATTCAGTTTTTCTTTCTGTTGCTCCTCTTCTCTTCTCTTCTCCTCCTCTCTTCTCTTCCTTTCCTCTTCTCTTCTCCTCTCCTCCTCTCTTCTTCTCTCCTCTTCTCTTCTCCTCTCCTCCTCTCTTCTTCTCTCCTCTTCTCTTCTCCACTCCTCCTCTCTTCTCTTCCTCTCCTCTTCTCTTCTCATTTCCTCTTGATATCTAATTGGCGCATTAAAGCAATATTCACACTCATATTCATCGTAACCAATTGGTCTGTAGTATTCACCTCCATTGAACACATGTACATATCGCCCATGAATAGTATTTTGGTGTAAGTCATCAAATGATTTGCATGGAGGCAAGACTTTATCACATTTGCAGCATCTCAGGCAGCAGCCCATGTTATTCTCCTTTGGTAATTCATTACCCATTTTTGGTTTTGTTGTTTGTTTTCTAGAAGAAAAAAAAAGAACAAAAGAAAGAACAACTTAATGATCACAGACACCAAGGCAGTGCCAGAGCATTTAGGCAAAAAGTATTACTCAAGCGCTATTTTAGGTCATCTCCCAAGTCAGGATCCTGGGATCAATTGGGATAGAAGGCAGAGGCAGTGATGCAGGAAACAAAAATGAGCCTGCCAAGCTGGTGAGTGAGAAAGGGTAAAGAAAACACTGCACAAACCTATGCTGCCCAGCCTTTTCCTCACAAACACCAGACTATTATGAACAAAATGGATGAGCTGAGGCTACAGCTGGACGATAATAGACTCACTGGGGACTGCTGCAGAGTTATGGATTTACCCAGCAAAACCCAATGCAGTTGTCAAGACAGAAACCAGAACTCATAGAAACAACAACAAGGTGGGGGTCTTTGCCTTTATATTAATGAAAAATGGGCAAATAATACTAAAACTTTGGACAATCACTGCTCTCCAGACTTAGAGTATTTGAGATTTTTCTTTCCCGCGAGATTAAAGCTATTCTGACCACGGCACTAGATATAGCTTCCAACCTGAATAAGAATGCTGAATAAGAAGCAGCACACATTAAAGCTGACGTTTTTAATCATGTGGACTTAAAAGCAGCGTTCCCCAAATTCCACCTGCATGTAAACTGTGCTACATGTGGGAAAAGGATAAAGTCTGCGCCAACATTATACAGAGCTACTACAGAGCCTTACCAACACCCACCTGGGCCAGTTGGACCACATATCCCTGTTTATGTTGCCAGCTTACATCCCCCTCAGGAAATGAACCTCCCCACCCCACCACATTTCTAAAACAAAAAAAAACTGTTACATTTGGTTTTTTTTAATCAATGTATAAAAACAAAGCTGACGCTTGTGGGACTCCATTAGAGGTGTAAGCATCACAGAAGATGCCTTTGTGTCAGAGTAAGTGAGGATAAGACACAGAAAAATATGAAGGAGATTTTCCTATCGTGGCTTTTTATAGCAGATAATCCCTTAAAAATATTCTGCACTAGATCAAAAATGGAAGAAAACCATGAATCAACATATGAACATTGCCTGACGCTGAACAAAGTTACAGAGGTTTTATTAGAGACATAGCTAAGCATTTTGCAATTTGGCATAATTCGTAAAAGTTTCAATTTCTCCAGTATTGAACAGCAGAAATTAGTCTTTCTTGTCAAAGGTCATTTTTGAAAAAAGTAAATAAATAAATAATAGCTGGCGACAGTGCTGTAAAGAACAGTAGAATTTTGAAAAAGTTTGCACACAATTGCAGCCAGTGACTCATGCTGGGTCCCATAACAACTGGAAAGTGTTACGCCATGTTTACCAAAAGAATCTTTGACAAAAGTGGGGTACAGTAATATTGTTTTCCAATGGAAACTAAAAAACCAGGTCACTGTTTCTAGCCTCTCAAATACACTCAGCATTGAAGTCACCGAGTAATAAAACAGATTTGCACCTGCTATACACTGTGTTGGCTGTTGGAGTCTGGGGCT
Organism: Pelmatolapia mariae; assembly: GCF_036321145.2. Taxonomy (NCBI): domain Eukaryota; kingdom Metazoa; phylum Chordata; class Actinopteri; order Cichliformes; family Cichlidae; genus Pelmatolapia; species Pelmatolapia mariae. Next base: position 22,345,323 of record NC_086243.1, read on the forward strand.
CAAGCTCATATACGTGTAGGAGTAACAAAAGAATTCCAATCAGAGTATTTAATCAATTAAATGTTCAGTTTATTCCATAATAGAAAAGGCTTTTGAATTACATCTCTGCTCTCCTTGTAATGTATGCATTTAAATAAAATAATTTGAATGCAGCTAAACAGAAACAACATAAAAAACATTAAATTTTCAACTTCATTTAACCCGATTTAGGCCTAGAAGTCTTTTACCACATGTTGTGGGCATCTGTTGAATTAACAGCAGCCTTTTTTCTTCTTTTAAAGAAAGATATAAACTCATCATTTCAAATCCTTTTTGTAAATTGCTTCCATTTTACATTTTAAGCACCCCCAAAACAAAAGCTTCCCTGTCAACTTGTGGCATCACGGTAGCATCTTAGTACCATCTAAGTATGTTTCTCTAAGTGCGAGGAGAATGGTGATACTGTCATGTTTGGAGTTGGTTCAAGTGTGAACCCAAAACCAGACAGAGGAGGAGGCAGATTGCAAAGTGAAGCAAAACTAAATACAACATACATGAGACAAGAGTTTCCAAAATAAACCAGGAAATAACTAAAGCATGAGAACGCCTTAACAAAACATGGGAAAAACAGGGAAGGTGGTATAGACTAGGGGTGGGTTTTGATTATCGATTTATCGATTAAAATCGATTCTAGCTTGGATAACGTGATATCGATTCATTAAAATCCTGAATTGATTTTTTTATATAAATTTATTTTGCCCGAAAAGCCAGAATCTCAGGTTAAACCTCACAAAGTTTCAACAACCACCAAACAGCTAAAACAGTAAATGAGAGCAGGTACACGGATTCTGCACAAAGACGTAAACACAAAGCGGGGACCCGCCGACACATCAGAATCAGTGAGATGTCGCATTCTCACCCGACGGCACGGACATGGTCGGGGCTGAAAGCCGACAGCTCACTGATTCTGATGTTTCGGCGGGTCCACGCTTTGTGTTTACGTATTTTTTGCGCTAGATTCTGAGCTGCAGGTTTTATCTCTCTCCAACCAAAATTCACTGAACCAGCAGTAAAAGAAGCAACAAACTACGCTTCACGTTTGATAAACATCGTCATGAATTCCCTCTTACTTTTGCTGTTTTGCTTCCACCACGATAAAATCACACTTCATGCAAAGCGCTCTCGCTCTCTTTCTCAGTACACTTCAAGAACAGTTTCCCGTCTAAAAATCTGTTTTCTTCATTATTCGCTTGCGCACAAGTGTACCGCTGTTTTTTCCTTTTACTTACTTTCGAAAAGAAAACCTAATTTCTGTTGTTCAATAGGCTACTGAACAAATTTAAACTTTTTAAAATTATGCAAAATTTTGCATAATTTTGCATAATTGCAAAACACTCAGCTGTGTCTCTAATAAAACCTCTGTAACTTCGCTTTGCTTCACTTCAGCAGCATCAGGTACTGTTCATATGTTGATTAATGGTTTTCTTTCGTTTTTTAGCTACTGCAGAATATTTTTATAAAATCCCAGGCCAGGAAAATCACCATGTTTTTCTGTGTTTTATCCTCAGCTACTTTGACACAAAAGCATCTGCTGTGATGCTTACACCTTTGATAAAGTCTCTCAAGTGTCAGCTTTCTTTTTATAGATATAAAAATATGGAAATGTACTGATGCATGATCTGAATTATAATATTTCTGACTGTCTGAGGCAAAATTTAACCGATTCAAATCTAATCGAATCGTGGATTGAATCAATTCGGGACCTTGTGAATCGGAATCAAATCGATTCTAGAAATCAGTGATGATACCCAGCCCTAGTATAGACTGAAACAGTGACTATAAGCAAACTATAACCAAGAACTAAACTAGATAGCAAAACTGTAAATAAGAATAGCCCAAGGATGAAAACAAAGAAACTAACCATGAATATTTGCAATAGAAAACTCCAAAAACTCAAAGCACCATAACACAGGACGCCCAAAAATAAACATAAAAGCAAATGACATGATTTTAACTAGCTGTCTCTCCAGCAATATGCTGTCCCCAAATCTTAAATGAAGAAATAAGATGTCATTAATACAGCAGTAGGCCCAGGCTATAACTAAACAATGGACACACCATGCAGTTGTGTCCTACATACCTGGCTTTGAAATGACGACTCTGGTTCACTTTTGTTGAATTCCTATTTCCCGACTCCGCACTCCTTTGCTTGTATCTGTGAGGATGTAGAGACTGTGAAGAGAGAATGGGGGATTGAGAAACAACAAGGGAAAAGCAGAAGTGCAAAATGCTAACCAGTGTCTTATTTTAAGAGTAATATCTTTGACAGCCCATGTTGCTCATATGCAGAGGAATTTGGCTGAAAGTCTTTTCTCCTCAGTGCATCTCTCCATCAGTATTTTCTAACTGTATCTTTGGGAAATATAAACATGCAAAACAAGTCCATCTGAACAACACTATGCAGCTCTGTGTGTCTTCATACGTCCAAATCAGGTTAACTTAGTGTGTGCAAAGTAACTTTATTGCCATCAGTCAAACAGACTATTTAATAGAAATATATAGAAATGACCACACACACACACACACACACACACACACACACACACACACACACACACACACACACAAAATACAGCACTTACTTTCTTGCTATGTCAAAATAAAAGCAATACAAAAACAACTTCTCATCATTATACTGTTTTTATGCTTTATGTGTAATAATGGCCATAACTCCTAGCAGCTAATAGCCATACTTTAGGATAACCTCTTGAAGTAAAGCTGAAAGTCTGTGCATAAATCACATATTGACTGAAGAAATATGCATTAAAATCAGTCATTTAATCAAATCAAATTTGATTATTGGTCACATTTAAGTATAAACAGATATGAAAGAACGCCCTTAGCTCACACTGGATGTGCATGAAGTGTTCTGAAGTCTGCCACATATAAAATAACACATTTATGCTTTTCACCTGTCTCTTGCTGTGATTTCTTGCTGCCTCGACGTGAAGACAAACGTACACGTCTTTGTTTCAGAGGATCTCCAACACCGTCTGGGTTTACAGCTGTGTCATCCAGAAAACCAGAGTTTGTGTCCCCATCTGAGCTTTTATTCTGCCCGTGAGTTTCGTTTTGAGTCACTGTAACGGGACATGTTATGCTTTGTGCTTTTTTTAAACTTTCTGTTTTGGGGTTGTTTCACCAGCTATTTATTTTCGCTTTCAGAGTTAGTCATTTGAGCTGTTTGCAAAGGTCGAGGCATGTAAGGGCTTAGAAACGTGACACTGAAAACAAATGTTGACTTTTCACCTGAATCATTATTGTGGCTGGGGTTCACTAAACCTTAAAATATCAATGTAGCCTTAGAACACACATGCATCAACACTACACATGAGCAGGCGGAGGGAGGTTTGGAGTCTTCACACACCCCCGTTCTCTGTTGCCTGTTGGGGCAGGGGGGCTGGGAGGAGGAGTTGGCCGTCCTATTGGGGTCTGGAATGTGGGGCCTCCCTGCTGCTGCGGAGTCGGGGCGGTCTGCTTCTCTCCACCCCAGGGAAGAGGGTAACACTACCTGGGTCTGGGTGCAGTTTCCCCCTCCAGGAGCAAGGGTACCTAGACCTGGGGTATAGAGTACGCTTGGGGAGCGTGATTGTGTGTACAGTGTCTATTTATGTCTGTCTCCACATTGGGTGAGTGCTGAGTAATTGCATATGAGAGCATGAGGGTGGGAATGCATGTTTGTATCTGTGTGTGCCTGTTTGTTTGTGTCTATATGTCAGGTCGGGTATCAGACGCCACCTCTCTAGGGACATCTCAGGCCCTCCAAGGTATGGAGGCCTATCTCCCCCCACTACTCCCCCTGCCAGTGGCAGACGCCCTCAGACATCGGTGCATTGGTGGTTCTTTGTGTCCGGGGATGGGCGTCCAGGTACACACCGGCTCACTCCTGGTGGCTGCTTGTCGGGGCCTGGAGCCTGGGGCTCACTCGGGCCCCTTCTGGGGTGGGGTGCCCTCGGCCTCTCAGCCCGGGGCTCAGTCACTCAGCTGGCTGCCGGCGGAGCTCACGGGCACGTCACTGCAACCCCTCCTGGCTTCTGCTCCGCGGCTGCTGAGCGACTCCTAATCTGGGGCTCTCCTCAGCTCTTTCCGGGATAGTGGCGCGGCTGCCCCGCTATTGGTCTTCCTTGGTCTCTTGTGCTCTGAGGGCCTCTGGATGTCTGGAGCCTGGATCTCCTCCATACCTGCTTCATGCCCTGGAGGACTGGGCTATGGCTCCCCACACCCTCTAGCAGAACCTTTTAAATACAAGCGCACTCATGCTCACAGGTGTACACACGGTTGCTCACACACACAAACGACACCGTTTTTGGCTGCTACCTCAAAGCACACTATGCGCTGTCGATCTTACACAACAATATTCAATATTTAGTATTTACTGTTATATTCACATAGATCATCACGATGATGTTGTTTATTATATTGCTCTCCTTTCTTTGCTTGTTTTTTCTTTCTCAACAGGTGATAAAGGTGATTGATATATGTATTTTTTGTCTGTTTGTTGGTTTTTGTTTTTTGCCCTTTATCACCGTTCCTCTTCCCCGCTGTTTTTCTTCCCCTCTTTCTTTCTCCCTTTTCTTTTCCCCAGTCAAGTCTGTCCCATGTTTAGCAAGTGAAAATAAAATAAACAATAAAAGCAAAGGTGAATCAAATAGACCAATACGGCAAGGCTGGGATGGTCCATTTGGTAAAGTAAATCTGTTGGGCATCTTTCTTTGCCTTTAGACAATAATTCTGATGGCAAAAGAACCAAACGGGACAGGCGAAAAAATATATATATATATCAATGTAGCCTGACAGCGTGGTTGAAATAACACTGATTTATAGGATTTATAGTTATAACGTATTGATGATCATTTATTTCTAGATTAAAGATATTATCACTTGGACTATTCCACCAGGCTCCTCTCACAGTGGTACATCCCATCTTCCCAATATAGAAAAGTCACGAGTTTTCTGAGAAATTATGTTGAAATGTCCTTAATTTATGGTTGACCATAAAACGACAACGATGCATACTAAGTAGAAAACCTTGAATGAATAAATAAGTGAGTATAAAAGTTTGTTATGTTTTTTTTTCTCATTAGATTTATTCACTTTTTGCTTTTGGTTTGCTTTTGTAGATGGAGTCACTGAGTAGTTGGGCTGAATGGGACTCTCCTTTACAGATATGATCCAGACCAGTTGGAGGCAGAATATCACACAATTAAAAAAAACAATAACACCAACAAAACAAACAAAAACAAAAAAAAGATTCTAAACTTTTAATATTGATTTAATAAAATGAATATACCTGTGATTTTAATGCGAAGCTGCCTCTTGTTATTTACATGTTAAAATCCTAATGTTTAATGGTAAGGTTAAAAAGGTTAAAAATATATGAAACAGCATCATCACAACATTCATCCTGGCCATACATAAAGAAGCACAATAGTTTAAAGTGTTATTAGTAATTTGCTGTGTATCAGCAGAAATACCATTAAAGTCTTACTGCACTTTAGCAGTGACCTCACTGTTGTTTAAGTATTGTGTTAGGGTGCAAATATGGTCAAGAATCAATGTCAGACTTCAACATATATATTCAGTTAAATTCAGTGATGGGAATAACGGTGTTACTTTTTTCAGTAACAAGTAATCTAACTAATTACTATTTCTATCGTTACAACGCCATTACCGTTACTAACAAGAAACTTGACCACTTCAAGATGACAAAGCAACAAGGTGCTATATACCATTTTTTAAATTGTGTTGATAGGCCACGTAAAACCAGAGTCATGATAAAAAATATTATACGTGGTGTTTTTTCCTGAATACTTTCGTCATGTTTACCGTCTAAGGGCAGCGCTAGCAAGAACTCTCTGCTTATGACCAAAAAAATAAATAAAACAAAACAAAAGACACCCCTTTTGTGTTGGTGGAAAAATGCATCATGTCGACCAATCAAAAATGATATGGCAACATGACATTTGGTTGTTTAGGAAGAGGGGGAAGTTTTAGGAGTGACGGCAAGAGAGAGAGAGAGAGAGAGAGAAAAGAAAGAGAGAGAGCGAGTTTTGATATGTGAGAGATTTGTAATCTTTCTGTGTTGTGTGTCAGAACAATGAGGCGACTGCTGAATGTTACAGGTGCTGCTAAAAAGCCACCAAAGGCAGATTACAGTGTAAACGGTGTCTCCAGGTAGAAACAGGAGGAGTGATACACCTCCTGCTGTCAGACCTGCAGGTATCAGGCTGTGATGTTCTCCATACTCGTTTGGCTCTCAGCGAAGGCGGTCGCACTTTCTCCTCTCCTCTCCCTTATCTTCCCTGCTTAGCTTCTTATGTCCTTGTCTAGTCTCGTGTTTTCTGTACTTCCCTGGAACACTCTCTCATAGTCTGTGTCTAAAACCTAAAGAGAACTATGGATTTGATCAACTGGTCTCTGAATGCTATTGACACCCTCTTCTCAACGAGAAGTTTGGGCTCGGGAGAGCCTGAGTGCCCTGGAGGGACTTTCCCTGCTGGATACACGATGGACGGGTGGCAGAAATGGAGGATCGTGTGCCTGGCGGGACTGTCGATCGAGGACGCTGAAGATATCTACCTATTCGGAACCATGATAACAGGGTTCTTGCTGATCGGAGCTGGCTTGGCCCTGGCTTATCGAAGAATTATGACAGCGGAACCAGCTGCTAAAACCCCCACAAAGCTGCCCGCTGAGATTGAATTGACGGGACGAGGCGCGGCTTCTCAGAAAGGGCTCACAGACGGGGATATGGTCAAGAGCTTGGAGGCTATTGCGGCTGCAGTGAATACTCAGAATAACATCTCTGAGCGGATACTGGGTCACATCAGGGAAGAATCAGCTCAAATCAACAACTATGGGCGGAAGCTGGAAAACATCACGGATCAGTTGGCTGCGGTCGTGAGGTCTCAGAATCTGCTTTGTGAGCAAAGGATTGACAAGACCACGGAATTGCAGGTAAACAACATCATGGAGAAACTGGCGGCTGTCCAACGGGAGATGGAGAGACCAGTGTCGAGGTGCTAAAGCTAAAACAGCTCGAAATTTTCATGAGTTGTTGGAAAGAAATCGCCATCTTAATGCGGCTACCCCCTCCGGCGCCAGCTGCGGGCTCAAGGCTGGAGCCGAACAAAACAATCCCTGATAACGACTATGTTGACACTGTTCCTCCCCATTCCATGCAAGGCCACCTGGGTTGGCTGGCAGACTGTTTACTTAGCCTGGCAGGGCGAAGGACACTGTCTCAGCTGAACTCTGGACACGCATACACATACACTTACACTGATGAGCAAGCACTCATTCCCCTCCCTTTCCAAACGCCTTCGATGCTTTTTTTTCCTGTGGGGGAAGACGGCGGGTCTGCGCGCCACGCTGGAATGGTAGCGCTGTGCAGGACGACTGCTGTGTTTTCCTTCGGACTACTCCTCACCCCCTACCCAACCCTGTGGCTTGTCACGTGCTCCAATGTTGTACTGTGGACTTTTATGTGCTTTCTGTGCAGAGCAGTTTTTTTTGTTTCCTGTTCTCATGCTGTCCTCCCATAGGTGCCCAGCATGAGTAGAGGTCTCTTTTTTTCCTCTTGTATTCTCCCCATTGTTGTGTACATTTTCAGTGTTTTTTCTGTAACGCTGCCGATCTCCGACTTGTATTCCCATTGTGTTGTCTATGTTGTGTGTGTAAGTCGGGGGGGTTCTATTCCTCTGTGGGGCAACCTGCATATGGCCAATAAACCAATTCATTCATTCATTCATTCATTCATTTATAGTCCACAGAAATTATTTTTTTGGAGTGGCACAAATAATTTGTGTGGCATCTTATTTAATGCAGAATACCTGATTGTTCTGTAAATAGTTTGAAATGGCTGCAAATAACTTTGTTTGCAAAACTTGTGCATAGGATTTTAAAATTTACAATTTATATTTGCATTTAAAGTTATGAAATATGATTCATTAAACATGTTTGTGGTTGTTACAGTAAAAAATAACTCAGTTACTTTTTTGAAGAAGTAACTAGTAACTATAACTAATTACTTTTTCAAAGTAACTTGCCCAACACTGGTTAAATTAAATATGGGAGAGTGTGGTGGTCCTGGCATCATTGCTCGAAGGCTCGCCATTTGTAAGCGTACAAGCGTCTAGTGCAGCGGTCCCCAACCTTTTTAGCGCCACGGACCAGTTTAATGTGAGACAATAGTTTCATGGACCGGCCTTTAAGGTCTTGTGGATAAATTCAACAAAATAAAATGATACGACCAAGACAAAAACTGTGGTATTTTGTGAATATAATAATAAACGTGAATTCACTGTGTATTTGTGTAACTTTATTAGCAGCGTCCTCCTAAAATGCGCCAACAACACTAAGATTAACATCCTCCTTTCTGCCCCTTAATGCTCTCTGGTCGATATGGTAACGCATAAATATTTCTTTCAAAATAAGACACAAAACTACAACACGGGGAAAGACCCAGGGAAGCCGAGTTAACGATAAAAACCCTGAAAACCATGAATTTCACACCCAAGCCTCAACTCTCGTGGCCCGTACCAGTCCATGGCCCTTGGATTTTATGTTTTTTGTCTGATTTTAGATCAGGTGTGTTAATACAGTATGTCAAAATGAAAACATAACTGTAAATTCAGACATGTGAGGTTGTGCTGAAAAGAATGATACCAAACAAGGCAAAGTAAATAGTTTTTAAAGATGAAATGTAGAGGTAAAAATAAAAGTAGTCAAAAACGGCCAATTATACTCTGGACCCCAGAAGGTTAAACATTTTTTAAAGTAATGCAATAGTTACTTTTCCTAGTAATTAATTACTTTTAGAATCTTGTAACTCAGTTACTTTTTTGAAGAAGTAACTAGTAACTATAACTAATTACTTTTTCAAAGTAACTTGCCCAACACTGGTTACATTAAATATTCAGTGTTGAGAAATCACAGTACCAAAAAAAGATTTACTGTTACTCGTTATTCTGAAAGTCAATCACTTCCTTAAACTTTGTTTCAGTTCTGTTAAAAACTTTCCACTCAGTTTGAGGCAACTGGAAATCCCGGGAACTTCAGCATTATAGCATTATAATGTTCCATCTAGCTTTCACTCAACAGTGTTGTCACAAGTGGTTTACTTTGGTCTGCCTTTGTTTGTCCCACATTCTAGTGGCAAACATTTCAAAGACCCATGAAAGTCTCGCCAAAGACACAAAGAAAACCTCTGCTTCTTTCCCAGTCTAAATCCTAAACTTTACTTTAAATTCATCATCTTTTGCTTTCAAAGTAGCAATACCACAGTATAAGAACCAAGTGTTGAAATTACCATAAATTTGATTTAGCAATGTAGTATTCATCACCCTAGCTCACATAAATGTTGCTGGCCCATTTTGTTGTTTTTATATCCCTCAGCTGTTGAGATCGTGTGAGATTTACAGACTTTAATTGAACTAAAGCCAATTTTATTTCAGGGGTCTCATTTATGTCATGAACTGGAATCGGCTTGACTGTTTTTGGATTCAAAAGCACAACCCAACAACTGACTTTTCCTTGTTTTCCAACAGGTTTATTTACAAGATCACTCATCACCGGCGTTTGAGGGACACAGTTCAGATGGACGAGGAGAGAGTGGTAAGTTGGAGCCAGAGCAGATGTAAAGCACTCCTTCCTCAGAGAATGCAGACCAGCTCAGAGTTTCCAGGGAAGGCTCTCACTGAAGGTAACATATTAACAAAACAACGATGCACCAGTGCTGAATCTTAGAACCTGATATTGGACATGGTTTAACGAACAGTTATGTCTATAACTTCTGTTCCCTGAAAGAGAGGAACGAGATATAACACGTACAAGTATGGGATATCACGCCCTCGTGTGTCAATGTAGGTTTGCAGCACATGCACTGGACAAAGAGAATGCATCCTCCTCTGCTCCTCAGATGCAAAAGGAGGGGAGCAAAAGCTCAGCAACTCAAACTCCATTGAGCTATAAAATGTAGGCATGATCTTGGGAAAATAGGCAGCATTTGGACGCAATACGACCTTGTGGCAATCAGGAGAGAACTGTGTGCTGGAGGGACGCAAAGACAGCACATGAAGGTCACCAAGTCGCTTTGCCAAAGCCAAAGTGAGACGTAATACAGTCTTATATGAGAGAAATTTCATATCCACAGACTCAATGGGTTCAAACGGGGTGCTATAAAAGACCTCCAGCACCAAAGACAAGTCCCAAGCAGGGACACTGGACCTAAGCACGGGTCTCAGCCGGCAAAGCCCTTTCAGAAAACATATGGCGAGGGGATGTGCGCTTGGTGTCACCCCATCAAAGCCAATATGACAAGCAGATGTAGCTGCTAAATAAACCTTAATTGTTGAAAATGAAAGGCCTTGGTCAAGCAGCTCCTGCAGGAATGTCAAAACATCCACAATAGAGCATTGAAATGGGAGAGGGTGGCGGTCCTGGCATCATTGCTCGAAGGCTCGCCATTTGTAAGCGTACAAGCCTCTAGTGCAGCGGTCCCCAACCTTTTTAGCGCCACGGACCAGTGGCGCTAAAGGCAGATAAAGGCTTAAAGGCCTTTAAGCCGGATAAAGACCGGCTTAAAGGCCGGGAACACTTGATGTGGTCACCTGAACATTTAACACACCTGAACAGGGAGTTACAACCTGAGGCATTTTGTGGGCTTGGGTTTTGTGCTTGGGAGACAGTGTTAGGAAAGTGCAGAGCCTTCTGGGGCTGACAACCTGAACAGAACTTAAGCGGCACCTCTTGGGCGGCAACAGAGGGGTAAAAGCAGCGTCTCCCTCCCGCTGGACTCTTTCTCCACTCAGAGCCAAAGCTGGGAGGGCTGAGGCCTCTTCCTCCTTGGTGTTGGGTCCCGCCGGGGGCCTTTGCTCCAGGCCGACTGCCGTGTAGCTCGGACTGGAGGATGTGCTCCCGCTGGTGGCACACCCACTGCAACAGTGGGCACCAGTCTCTTGCCAGTGAGAGCTAGATGCGGGCTTGGGCTTCGCCTGACGTCTGGGGATGATGTCGCGCAGAGTTTCTGTCTGCTTCTTCCTCAGATCAAACTTAGCCTGAATGGCTTCAAGTGAATGTCCAAATAACCCATCCGCAGACACTGGTTCGTCCAGATATACAGCCCTGTCCCTATCCGGGACATCAGCGAGGGTCAGCCACAGGTGCCTCTGTGCCACTACTGTCAAAGCCATCCCTCTGTACAGGGAGAGCACTGCACAGCGGGACTGACCTCATCAAGAACAGGTGCCAGCGGGCTGTCATCAGGAACCAGCGATCCGAGCTCCGCCAGGCACATCACCTGGTACGTCTGGAGCATGGTGACAAATCATAGATGTCCAGGCTGATGTCCAGGCTGATGTCCAGTACGTCATCGTCTTCCTGGGACGCACTGGCGGGCTTCAAGGCAGGCTGAAGCCTGTCAGCACTCCTGCATGGTTCCGGCTCGTCTTTGACTAACCCCTCAACATATTCCATGTGGTCAGCCCAGCTAACAGCGGGGACATCGACCAGGCTTTGGGCTCTGTCAGCGCTCTCCTAGCATGGACGATCCCCAGACAGGGCAGGCATCGTGCTGGCTGTCGTGCAAAGAGAAACCGCACCCCTGAGGACAGGGGTGAACAGAAGATTTCTGCTTTGCTCGCTTCGGTTTGAAGTCCATTGCAAAACGCAAAGCAAACCGCTGCCCAGGAAAACTCGAAATTACCGCTCCACAGGCAGCCTACGCACCGACTGCGCGGTGGACGCTAAAACCAACAGGGGTACTTAAGCTAAGTAAGACAACGGAGCTAACTAGCAGCAGCTAGATAGCCCAACTCAGCAAAGGTGTTCTCAGCGAGGTTAAGAGCGTATGAACTGAGGGATGACTGTGATGACAGCGATTATATGTGCAGGCGTGGCTGTGCGCATGTTATCACAGGTCATCTGCCTTAAAGGCGTGATTAAATGTTTCTTCAGCAAGGAAACGCGAAGGCGTGATTTCCCATATTTATTTGTTGTACCAAGTGAATCAACTTAAAGGGAACCTCTGGACTCTGTCTGCTTCTGAATTATAAACTACAGTGGTCCCTCGTTTATCGCGGGAGTTAGGTTCCAAAAATAACCCGGGATAAGTGAAATCCGCGAAGTAGCCAACTTTAGTTTTTACAATTATTATAGATGTATGTAAGGCTGAAAAACCCCTCACTACACACTTTATACACTTTTCTCAGACAGGCAGGAACATTTCCACTTTTTTCTCTTGTTTAAACACTCTCAAAGTTCAAGCCTTCGTAGAAAAAAAAGCCAAGTATTATAGAATGAAACCAAAGGCACCCGCGGTTCCCTTTGACGGTGCAAAATGTTTTGTCGTCATTGTTGTGTTTGTTGGGGAGAATGCTTACAAACATACAGTGCAGCACTTCAGAGTCACACTGCTAGCAATCAAAGATTCATGTAAATTTGACCAGCTGAACGCATTCTGTAATGTGCCGGAGACATGGCACGAGATTGATTGACAATGGTCCACAGCCAATCAGGACGCCAAACACAATGCGCTGTAACCCCCCCCCCCCCCCCCCCCCCCCCCAAAAAAAAAAAACCATGCAAAATTGCACAAAAAAAAAGTCTGCGAAACAGCGAGGCCGTGAAAAGTGAACCGCGTTATAGCGAGGGACCACTGTACACAATTAATACTTACCTGAATAACTCAGTGTATATGGCTTTCAACAAAACTGTCTGTTCCACAGTCACTTCCAACTGAACACCTCATTATATTTAACACTGACTTGCATTTTTCTACTTTTTAAAAAAATATTTTTACCCATGCCACTCTTTGATCAAACAGGAAATCAAGAAGCTTCAATTTATTTCTCTTTCAAACTCTTCCCCAAATTATTTGAACTTGATTTCATCACGATTTCCCTTGTAAAAAAACATTTCTGTATTTTAATATCCTGACAATTTAAAACCCTCATTCCTATGACCACTTCTCCACTTTTGAAATTGCTCCCTCTAGCTTCTTTACAATAAACTCAAAATTTCTTCCTCTTCTTGAGACTGGCCCATCACCCCCATTCAACCATCTATGTCCTTAAATAACAATGAAAATAATAACAGGTTCACTGTGCTATTTTCCACTAGCAAACTTCCTAAATAAATCCTTTATTTGTGTTGCACTAAAAAAAAAATACTTTATCCACATGTAGAATCAACCACTGATACCTGCTTAGATCATTTTATTTGGTGGAACTTCTCTCTACATCATTTCATGTGCTTTTTCTGTTAAAAAAAAAAAAAAAAAAAGACCAACACACTGTTTACTTTGCTTTTCTTATTTGGTAGGTTTGGTTGTATATGGTGTTATTTTTGTGCCACTATTCTGAGCGCCAGAAAGAGTAATATTTCAAACTCCGCCACTCTGCGTTCCTCCGCCACTGCCTCGTTTGAGTTTTGGACGAAATGGATTCTGGGATATTGCATTTCGTCATTTCGAGCTGATTGGAGACCAAAACAGCCAATCAGATTTTTTTTGCATCCAAGTCTGTGATTGGCTGGTTTTGTGGCACAAATATAACGGTGTACAGAAAGAGTTGAGCGCGCACGGGCAGAAATGTTGAGAGCGCAAGCAACACATTGCGAGCAAGCGCAAGTGCAAAAACTGAGCGAGAGGGGCTGCTATTGTGTGTGTGTGTGTGTGTGTGGATAATAGCAAACACTGAAATAATTTTTTTGCACGCAGCAATGAATTTTGTTCACTCAAATTTAGCTTTTCTTCGCTCAAAATTAATTTCTCCTCAAAATGCAACACTTGCACCTGCAAAATTTTTTTTACGTGAGCTCAATTTTTTTTTAGGTGCGCTCAGAATAGTGGCACAAAAATAACGCCATAGTTGTACTGTATAAGAAATAGTCAAAGGAGTTAGCAAAGAAAAGCATCTGGACTTCTTTAAGTTGCTTGAAGACGTTTCACCTCTCATCCGAGAAGCTTCTTCAGTTCTAAGGTCAAATGGCCGAGAGTCCCAGATTTAAACCCAGTGGGAGTGTCCCCCCAAAGAGGGACAAAGGACCCCCTGATGATCCTCTAATCACCTGAGCCAAGGTGTGAAAGCGGGTGTGGGACCTAATCAGCCAGGGTTTCGGGTGAGCTCATTGTGAAACCTGGCCCCACCTTGTCATGTGAATTCCTGAGGTCAGATGGCCCAGGATGTGAGTGGGCGTTAAGGCGTCTGGGGAGGGAACTCAAAACTGGATTATAGATGGCAGACAGTTGGTGTCGTAAACCACCGCCTCTGTTCAAAGATGGTCGCTCACAGTGGACATAGATGGCCTCTTTCAAACCATCTGTCCTCTCTGTCCAAAATGTGAACATTGGCATCCTCGAAAGAGTGACCTTTATCCTTAAGATGCAGATTGATTGCTGAGTCTTGTCCTGTGGAGGTGGCTCTTCTATGTTGTGCCATGCGCTTGTGAAGTGGCTGTTTGGTCTCTCCAATGTAGAGGTCTGGGCATTCCTCGCTGCACTGTACAGCATACACCACGTTGTTAAGTCTGTGTTTTGGAGTTTTGTCTTTCGGGTGAACCAGTTTCTGTCTGAGTGTGTTGTGTTGCTGGGTCTGAAGTACACTGGGATGTCGTGCTTGGAGAAAACTCTCCTGAGTTTCTCTGATACACTGGCTACATAGGGGATGACAACGTTGTTGCGTCTGTCTTTCTTATCCTCCCTCGCTGGTGTCTGATCTTCTTTTCTTTCACTTATCTAATCTTTCACTTAAAGAAGTCCAGACGCTTTTCTTTGCAAACTCCTTTGACTATGATGACCTGGATGACTGAGAACCTTCACAGATGTATAAGAAATACAATCTTTTCTTTCCTGGTGATATTTAATTTGGATTTCATAAGTTATCATTTAGGTTCTGTCTTTTAAAATGGTTTATTTAATCAGTCATTTGTTTTTTTTGTTTTTTTTTTTTTTTGTCTGTCCCATTTGGTTCTTTAGCCGTCAGAATTGTTGTCTGAACACCAACAAGGATACCAAATGGATTTATTTTGCCAAATGGATCATCATGGCATTGCCGTATTGGTCCATTTGATCAACTTTTGTTGTTATTATTTATTTTATTTTCAGTAGTTATAGATGAGACAGACATGATTGGGGGATAGGAAAGGGAGAAAGAAAGAGAGGAAGGAAAAGAAAAACAGAAGGGAAGAGGGACAGTGAGAAAGGGCACTTACAAAGACAAAGAGAAAAAAAAAATCTCCTGGATCACCTGTTGAGAGAAAAAGAATAGAAAACAAGCAAAAAAAACCCCAAAGCAACATACTAAACACAACACCATCATGTTAATCTAGCTAAGTGCAAACAGCAATAAATACTAAATATTGAATGTTGTTGTGCAGCACAGACAGCGCACAATGTGCTTTGAAGTAGCAGCTAAGAAAGGTGTAGTTTATAACTACGAACAGTGAACACCCATGTGCACACCCGTGTGGATCAGCGCGCTTGTATACAGAAGGTTTCCCCATGTAACTGTCTGCTAGAGGGTGTGGAGGGCCATAGCCCCGTCCCCCAGGGCATGAAGCAGGCATGGAGGAGATCCAGGCCCCAGACATCCAGGGACCCCAGAGTGCGAGAGCCCAAGGAGTACCACCGGAGGGGCATCCGTGCCACCCTCCTGGGAAGGGCTGAGGAGATCCCCAGACGAGGGGTCACCCAGTAGCCACGGAGCAGAAGCCAGAGGGGGCTGCACTGGCGCGCCCGCCGGCTCTGCCGGCAGCCAGCTGTGCCAGAGTGAACCGAGCTGCAGGCCCCGAGGCCGGAGGTTCGAGGGCCCCCTTTGCCCCGGAAGAGGCCTGACCGAGCGACAGGCACCAGGCCCCGCCAAGTAGCCACCGGGAGTGAGCTGGTGTATACCTGAGCGCCCAGCCCCGGACACCAAGAACCACCAATGCACCGACCCCTGAGTGCATCAGTTACCGGCAGGGAGTGTGGTGAGGGGAGATAGGCCTCCACACTTTGGAGGGCCTGGGTGTTCCCAGGGAGGTGGAGTCTAAGACCTAATCAGTCATTTGTGTCTTCAACTTGCTTTTGGCTGCTCTCCTGTCACAAGGGTTCACTACATTGGTTCGCTTCAAATTTGATTTGTCAGTTTTTGTCACTTCTGTTTCTTGTCCAGGTTTCAATTATGATATTTTGTGTGTTCCTTTTACCAAAGTAATTGCAATTGTACATTTACACTAATCAAAATTCAAGACAAAGTGATGTATTCCCTTGAACATTTTATTCAAAAAACATAAACAGCACAGGGTGGCTATAAATTACTACCCAGTACCCAAGTGTTAAGGCCAATATGTGACCCACCTACCACTGGGACACAAACTTCAACACAAGAGTAGCAGATTTAGGTCAGTGTAATTTCACAAACTAACCACCTATTACTAGTTTTAATTCACTTTTTGTATAAATAAATACATTTCTTAAAATATGGGAACCATACATATTCCCTTGTGAGTAATTTCAAGCGCTGGTGGGCTTCAACCCAGGCTGAAGGCTTTACACCAGCTACCCATCCTGACGTGACCCCAAAGGGGATTTTTTTCTATTTGCTACAATATCATCATCTTTATCTAAAGATTTAATTTCTCTTCATTTTTCCACTTATTTACTAATCTTATATGAACTATGACAAATATACAGGCAAAGCGTTTGCTTTTGCCTGTATAGCTGTCATAGCTTCATCATTCTCATCATTCTCTTAGGGCATCTCCTAATCAGAAGGTTGATGGTTTGATCCCTGGCTACTCCAGTCTGTATGCCAAATATCCTAAGATATCCAAGATACTAATCCCAAGCTGCTCTACGATGTGTGTGAATGTTAGATAGGACCAAAAGTGAGGAAAGTTGTGTAAAGCACTTTAAGCGCTCATATAGATTAGAAAAGCAGAACCAGTCCATCATGTAGCTACCCTGACATTTAATACTGGACACCATACTCTCTTTTAATGGAATTCATCCTTTTAACCACTGATCAGACTTCAAGAATTTCTGCATTTTTCCTTACCGTGTTTGTCTTCCTTTGCATTTTTACTAATTCTTCTTGTGACCTTTTGATTAAGATTTTTTTTTTTTTTTTTTTAAAAAGGTTATTTCAGCTTTTAATTACTTTACCACATTCCTTTGTCCACCTGGGTACAATCTTCTTTTTGCTCTCACTTCCTTCTTTATAGTCAGCTTGCTGCTTGTAGAACAGCATTATACACATCATAAACATTCATATCAACTATTTTGCATTTCCTGGCCACTAAAAAGCCTGAGTGTCCCCCAATCTGCAGAAATGAAACACCACTTCTGCACACCCCCAGTATCATACTCCTCTACACTCAGTTCGATCTCAGTCATTACAGGATGGTGGTTACTGATCTGAGATCCCTGTGTTGGTTTTGTTCTGCCATTATTATAACAACGTTGGTCCAGGTGATGTCATGGCTTTGCAATGTGAGGAAATTTTTAAAAAAGATAAAAAAGCCTTTGTTTCTGTAAAACTGTTAAGCATTTTGGGTATTTCTTTATTAATTTATGCAGCATCTTAAATATGCTATCAAGCTGTTAGCCAAATTTCCATTATTCATGTTGGTTTACTGTGAGTTGTTTTTTTTTTTTTTTTTTGCTAATGCTAACTGAATGCTCAGACAATTTCACTGGTCAGTTGTTCCCCTCCTCAGTTGTGTCCCTCAACATAAATACACCCTCAACAGAGAGTGTATTTTACTCACAATACACCCTCTGCTGAGAGAGGCCTACCTCAGGCTGTTCAGATCTGGGTGTTTACCGTAACATCTCAGCGCCCAGATGGGGTTATTTTTCTCCTCATCTAGCCATAGACTGCAGTGCTCAGCAGTCCCTGAAATTTCCCTGAGGGTGTTTAGGAAGTGTGTCTGTGGTTGTAGTGATGAAACCCAGCAGTCGACATCCACTGGGCAAACTGCTGCTCTCCAGATTTCCTGTTCTGCCTTCAGCTCGGTATATCGCAGCCTTTTCCTCTCACTGACGTCTTCCTTTGATACTGTAGTAGTAGTAGTACAGAGATAGGTGGATCAAAGTACCAGACTGGTCTTAGGATGAATAAAAATGTACTACTTTGGCACTTTTGTTTCTTGTCCAGGTTTCAATTATGATATTTTGTGTGTTCCTTTTACCAAAATGCAATCGTACATTTACACTAATCAAAATTCAAGACAAAGTGATGTATTTCCTTGAAATTTTTATTCAAAAAACATACACAGCACAGGGTATTGGCTATAAATTACTACCCAGTTGTATGCAAAGTGACCCACCTACCACTGGGACACAAACTTCAACACAAGAGTAGCAGATTTAGGTCAGATTAATATTACAAACTAACCACCTATTACTAGTTTTAATTCACTTTTTGCATAAATAAATACATTTCTTAAAATATGGGAACCATACATATTCCCTTGTGAGTAATTTCAACTTTTGCGAGATCTCGCAAAAGTTCATCTTTATTATTTTTTTTCTCCAATGTCTGTTGCGGGGCTCCGTATTTCCGGACTATACTACCTCTGTCTGAACTGTTTTCTTCTAAACTGGGGCACTGTGTCCCCACCACACTTCCATCTCATCACCTGTTTCTCCGTCTTTCTGGCCCTGTCCCACTACAAACCGTCATCCACTCATCTGGGAAGTCGGAATACTCCCTAGTTCAATAATTCTGATTTAATCAAAAACGCACCATGAATTCACGTCGTCTTGCTCCACCCAGTACGCCACAACCGGTGCGTTCCGGATTAAGTTTAAAATCGGATTCCAGTTTTTTCCTGTCGGAATTTTCATTTGAAATGGTCCTTCAATAGAGATTTCCACCTCGCAAACGTCGGAGCAGCCTCACAATCCCAGAGTTAAGCATTCAGAACACTGATAGCTTTTCAGCATGAACGCCCACACTAAACGAAGAACAACGTTTAAGCTAACTTTCTCTACAGAGTTGTAAAGGGTTACTGTTATTTAAAAAAGAATTGCTTCAGCCGCGATATAAGGCAGCATGTTAGCCTGTGATATCATGGTTTCTGTGTTCCTCGTATTTGGTAAGTCAAACAGCAGCTGCATGTTTGCAGCACGTCTTTTATGTAAAGCTAACCTTAGCTTAGCTTGTAGCCTGTGTGGAGGATGCTTATCACAGCGTCTTAATCCTGTGCTTGCCTGCAGCATGTCTCGCTGCCCCCGTGGTTTCTGCGGTGTCTTGTCACACAAAGGAGTATGCAACAAGGGATGGGCAGTGCTGCCCGATGTGCCAAGAAGGTACGATAAGAAAACATTTCTAGAAGTAAACCCGCCCACATTATGTAGGTTCCCACTGTGAGAACAAAGAGTAAATAAAGAGCCGTTTATCTTATTTGATGTTACATCTGCTTCTTTTATCTCACAATTCTTTAAGTTAATAAACCAGAAAATCTGCTGACTTCATCTCTTTTTTTTTTAATCAGTTTTTTCCCTGAAACTGTCAACTAACCTTCATAAATAGTTAGAATTGACACAGTTCAGATAATAGCTTTCAGGAAACATCACAAGTATTGTAAATAAATTGTTACTGTTTGTCTGAGGGGGCAGCACACAAACAAGTTATTAAGTTGCACGTTCAGATGAGATAAACCTTTTTTTTATACCTCCAGTCCACCTCGACTCAGTTCATCTTACACATACTGAAACGTCATTTCATATGATCATATGTGTTGAGCATGTGCCTCTACAGCACTGTTGGCACAGGGTGAAGTGTGGGGTAATGCAAGGCTTTGTGGCACACTATAACCATTTCAAATGTACCAGAGCTGTAGAGGTTTAAAAACAACTTGATCCCCATATTCACAGTTCAATTCACATGTTATTTATATAGCACCAAATCACAACTACATTCGCCTCAAGGCAGTTTATACTGTAAGGTAGACCCTACAGTAATACATACAAGAGACACCCAATGACGTCTTTTGGTATCGTCACATCTTGAAACTGCTACTGTGTGAACAAATAATGATGCACACAAGGATTGTACAATTCTAAACAAGGCAATTTCTTATACCCTGAAATATCAATACCTGAAAAAAGTTGATTCTTTTCATCTGCACATACATTTGAAACAGTGATGAAACATTTCTCTATCTATCAACAATTACTTCTTCATAATGCCCAAAAGATGACTAGGTAAGCTACTTGTCTATGTTATCTTGTTGTTCTAATAATTATGTGAAATATGCAGATGGTTCACAGAGCAGAGGCTCCTCCACTATTAGAAAAAGTTGTAAGTGGTGCATACTGTTATCTGCTCCACAGCACATGCATGCAGGCTTGTATTTTGCAATAATTGCACACAGCAATTGTTCTTGAAATATAAAAAATTTCAAAATATAGTAGGAGTACAGAGGAAACTATTATATTCTGGCAGTTATTTTGCCAGTACCAGCTGGTGGTTGCTTAGTAACTTTACACAGTCTATTGTGGTATTTAAAGTTTTCTAAAATGTGTGTCTAAAAAGATTCACCCCTGATTTAATAGACTGTGCATTCACTGTGGGTTTGTGTTCTTGACCTTTCATGTGTCTTTGATGTTCATATAAATGTTGTGCTGTGTTGAACAGGTACAGTTGTTCAGAGAGACTGCACAGCATTTTCAGGAACTCGGTGCCGTTCATGTGAAGTGGGGACTTTCATGAACCAACTCAATGGTCTGTCGAACTGTTTCCCCTGCACTACCTGTGATACAGGTACAGTCAGATGGAAACTTCTTAGTCAAATTTTAATTTAAAAAATACAAAAGGTTTTCAAATTGCACCAATGTTTTTTTTAGGTCATGGTCTCTTTGTCAAGCAGAAGTGTACACCAAAAACTGACACAGTGTGTGACGTTTTAAATGGATATCACTGCAAAGATTTGATTGAGAGTAACGGATGTAGTTTGGCAGAGAAACATTCACAGTGTGAAGCTGGTCAGAGGATAAAACAACATGGTAAGAAAAATTAAAGTCTAAGTCTATTTTTTAGATGAGCTGATAAATTATGATGTTTTTGTGTAACAAGGAGTGTGTTTCTTTCAGGAACCAGCAGAAGTGACACAGTGTGTGAAGACTGTCAGCCAGGCTTCTTTTCCAAGGACGGTGTGAACTGCACGGCTTGGAAAATGTAGGTCATAATTTATGATAAAATCACTGTAAATGTTTATTTTATCTTCAGTTATTGATCATCAATGTCTTAATGGAATCTCTCATATTCTTGGGACTAGGGCTGTGCCACATCATATCATCTGCAATAATACCGGTATTATACTGTGTGTTGCTATAGCAACATTATGTGTTTGTTTCCTAGTGTTTATGACAAGGAGTCAAAACCGTGCATGTCTAAATGTAAGAGCAGTTTGTCAGTGATAATTTAGTAACTAAAAATGGAGCTACTTCAGCAGCCTCCAGCAAACACAGGAGAAAACATGCAGGAAAACTGTTTGGAAAAAGTGGAAAACACTCCGTTGTAGAACGAGGCTATGAAGACACGAGACACGAGCAGTCACTAGCTGCACTCGCTAGTTAGACTCTTTATAACAGGAGGAGCAAACAATGTGTGGAAATTAGTGATGCAGTTACATGATGGAAAAGCAGGACTTTAAGCAGCTGGTTAAAATCCTGACACGATAAACCGCCCCAGATAGAAAATATTATTTTTTTTATATTTTTTGATTTATTAATAACAGTTCTAAAAGTTTTTTATACTTTATTTGAAAATTCCAAGGAAAATACTACCTGGGCTACTTTTGAACTTACATTTTCTTTCGTTAGATTCACACTTCAGTTTAAGTAGTCTGACATTGATCACAGTAGCACTACAGTTATAAATGCTGCTACCTGCAACCATTTTAAAACTCAATGCTTTTTTTTCTATATTTTCATATCTCAGTCATATATTACCCACCTCTACATGGGACTTTGGGATTTGCCCCCCTTTAGTAACCAGAGGGCCAGTGATTCAGCTGATTAAACAGAAAATTAGCCAACTTTTGATTTTAATGTTGTAATTGTAGAATAAATACTTTGAATTTGTTTAAAATAAAGTTTGAATAGTTTAAAATACAGTCATATATTATCGGAGATTCATTAATGTAACATCGTGGTGTCTCAGTTACTGTGTATAGAAGATAAACATGAGTACCTCTGGAAAGGAGGTCGTATTTTTAATAGGGTGTGTGTGCATGTGTGCCGTTCTGTCTGTAAACATGATAGCTTGAAAGGTTTTGAATGAGTTCTGATAAAACCTTGTTGGAGTGTAGAACTGACAAAAATCCTCATAACTTAGAGCAGTGTTTCCCACCCACTGTGCCGCGGCACATAGTGCCATGAGAAATGATCAGGTGTGCCGTGGAAGATTATCTGGTTCCACCTGATTAGTACTCTAAGCGTCCGGCATGACAACCCGTTCTCACTCCCAAAGCGTAACATTTAACGCTAGGTGGGCTCGGCATGAGTAACAGGCAGAACAATTACATTCTCTTCCACTAGAGGACACTACAACTATCTGCTCTAATTAAATGAGTTGCCAACTGCCAGTAAAACAGAAGAAGACCAAGAAGAAATTATATAATAGTCACGTGGTGAGTGAGACAACGCAGCGCATAATAGCAATAAATAAATATTTAAAAAGAAAAAGTAGTCTGACCTGGGTCCTGGAGAAAATTCTGACCCAGATGATGCCCCTAGCATGAGTAGTGGTCAGAAGAAAGCAAAAAAAAGTGTACTGGGGACAAACCGAACCAGTTCTGCTATACCACGTGCATGGGGAAAAATGATCAATATGCTTTTTGTGACATTTTTGTTTTTTGGTGTGCTGTGTGATTTTTTTTTTTTTTTAATGTGAAATATGTGCCGTGGCTCTAAAAGATTGGGAAACACTGACTTAGAGTGTAAAATTCTTACATACATGTTGCATATTATCAACACATAGAAAGCACCATATAAAAATGTAAAACACCATGTCACATTTGACCTCTGACCTCTCCTTCAATAGACTGAGACAGATGACAGCACAGTTGTGGCATCAGTTAATCCTGATGGCCACATTCAAACACATCTACAGATGTAAACAGGAGCTCTGCTTTATCATAAACTTCTTGTGTTTAGAATGAAAACACAAGATGTTTGTCAGTAGGAATACTAACTGTAGTCCATGTACTTTGTTAAGGTTCAGATATTGGAGATGGATACAAGAGGAAAATCAAAATAACAACACTGGTCCGGCCGGGTGAAGTCAAACGATGATTTTAATGAACACACGTGTGGGAGATGAATACTGTATGCAGACAGCATCAATCTCGAAATGGTGGAGCACTGCTCAAACTCTTATAGCCCCTAGTGGCCCCCACCTAATCATAAAAGCCTAAACATTCACATTCTTTCTCTCACACGGCGCCTAAGTTATGACCTCGGCTCCCTGTTAATCTGCTCCCAACAATGTGGTGGGGATAAAACTCCTGTAGAATGTGGTCTGTCTCCTCTGCTATCAGAACAGAAAGGCCCTGACTCTCTGTACACAATATTCTCTTCATGATTCAGCAGTATGAAATGTCAAGAAACAGTGTAACACATTCACAGCAGATCAATGGTACAGGATAATACACACCTATCTAACAAATCTAATAATGGTCACATTCTTTTAACTCAGAAATATAATGGAAACTAAACTACATACACATCACACAATCTAGACTAAGGGATATAATGTGACCTACAGCAGTATCATAATTCAACCACTTTGATTACAGATATAAGGTAACATATAATAGCCTGATAATCTCACAATTTGTACAATGCACTTTACAGATACTAGTACACTGTTACATTAGATGTCAGGCTCATAAAATAAGATAATAATTAACTTAGATCTTAAAAGTTAGAACTACTGATTTGATATTTAGACCTGCATAATTCAGTTTTTCATCAACATATGACAGGATATTGAAATATTATAACAATTATTATCTTGAAAATTCTCTGTGGTCCTGCTCCTTCACGTGGTTTTATTTTGATTTATGTGTATTTTCTTTTTCTTTCACCTCTTCTTTTACAACAGTTGCTCAAACAGACAGATAAAGGTCAGAGGAAGCTCAACCAGTGACGTTGTCTGTGGGAGAACATCAAGTCAACATTACTTTGTGTTTTTGCCTTTTTTGCTTTGCTCAGTAGCATTTACTAGCCTTGTGACAGGTTAGTGTGTCGTCTGCATTGTGTTGATTTTTCAGTTTAAAGCCTTAACAACAGTGTTGCCTTTTTATTATTGCTTAGGGGTTTTTTTTTCCTGCTGTAACACTAATTTTCTTTGTGTAATAATAAAGCGAAGAAAAAGAAGGAAGGAAAAACATTTCTTTTTAAAAAGAAAATTGAACTCACTAACCATGAGCAATTTATTTATACTATTAGTAGACTTTTAGCTGGGAAGGCCAGAAGACCCAGCATCGACAACTGAACAGGTGCATTTAGATCACGGTGTTGTTCCAAAAGGTGATTTCTGGTGTTTCTGTATGTTTTTTGTTTTGTTTTTTAATGTGTAATGTCTTTCCTTTTATTGGAAGGTAGACTGTAGTTGTATATAAAATAAAGAAACTACCTGTTTTGCAAATATCTTTATGACTGCGTTATTGTACCCAAATTATAATCAGTCTGGTTGCTGGCCACTTAAAATGTCTAAAAAACTATTATGTTATATATTTGTTGCAATTTCTGCTAGCCTCTTGGCCCAACATCTCTTTAAAAAGACATTTTTAAATGTCTATGAGGTTTTTTTTTTAACTGGATCCATGAAGCATATCTAAAAGTCACTTTATCAAAAACTGATTGCAGCTTCCACCTTGTGGAAAAAAGGGTTGTTTGTGGTTCAAAATGACTCGATATCATTCATGATGGAAACATTTGACATATTTATTTTTTTTTTTTTACACATTATAGGCCAACGGGTCATTTATGACAGTTTAAACGGGGGCAATCACTTTTTTGGAAAATGCTGAAAATCACTTTTTTGGCACCACAGTTATCCATAGAAAACAGATATGTCCAAAGTCAGAGGCTGTATTCACAAAAAGTGTAATTTAGTCACAAAGGACTAACATTGCAGAAATGTAGTGTATCCTCTGTGCTGTGTGTGCTGATGGCTTTGGTCTGAAGGAAAAGAGTTCATGTACAGCAACATCAGATAAAGTCTGTGGACGGACTTTACTTTACTGAATCTGAAGGAAGACACAGAAACACAGGAGCTGTAAACCAGGACACATGAGCCAGCATGGTTGATTTTCTTGCTATAAGACATACCAGAGTAACAGATTGATACAAACATGTAATGAGCTTAGAGGCAAACAGCTCAAAGCAAACCTGATGAAAAGAAGCAACGACTGTGGGAGAAGCCGTTGGAAAAAAGAACTGCGATAAGAGTAAAAGTTACAGTGAAAATAAGATTTCAGAGGGAAAACAACGTTAGGACAAAGCTCTAGGAAATCACAAAGAATACTCAAAGGGCTACTAGGCTACACTGATGCTAGGTAGTGTGACAATCCAACGAGGAAGCAGCCTCTCCTGCCTTCTTAAGTAGTCTGCCAGGGATAATACGTGTGACGAGACGCCAGAGCAGCATCAGTGTAAATGAGCCACAGGTGTGTGTTGAGGGCGGGCTCAGAGGCAGGGAAGCAAGGTCCAGTTGTGCCCTAGTGAGAGAAAAAACACACACCACAACCTCTCCAGACCTTGAGAACCATGACAGCATCCTGTAGTGAAGCACTTTGTGATATTTATGAGATGATCAGACCTTTCAGCATTATGGAACAAATGAGAGGAGCAGTTTGAAATGTTTTTATCTTTGCTATACACATTTTCTGTGGAATTAGTTAAAGATGTTTGTGTAGGTACAAGTTCATATTTATCCTTGTAATGTATTTATGGGGAATATTTCATAAACAGGTTGACTGCACAGAGACAATAAAGAAATCCTTCAACAAACTTGTGTACAGCAGACGTACAGTAGTTCTTCATCAGATTCATGGACACGTTTTCTAAAAAGTTTCCATCTTTTTAAAAAGTTAACATGTTAGTTGGTATCACAGACAGCTGGTTTTATTTCATTTCTTGCATCCTCACATTTCCAAGATTCAGTGTAACTGAAGCACTGCCATGTTGATCATTATGAGGTCACAAATTATTTGAGTCTACATACAAAGAAGATTAATCAAATGGAAGAGGAGACTCTTGGAGACAGAGAGGCTTTAGGATGTCCTATAAGATAACATAACTGTTGAAACGGCTGTTTTTTTTGCAATCACTGCTTTGTAGTGATGCTGCTTAATAATACCAGTGAAGAGGTGACTGGCTGCAAGTCATTTTCAGTCAATTCTATATAAAGACACTCGTTTTTTGTTTTTTGTTTTTTTTTGTCTTATCTGTTTATACTTGAAGTATTGATAGTACAGAACTTTATTGTATACCATAAGTTGCAATATTTACAACAATACACAAACTATAGTTTGTGTAGTAGATTTGTGCTCTCTCTCTCTCTCTCTCTTCAATTTGGGTCATTGGATTTTTAACTCTTTACAGTGCATACATCGAGTCTTCTCACCATCTGGAAATTAAGGTTCACCAAAATAATGTAGCTTAAATAATTACTCTTATAACCAAAATATTTAAAAATCAGTCTGGATAACCATCTAAGTAGCTGTAAAATTATTCACTTTTTATTTCACAGTGGCAAATAAGAATCCAGGTACAGGTTAAATAAAAAAAACTCAGTTTAGCTACTTGATTGTTCATTAGTAAAATCTTCGGCTACGACAGTGGTTCCCAAACTTTTTTCGCTAGGCCTCCCTTTGTTTTACAAGAAAATCTTTGCGCCCCCCACCACCACCACCTGAACACCCCCTGCACAAATACATCCTCCACACACGCCCATATTTTGTTTTTGTTTTCAAACTCCATTGCAGTTTATTTCACACCTCAAACCTTTTGTAAACAATTAAACAAATATGAGAAAACTGCAAAAAATTACTGCAGGTTCATCTGTAACAGTCCTTGTGCCACAGATCAACACTGTTGCTTCTACTTTAAACAGAAGAGCAGCGACATGGTGCAGGTCTCCGCGACTCCGGCGATACAGGTGCAGTGGGCATCTTCAACCTTCCCTATGATGCTCACAATGACCCATGGCTGCAATGCTGGTTCATTCAGTCTTTGAGACTGCAGTACCTGAAACACACACAGACAAAGTTCATTTAAAGACAAAAACTTTAATGAGGCAAGGCTGACACAAATGTGTTTTATCTACTTTCAAATCCATTTATCAGAAATTTAACAAATAAAGTGTTTAGAAAGTTAGCACATACATGTATTTTTTTTATCCATATATAGACAGCTGCCTGTTATATTCTAAATCTGCCTGTTTTTTGTTTTTAAAATCTGCCAGCAAAAAATGAACCTGAAGTATGTAATGCAAGGATGTAGTCACTTTCAAGAGGGAGAAAACATAAAGTCCGACTTTAAGTGACAATTATGGACACCTAATATGATAAGGAGATTCTGCAGGTCATTAATCGATGTATAAAACTAAAATAGAATGTATTTTTAGTGACACAGGACACAAACAAGGAAGAAAGATGTGTAATTAGGATTATTTATAATAAATATGAATTAATTAGTGCAATTTCTTAAACCACAGAGAATGACTAAATCCTTCAGGACAATGTCACATCAATGCACTGAACTCACTATGTTATCAATCAAACAGAGCCTCCACATGTTCTCACTGTAGTTTCCCTCTCATGAATGAATTTATGCTTGCACTAATCTGAATGTTCGGGGGGAAATCAAACGCATTTTACTCGCAGTACTCAATCTGACTTACCTCAAAAATAGCCAAATCTTGTACCCAGTCCTTGGTGAATTGGATGTGCGCCTCCAGAGATTTTTAAATTGGCATTTCGCCGTGTATGCGCTGACTCCACAAAGGTAGGAAAATATATCAGGCTAAGTCAATAGCGGTTGGTCTTCTGGGTTTCTACTCCACGTGTCCACATTTCCAATGTACGCTGTTTTTTGCAAGTAGCGTCTCTTTCCATCCGGACGCAATCTGTCTCTATAACGTCCTTTTTCTTTTGAGCTGCTTTTAAGTATGGTTCGTAGCAAACTTCCTTCCAACACAGTGTTTTGATTCGTGGCCTGCTAAAATGGTGCCGCGCTCCCACAATCAGTGTTGCCAACTCTTCAGTAGGGAAAATCGCTGTTGGCTGTCCTAAAAGTCGCTAGAAGTCGCTAAATGACGTCATCGCCTAATTTGCATAATTGGTCACACTAATGTAATTGTAACCTACGTTGTTGGAGAGAGAAATAACATCGTGGAAGAGACAAAGTGAGTAAAAAAAAAAACTGTCCTAAATACAGTTAGAATTTATTTAGAACTACAAATTAAATTTTAGTAATTATTGTTTTTTAATGTCACAATTCCAACCCTGCTCCTTTATCCGGGTTTGAACCGGCAAAAGTGACCCGAAATTGGCACTCTGGTGGAGTTACTTTGTGTGTGAGAGTGTGTGTTTATAAGTAGTTTTAAACCTTGTGATCCACATAACAGTAAAAGTTATGCTGACTGTCTTACAGTCAGTGCGGAAGCAGCGGCTTCGCTCATGCGCGATTCATTTGCCGTTTGGACGCATAGGGGTGAACATCTCCTGCCCTGATAGCAGCTGAGGGAGGACTATCCTCCGCCTGTGAGTGCTTTGGCACGGGTGAGGTGCCCATGGCAGCACCGCTGCTTGTTGAGTGTAAGAGCGATACGCGTTTTCACGTCAAAAAGTCGTCATAAATAAGTCTCCAATAGTACCAGAAAAAGTCGACAGATTTGTCGCTAGTCGCTTTTTAGAAAAAAAAGTCGCTAAGGGGTCTGAAAACTCGCTAAATATAGCGACAAAGTCGCTAAGTTGGCAACACATCCACAATAGATTGCGGCGTGACGTCAACTCCAAAGCCCTATACTTCCGCGATCCTCAGTCTTTGATTGGCCAAGTTTAAACGTCGTCTCGTGTTACTCATAAATATTCATCGGGTTCAGGAGAAGGATTAAAACAATAGCTGGAATGTGTACATATTAAACATTAAGACCAACGATTTTCTTCATCTTCCTTCAAGCTCTCTCTGTTTTATTGTCTCTATCAAAGCAAAGTCGATCCTTATAGATGATAAGTAAAATAACTTATGTCAGTGTGGGATCTGGACTGCTCATTCTTTGACTTCCTGTTTACGCCCATGCACCGAAAGCGTAACTTAACGTATTTTAACCAGTCAAAATAAGTTCCCGTCTCCGTTGCTGGTTAACTGGTTAAAATAAGTAGATATGGTAGATTTGTATAGGAATTTTGTGAAAAAGTGCCTAAAAACGTGTTATAAGGCAGCGTTTTAGGATGTGATATCATGGTTTCTGCGTTGTTTGTCTTCGGTAAGTACAGCAGCAGTTTCATGTTTGCGTCACAGCTTTTAGCTTAAGCTAACCTTAGCTTAGCTCGTGAGCTACCTCAGATCGTTTTCCCACGACATTAATATTATTGTGTTCTTTCCTGTAGGCTATGTCGCCGTCTTCGTAGTGCCCGTGTTATCCTGTCGACCAAAGGAGTATAAAACAAATGATGGGCAGTGCTGCCCGATGTGCAATCAAGGTACGAAGAAAAGCGATGACTGCAATCAAGTTCCCTCCAGTATTTAAACCAACTATTGTTTGGACAGAAATGTATACAAACCTCCAAAGCAGGTTATTCTGAAACATAATAGCTTTATAGAACAAGGAAAAAACTAAACCACAGATCGATAAGGGGACATGACGAATCAAATATTTGATCTTTTTTTGGTTTTGGTTTCGAAACTACACGATAGACAACAGTGTTTCTAACATGAAATGAAGGGTTTGCATATAGACATGACAACCCTGTTTATATTTTAAAACTTAAGTTTTAAAAATTATATTTTTAGTGGTAAATGAAAAATGTTCATCCATCATCTGGAACAGGTGTTGCAGATTAACTGGCGTTGGTCGAACAGATGTGTGGTAGACTTGCTTTTAAGGAGCCGCTACCGGCAAACCAGCAAATAAACACCAAATATTTCATCTGTGACATTTGTGAAGTTACATCAAACACAGTCCGTCAGTCTTGTTGCTGCTGAGCAACAAAATATTTAAAAATGTCGGGAGTTTACCTGGTGATATTCTCATGCACGAGGCGATCGCAGCCAGATTAACTTGTGACTCGCACATCTGCACCACATCTGAATTTGGTTCATGCACAACACATTTGTAACTTTCAGTTTTGTCTGTTTTTGCGTCTTGCAAATAAACCTTTAAACTGAATGAAATTATATTTTTTACTGATGTAGGCCAAAAGTAAACACATAATATCATGTCTTTTTAAGTAGTTTAAAAAATAAACTACCTTTTGTGATCCACAAAAAGTAACAGTAAAAGAAGAACATTCTTAACCATAACATTGTTGACATTAACACCAGAAAAAGTCACCAGATTTGTTGCTAGTCGTTTTTTTCAGAAAAGAAGTTGCTAAAAGGGTTTAAGAACTCGCTAAATATAGCGACACAGTCGCTAAATTGGCAACACTGGCAAGGAGCAGACGGCTGAGTTTATTTAACTCCACCGAGACAGCTGGTGACGCAAATCTGAAGGCTAGACCGTCCAGTTTCACAGCCGCTCACTTAGACCTTAGGACAGGGGTCCCCAATCCCAGTCCACGAGGGCCGGTGTCCCTGCAGGTTATAGATCTCACCCTGGGTCAACACACCTGAATCACATGATTAGTTCATTACCAGGCATCTGGAGAACTTCAAGACATGTTGAGAAGGTAATTTATACATTTAAATCAGCGGTGATGGATCAAGGACACATCTAAAACCTGCAGGGACGCCGGCCCTCGTGGACTGGGATTGGGGACCCCTGCCTTAGGAGGATGCAGCCTATGAATTTGGACACCCCTTTTGTCAGGCCTCTACCCTAAGACCTTACCAACTTAGATGTCCTACCTCTGAGGCACGCAAACCCCCTGACCACATTAACTGAAACATAAAACAATAAACACTAAAATAAAATATTCCTCATCAGATTATAACAACTAAAAACATGGCATTTACCTTAACTGAATGGCCTATATCAACTATAAAAATAACACTTCTCACTATTTCCAATATTAACAAAACTAAAAAGGGTATTTAAAAAAAAAAAAAAGTAAATTCACCAAATCTTGAAAAATAAAACTGAAAAATAGAATAAAAAATAAAATAAAATATCCATCCACGTTTTTAAAACCAACAGCATAAAATGTATTTTAATTGGATGGCCTAATTCAAATAAATTTGCAAAATCAGGTAAGAATAAAATAAGACCTCTCAAAATAGCCAATATTTACAAAACTAAAAAGGTTTGGCATAGTAATAAAAAATCACCATGTCTTTTACTACAATTCTCAAGCTAATTTGTAGAACACAATGGATTTAGGACAGAACATTTGAACTTTTTTTTTCTTTTTTTTGTTTTGTTTTAAGCTTGTTTGCTTAACTGGACTCAGTTTGCAACTGAACAGCTCCACTCTCCTTTCTCCTCAATCCACTCTACAACAACAGTCTCCTGCTTCCCTTTTGAAAAACTCTTACAGATTCATCCATATCCAGTTTATTTGCTATGGACTTCTCATGGACCAAGATGACCTTTTATGTAACAGGGGGTTAGGACCTATCACACAGCATTAACTTTCCCTTTGCAGGCTGCTTGAAGCCTGGGTGAAAAGTTACTGAGCTTTACTAAAATAGATATATTTATTAGTTGTTAATTATCTCATGAGTCGCTGTGATTTTGACAACAGAGATTTGCTGCTTCATCTTGCTCTGCTCTGCCTACTGAGAAACCTGACACCGGGTCATTTGCATACAAACAGTGATTGGATGTTTAGCTGGGGGGAGGGTGAGAGGGGGTTTTCTGCTGAGTTTTGTTTCAGCCTGCGCACAAACGGAGTACGAAGGGAAAGAGCGAACAAGAGGTGAAACCATGTCATTTGTGCCTTTTCCAGTGCATTTTTCAGATGCTGTAGAAAATTTTGTCTATATATTCAGTTTGTGGGTAATCTATTATTTTCTTCCTCAACTTCTGAAAGTTTGATTTAACAGGGCAGGACGTTTGTTTAAGGGGATGTTGCCCCCTCTTGCCCCAGTGTAGAGCCGCTCGGTCTATCATTAGATATTTTATGTTGCATTCAAGTAATTAATATTGACTTCCTGCTTTTCAGTCAAATGTAAAAGGAGAAATATGTGTGTTTTATCTTTTATTGACCCAGAAAATCTGTTGTCTTAATTTTTTTTCCTTCCATCAGCTAAATTTATTGATAGTTAGAACTGACACAGTTCACAAAATGTATTCCCAAAGCAGTAAAATGAAGCACAAGTTGCATCACCAGCAATGGGAGACAATATATGTAAAGGCAAGAAGCCAGTAGTGACCAAGAAACTTATGAAGTACATTTCAAGGTTCATCTTTACGAAAGATGGCTAATATGTATTTACATGTAAATGTGGTAATAGTGTCTGTTTAAACACTTTCCCCTGATTATTTTCATGTTGGCTTGAAAAAAAATATCTCCCTCTGCTGTTACTGTAACTTCTTCATGCTTTAACGACTTGTCTATTATATGTTTTGCCTTGATACTGGATCAGGAAACTGGGCCACATTGCATTTGCAGATCAGTAATGTTGTAGCTGTTTGACTTACCGTATATTACACCCAACACTACAACTGCACAGCTGTAGATTCACACTCTGGCTTAAATGCTAAAAGTTTGACACAAATGTTGTGCTCTGTTGAACAGGTACAGTTGTTCAGAGAGACTGCACAGCATTTTCAGGAACTCCATGTCGTTTATGTGAACCGGGGACCTTTATGAACCAACCCAACGGCCTGTATAACTGTTTCCCCTGCACTTCCTGTGATACAGGTACAGTCAGATGCAAAATCTTTTGTCAAATTTAGATAGAAAAAAATAAAGCTTTCATTTAAAAGTAAATTACAGAATTTTTGACACTAATGTTTTGTGTTTTTTTAGGTCATGGTCTCTTTGTCAAGCAGAACTGTACAGCAACAACTGACACACTGTGCAATGTTTTAAATGGATATTACTGTAAAGGTTTGACAGACAGTAACGGATGTAGTTTGGCAGAGAAACATTCACAGTGTGCAGCTGGTCAGAGGATAAAAGAACCTGGTAAGAAAATTTAAAGTCTAAGTCTATTTTTTTTAGATGATCTGATAAACTATGATTTTTGTTTTTTTTTTCTGAATTCTGTGTAACAATGAATGTGTTTCTTTCAGGAACCAGCAGAAGTGACACAGTGTGTGAAGACTGTGAGCCAGGCTTCTTTTCCAAGGACGGTGTGAACTGTACAGCTTGGACGATGTAGGTCATAATTCATAATAAAATCACTCTAAAAGTGTATAATATATTCAGTTATTTATTATCAATGTCTTAATGGAATCTTCAATATCCTGGGCTGTGTCACATCACATTGCCTGCAATAATACCAACATAAATGTCCATGTGATTTAGTGTCATACCAGAATATCATTGCTATAGCAACACCATGAGTTCATGTTCTCATGTCTGTATATACAGTTGTATATTATTAATAATGATAATTGATAATAATAATAACCAATAATAATGTGGTGTCTCAGTAACTATGTACTGATGATAATCATGATTTTAATAATATAATATCTATAGTGTGAAAGTCACACAATGATAAATAATTATTTGTTGTGCACACTCTTGTTACATTCTTAGACTCTTTTTTTTTTTATAGTTTAATTATTTTGCCACAAAGACAAAATAACATTTTAGAAAACTTTGACTTTAAACTGTTTCTATAGATATTGCCATAATGATTAATTACATGATTGTTGTGAAAATTATGTCATGACAGCCCAATAAAATGTCAATAAAATGATGAGAACTGGATGGGCACAGAGAGATTACTGGGTAGTTACAAATAAATAGATATTTAAGTGGAGCCAGCTATTTGTTGATTGGGTCCATTACAGGACATGTTTGTGCTGCATATCTGAGCCACAGACATACGACAGGACAGTTAAACAGTTAATACTGATGATCATGTTGTTGCAAACATCTTTACAGTGCAAACACAAATAAATACTCAGAATAATGATTTATTTATATTTTCTTTCTCTTTTGCCACAGTTGCTCTGAAAGCCAGATTGAAGTTGAAGAAGGAAGCTCAACCAGTGACGTCGTCTGTGGAAGCGCATCAAGACATCGTTATGTTTTTATTTTATCTGTTGTGCTTTTCCTAATAATAGTAATTTGCCTTGTGATAACAGGATTTGTGATAACAGGTAAGTGCCATCTAACCAGAGTCAAATCTGCTCACTCTGTACAGCACCCACAGTCACTAACATGTTAATAACTCTGTTTTTTCGGGATCACAGTTAAGAGCAGAGAATATTCGTTGAAGGACCACCAATGATGTCTGAGCCTGATGGCAGAATGCGAACCTCGTGCCTGTC
This sequence comes from Pelmatolapia mariae, assembly GCF_036321145.2. NCBI lineage: Eukaryota > Metazoa > Chordata > Actinopteri > Cichliformes > Cichlidae > Pelmatolapia > Pelmatolapia mariae. The sequence continues at coordinate 22,379,978 of NC_086243.1, forward strand.
ATCTCTCCTCCATTTTGTTAGTAGGAGTGATGTGCTGACATCGATGATGGCTTCACCTGGTTCGGGACTCACTGTCCAACGTGGCAGGTACACAGATGTGCACAGCTGTTTAATCAAAGTGCCGCTGCAGTCGTCTGTTGAGTGTGATGACCAGCCATCACCAGTCTGGTTTCCTCTGCTTGATGCTCGCTCCATTACAGACAAACCACTTATTGTAAATGATGTCTTCATCAAGGAGACTCCAGACTTCATGCTCCTGACTGAGACATCACAGCAGGATATGGATCATGTTTATTTTGAGGAAATCTGGACAGCTGGCATCTCCATCATTGTAACTCTGTGTCTTTCAGGATATGGCAGAGGACTTTCTGCTGTGTACCAGCACAGACTCACATGCAGGCTGATGAAGTCAGACTCTATTTCTTCATTTAAGTTAAAGATGATTAAGGTTGGTTCTATGAAAACCTTTTGCTGTATTTTAATCTACCAACCTTCTAGAGTATTTTCGGCTGAATTCGGCGACCTTTTATCATTTATCATTACATTGGGGAAGGTTGTAATTCTGAGATATTTTAACCTTCATATCGATGGATCCTGTAACTCAGCTGCTGATCTCATAACAGAGTCTTTGAACTTTAAGCACCATGTTTCTGGCCCCACACATATAAAAGGCCACACGCTGGATCTTGCTTTCTCCCTGGGTTTAAAAACAAATGATGTATGTGTGAAAAATGTACGTTTTCGAGACCACGGCTGTATATTTTTTAGTCTGTCATTTGTTCTGGATCCTTCACTTCATAAACTGATGATTCAAATGTGGATTATAAACCAGGATCCTGCTGAGAGGGTCCCTGCCTTTTTTGATGCCAACATGACTCATAGTGATTTTCACACATTTATTTTGTCCTTTAACAATGAATGTAAGTCTACTTTTAACACACTGGCACCCCTAAAACAAAAAATTGTCCAATGTTCAAGTTTTTGTACTTGGAAAAATGAACATATTAATTATTTCAGGAGATATTTGTACAAGTTGGAACATTTGTGGAAGGCTTCCAAGCTCCAGCTTCATGAGTTACATGTTAAAGAATCAGTTTCTACACTGAATGACAGGTCAAAAAATGCCAGAATAGAGTATTTTTCACATCTTATAGCTTCAGAAAAGAAAACTCTTAAAGTCTTGTTTGATACAATTAAGAATTTTGTCTCTCACAATATTCCTCATGCACCAGTGTTTTTAAAGTCTGAGTGCAATAAGTTTTTGCACTGTTTTGTAATTAAGCTAATGATAAACAGGCTTAAGGACATGTTTGGGAATACTGGTGATGTTTTAAAATGGCTCATGTCATATCTATCTGGGAGATCTTTTAGTGTTTTTATGAATCAGGTTATCTCTGAAGCAACAGTTGTTCCTTCTGGGATACCTCAGGGGTCTGTTTCGGGTCCGATTCCTTGTTTGCTTCATGTGCTCCCTCTGGACCGAAATATTAGAACTCATTCATGCTGTACAGAGTCTACTAACTCTTTAAAAGAGCAGCCAAACACATTTTTGTACAAAGCTTCGTATTTTATGTTGTATTATATCTTTATGATACATTATCCTTTTGTTTCTTGTATAATTGTGAGGCAGTTTATTTGTAAAAAGTTACAAAATGTAAATAAATTTTACTTACTCTCCTCTCTACTACACTCGATACTGTGTCCTTGTTTTACAAGAAGAATTTCAATTTTTTATTAATCAATAACACTTCATAATAACTGTAAACTGTTAACATAAGTAAGGTATTAGTTTTCAGTCTCCTTCACATTTACAGTTCAGATTAAGGAAAACTTGTAATCACTTTGTCTAATCCCAAACATCTTCCTTGCTTTGCTCACTGTGCATTTAAAAATCAGCCTTTATGAGCACTTTAGAGGATGTGGGGGTGATAGTCCATCTGTTCTGTTCCCAGTTCTGCTTTTTTTTTTTTTGCTGTGCTGTTTGTTTTTAAGCCCTGACTCAATATACATGATTTCCTGCACATGCCTCAGGCTAAGTACATGCATTATACTGTGGAGTCCAAGTGTTCAGAGATATTTATAGTGAACTACATCAAGACTTCACCATTAATTTTAGGTCATTTTTATTCTTCTCAAGAAAGCGCCTGATTAGTCCCCATATTCATTTTACAACAACACAAGCTCAAAGATAAGAGTCACAAACAACTACAACCACAATTCCAAACAAGATGGAAAGATGTGCAAAATATAAATAAAAACAATGCAATTATACTTACCTGTTGCTATGTCACCCGATGAGATGCAAAATGTTCCTCCAGCTGTTTCTGTTTGTTGCTACTTATTTCTTCAGCCTTCTGTTGCACTAATCGCAATGTTTTTCAGAGCTCTTGCTGTCATTGAAAATTTTTTTTTCTTAAAATGTAAATAAAATATGGGTTTATGAGATACAAAAATAGTTTATTTAACTTTCATAGTTCAAAACAGTAGTCATATACTATAATATATAAGCACTGTCTCTGAACTACAAAAGCTGAATTTACAGCCAAATTAACAGTTTACCTGTGTTCTGTTGCTCCTCATTGGTCGCCACTGCCCTGCCTCTCCTGCTCTTGGCTGTGGGAGCTCTGTCTGGTGACTCCATCTCCCCCTGCTGGGGTGGAGGCACAGTTGCGATAGTGATGTGTGGCCTTGGGTTTTCAACACTCATGGGGGACCCCGGATGGCCGGCGTCTCCTGGTTCTTTCTTCTCTGCCTCTGGCTCTCCCTGTTTTCTCTTTCAGGCACTGCGTATAAGTGTGCTTTGCTACAGATGCAGCAATTTGAGACCAGCATGTCTGCTTGTTTCATCCCCCACCCCACTTCTTTTCTCTTTCTTTCTGTCTCTTTTTTTCTCTGTTCCTCTTTTTTCTTCTATCTTTTGCCAACCTGGCCTTCTCCTCCTGCCTGCTCCAGCATAATATCCAAACAGATAACAATAAAAATAATAAATAAATACAATAAAAATATTAATAAGAGGAGCCCACAGAGAGTCCATAGTGCTTCTCTTGGAAAAGCAAATGTGTTTTGCACAACAAAGCAATCAGATCATGATTCTACAAACTACAAGTGTTGCATATGGCAGGTGTTTAAAAAAGACAATCTGCTGATCTGAATTTCCTTTAATACACATACAACCAATAATTATAAATCATTTAACAAACATAAATACACTTATATTAGCCCAGTATTTTCATATTTCACAAATATTCGATTTTTTTAGTGTAATCATGAACCTTTAAAAAAAACCCACACACATCAATGCAACAGATTCAAAAAGAAATCACTGAAACACTGAAAATGTTGCAGCTTCAATCCTCTTCCTCGGTCATCTCCATGGATACATCATGTTTGTTTCCTGTGGGCAGAGTTAAGAAATCAGGATGGAGAACTGAAGTGGATGATTGGTGTATGTGTTCAAATCTAGATAGAAGAGTGTACCTCATTTCCTGCTGCAGCAGATCAACAGCAGCAGGATGGTAGAGATGAAGTATGGACAGAAAACCAGCAGGTGGAAGAAGAGTCTTAGTACAGACACAGAGGGTGAACGAGGACGAAGAGAGGAAGAGGCCGAAGGCTCAGTATAACCAGAGGGCGAGGGTGAGGGTGAAGGTGAAGGTGAAGGAGTATACATTATGGTTGTGTGAGGGGGAGGAGGAGGAGGAGGAGGCTCTGCAAGAGACGTGATGAAGATGGTTCAGTTTATTATCAGGTCAGCAGTTTAGTTTATGCTTGTGAATGAATGCTTTTCTTATTTTAAGTTTCTCACTTCCTGGAGTAAAGAGAGAGAGGGATTTGTTTTAGATTTTTTTTGCCCCCGACTCATATCTTTACAGCAGGAGTGATGTCGCTGCTCTGACCTTTGACCTTCAGCCTGCTTTGAGGAGACTGATGAATAAGAGTAGAACACGAGTAGAGTCCTTCATCAGACTGCTGCACATTATGGAGAATCCATTTTCCTTCAGGTCCATCTCCAAGTTTGACTTTATCTTTGAAGAAATACGATTTTTTTGCTGAACCATTTCTGGGTTTGCAGAGCAGAGTGACATTACTTCCTGTGTTCACTGGAAGTGCCGGGATCTCCAGGATCAATTGTTTTTCTGACCAGCAGAGACAAACAGAGTCGTTTAGAGACAGAGGTCCACAAAGCAGAGTCACACAGAGACAGCAAGACAGATGGGAACAGATCGCTTTCTGTACCTGAAACAGCGATGGAGACTTCATCGCTCTTCTGTCCAGATGAGTTTTCACACCAGAAACTTCCACCAGATGAGACAGAAAGATCCAGAACACAGAAGGAATTATTAAACCTTCTAAAGTCTGCAGCTGTACTACAGCCCTCAGTCGATACTCCTCTGGTCCTCTTTACTGTCCATCCATCAGCTGTCTGACCATCATCGACACAACTCAGGGAGACATAACGGTCTCCTTTAAAGAACTGCTGATGGTTTGGGCTGACATACAGAGAGACTGGAGGACAGACAGAAACACAGACGGAGTAAATGTATTTGTATTATTGGTCGAGTGCCACTGAATAATTTCACTTCCATAAACTCACCTGCAGAAACAGTCGGTGCAGATAGCAGCAGCACACACACACCTGCAACATGAAGACAGTCAATAAAGGTCAAAGGTCAGAGAGAGAGGAGTCTAAGTAAATTTTAGCAGTTATTAAAATTGCTGTGGGTAGTAATACATCTGTGGGATGACCCCAACGATCATGGTGAGGTTTTCTTCTCGAGTCATCTTTTTTCCCCTCGTTCTGTGTTTATTCATTAGTTATTATTACTCTCTGGCTCTTCCACAGCATGTCTTTGGTCCTGTCTCCTTCCCCACACTTGCTCATAGACGGTCATCTGATGTTTTCTCAGTATAATTAAAGAACCGTCATCTTACAATGTAAAGCACCTTGATGTGACTGTTCTTGTGTTTTGGAGCTGTATATATTAGATTTTATTGAACTGTATTGACATTTAGTTATTATTTCACAAGAATACACTTTGCTGGCACAGTTAAGCCCTGATAACCTGACTGTTTATGTTGTACACACTTTACCAGTTTGAACTGGACCTGATCAGAGAAGCACAGCAGTTTAACAGTAGAATAACAGTTTAATAATTCAGTTAAAACTTGTAAGGAAACAGAAATTAGGGTCAAGTTTTTGCATTAGATGTGGGAGTTATCAATGTTAAATGTTTTTTAAATCAGATAAAAATACTCTGCAGGTTAGTGCAGGATAAACAGGTTAGTTTGCTGTACTGTGTGATGGGGCACATTGGCTATGATGCTCATGGTCTAGTATAAAGTTAGTACATATAAACAGTATACTTCCAGTGTAGAGGATGGACACCTCATGAAACATCTGCTTTCATCTTGATAAATTTAGTTGTGCAAATCCACAAAGAGCAGTAAACCTCAGAGCAGCAGCAGGTCAGCTGATCACAGCCTGTACATTTATAAAATCTACCGCAGCTCTCAATAGAAATTATTGTAAGTTATGATTCTTTTCTGCACACTGAGACATTTCAGCTGATTTTGGGGTTTTCCCACCTGCTGTATCTCACTTTAACCCCTGACTGTACACAATTTCTGTTTAGAGGCAAAGTCACCCTCTACAAAGTAGGAACAGAAAACAGAGTTCGCCTTAACTGACTCAAGCTGAGAATATTTATTAGAATTAAAATTTAGACTAAAATAAAGTTTGTATTCCCATCTACTAATATTATTTTATTATTACCTTAATAAAGCAAGGTTTGGTTAGCTTTGCACAAAAATAGCTCTAAAAAGAATGTGTACTTTTTCACTTTTACTTAAGTAAAGAAATTGAATCAGTACTTCAGCTTTTACTAGAATATTTTTTAATACTAGTATCTGTACTTCTACTTAAGTACAGAATGTCTCTACTTTTGCCACCTCTGGTCACTTTCATAATCACAAAAATAGTTTCATTTTTACTTTGACTTTTTTCCTTTTTGATCAGGGGCGTAATTTCCAGGGGGGTTAGGGGGGTTATGACCCCCCCAATAATCAGACCCAACCAATATAACACCCCCAATAAAATTATGAATTATCTTGCATAAATAGGCTGTTGATTTTCTTTACTCGTTTCAATTATTACCAGCAAAATAGTTGTATGTTTAATCATCTAGGAATTTACCCAGCTTTATGTTCAGCACAAAGTTATGCCGATGTTTTTGAGTGTGCACTGTGGTTTCCATTAGCTTCTGTTGTTTTCTAACATCTTTCTTTATTATTTTTTTCAGTCGTCTAAAATGTTTCATATCTAGGTTTAATTAACTGTAAAAAGCTTGATGTTAAAAGTCTTCAGAAAGTCCTGACCCTTGTCTTAGATAAGCTTCTTCCCTGTCGGTGAAAGCTTACCAAATCCGATTCACATGTTTTCTGTTTTTTTCCTTAAGGTCAAACTTTCACTTCATTTTTTTCAGACCTTACATCTTTCCTTGTGACTGTAATGACCAAAGTTACAACATTTGTCTTAACAAAAACTGTCTTTAACTAACTTCGGTTTAATACTTAACTGAATTCTTACATAATTTTGCTCATACAAATACAACTAAAACAAATACAAACACAACTTTATATATCCCAACAACAAAGTTGTTTCTTTTACCTTCCCATAACATGTGAGTCCAGTAAAGTATGACTTAACACAGCAGCCTAATTGATGACATCACGATGTCACTAGGTGCTGGAAAATTTTATCCATCTATTCATTCTAATCGACTTATCCATTTCAGGGTTGTGGGAGTGCTGGAGCCTATACCAGCCTATATAGGCAATTTAGAATCACCAGTAAACCCCATGCATGCCCTTTGATGGTAGGACAATCTGGAGTTCTCGGAGAGAACCCACAAAACATGGAGAACACACAAACTCCACACAGAAAGACCCTGTCAGATGGCTGATTCAAATGCATGACCTTCTTGCTGTGAGGCAACAGTATAACAGCAACAGAAATGTATAAAATAGAAGATAAAATGTGCCTCTTAAAGTTACAGTGAATGTTAGATGTCTTTCAATGCAGTATTAACTAAAAACAAACAGATATTTCTGTGTTTTAGAGACAGAGTGACCCTCAAACTCAAACAGATAGTATGAGAGAGAAATTCAACTAATCTCAAGGAGACTTTAATCTGTCTCTGAAATTATGTGTTTTCCGTTATTCATATGTTCTGGATCTATACTGAATTAATTAATAAATGACTAAAATAGAAGCTCTGTGTTTGACTCACCGAGTAGCAGAGAGACAGATGAAGTTTTCATGGTGTCTTAATGAAGATTTAACTCCACACTGAGCAGATAAACAACTTCAGCTTCCCCACTTCCCTGTTAGCACATCTAGGGATTTACTGGTTGGACTCTAAAGACTTTTATTTCCTCCTCTCTGTGACCTCAGTATCAGTGCTCCATGTTAAAGGTTCTCTCAGTTCCTTAAATGTCTCAGGAGGACAGCGCTATCCTTTAGAAGTGGGAAGCATCACATTCATCTGTGTTATCATTTCCCCCAGGCTGCCAGATTTATTCTCCTTCAAATACACACCAGTGCAGAGAACAATAGAAGATGATATGAAACACTGGAGGAATCTCCCACTATCAACCATCAAAATTAAAATCCTTTGTTGGACCATATTAGTCTTGATACAGCCTCTGCTGCCACATTAGATCAATCTCTCTCTTGTTATTGTAGTTGTTGTCAGGGTGTATGGGCTAGGCGTGTCTGGGGGTTGATACAGGGGCTGTGGTCTTGGCCAGCCCTGGCCCGAGGGCCTTTGGTGCATGCGTGGAACTGGTCTCTTTAGCTGGTGGGGAGCACTTTAGAACAGCACGCATCAACACCACATATTAGTGGGTGGAGTGAGGCATAGGGTCTTCTCAAAACACATACAAAACATATTTGGATTCAATATTTAAATTGCAAAAAAGAGCTATTAGAATAATAAATAAAGTTGGATATAGGGAGTCCACCAACCAGTTTTTTGTAGGATCGTCTATGTTAAAATTCATGGACATTATATATTCTAAAACTTTAGAAATGATATATCGAGTGATGAAAAAGAATGTTCCAATTTGTATTTTAAGTATGTTTCAACTAAGAGATGGAAAATATGATTTGAGGGGATCTTATAAGTTTGAAATACCTAAAGTGAGAACCAATGTTAAGTATAGATGTGTGTCAGTTTTGGGAGTGAAATTATGGAATGGACTTAATGATGAACTGAAGATGTGTTTTTCTTTGACATTTTTCAGGAAGATTTTAAAAATTTGTATTATACAAGGTTATAGAAATTTGGTTTGATAAAATTTTTTGTGTTGATTTAATTTACTGATTTATCATTGATTTCTTTCAAACTGTTATGTAACTTATTTATCAATGCTATTTATTTTCTTGGTTAAGGATTTGATTATTTCTATGGGGGTAAGGGATAGGATAATTATAAGCCACAAGGCTTCAGCCTATTCCTTTTTCGGTTACTGTTTGAGTACTTTTATGTAAAATTATAATCTGTTGTTATTGTTGTTGTTGACTGAAATAAAAATTTCAATTCAATTCAAAACCCCGCTCTCAGTTGGTCATCTGGGGCAGGGGGCGAGGAGGAGAAGCTGGCCGTCTGGTCAGGGTCTGGGCTGGTGGGCTTCCCTGCTGCTGAAGGACCGGGGCGTTCTGCTTGTCTCCACCCCAGAGTAAAGCGAACCATCTCCTGTGTCTGGGGGCAAATTGCTCCTCTGGGCACGCTGGTGCCTGGACCTGGGAGTATAGAGTATATATGGGGAATGTGAGCGTGTCTACTGCATTCAGTTCTCCACCACTCCACCTCTATTAGAACATCTTAGGCTCCCCCAAGTGTGGGGGCCTATTTACCCCACCACACTACCTGCCAGTGGCCTGTGCCCCCACCCACCTCGACTGATTTGGTAGATGGACTGATTCTTACATAAATTCTCAAAGTGCTTTATACAACCTGCCACATTCACACAAGCATTTTTCTATGCTTTAAATGCTTTCTAGCTAACATTCACACACATTCATACTCCGACGGATGCATCAGAGAGCAACTTGGGGTTAGTATCTTGTTAGGATATTTGGCATGCAGACTTTATGAGCCAGCCCGGGGTTTAGTCTGCTAGGGCATAGCCGGCTGCCTGCAGAGCCTGCGGGGTTGTTGCTGCGGCCCCCTGTAGCTTCTGCACTATTGGTGACCCCCATTCCAGGTCCTCCTGGGGCTCTTGTGCTCTGGGGGACCTATGGAAGTCTGGGGTCTGGGTCTCCTCCATGCCTGCTTTATGTCCTGGGGAGCAGGGCTGGGGCTTCCCACACCAATCATTACATACTTAAATGGAGAAACCTTATTAGCACACACAGGTTTGCACATAAGTATTCACACAGCTGTCTAAACAGGTACTTACAAATGCACAGTATCTTGGTCGGCTGCTGCCTCTAAACATGTCATGTGTCATTTATACTGTGTGCTGCTCAGTAACATTTAATATTTATTATTTACTGCTACGTATGCATATGTTGGTTGTCTCTGTGGTTTCCCTGCTGTGTTGTTTTTTTTTTTTACGTGTTTTTTTCAGTGTTTTTCTCTCTCTCTCTCTCTCTATCCCTCTTCTTCTCTATTTTTCTCTCCCTCGTCTTAATTTTCTTCCCAACTTCTCTTTCTCTCTTCTTTCCTTTTCCCGGTATTGTCTATTTGGGCTGTAATAACTCAAAATAAAAAAATGTTTATAAAAGTCTAATACAGTACGCATATCAAGCGGACTAGAATAGCAAAAGCAATAATGCTCCACTTGGACATTTTGTTTAACCTTCAGACAACAAATTCGCTACACTGCCGTAGAGGGCAGACAAAAAATAAATAAATAAATAAAAAAAATAAATAAAAAAATAAAATAAAAAGTAAAAGAAAGAAGTCAGCATCAAATGCATTATTATACTTTAACCAGAACATGTTTTATTCCTTAAAACCTAAGCAAATTAATTGTTAAGCTTTATTATCCACAGCAGTTTCCCTTGTATTAAAAATTAGTCAATAATACAACAACTCAAAATTTCAGAGAGTGGATATCCAGTGTGGTCATCTCAGGCACACAAAGCTTCTGCTTACAAGGAGCAACCAAACAGAAAATGAACACGTAATCTTAAAAGAAGAGGAAGTAACATGGCTCATTTCAGACAGAGCTGAGGTCAACACCAGTGCCCACCAAAACTGTGAAACAACTGTAGAAGAGATACTTTTCAAGGAAGCATTTAAATCCACTGATTTTTTTTTAAATTTGGAATAAAATTTTTCTGTTTGAAGCTTTATTTCAGAATATCAATGCACAACAGATAAACACTAACTTATCTTTTACACAAAACCCCTAAGAGAAATAAGCACAAACCACACATTCATTTCCAAAATGCAGAGAGAAGACATGTATCCCCTCAAAACTCTGTTACATATCTGAGCATTATGTGTCAAGCAGTCAAATCAATCACTAAATGCAAACATACCAGCCTTGCTTATAGATTGTTGTTCTTAAATGTCAATGAGCTAAAACTCTTTGGTGGAAATAAAGAGAGGCTCTCTCGGTAAGAGAAAGAAAGTCAAACAGGAGGATAAACAGGAGAGGATTGAAAAGATGTCGAAGAGTGAGCAGCTCGTTTGGGTGCAGGTCAGCCACAAACACAAAGTATTGGTATTGTTGAAGCTTTCGTTCAATTTTACTCAATGTGCAAAGTTTTTCATTATAATTTATCTGGATGCTCTCACATAAAGATATTTAATTCATTTTGAAAGTTCAATCTCACTTTGCACCATATTTTCTCTTTTAAAGATTTTAATTATTTTGGCCTTGAGTGCTTCAGCTTCAGCTAACGTGCACATTAACAGATATGAGAATTTCCTTCTTGCATCTATGTAATGTAGATAAAACCATATATGTTATAATGATGCTAATCATAAACTAATGTTCTGTATAACCCTGACGTCTGTGTGGAACACACAACAGAACACAGAACATTATTTAGCGTCAGCCCTCCGTATGTTCATGAAGAAGCTCCTCCTCTGCTACGTGTGTGAATGTGAGCAGGTTGTGTGAGGGTGAGCAGGTATTCATGAAACTCAACCCGTCCAACATATTGTTTCACTTCAGCTATAAACACGAGTAAGTTTAGCTGAAGGCTGAACCGCACTACCTCATATCTAATCAATTATCTTTTTACCTGGAACTAATCACAAGCATATAACTTAATATCATCGAGAACCCATCACATAAAACTTTCTAAGTCCATTTCTGTGTCTGTCCTCAATGAAGCACCAACACGATTCCCTCAGTAAGAGCTCTGCTCACGTTTATTCGCTGAGGCTCTAAAACCGCACCCACACTGAAGCTCACCTTTCATTTTCTGTGAGCAGATAACATCAGACATGTTCACAAAATAGTTACCAATGAAGAAGATGAAGGTCCTCAGGTTGAGCTCCTTGCTTCTGTTTCACTGTCAGAGCTCAGAAACTTTCCGCAAACCTGTTTACGTCACCTCTGAGTGCAACTTAAAGCTTCAAATCATCCGCAGCATCAGAAATCAGCACCACACTAACACAGCTTCCTGTGTGACTTCAGTGTGGGTAAAACAACAGGCTCACTCATCACTACTTTAATAACCTCTGAGAAAAACAAACTGCATTATCTGAACATGTGTTATTTTTAATATTTATGTCTTTAGCACATTAACACTTTTTTTACACTGAAACACAAAAAGATTTTCTGCTGCCATCCGTGAACCTCTGTGAGGCCCCAGCAGGAGACAACAGACCTTTAAATGCTTTGAGTCCATCACAACTTTTAACCTTTAGAAATGTTTTACAAGAAACTGAAGTTCATACTGTATGTTTATTGTATTTATGATCACCCGTGTCAGTATGTAGTATAAAGAGATTATAAAGGATTTAGGAATACTTTCTCTTTCAGGGTTTAAAAACGAACCCTTTTATGTAAACGTGCATTTGTTTCCTGAAAGGAGGCTGACTTGTTCTGCAGAATCTTAACCAGCTTCATGATGTTGTCATTTTAAATGGTTTTCAGACACATTTCAACATTTGCTGGAGGAGGCTGTGTGAATCAGACATTTGGTTCCCCAGTTTAACATTTACAGGCAGCATTTAATAAAGCTGTGACACAGTTGCTCATTTCTACAGTGCATCTGGAGACACAGATTCCACCTATATCTGACTACCAGGAAGCAAATGCAACTTTCTAGATTCTCTTTCACCCCATAAATGATCGTTTGAGTCTCGTTCTGTTAAACTTCTGCTCAAAGTTCTTCTTCCCCACTTTAAAAGGAGTGCTGTTAAAAGGAGATTGTCTGATCACTGTGTGCTGTAGAGTCTTTACCTTATCATGAAAAACACCTTGAGAAGAGCATTGTTGTCGAGTGTTGTCATATAAATCAAATTGAATTGTAATTTGATCTTTTTTTCCATAAAGTAATCATATTTGTGGCTGAAGCAGGTTGTTAACTGCAGGTTAAGTTTGTGGGAATAAAAAAGAAATAACAGTTCGCTCACTGCAGAACTCCAGTTTCCTTATTTACTGCATCTTCTCAGGCATTTCGAGCACACCTACTCTTCATCAGTAATAAGGTTTGTCAAAATCCAGGGGCTGCAGCCATCATGAAGCACGGGGCAGTACCATCTTAAATCAACTATGATAGGTCACATGACCAATAGGAATAATATCCAGTCAGAACAATGTCTTATGCCAGACAAACAGGTGATAAACCATCTATAAGTGATACATATTGCCTTTACTTGAGTGAGAAAAGGGCAAACAGGAAGAAAGAACAAGTTAAAAAAAAGAAATAGAAAGAAGATTAAAAAAAGAAAAGAAAGAAAATGAAAATCCTCATTCAGATTGACTAGTTTTTCTCAGTGCTCCCAATCTTATCCATAACTCAGTCTCTGAGCTCCTCAATCTCACGTTTCTACTGGAAAAGCCAAAAAAGCAGCTGACCTGAGGACGGGCTCCTCATCCTCACTTCTGCTTTTCAGATCGTCATCTGTTCTGACCGCACTCACTCATAGTCATTTCAACACCATCAACACTGAACCTTCAAAAACACACTGCAGCGTTTTTAAACCACATCAGGATATCATATACTCACTCTGTGATCCCTCTTTAACATTAAAAAGCTGGGTAACAGTCAGACAGCATCAGGTGACCCTGCGCATCTGTATTTGTTCTATACAGAGTATAAAAACACAGGTGGACAGTGAGACTAACAGACTGACACTGGGTCATCCACAGCAAATAAAAGCAAATATTTACAGAAATATCAATTTAAAAAAGGAAAAAACAAATGCTTTGGTTCAGGTCATCAGCTTAATTCAGTTTTCCATAAAGATTGCAAAGAACATCACTGAACACACTAACAAGACTACACATGGTGAGACTTTTTGATGTCTTTAACTGTCAAAATAAGGAGAGTAAAGAGTGGTGAGGACATGTATTGTAGTTGCTGTAAAAATAAAGGATGTTAGCAACGAGAACCTGTAATTTTGTGTTTTTGGAAGAAATCCATTTTCTTTTAGGTCTCCTAAATGTCTCCCACCAAGTTTCAGAATTAAGGTTCTTATTAAATAATTAATTGAAAATAAAAATAAAAAAGAGCAAAAAGAAAAAAAAAGTTAATTAGTCGATCACAAATGAAAAAAATATTTTACAGAAGTCGTCCATCTGTTTTAGAAAATTTTATTCTTCCAAAACCAGGAACACAAAACTACAGAAAAGTCACAAAACGACATTGTCGTGCAGATAAAACATAACATGTTTCAATGAGTTGTGTTAGAGTTTAGCAGTAATTTAAAGAAATGTCCAGTATTCTTACGCCAGTATCATCCTCTTTGGGAGCGAACAGCTTTGAGCAGAGAGTTTGGGACCTCCCAGTCACCTCTCAACAAGGGTGCAGAACCCTCTTATTTTAGGTTTTCTGTAGCACTGGGATTAAAGGTATTACAGAAATACAAATACAAAGTAAATGTTGCGATTTCCTCCAAAACTATTTGTTTTGAAGCTTGTGTCCATGTCTCTGCCCTAAATCTGCATTTTTTTCTACTCATGATCATTGACTGAATATTTTCTCTTTGCACTGTTACAACCAGCTCACAGGCCTTAACAATGGTGTGTGGTTAGCACCATTGCCTCACAGCAAGAAGGTCCTGGGTTTAAAGCCACTGCCCAGCTGAGGTCAGCAAACTTTGTCCATCTACTCACGTGCATGACAATAACCTGTCATGACAATAAGTCAAAAAATGAAAATAAATAGATAAAATAAATAACAAATATAACTTGATAAGGACATACCTAATAGAGACTATAATCCAGCATATTGGAAACAGTTCAGTGCAGGTCAGAACAGTGTAGCGCAATTATAACAGTGGATATGAAAAAAGATTAAAGTCCCTTAAAAAAGGAGAAATAATGAATAGATGAAACGTGCTGCCAATCAGCTGATCAGTTTGGTCTGAAAGGCAAGCTTATACAGTCATGTCATTATTGCAGTCCCATGGTAGGCACTCTGCTGCCCTCTACTGTCCACAGTGGTACACATTTACTTGAAACACCAAATTTGGAGGACTTGGTGAAACTCATAACACAAAACTGTGAAATCTGTTTGTTCGAATGAATTAAATTAAAAGGATCTTATTTTCACGCTAAACACAACAAATAGCAGGCTAATAGCTTTGGAGGGTGTGAAGACGAGGCCACTGCAGTGCAGCAGCCCCCATGAAGCAGCAGGCCAGAGTAATGTTCCAGGAAAGAGAGTGTGCTCATAAACTCAGATAACATCTCACTCTCCCAGGCTGTGGTGCCAGTGTGCCTTAAGACATGTACGATGATTGCAGCAGTAAAAAGCATGACTATCACCCGTTAGCTCTGAACCTGATAGTCATGGCCCACTTACAGAACAACATCAACACAGGAGAAAGCCACAAACCCGCTCTGCTATTCATGGAAGCAGCAGAGGTGGAACCACAGAACCACAAAATCACTGGTAATGACTGCTAACACCATTTGATTTTACAGCCACTAAAATCAACATCCTCGCCACTTCTGATTCTCCTTATTGCTCCTTTTTTCAGCGTTTGCTTTCATTTTGCTGTATTTGGTCCAGTGTCAGTCTGTTACTTTCACTGTCTGTCTCTGTCTTAATTGACAGAATCTCTTTTTCTGAACATAACAAACCAAGTTCTTTGGTTCAGGTGGGTTTAAAAAACATCACAATGTGTTCAGTGTTGATGATGGGCACTGAAGTGGCTCAGTGTGATGATGGGTTCCCAAAACAGATGTGAAGATCTGAAAAGCAGAAATGAGGTGCAGAAGTTGTTGCTCGGCTCAGTTTCATATTCATGGTGTGGTGAAGTTATTCAGTCCACAGAAACAGTGTTACTCACACTTTGGATCTTACTTCTGTTGTTTCTGTAACCTGCTATGTTTACACCTGCATTTGTGTAGCGTTTGCATGGACACGGTTTGTCAGCTGCCATTTTCTTCTTCTTCTTTTCTTTTTTCATTCTTCTCTTCTTTCTCAGAGAGGCCCACAGCCATTCATGCTCACATTCACACCTACAGTCAATTTAGAAGCAGCAGTTATCCTTATATACATGTCTTTGGACTGGGGGAGGAAGACTGAGTACCTGGAGGGAACCCACACACACACAGGACCAGGAAGAAGAAGATGGGAAACTCCACAGCGGAAGAACTCAGCTGACCATCAGCTTCAAACAAGAAACTGCTGTGTCACTCTCACGGTTTTTTCAGTCCTTATCAATTATTTGGGAGAATGAGGAGAACACAATAAACAGTAGATATAAAAAACTTTGACTATAAAAACATTCACAGAAACCCAAGTATAAACTAGAAGGTCAGTGTTTGCACAGCACAACCTGCAGCTGAATCCAGTGCCACCAATATAACTTTAATTCTACTGTGAACACCCGGCATATATTTTGAAGGTTGCTGCTCAGTAAATGTTAAAATCAATCCTCTACTGGTTGAATGAGTCATGCTTTCAACAAATGCAGACATTTCAGTATTCAGTATAAAACTGGAGAGAAAAAGTGTTTATGACGTGTAGTGGGAATAAAGAATGACTCCTAATAACACGTCTGTGTCATTGTGACCCTGTTTTCTGTAATCACGGAACTGAAAGAGGCAACTTTTAACCCGCCGTTAAACACTCGACTGAAACTATGAAGGAGAAAATAAGTGACTTTTAATGAACTGACTCCATATCAGTATACGTTTATTCATATTTAAATGTTAAATGTAGAATAGAATAGAATAGAATAGAATAGAATAGACCTTTATTGTCATTGTACATGTACAACGAAATTATGGGTGATCCATAAAATAACAAAGAGGAGAAATACATACGATAAAGATGTATTTCTGTATGTAAGTAAATGTATGGTTAGTGTAGACCCGGAAACTGTGTAAGGAAAGGAATAGCATTCAACACAATCAGAACAGAGTGCTGCACATGCAATAACTAACTGTAACAACTGTGGAGGAAGCCACATGGCAAAAAGAGATAAATGCCCAGCATATGGCAGTAATGTCATAAATGCAAAAAATGGAATCACTTCCAGAAATGCTGCAAGTCAGTGTAAATCCCTCTTTTTAAAGGGGATTTAAAAAGAGATCTGTAAACAGTGTTGAGATGCAAGCGCCCAGCAGTGATGAGGAAATGTTCTTTGTGAATGGGGTCAATGTAGACTCTGTGAATCCCTGTTTTCTGTATAGGAATGACATATTCACCACTGTGCATATTAATAGAAAACTAATAGAGCGGCGCTAAATGTAATGACATTCCAGCCGTTCTTTTTGTACAACTGAAACAAGATGGAAAACTGCCATCACAGAAAACCAAACTGGAGGAATATGGAGGTGAGGAAATCAAACAGCTGGCACAGCTAAACGCTCGTGTCACTCTGGAGGCAAGGAATACCCTCTGCAATTCTTTGTAGTGGATCAAGATGTACAACCTCTACTCTAAAATTCAGATGACATTAGACTGCATTGATCAAAGAGATTTAAATAAAGCTCTGAAACGCCTGCATCACCCTATGCGTACCATAGAGGCAGTGGGCGCACAAATGCCTAACTTCACAGTCTTTTAGAATAGAATAGAATAGAATAATCCTTTAATTGTCCCACAAGGGGAAATTTGGATGTATCAGCAGCAAAAACACACATATACGAACAGAGCAGGACACAGAACAGAAGCACAATTTTTACATATTTACATCATGGACAATAGTTACCAGAGCAGAGTACTGTACAGTTGTTTAAATTAGCGTACACATAGTGTGCAAACTGTCCTGTTCTGTTCTGTCCTGGATGTGAAATGCTCCTCTTGGCAGATAACACTTGACTTCAAGTCATCCATGCTTACAAATTTCAACTCTCCATTTGGCAGATTCTGCTTTCTCAGAATGCCATATGGAATCAACTCAGCCAGTGAGGTGTTCCAGAGTGCAGTAGAGCAGATCTTTGCTGGATACCCCTGTGCTGTCATCGTTGACGACATAATCACTGGTGGAAGAGATATGAAAGAGCATTAACAGAATCTCAGAATGGTACTCAACCGTGAAAGGGAAGTCAAACTGGGACTTAACCCCCTAAAGTGCAAATCCTACTCAAAGAAGTCTGTTATGTTGGACATGTTTTCACAGGCAAAGGCTTTAAGCCTGATCCAGCGAAGACCAAAGCAATTAATGAGATGCCCACACGTCACAGCTCCAAATCTAAACTGATCATCAGCCATTAGTCACAATCCTAAACAAGCCCATACAGTCAGCTCCAGCCAGACTGCAGCGCATGATGCTGAGACTGCAAAAGTACAACTTCCAGATGGTGTACACAAAAGGCTTGCAGATGGCTGAACAGTCCTGTCAGCTTGCTGGCAGTTCTTACATTAGATGATCTGGGAGAGTTTGCAAGCCAAAACTCCATGTATGAACACTAAGGCGTAGAAGATGGACTGTTTAAAAAATGCTATTGCTATTCATGGAAACTACATGTAACTTAATGATGACAAAGTGAAATGCTGATTATGTTCTTACCAGTGAAAGAGTTCCAGGTTTGAAGTGAATGATTATTTTCAAGCTATAATGCTATAAACTAGAATCTATTGTTAATGCATTATGCTGAAGATGTCGTTAGTCATTTATACAATCCTAAGCCAAAGAAAGAACATCTCACTAGTGTTATTGTAAAACGGGGGTTTCCCATACCTGTTCGAAGCAAATAGTGCACTGCGCATGCACCAGTAAAAATGTCTCCCCAGCCCTGAGTCATGCTGTTTGCATGTAATGTCTCCTCTGTTACAGTAAATGCTTACAAAGAATCACGAATCCAGCGTCTTTACTAAACATCAAACAGTTAGAATAACAATATTAAGAATCAGTCAAATATAATGATGCGGTGAATTTAATGGCTTTATAAAAGCCCAGAACATTGTTTAGTGAAATTACTTAATACGTAATTTTAAAAATGTATTGTGAAAGCATCAGACTTCCGGTTCAATCCGAAAGTAAAGGTGGATTCATTGTGGGAAGGGCGATAAACTAGTGCAAGGTGAAGGAGGTCTGTTCATCTGTTTTCTTCCTCTCGGTCACTTTAATCTGGTTCTTCGGTCTGTCAGATTAAACTGGAGTCGTCCAGGAGGATGAGGATAACCGTGCTGCTTGTCTCCCTCCTGCTCGGTAACATCACCTTTATTCCTCTTTCTGTTTCTGTCAGTTTGATCAGTCAACAGTTGAAATACTCACTTGGCGCACACACGCACCGGGTGTGGCGATTCTTCACGTCCAGTTGACGTTATTTCACCACAGTAACAACTTAAGATTACTCAGATATAACTTGTTAAAATGCCAGTATGAAGTTAAGAACATGAAGTCGTCTGTGTGAGCATCTGTATCAGTTCTTAATCGCTGCTTTCGGCTCCCTCCCGTGTGCGTGTTTTCTTACGTTTTTCATTCTTTCCTCAATACCTCTCTGTCTCTGTCATCCTTCTCCCTCACTTACAGTTGGGTAAATATTTAAATTCCACCGCTTTTCACAGAGATATCAACACAGATATAACTAATAGCTCAGGTGGAAGCAGGACTCGCGCAGGGCTGCTCTGCGTTCAAATATGGGTTGTTTACTTGCGCAGAGTGCAGAAGAACAAAACATGATCTGCGTCGGACACATCCGCATTACACAGTAACTGTGTCATTTGGGTAAATACGCACATACACATGCCAATGTACTGGTATTGTGCAGTGTCATATTGGGTATTTATTAAAGTCGGTAGCCTATTATGTACTGAAAGAGTACACATTAATGTAAGACACGTCCGAGTCCTATTAATTGTTGCATTTTGACAGACATTTCAGTTTTGTATAGTGCAGGTCTGAGAGAAGAAGAAATATACACTACCTGAAAGTAAGATGTGGTGTTGTAGAGCTGACTGCATTTGTGTTTATTATGGACTTTTTGGTTATTTTTTGTTAGCATGACTAAAATCCTGCCAATCCACTGCTTGATTGCGTGCATGCATTTTGTACTGGGTTTCCCCTGCCGCTGTGAAACTGGCTACCCCAGGTCATCAATAAGCATCAATGCTGTTGAAACCTGTCCTACTGAATTGTACTTTGCTTCTCTTACTTGACAGATGTTGATGATGTATGTGCAGTGACACATTTATTAGGCTACTTGAAAATATATTTCATTAAATTACAATGCATGTGGAACATTATGATATTAGGCAGAAGACTTGGTCCTGAACAGACTGTGTTCTCTATATGTTAGTATAAAGCATAGCATTAGTTTATTAATGTTTATTAAATTAATTGTATTTATATTTATAATCAATAACTAACATTTCTGTTCATCTAAAGGTCACAAAAGAAAATGCATGAACATCAGAGAATCGCTGTATATTGACTAACAGTACTTACTGTCATGTCACCCTGAGGCTCTGAGGCAGGAAATTTCCTTATTTTACTCGATTTACACACCCTGTGCTCCCCCTGCATGTTTTTACATGTGCTGACAGAGTTTTCACACAGTGTGTATACCTCTGAGGATTTAAACTATAGTTATATTGAATAAGTGACATTGTCATGGTCCTCCATCTTTGAGTTATGGACCTAAGAGTTCTGTTTGCTGTTGACTAATTCCTGCTTGATTCATAGTTTGTATATTGTTATGTTTTTTCAGTTTTGTTTTTAGTAGATATTTTCTAGCTTATTTCTATAGGTTCTGTCTTAGTTTTGTAATCTAGTTTTGCAATTCTGGTTCAGTTCAGCTGTATCTACTTTTCCACTTGTTTTTTAAACATTAAAATAATTCATTTAAATTATGTCCTATTTATACACTACTAGTTTAGAACAACAGTCACCTCAAGGAGCTTAATATTGTAAAGAACCTACAGTATTAGAATCAAAACCTCAACAGTCAGATGATCCCCTATGACCAGCACTTAATGACTGTGTGAAGGAAGAAAAACAACAACAAAAAAGGGAGAGAAAAGACAAAGGGTAATGATATCCTGTAGTGGTGTATAAATGCACGGGGAATGAAAAAAATGGGAAAGGAGAAAAAATGCATTATGGGAAGCCTCCAGCAGCCTGAGCTCATAACTAAGGAATGATTCATTGTCACCTGATCCACCCCTAACTATGACAAAACTCAGATCTTCTTTCAGAAACTGATCTCCAGTCTGTTTTTTAGCCTCAGGAACTCAGTACAGAAGTTCACCCACTACTGTTTTCTTTTTGTAGTTTCTTAAATTTCAGAATAGAAACAGGACAGCTGGACTTTCTTTTCATGTGTTTGCACAATTGAGCTACAGATAATTCTACACCGGCTCACATTGTTTGTTTAGTATGGAACTCAGACTGATTTAACCTCTTTCTGCGTCCTCAGTTTCCCAGTATGCCTCAGGAGTTGAGGTGTATGAGGGGGAGGAGTCTGTCCTTCTGCTCTGCCAGCTTCCCGTTCCAGCTGAAGAGGGTGTAGTTGTGTGGGGACGCGATGACCTGAATCCTTCAATCATCCATGTTCGTACAGAGGAAGGTGATTATTTTATAGAGCAAAATAAACAATACATCAACCGAACATCTATTCAGAAGGACGCCCTGAAGACCGGCGACCTCAGCCTCACTCTGAGAAAACCTACATTTTCTGACAGCGGACTCTACACCTGCAGCGTACGCAAGCATGGACAAAAACAGAACCAGACTGAAGTGCAACTAAAGGTCAAAGGTCAGTGCTGTAGATTCTCCTTAGAGAGTGACCAGAGAGAAAAGTGACCATCCAACATTACAAAGATGAAAGGCTTTCAGGAACGGTCAACATAACCAGAGAAGATCAAAGGCTACGTTCACACTGCAGGTCTTAATGCTCAATTCCGATTTTTTGATCAAATCTAATTTTTTTTGTCTGCTTGTTCACACTACAAATAAAATGTGACAGCAAACGCGCTCTAGTGTGAACCATTCACGGCCCTCAATGCGCAAAAGAAGACGTCACACACAACCCGCTCTGTTTAGATCCAGACCAAACAGTATTGTTTGACTGATGGCCTTAATATAAAGACTTGTTTCGGACTTTACGTTTCCCAATTTTGCTTTAAGTTATAAAGTTATTTTGTTATTTACATATGGCCTAATAATTATCCTTATTGCTGTTTTAGAGAGGAGCGGTGCTTCAAAGGATAGTTGCAGATTTCTGTCAGAATCTGCAGATTATACAGTACAAATAAAATGTTCACATTTCTCCAACGTTGTCTTCCCAACAGTTTCACTAACAGCTACACTGGATGGCCAGGAAGCGTTCACGATGTCTTGCCAGGCGCTGATAATTGGCGTCTGTCTTGTGTCAGTGATGTAAAAGGCAGATTTAATGCGACATGACCATTCAAACAGCAGTCGCTTTCTAAAACATCAGATATGTATCGGATTCAGTACCACATACGAAAGTGACCCAGATCGGATTTGAAAATATCAGATTTGTGCTGTTCAAACTGTCATACCATGATCGGATATGGGTCGCATAGGGTCAGAAAAGTCGGATTTGATGCGCTTTTGCCTGCAGTGTGAACCTAGCCAAAGTCAGACTTCTGTTTAAAAACGATAAACCAACATATAACTGTGATTTCATCAGCAGAAATCATTATTAAAACAATCAAAATAAGATTTAAAAATCTTAAATCCATTTGAAGCAGATGTCATACTAGAACTCATTTCAATTAGCATTGTTATTAACAATTAATTTATATTAATTATAAATGAATTCTTCAAAACATTCAGCATCATGTTCAGGTTGTGTTTGTGTTCATTACAGAGCGTCCGCCTCCTCCTCCAATCTGGCCCAAAGTTCTCCCAGCCGTCCTGGTTCCGGTGCTTGTCCTGGCTATTGGCATTAGTGTTTTCATGTGTCTTGTATATCAAAGGATGAAGAAAACAGCAGGTGGGTGTAGTAGTGTGTGAGTGGGTGGGTGGCCCTTTATAGATCACCATAGTAACAAATACTGAATACCTGGCCTGCTCCTAAAGGAGCGGTGCTTGCAGTTTCAGTTTCACATTTGATGTCACTGAGCTAAGTTTCTACAGAAGCCCCAACTACTACATGTTCTGACTGGATATAAAAAATAAGATAATTTTTTTTCTATTTTCCCCAGAAATACTTTTGGAAAAGTATTATTGATAACTTGACAGAGTAAACCTATAACACACCTGTCTCTGTTGGACAGGTGTGTTATAAAGATGTGTGGTATGAATCTGTATCTGTCCTCCTGGCAGCAGAGCTGAATCAGCCTGAGCAGCAATCCTTCTGCCTGTCCAGCAGCGGTGTGTGGTGACACTTATAGGAAGACTACCAGAAATGATGCTTTCTGCACTTCTTCTTGGCTTCAGAATTGTAAAATATTATTACCTTTATAGTTGTCATGTAATTATTTTTTTAATTTTGATTTATTTAAAACCATTTCTTTCAGAAAAGTAACAATAAAACACCATGAAAACACCCCAATACACATAAAATTGTATAAAAAGGACATCAATTATCAAAAGTAAATGTACTATGGCTTAAACTCTGTACATTCATGGAAATAAGTGATTCCTAATAGATGTTTTTTTGAAAGATGGAGCCTGCATCTGTTCAACTTACCAGTTTTATTAAACAGTGTTGCTGAGATGGTAACAGAGAAGTGAAAGAGCCAAACGCAGGTTGCCTCAAACACTTCTCCTCCATCAGGCTCCCAGTAAAGACCCAAAACATGTGTGTCCAATCAACCAGAAAAAAGCTAATGACCTCTCAATGTCATTAAATCACATTTCTCTCAATGAAGACCCCCAATGCAGGATTTAAACCTCATGTTAAAAGAACAAAAAGAAATGTATTGTAACCTTTATTAAAGTCAAATTCAAAGAGCATTGAAATCCAAAAAGCCAAAAGAAGTCCAAAAGAACATGAGGGTAAAAAAAAAAAACAATGAACAAAACAAGGATAAGAAACCTGAGGAGGACAATACAGAAACTCTGACAAAAGACAAAGGTATGCTGGAGCTATGTATACATACAGATACAATGAGGACTAATTAGGGTAAAGTGGAAACACCTGAGTGGAGTTTGTATATTCTTGTTGTGCTATCTGAGTTCTCTGTGTGGATATTCCTGGCATCTCAAACCTGCCAAATGAAAAATTAAAGGCAACCACTTGTGAGTCAGAGAATATCCAGAAGTAGCTTCGTCTCATTTCTAATGTTTTTAAATCAGTGTTGATGTCTTGTGCAGTTTCCTCTTTCTATACCTCTGTGAAACCTCTCAATTATCTTTTGTCTGAATAGTGGAACACAAAATAACTTGACTTAATGACAATTATTCCTCAATCAGTCTCCAAAAGTTGATTCTGTTCATCTGGACGTAGCGTTTTGTGGGAGAAACGTTTCGTCACTCGTCCAAGTGACTTCTTCAGTCTCAGCCGACTGCAGGTTTCCCCAAATCTTATAAACAGTACATTTGCATAATGACTGAAACCAGCCCACTGAAGGAACAATGGGCTGTGAGGTCAGTTCCTTAATCATAATCATGCAAATTCTCATGACTTGCAGCCATTCCCCAACTCTCTGTGAATAGTACTCATGGCCATTGATCAGTGGTCTTTGATCAGTGGGTTTTGGTCAGTGGTTGTTGATCAATGGTCGTTATGCAACTGTACTGTTTATAAGATTGGGGAAACCTGCAGTCAGCCTAGACTGAAGAAGTCACTTGGACGAGTGACGAAACGTTTCTCCCACAAAACGCTACGTCCAGATGAACCGAATCAACTTTTGGAGATTTACTTTCCTAGATGATTGAGAATGCATCAAGACATTCCTCAATCAGATTTTTAAAAACATTTTGAACACTGATTTTCGTCTCAACTATACTTCAAATGTTTGTTTTTAATGTGATTTACAGTTTCTGTTTGGCACAGCTCATGTTCTGCTCTGTTCCCTCAGTCTGCCAGCTCAAAGTTGTTGATGTCACAGAGGGGGCAGAGTCTGTCCTGCTACCCTTCATATCCAAAAAACTGAAGAATACGGAGACCACCAAAGTGGAGTGGAAACATATCCAAGAAGACGAAATGAAGGTCGTGCATGAGAAGAATGGGAAAAATCCAGACGTGTCTCACACAGGCCGCACAGAGATGAAGAAAGATCCATGGAAGACAGGAAACGCCAGCCTAACTTTGTCAAGACCTCGCTCTGAAGATGGAGGTGTTTACATATGCACCATGTATGACACGCATGGAAAGGCCCTGAAACAGAAAGTAGTGGCACTCTGGGTCAAAGGTCAGTATTAGAGGATGTGAGCTTGTAAGAACCTGATGATGTCTTAGTGTGTTAACTTGCTTTGTTTCAAAGAAACATATACAGTCACATTGAAGCATATTACTGAGTTGTCTATGAAGGTCTGTTTTCACATAAAAAAAACTTTGAAGAACTGATGAGTTATACAGGAAATGAACAGCAGTGTGAGAGACATCAAGAATCTTAGAACCTGTGTAGTAAACTACAAAAGTGGCAAGTGACAGCAGTTGTGAGCTGTGTTGATGCAACAGGCAGTTACATTTGTAGGGAAGAGCACATCAGGTTACAAAATGGGTTACCTCATAGCATTTCAGAATGGTTTGCAGTTGCAATTGTGCAGATTTCCCACTGAAGCATTAATCTCCAGTAATAGTGAAGAAATGGGAAGAGTTTATTACAGATGAAATCATAGAGAATAAAACTACAGTCCTAAGTTATAACTATATTTTTTAGTACAAAGTAATTGTTTTCAGCAGAGATGTTTTCAGGAAACAGGAAAAATAGCTCTGAATGTGAGTGTCTATTATCCTCTGTCCTTCATACTAACTGTACACAGTCATTTTGATCTTGGTCTTGGTCAGGACTCCGATCTGACCTGATGCTGTGTTTCTCCTTTACAGAGGGCTGGCTGAAAACCATCAGAAGCTTCTTCCCGTGTGCCAGACAGAACAATTATGTCATCTGAATCAAAAGGCAAAGGTGAATCTGTTCACTGTTCAGTCGATGTGATTTATCTCCTGACAAAGCTTTTCCAAATGAAACTCACAGTAATTAGTGTCATTACCAAATGAAAAGTCACATTGACAAATATGTAAAACTACTGTGTTTGTGAGCTCTCAAATGTCTGTTTCAGTCAGTTTGAACACTTGACACATGCACTCAGCACAACCTGAACTAATATTCAGATTGTCTGTGCACACTTTAAACTAAAGTTATGCATAGAGAGGTGAGAGCAGTAAAGTGTTTTTTAGTACATTTTTAAATACATTTAAGATTTATTTCATTTATTTGGGAATAAAATAGAAAAATTCCAAAAATGTTAGCTATCTAACATTTACAAAGGTAAACAGTTACTTTGATGACAGATGTCTGTACTAACTGATACTGTAGTATTTAACTATTTTAACTTTGATTTGGATTTACTGAAGGTTACCTGTGGGGTTCAACAGGGTTCAGTGCTGGACCCCAAACAGTTTATACTGCACATGCATGAATCGTATCTAAATTACTAAAACTTTATTTGCTGTAATGTATCATCAGTTATAGTCATTTATTTTTCTCTGGGAAAAGTTTAGAACAGTGCCTGAATGCAGTGGAAAAAAACATGTTGTGACAGATACATCATCACTAAATTACAGCAAAATAAAATGTATAATAATTAGTAACTAGTCAATAGTAGCTGTTATAAATTATTATGAGTGTGTACCACTATGTAAGTTTTAAAAACATGGTGCTAAAAAATATGAAAGTGAATCAAAACTTTCATTGTTCATAAAAAAGTATATTTTTGTGTGTGTTTATTTCTGTATGTTTGTTGTTATTTATTCTTTCAAAATTATTTTACTTTTTTTATTATGTTTTCCTTTGGTCTTAGTTTCGTTTATTTAGGATATACTGCATGTGAAAAGTGTAGTTGGAACATGCTGTAGCTTCAGCTTTCAGCTTTAAGACTATAATCTCCAGTTCAGTTAATTTTTTGTCATTTATTTATTGGTATAGCATCTCTTGGTTGTTTTTGTTAGTTAGGGTACTCTTTGTATAACAGATGTTTGAAGCTGTTCTGGAGTTTCAGAGCTGTTGTAGATCATACATAAATTATGCTTGTGTGTGTTCAGACTGTTTGTCAATGGGGAGACTCTCAGGGAAACATACAAATTGGACTCTGCTTTCTATAGAGAGTCCAATTTGTATGTCCAATTTGTACAACTCCTGAAACTCAGGACTGTGCACTGTTGCACTGTGCTGTTGTGGATCTAGAGAAAACATGTGCTAACTGAGGAACTAATGAATGAGGAAGTAAGGAGTGTCAGAAAAGTATGTGCCTGTCTGAGCCTGCAAAACATTGAATTTGAAACCAGGGTTGTACCTTTATCTGTTGTCAGGTACAATGCAGTGCTCTCTGCCGATGCTAGCACACATTAGGTCTTGGTGTGGATTTTATTGTCATTCCTTGAAAAGAGAACTGGTAGAGTTCCTTCTTTCATTTTTCAGCAGTCACAACAAAGTAACTAAAAGTGCCTGTTACAAGTATTTTTTGTAGAGCTGAAGTTGTCCCTGTTGATTCTGCATATTTGTGCCATAACAGTGATATAAACAGGAAATTATTGAAACCAACTCTGTGAATTCAATGAGAGGAACTGTTACAGAAAAAAACAATAACAATGTAATGTTTACTTTATC
This sequence comes from Pelmatolapia mariae, assembly GCF_036321145.2. Lineage (NCBI taxonomy): Eukaryota > Metazoa > Chordata > Actinopteri > Cichliformes > Cichlidae > Pelmatolapia > Pelmatolapia mariae. Next base: position 22,407,321 of record NC_086243.1, read on the forward strand.
TCATCTCTCTTTAATCCTAAGTCTGCTCATCCTCACTTACTAGCTAGCTTTTTTTGCTATCAGCTGTGGCATGATACTTAAACTGAAACAGTAACGTGTATCCCAGACATTGACATATCCCATCTTGTGCACAGTGTATTCCATTTTTAATGGAATATCTTTTGAGGACAACCAAACTCTATTACCAGAGTCATAGGTACAGGCCATGGTCCTAAGGTGATGTTTGCTTTGGTCTGCAGTCCTGAGTAGAGCTATTCAAGTATCAACACTACCATAGACCAGTGTCTATGGTAGTGTTGAAGATGATGCTGCACTTGGGAATCCCATTTACTAGTTAAACTCTGATTAGTTTAGACAGTGATTGAAAAAAGGCACAAGAATATGGAATTTTACAAAAAACTGTGAAAACCCCACTCCTGTCCCTGCATCAGATGCATCTAGTTCTTCATTAAATTCACATGGGCTCTTGTTGACCTTTAAGTAAAAATATGTAACACAACACTGCAAAAGTGCTTGCAGTAGTGACGTCGGAACCGGGACCAGGACCTTGAATTTTCATGCAACGTGGTGTGTATTGTGCTCTTATTGGTTTTCAGCTAATAGCTCCTTGAGAATAACATTTTAGGTGCAAAAAATATTTTATGTCAGTCCAGTTGTATTGTTAGTTTTTGCAATATAGATTCAGAAATGGGAACAAATTGTGTACTTTTGCAACATGCTGCCATTGTAGTAAAGTGCCTAAAGATACAGATTTGCTAAGTTGATTCACAGGTCAGTGTTAAGTGGCTTAACGAACAAACAAAAAACATAATTCTGAAAGCAGTCAGGTACAATAACTGGATTGAAAGTGCACGGAAATGCCAATATAAGGCCATGCATTCATTTCCAAGGCAATGAAAGAGCTTCACAGAGCCGAGAGAACTATTGCTTCAAACTACTTTATAAAACTATATGACAGTCTTTCTCCTGGGTAGCAAAATATGAAGAAATAAGTGTGATTTAAGACTCTTGCACAATGTTTATTTACAACAATCTCTATATACTCTTTTAATACAGAATATCCTCAACTGTACAAGTTATCTTTTGTACGAAATGTTCTGATTGTACTCTGTGACCATAGTGGGTAGATCATTTCTGTTTGTACTTCTTCTTGGTCAAAAGCCTTTCAGACTCTGTATTACTCTGTACTGATTGACCCCTTTGCAAAGGAAAATAAAACCTCACAAAGACAACTTGTTTGTGCGCATTTCAATTTATTTTAGATTTCCTGAACAAGGTTAAGATTTTCCTTCACCTTTAATAATTTAATTTAAAATAAAAAAAATTATAAAAAAATATTTCAAAATAAATTATTAATCCATTAATAAATGCTTGATTAAACTTTCTATTAAAATCCCGTTTTTAAAGAAGAAATGTTCATAATTTTGTTTTAAAATACATTTTAAAAATAGCAACGTAAGTAAATTATTTCAAAAATCAAAGATTTATTTTAAAATGGTGATTCCACTCCTCATTTTCAAAATTATTTCCTTATTTTGCTCTTCGAATAGCAATTATATTATTATATATAACTATTACATACCTATTACTACATAACTAATATAACTATCACCTCAGCTCAGGACTGCCAATTGAATTGACATGAGTTCCCATTGATATGAATTCCCATTGTTTAAACATCAGCACAAAAACCTAAGCCTTGACCTGAGTCTCTTTCCAACAGTGCCACACATCGCCAACAGCTCCACGTTTTCTCCCTCTGTACCTGTATAGTTCCTGCCTGCAGCACCAAAAGAAAGCAAGCAACGTCTGCCTTGCCCTAGCAGTACCTGTACCTATCCTCCTCTATAGTTCCACTTATCATAAACTCATCATCGTATTCTTATCGTATCTTTGGTAAATTCTGTTTTTTAGGGTGCTGAATCCAAAAATTATCCCAATTTACCTCCGTCACTTACAATTTTCATTTGCAAAACATGAGGAGTTAAACGCTTAATTAAACTAAAAAGTCTCGACCTTACTTTTAAAAATTTGTTTAAAATTTAAAAAAAAAAAGTTTTGAAAGAAAACCTGACATGATGGAGTTTTAAAAATATTTTCAGGTTTCAGTGAGTAAAAAACGATAAGAAATTCAATCAAAAAAAAAAAAAATCCTACGCAGTTCTTTGGTTTAAAACCTGTGTTATCAGCCATTATTATCAACTGAGTGAGTGAGCACATGTGAGCCTTTATGCATTTAAATAGCAGTATTTCACATACCATTGACAGACGGAAGAAGTAATAGTTCCTACCAACTTTTTAGACACTCCCAACTTTTTAAAACATCAACATTTTAATATGAGAATCAATTCTAGAACATAAATATCTGGTATTGGAGGAAGTGATATTTCAGTATTAATCCGCACACCACTGCCAATCAGAGAGATGGCATTGCTAATCTGTTAGCTAGCATAGGAGCTAATCCGGTAGTTAATCTAAAAGCCAGTTCATTCGCCAATTCAAAAAAAAAGATTTTAGAAAATCTGTTATTTAATTGGTAATTTGAAAATGTTATTGTATGAAATTAGGTTTTTATTCAGGGTATTTAATTTACTATTTAGTAATAATAGGTACAGATATTTCATTTTGAAATACTTATTTGTTTGTTGTTTATAGTTTTAATTAAATAATTGTACAACACATTTATTTAGTGATGTTTAAATATATAACATAATTAAAACATAAATTCTTAAATGAATTCAAAAGTCATTATTGAGATACAAAGTTTTTATTTTGATGCATGTGGTAGGTATTAGTGGTGCAACGGATCACGGTTGATCCAAAATCCGAACCGATCCCACTCCACGGTTCGGTACGCACGTGATCTGAAGATTCGAAAAAGAAAAAAAAAGTATGTGTATGGTGCGCGTGGTCAGTCTGTCAAGCGGTAGTTATGGTCAGCGCTAGCGGTCCAAGTGGTGGAGCAGAGGAGTTTGCAGCATTTAAGCAGCACTTTGTTGCCCAGTCCGACCGGGCTAAAGCTATTACAAAAGCTAATGGGGTGTTTAGCTGCAGACGGGAGGCCGTCATCTGTTGTGCAAAACAAGGGGTTTAAACTGTGATGAACGTGCTTGAGCCACGCTATGATATCTCGTTGCGCGTCCACTTCAGTGTGACAAGATTGTTTCGAGCATGTATAAGCAGGAGAAGTTTAAAGTTATGGCTGAACTGTCCCAGGCATCTTCTGTGCTCTAACTACAAAAGGGTGGACCTCCAGGGCAACGGAAAGCCACGTGACCGTGACTGCTTGTTATATCACAGCGGAGTGGTAGATACAAAGCCCTGCACTGCCCTATAGATTACATTAGATTAGATGAAACTTTATTTATCCCTCGGGTGGGTTCCTCCGGGAAATTCAGTTTCCAGTAGCACAGCACCGACAGAAGTTGCAACTATAAAATGTATATCTTGGCCCCAAGATATACATTCGTATATCGTATATGTTCGTAATTTTGGTTCAAGTGAATTGATAAACTTTTTGAAGGCAATTGACTCACACAGTTGTGTAGATATCCCAGTCCCGTTGTCTCGGGATGCATCACGCTGCCTTGCCTGGGGTTAGCTTCTGTTTCTGGGGATGAGGGTTGAGTGTGCTCCCTTATCTTCTCAAGGCAAGCTAGGTTAGCCTTCTTGTGTGAGTTTTTCAAGTGCACTTTAAGGTTTGTGGGATTTTTTCCCTTAGAAACATCCCTTATAATTTGTCTCTTTCCACTACAAGACACTTGCTTTATCCAAAACACAGTCATATTCAAAGTAATCCCAAATTGGACTCTAGCGCTTTCTTCCGACTTTTCCTGACATGATTCTGCGCGTGGCGGGAGCAGCACCACAGACGACTTGACTAACGTACTGCCACCTGCTGGCATAATGAGACACAGCAAGAAAAAAACCTGGAAACTAAACTTCATTTTCACCCTTGACTGTTGTATGACACACACACATCAATGAAAACTAAACACATTTTTGCTATAAATTCAGTTAATTTTAGTTAGTTTTGTGAACACTGGTTACAGTTTTAGTTAGTTTTCCTTTTTTCGTAAAGTCTCGTTTTTATTTTTATTTCCGTTAACGAAAATGTTTTTTCACTTCTAGTTTTCGTTATTTCGTTAGTTTTCGTTAACGATAATAACCTTGGTAATAAGTTACAAATAGTTTTCCTTATTAATTAACTCTAAAATATCAGTAAAAACCTAAATGATAAAGATGCCAGAAGAATTTGCTTTCCTTCACTGTCATTATTTTTGTTTGTTTATTTTGTTATTAAAAGTCGTTACTCACACACTGTTTTCTCGTGAAAGTGTGATTCAGTATTTTGATACCGGTTTTGTAATTTTGCTGGGAAAATGCCTACTGGGTTTATTTACCAGATAGTTTTTCACATTCTGAAACTGAATACAGGAGATGTGTGTTTTGCCTCTATGAAAGCACTGAAGAGGACACTCAGATAGTCTATTGACAGTTTATGAATTCAAATTGCTCTGAGAGTAATCAGTCATGTAGTCTGAGAAAAACTTTATTACAGCATTCTGTGAGTCTTTGTGTTCTCTTTGTGCTGCGGCTTAAAGAAAAAAAGGTGAATTAGAAATATCAATTTATCTGATTTTGCAAAACATGAGGATTTTTTCCAAAACAGACAGAACATTTTTTGTTGCTATTTTTAACAGCATTTCTAACTATTCTGTTATGTTATACAATGTACTATATTCAGATATTACAAAACTCACTAAGTAACTAGTCACAAAGTCACTGAAATAGAAACTAAGCAAAAACAGCACAAAGCCTGTCTTAATTTTACAGTTAACATTGAGCTACAATGGCAAAGCAAGCAGTTAGGATTTAACTTTTTCTGTAATGTACAGTCTGAAAAAACAAAACAACAAAACAAAACCCTTTGCTTATTGCTTTTTAAAGCAATAATCAAACTCACATGCGTCATCATAACCAACTGGTCTGTAGTATTGCCCTCCATTATACACATATACGTATCGGCCACGAATAACACATTTATATAAATCATCAAACGAGGAGGCAGGATTTAAGGACATTTGCATCATCTAAAGCAGGAGCCCATGTTACTCTCCTTTGGTGCTTGGTTCCCCATTCTTGATTGTGTATTTAGCAGTAATATGTTTGTTTCTGAAAAATGAAAAATAGATTACAACGATGTTTAACATAACAGCTGTTTAAAACTTTATCAAATGCTGCACTGAGATCATTGGGGCCAGAACAAGCAGAGAGATGAATATAAATTTATATATTATTATTATATGATATATTATAATATAATATAATAATATATATAATTATTATAATATAATAATATATATAATAATATAATTATATATTATATTATTATATATTATTTATTTATAAATATATAAATAAATAAAGTGATAAAGTAGGCTAAATTGCTATCATTGAAATTATTTAAGCTTTAAGAGGAAAAAATAAAAATAAGTAAATAGCAGCTCATATCCCATTTCTGCTTCAACTGCCAACTAAGCTCATCTAAAAGATGAAGCTAAAGCATCCATCCAAGAAAAGGTAAGCACTTTAACTACAATAACTTCATCTGAAAAGTGCTGAATAAAGAATAAATGAAGAATTTGAAGAAAGGCTTCTTACCTCCAAAATAGAGCAGATGACATGCTTTGGTCTTTCAAACAGCGCCTTATAACAAGAACCAACCCCTCCTCTTTGTGACTCAGTATGTCACTCATGTAAATCAGCAGTAGAAAATTTATACCATTAATGGAAATAAGAAGGTGAAAATTGATAACATTACCAGAAATGAGCAGAAGTAGATTAATAACATCGAGAACATTGCAAAGTAATGCAAATTGCATTATTACATCGTTATCATGGTTCAACTGTGAAAACTGCACCATAGTCAGCCAAATGTGGACTTTATTTCCACAGCCAATGGTGGTTGAGCCGTGAAAGTAAAACCAAAAATTTGAACCAAAGTGTACCTGGTAAAGATATAATATCATACAGCTACACAGTATCCACTACAAATTGACCAGCATTAGTGGATGCTTTTTAAAGAAATATTTTTATTATTCTTTACGTTTATGTAAAAACCAAATTACATTACAAAATTCTTTAGAAATTGCTAATATATACAAAAATGTCTTGGTTATTTCTGAGTGGAATCAGTCATGTCACTGTAATATGAATCACAATCACTACTGCAGATAAGCTATAATATCTGAATGAATGAACAAAAATAGATACATTCATTTTTATTGATGATAATTCAGGAACTAATAATATATCCAACAACACAAAGGTTGTGTGACGGCAATGAAAACTGCTGCAGAATCAGTATGGAAGTAGCTGTTATTATGGAACTTGTTTCCTCCCTCACTGCTTTTTCCATGCAAAGAGCGGTGTTTCCAATTCTGTGAAATGTCAGAATTTATTTTTATCTTTAAGGTTCATGTATCCCATTATTTTATGTTGCTTTGTGGTGTGTGGCACAGATTTGTGTTTTGTCCTTTGCTGCATACCGATTTGCATTTTATTATATACACAGAGAAGCCTTCTTTTTTGAGGAATGTGTGAGGAGGGATGGTCCACCTGGATTGGTGATGGCACCAGAAGGTACAAATCTTTAAGGCTGACTCTCCTATACCAAAAGAGGGCCATAAATTCTGGTGTTAGGAAATGGTCTTCCAATTCTTCCCTCTTCTTTAACTCTACAGCCCTAAGCAAAAGGCAGTCGGTGGTTGCCATGGTAATGCAAGTGTTACCTGTAAAAGGGCCATCTCTATATACCAACAATAAAAGTGTTTGCTGCCTGGGTGTGGTGCTCTTTGTTTGTTTTGGTCTCCTGAGTGAGCTAAGAGACACGGCTACCGTTTTTAACTTGAACCTTGAACTGATTAATACATTTAAGAAAATAGACTTTGAGCATATTTGTCTTCTCTCTGATAAAAATACCCAACAGGAAATGAGGCAGCTTGACCTGCAACAAGTAACCCATAGCAATGGTTTGCATCACCCACAGAGAGTTACAGTTCATTCATGTAAACCAGCTAGTAATACATACACATCAAGTGGGTGCAACCTGGTGAATCTGAAGAGAGCAAGAATACTTTATGGTTGAAAAATTCACCAAGTAACGTTATCTTTGCTGAAATGCTCCCCATCATCCAAACTGTGTGGTGTTCATGAGGTCTGTCTCATAAACCCCACATCAATCTCTCCAGCTAATCAGCAGCCCTCCAGCAAATCATCCGCTGCACAGGGACATCTCAACATTTAACCTGTAATATACATATTTTTCCTTGCATTACATAATTAATCATTACATTATTTACCTGCATTATATCAATATCTATATTTACATAATGTCCCAGCTTAATTTATAGCTACATGCTATAATTATGCTACTAATTCTTTCACTGTACATCTTTCTGGCTTTTATGATACAAAGATAGCATTTTTTTTTTTTTTGTATCTTATTAGCTCCCTCTGTCTAGCTCTTGCAGAATAACTCCAGCTGCCACCAGAAAAGAATGATAAATAGGCATTGCTTAGATCTAAATACAAGAGATGTGTGTTTTGCCTTTCTGAACACTAGAGGTCACTCAGGTACTCTGTGAAGTTCATGAATTCAGAAGCCTATGAGAGTGATTGTTAATGTTCTCTAAGAAACACATTGCTTTTTATGTGCTCTTTATGCTCTGGCTGGGGAGTGAGAACATATGTGATCAATTTCAGCTTCTCATATAATTGAACATGAGTCAAAAGTTGGTAACTGTCAGCATTGGTTTTGATTATTTTAAAAAACAAAAAAATCTTATATCACCATACAAAAAATATTATGTTTCTGAGTTGACAAACCATGAGCTTTTTTACATAATTCGAACAACATTCAAAATTGTTTTATATCCTACATAATGTGCCATATTACAAAATTATTAAAGCATAAAAAATAAACAAAATAAAAACAGTTAAAAAAAACTGCCTGAAATTTACTATTGAAATTATGCTAGTATGGCTAAACAAGCAGTTAGGATGTTTTTCTGTGATGACCATCCTGAATAGGAAAATAGTCGTTATTAGTCACGACACAGAGAGCCCTATTGATGATGATCAGCCAGGTGGAAGATCTCCACAGTGTCCTGTGTGATCTGCTTGTAAGTCACATTCTCAAACCTCACAAACTGAAAACACAAATCCATTCAAATGAATGCCACTCTAAGCACCTCCATTCCCTTTTATTAAGAATCACACATAAGTTATGTATACGTGATTTATTTCAATGTCATTTTAAATGTGGTCAGTGTTGGGGAGTAACGGAATACATGTACCGCCGTTATGTATTTAAAATACAAAATATGAGTAACTGTATTCTGTTACAGTTACCGTTTAAAAAGTTGGTATTTAGAATACAGTTACTTTGTTGAAATAAATGGATTACACGGCGGTACTTTCCTGTTTCATATTGTCGCGGGTCAGGACTGTTTGGGTTTGTTTGACAGCTACGTTCTGTTATTCCAGGCGGCAGCGTTACGGTTGCCATGGTTACAGGGTGACGCTCTCTCTCTGCGTGTTTCCTGGGTGAGAGAGCGCCTTTTTGTTGTTGTTGTTGTTGTGCTAAGCTAATAGGCAGAATGCTACAGGTATAGCTCTAAAGAATGTAGCATCATGGGCAGTGTAGTCCGTGCTGCAGGGAGAATGGACTGCCACACTCGTTATGTGTCTGTGAGCGCGACGAGGGAGAAAAAGGCAAGCTGTCACGGAGCAAAAACGGGAGCTGGAAGCATGTAAATATAATAATAACCACTGCAGCCAAGAAGAGTGCCGACGAGCCCAGTTGTAAGTAAGCTATTAAGACTCGACTGTACCCTGTGTTCGTGTTTTCCTCCGAAACAATAAGTTCCGTTGGAGCAGCCTTTCAATGCCTCTCTTTGTCTCTCGCAAGCAAAGTTGACCCACACAATAAAGTAAAGCTATTTTTCGGCTATGAGCCCAACACGGAACCCGCCGTATTAGCCAGAGGTCCCTTTACTACGGTTCGGAGCCGTGGACCTTCAGTAACAGTAATAAATCACACAGCAATAGTACATTCACGTAGTTGTAAAAAGCATGATAATATATTAAGTAATCCAAAGTATTCAGAATACGTTACTCTCATTGAGTAACGTAACGGAATACGTTACAGAATACATTTTGGGGCATGTATTCTGTAATCTGTAATGGAATACATTTTAAAAGTAACCTTCCCAACACTGAATGTGGTTATACCTTTTGATCTGAGAAGGTTGGTGACTTCGTTCCTGTATGGCTCATTTTGATCATTGTAGCCTGATTTGCCAATCCAATCTGTAATTGTTTTTAGATCATCATCTGCTATAACACCTTTGATTTGAAGCAGAGAAAACCATGTCTTTACCACCTCTGTGCTGTGTTTCTGAAAACTGTTTTCAAAAATTTCAAGCCTGGTGTTACTCATTGAGTTGTTCTGAAAGTTTTTGAAGTCCTTGTTATGATCCAGCCAGGATCTTGGCATTGAACCAAGGATTGTCAGCTTGAAGGTGCTCTTTATATCATTATTACTTATGGCTGCAGCCAAGAGGTCTCTGAAGGCTGGTGATTTTGTACTGGGAAATTCATGATGGACTTCTGTTGGCACATAAACAGTTGGAAGTTCCCGGCCATGAGAACTATCCACTTTAGAAATGAGACTTCGATCCAGAGGAGATGAGTTTGTTGCCACTTCAAGCATGGCCTCTGCTAATCTGCAATTCCGGTTCTGTTTATGGGCCTTCAATATACTACTGACTGGTGGCTGGTGATCTGCATTGATGAACTTTCCAATTCCTGGATTCTGAACTGCATATTTATGCCAGTTTTTGTATAACTCTAGCAACCTATCTCTGAAGTATCTTATGCTTTCATTTATGATTTTTCTTGGTTCACTTTCCTCTTCCACTCCCTTGATGAAAGGCTCCCATTGACCTGGGTAACCGAGTAGAGCATCGAGCTCCACAGATCAGAGGCAATTTGCTTCCACAGTGATCTCTTCTTCACTGGCTCATGGTTTCATTCCCTGTGCCAAAGCATGAAACAAGCAGCTCTTTTCCTTGCTTTCTTTGCTCATTGTCTGGTTATCGATGTACACATCTTAATGACCATCAGGGTACTGGACACTCTTTGATCTGTAGACTAATGTCACAGTTTTTTTAGCAGGTCTAGTGTCTGGGCTCAGCTCTTGCATTTTCGTAAGTCTTCCATTGCTGTCCTCTGTTAGGATGACAACTTTAGTGCCAGTGGCTTCTGACATGACTCAAATTTGTATTTAGAATTCAGTGTGGCGGGGCGTGACCTGCGGTGCCGTGCAGGGAAGGCGGATGCAGCAGAGCTGCACCCCGTTGTGAGTGTACAGCAACCGTGTGTGTAAATAAAGGATGCAAAGCATGTTCATGCTGTCTGGTCTGCCGTGGTCATTCACATTCAGGTTTCTTTTTCATGCATGCAATGTGTCTGTTGTTCTTTTCAGCTCTGAGCTTTTCCTCTGTTTTGTGACTCTTTAAGCCGTTTCTTACGTAGCGACCAATAGCATCATTTGCTTGGCCTTTAACAATACAGTTGTGTTGACAACCTGTAAAAAAAAAAAGAGAAACAGTTCAACTGGAATCAAATGCTGTGTGGGTCCATGGTGTTCACAGAAATATTTACAGTAATCCTGGTTTTGTTTTCTGATCGTGCAAAAAGACAGAGGTCAGCAAAGCCCAGGAATAGGACTGATTTATCCATCAGGAATCTGTAGTGTATTAAGCCGTGGTATTAGCAACAGTCATTGAAATATTACTGTTTCAAATGATAAATCTAACACATAAAAGCCAGGATGGGAGAGTTTTTAGGTGACCTCTGAAAACTGACTTATCTCTGCAAGTGAGGCTTTTCCTCCAGCACAGGGTGCTTCAAAAACCCTTGACAAAAATCTGACTGTCCTATATATATAATAGACAAACAAAACACTCCAGCAGGGAGATGGAAAATGCTGTCTAAATCTTGCTGGATGTTGCTGGTAAACACATTATCAGAATACTTCTTGTTCACACTGAAACATGTGGATGGTGACTTTTAAGAGCTGCCCTGGCAACCTGAAAAGGGAAAATGAAATTGAAATAATATTTCCATAAAGACCATATTGGAATCAATAATCAAAAAAATTATCACAAATTTATAAAAAAACAAAAAACAAAACATTGGTTCCTCTTTTAATTAAACATGAATATATTCCTTAACTGTAAGTAGTTAAGATGTGATTTGATTTACATTGCCTGCGATCCTGGGTCTTATGACCCAGCGTTTTGAGTTTAAGTTTATTTTTATGTTTAAGTCCTTTAGGTTTTCTAAGTTCATTTCTATTATGCCTAGGTTACCATTATAGTTCTTTGTTATTAGATCCCCCTTGTGTCTTCAGCCCGTGTGTTAACTCTCCCTTGCCTTTCATGTATTTCATGCTGCGTGTCTTGTGTTGTGTCTCATTATGTTTCATGTTTTATTTTGAAGAGGTCTTGTGTTCCTACATTCAATGTGTTCGGTTTTACTGTCGCTCTGTGACGTCGTTATGTTCATTCATATCAGCTGTTTCCCCATATGTTTCCACTTCCCCTGATCACCTCATGTGTGCATTTAGTCTGTGTGTTTCCAGTCATTTGTTATTAGATCATCTGCTAAGTTCACGACATGTTTCCAGGTATTTCCGTAGTCTTGTTTCCATTTTTAGGATTTTTTCATGATACTTTCTAGTTTCCTCCCGGTTTAGGGCTTTGTTTAGCGTTGTCATTGATTTTGCCTTTTGTTTTGTACTTATTCATCATCCACAATAAATATATCGCTTTCTGTTAAAAGTCAAGTTTTTGTTTTGCATTTGGGTCCTCTTCCTCACTCCATACTCTTGGCGAAGGCGGTCGCACTTTTCTCCTCTCCCTTCATTTATCTTCCCTGCTTAGCTTCTTGTGTCCTTGTCTGGTCTCGTCTATTTTCCTGTTGCTTGTCATGTGTTTCTATGGTGTATTAAGAGTTTTTCATGTTCATTCATCATTTTCTGTTCTCAAACTGATCTCCCTGTTGGAGCTCAGTCTGGGGGAAGTTCTTTTTTTCTTCTTGTCTTTCCTGATGTTGTTTATTTTCTATTGTTCGGTTCCAGGTTGCTGCTTGTGTGGCTGACCGGCCAGCTACCTAGCCTGACCTGTCTCCCCAATGTGATGTTTGTGTATTGTATGTACGGTCGGCAAGGTCAGTCTCTCAATTGCCCCTTAGGGATAAATAAAGTCTTCTGAATCTGAGTACAGTCTGCCTCAGCCAGACGGTGACACATCCTTCATGTACCCAGCACATTTGTCAGGGCCATCAGGTAAATATAGGAATAATCTCAATCATCTCCACACCTGAATAAAAAATACTGATATTTACGAATAGCAGATTCAACCGAGGCAGCCTGACTAAAATCCTGATTATAAATGTTCAGCACAGACAGGTACTGTTTAATTTTTAGTGTTAACCTAAGGCACTGATCATGTATGATGTATTTGGATGCATGATGTAAACTTTAAGTTTCTAGCTGACTTAGTTGTGCAAGCAGGAAAGTAAATTGTCCCTGGGTCAGTATGAGTATCAGTTTAAATGAAGCACTGGATGTAGCACATATTTATTATAGACCGATTGAAGTTAATCAGGATGTTTATTGTGAATCTGTGGCCGTTGTACTACAATATGCTAACCTTTACACAATAACTTTATGCTAGCACCATAAAGATGGGAAAATACATAATGTATCGACAAATGCACCTCAAAGCTTTTATATCAGCACTTGTTGTATTACTCTAGGGTTAGAGTTTAAGGTTAAAGGGAATGTCCACAATTTTGACTTTTTGTAGGATATTTATTAAAGCAGTTTAGCAGGAGCAAAGAAAGAGCCAAACAAATAACCATAATAATCCCACAAGAATCAAATCACTTGAATTATATTTATCTAATTAACCTACTGCCGATTTTGTTCTGATCTTTAAGAAGAGAAAGGTTGAGAGGACAAACGGTACCAATGACCCTATCTTATCCATGTAGGTAAAGGAGAGGAGCCAAGTCCAGTAGGAAACAATGAAAATCCAAATCCTCCTGAATTTATACTGTAACAGGAGCATAAAATGAGCAAAGAAAAAGTTAAAAAAAAATGAAATCAATTTGTGGCTCCACAGTGTTTAGGCAGAGGCTGTTTCTCTGGTAATTTCTACCAGAGAGGTAATTTCATATGAATTTTAAATCGCATATGCATATACTTTTCTTCATATATCATTCAATTTGTGATTTTACTTCAATTAGATTTACTATTCATTCAGTCTCACATGACGTCCATTTCAACACAATTTAATCAATTCAATTAAATAGAAATACTTTTCCTCTCGTTATATCTCCAAAATGTTTTGCTTGTTAATTACATTATACTCAATATAACTTCAAATTATACATATTAGAGTCAGAGATTCTCTGAGATCAATGTCCTCTATATATGTCCCCTATATGGAATCTCAGTAAAAGTCCTTTTCTTCAAATCATTTCATAGATTATGCACCTGTTTCTATTCTGATTAAGCATAATTAACTATCAGAAAAATCACATCTAAATTATGATTGTGTGCTTAATAGTTACAACATAGCAAAAATAGCATTTTTCTCATTTAGAATTATGTGTACTGATTATGTGATTGTATCATGTTATCATTTTAAGCTAAAAGGCTGGATCTCAAGTCCTTTTGCACTCTTTTACATGTAGGAAGTAAGTCCAGGGGGATTCAATCCCTTTCAGTCCCACCTTTCTTAACCCATATTCCTATGAAATGTGGCATCTGTTTTTTCACAAGCTGTTGTTTTAGCTTGTGGGTGAGATTCTTGTGGTTTTTGATTCTGTTTTTCTTTCTGTCGCTCCTCCTCTATTATTCCTCTCCTCTTCTCATGTCTTATTTATACTTATGAAAGCAATCTGCGCAGAAGTATATATAATTCGGCCCTTCTAGTCTGTAGTATTCCCCTCTATTAAACACGTGTACATGTAAGTTGTTAACCAAACGTTTCTCCAAGTCGTAGCATGTTTTCAGCTCTTTAGAACACAGCTGGCAAGTCAGGCGATCGCCCGGCTCCCTTTCCCTTGGTACTTCGTTTCCCATTGTTGATCTTTTCAGCCGGTGTTGGTTTTCTAGACAAAAAAGGAAGAAAAAAACAGGATGACTTAATGATCACAGACTCTTCTTGAAGGACATAAAAAAAATGTCCTGACCTCATAAGAGACGTGGAAGGCCCAGGCTATTTCATTTATGTGTTGATGTGTATACTGTGTCTCTATTCAACATAGATCATCAATATATCCATGAATCCTACAGCGTTTTTCTTGGTGATGCTAAACAAGCCAACAGTTCTGTTTTGTTTTGATATCGCTTTCTGTCTTTTCTGTAGATGTATGTAGATTAATGAACAGGGCTGCATTACATCTGCTTATATGGAAATGGTTTTTTTTATGTTGCTGATGTTCATTTAGAGAACCCATATTTACCAAACGAATCTTTTGAAAAATCAGTGGGGTTAAGTACTATGGCTTTTCAGTGGAGACTTAAGACCTCTTCACTATTTCTATCCTCTCAAGTGGACTCAGCATTGAAGCTCTAATATTTGTAGTTGTACTTTTCTGTTAAAATACTTTAGAATACTTACAGTCAGACTAAAATGATCAATCCTGCGCTCCAGCCAGTTGAACTTGGAAGGTCGAACTGTGCCTAAGCAAAGAAAAATGCCCTGTCAGGTATGACAATGCTACAGCTTTCAAATACCAGAAGCAATTATCAGGTCACTGGCCAAAAGCACAGTGCAATGCAAATATAACACCATTCAGTCTGTGAGCCTTAAGAGGGGAAATCAGTATGTTATCAAGTATTAATGAAGGGAAAAAAATTGGCATTCACTGGAACAATGTGGAAAAAAGAAAACAAACATGTTAGATTTACAAAAAACAATTAAACAACAAAAACAAAACAATAATTTCTATTGTTTGGGCTATAATCTACACAGCATTTTTTAGAAGACCTTCTACTGAGTAAAATCTTTAAAGATGTTAAATTACCTTCAAATAAAAAATTCAATGGTGGAAAAACAGTCACTCCAGCAATGTCCGATGGAAGTGAAACTAGAGAGTTTATCCCAGGGTTTATATCTGTTCATGTTCAGGAATTATTTGAATAATATGTCAGATATGAGGAACTACGTTTGCTTCCTGTTACTGTGAATAATTCCACAACATTCCTTGTAAGTTGTTTCTGTGAACATTGTGTTATGGTTGATATTTATGTTTCTTAAGTCTTTCAAAAACTAAATATTGAAATGGTTTGCGGGGGCAGACTGTGTGTGGGTGTGTGGATCCCAGGAGCAGACACAGGCGAGGAGACCACAACTAACTTGAACAAAAAGCGAGCCTTTTATTACGCCTGATAATCAGGTCAACAAAACAAGGCAGTAAGCACAGAGGCAAAACTAAACTGGGGAAAACTGGAAACTAAGAAAACTGAGTCTTAACTAGGAAGACAATGACAAGCGGACTGTGACAACTATGAACAGGACTTTGTACAGGAACATGAAGGAACTATGAACTTGTGCATGAACAAGCAACATAAACATGACCTGCACAGAGTCCTGAAACCTGACATGACATGAGGGGTGGAACATAGGACTTAAATACACACATGCGGTTATCAGGGGAAGTGGAGACACCTGGGGAACAGCTGGCACAAATGAACCATAATGACACCACAGGGGAAGTGAAACTAAAGTAAAGAACATTGAACACAAGACCATTTCAAAGTAAAACAGGAACCCCAAAGAAGATGCAGACATGACATGAGCTAGACAACATGAACTACACAGACAGGACACATGACAGATAAGACTCACTAACATCTAAGGGAGAATTAACACAGGGATGAGACACAAGGGGAATCCGATAAACCACGAAATATAACTGCAAACTAGGTCTGACAGAATGTAACTAGATGAACTGAAAAGAAACTAGAATACAGATGAATAACAAAATATCATGAAACTCAGAAACACTGAGTCGCATGACCCAGGACTATGACAAATATTGAGTATTTAGGTCCCATTTTTACTGAAATTAAACTAACCCCTTTTATATTACTCCTTTTTCACATAATAGACACACCAAAGATTGGTGCTATCATATGAAATCATGGTAGCGAAGTTGAAGAAATTGCTGTTTTATTTCAGATGTTTTCTAGTTGGCTATCTTTGGAGTCCAACTGTGTGAAGTAATCTTCATGTTATACTAGGCTAGTATTGGAAACCTTAGTCTGTATACTCCTTGGTCCAAATATTAGGTATAAAAAGTGAAACTACATTTAAATGTGTTCTTTCTCTTTGAAAAATATGTCAGTATGCGGAACTATGTTTTGCTTCCTTTTAGGGGTGGGAATTTAACACGTTAATTGCGACTAATTAATTTGATCTAATTGCACTTTGACAAAAGTTCCCCTTTGCTTGGAATGCAGTGCATGATTTCCTGGTATACCGATTACACGGGTGCAAACAGATACAAAAATGTTAGAAGAATTAGAAGAGAGTGTGTTGCTGGGATTGCTAGAGGCAAATTTCATTTCGAAAGACTACCCAATGGAAGCCTTGATGAAAGCATGGTTTTGTGCAAACTGGGCAAAAAGGAGTTTGCACACCACCAAAGCACTTCAACCATACCATCTAAATGCAAAACATGTTGCAGCAAGCACAGAAACTGTGGGAGCTATTAACGCTAGCAGTTCAAGTACCAACAAAAGGTGTCGGCAGCCTAAACTTGATGAAATGACTGGCATCAGGACCAAAATTAGTAAGTCAACAGCGGACAAACAAATTCTCTCGCAAAATGGATTGCTCTGGACTGTAGACCACTATCAGTGGAAGAAGATAGGGGCTTAGAAAATGTGCAGTTAGCATCAGGTGATCCAACCTTCCAACTCCCAACTATTTCAAGTAAAATGGAGGTATGCAAAGACGACACAAGAGTTCCTGAGGCTCTTCTGGGAGCCGGAGTTAACCGTTCCTAGCAAGGACAGCGTGCTCTCCATGAGTTTGAGAGCGGTACCATCACCCAGGCCTGAGAGAGGGGAGTTTCTCGGCCGCTACGCATCGGAGAGGGAGTAGCACCGCAGCAGCAGCACCTTGAGAGCGGTGTATATCCCTTGGGTGGGGTTTCCCGGAGGAGGGTCATCACACTGCGGGTGCACAGTGGATCCAGCAAGGCCACCACATGATGGTATTTCGTGTCATCGGCCAAAACGCCATGAAGAGGAAACTGAGTTTCGACGTGCATGAACCATGAAGGAGGTTCGTGAAGCCAAAGATCCGGCAGCTTAACCACCACAGCAAAATTAAAACGTGCTTCAGCACCCCCAAAATGAATCAAAGCACCCCCAAAGATTTCTTACTTTTTTGACAATATTTGTTGTTTGTGTGACACACTACTAAAAATATAAAAAGCATACAGTACTTAATTGAGATGGAACATTTTAACAAGAAAAGTATAGATACCCCCCCCAGCGATATTTGACGGTCCTGTTGCTCCCATTGAAATGTATATAGCCTATTTAAAATCTAAAATTTTAAATTGTCCGTAGCCTACTGTTGTTACCACTGTCTTGTTTGAAATGTAATGAGAGAAACTGGTTATTTTGTCATATGTGCATATTGAACCCAAGGTACTAACTACCTAACTGACTGGTTTCTCATTAACCTTATAACTCCCGTTGTGTGTGTGTGTGTGTCTGTGTGTGTGTGTGTGTGTGTGTGTACAGAGAGACAGCCAGGTTCATAATGGATATGAGGAAGTTTTTTCAAAAACAGGAGCCACATTCAGGTAAAAGCGTAAGATCAAATGATCCATCAATAAAGGATAATGTTAGATCAGTGTTTCAATATTTATATCCTTTATTAGATGTACATGTGGTTTGGTTATTTGCCTTTTGGTTGAAAGTACACTGAGAGAGGACTTTTTTATTAGTGCTCTTAATAGTATTTTTTTTTTAAATCTAATTGAATACCATCTATTTGTGTATGATTGTCAGTCCAAAGAGGGAGAGAGGAAAGAGGGGAACATGAGGAGAAAGTACAAGGTCAGGAAGAACCAGGTAAGAAAACAGACAGGGAATACTAACAGGCAAAACAGAAACTGTTAAACTGGCAAAGAAAAAAACCAACTAATTTTACTCATACAATCTGGAAGTTGTGTTCTCCCTATATTAAAGCTGCTATACAGAATCTGCAAAACAAACTGGGTTGTCAGCCCTGGCACTGCATTACCATATTGAGCTTCAGTCACGGTTGCCAAAAACTTCTTGAAGCTCAAGAGTGAGGCTGGTGCCATCCCAGATATGTTAACATTGTACAATCTTCTGGATAATCAGATCTTCCCCACACTGAAAACTGTTATTCAGGTTGCCCCAACAAACCCAGTTAGCAGCTGTAGCTGTGAAAGGTCTTTTAGTGTCTTGAGTCAGCTCCATACCTGGCTGAGAGGGACCATGGGTCAAAGCAGACTCCAGCACCTGGCTGTGATGTCAGTTGAGAAAGATGCTTGAGAGACTTGACCACTAAAATGTGATAGACAGATTTGCCAACCTCAAGGTGAGGCAACATAGGATAAAAGAAAAGAAAAAATCTGCAGAGCCATAGTAGTATCTGCAGTAAAGATCTTTTCATACATTCTATACATTGTACCATAGGCCAAGGTGTCTCAATTTTTCTAATTTTTTAATAATATTTTGTACATTTCAAGGACTCTTATATTTTAGGAGTGTATTTTTATGTATCTGTATTATATTATACATACACATTAAAAGTGAATCTCTGTCCAAAAAATGCACTCAGTTTACTTTTTACTCACTGTGAGCATCATTCATTATTCTCCCGCAGTAATGAAGGTTAGTATATGTATTTTTTTTTAAAATTACAATCCATTCTTCTTTGGCAGCATTTAAATAACCTTTATCAGATTTGATGGTTTTGTTACAGACTTTTCAAAAAAGTGTTTTGCTTTTCTTTCACAAATGTGGGGATTAAATTGTGTTAAAATGTACAAAACAGTGATGTCATGTTTTGTGACGAGGACCCAGGCACAGAGAGACTTGATGAATTTAAGAATCTTATGATTTAATAAAGAAATTTGCAGCATTGCACAGAGAGGGTACAATTATGATGTCTGATAATGGAGATGAAGACAACAGACGATGAGGACAGGGAGGAACAGGGTTTAAATGCACCAAGGAGACAGTCAGAGGGAACTCGGGACAACTGGAGACATTTAAGGATGCAGGGACTGACAGAGACAGGAAAGACGTCTCATTATGACGAGTAAAGTTTACCTTGCCTGGATGGGCAGCTCTCTGGGTGCTCAGCACCCCCAAAGCTCTGATCCTAGAATCGCCCCTGGCAAGAACCATGGTGGCTGCAGCAAAACGCCTCCTATTCCAACACATGCCTCGTGTTGCTCACATGTTGGAAGGAACCATCACTGTTAGCCTTGCTGATAGTGGGTTTAGTGATGCATTAACAAAATGTTGCAAGATAGTGGGTCACTTTAAACACAGCCCTGCTAATATGGAGGAACTACACCAGGAACAAATAAGACTGGGACAACAGAAAGAGCCACTCACACAGGATGTTTCCTATGGTGGAATTCAACACTGGATGCGGTTTCTCATCTACTAAAGAATCAAGAGGCCGCTTTTGCTGCTTACTCCATCAGAGCTGATAAAACTCAAAAAGCTGGCGACTGTCCTTGAGCCAGGCAGGTAAACAAAACTATTTTTTAACTTATTGTTACTGTTTCGTCAAAAAGCTGTATAGTTAACAGTTATTGTTTAGATTAATAATTACTTTCTTGAACTGTCTACAGGTTTGTGACTGAGCTTCTTGGAGGTGAGACATATGTCTAATGTTCAGCGGTTTTACCTGCTTTGTGCCACCTGCATCACATCATGGAGGTCTCTGATGATGACTCAAACTACAGGGTGAAATTTAAGATTGCCTTCACAAAGGACCTATAACCTGTAGTTACACTCAAATATGAGTGGCTTCAGATAGCTACCATGCTTGACCCATGCTTTAAGGATTTGAAGTGTCTTGCAAAGGGAGAGCGAGAAGAGGTTTGGACCAGCCTTAAAGGCCCTGCTGCAGGAACAGCAAAGACAAAGAGACTTCTCCTCTCTTCATTGTCTTCAGATTGTAATTCGGATGAGGAAGCCCTCATCCGAATTACAATCATGCCAGGGCCCTGAGTTTGTACAGAGCAGAATCCACCATCAGTGAGAATTATTATTAAAATCTACTTTAGTGCTACTTTCAGGCCATATAATTATTCAAATTATTCAAAACAGAAATAGCAAAGAGAGAGATGGCAAAGTCAAAGGAAAGCCTCAAAGTCAGAACTCCTATATATTAAACTGCTATAGAATAAATATTCTTAAACAAGTAGACAAGTAGCTCAGGGTAATCAAAGATGGAGATGGAAATGTATAAGTTTAGAGAGCGTGTTGAGAGGTGAAACAAACTTTAAACCCATAACACAACAGGGACAAAATGGAGTCCAGCTACCACAGCTTTGACACCAGGCGACTGTGGAATGGACTGCGCTGCATCACTGACTACAAGAAGGACAACACAGGCAGTGTTCATCCCACTGCATCTCTCGCAGACGAGCTCAACAACTTCTATGCTCGTTTTGACGCAGACAACAAATAGCAGATCCTCTACCCTCAGGAGGACAGTGAGACTGTAACTTTAACTCTGAAAACAGAAGCTGTGAGATGGACTTTTAAAAAGGTCAATCCTCACAAAGCTCCAGGACCAGACGGCATCCCAGGCCGGCTTCTCAGAGTGTGTGCCGACCAGCTGGCAGAAGTGTTCACCAACATCTTCAACCTCTCCCTGAGGCAGTCAGTGGTCCCCACGTCCCTCAAAGCATCCACCATCATTCCTGTTCCCAAAAAATCAGTGGTCTCCTGTCTGAATGACTACCGTCCTGTTGCACTGACATCCGTCATCATGAAGTGCCTGGAGCGGCTGGTCAAAGGTCACATCTGCTCCTCCCTCCCTGACACACTGGACCCTCTTCAGTTTGCCTATCGGACAAACAGAGCCACAGAGGATGCCATCGCCCTGGCAACGCACACCACCCTCACTCACCTGGAAAAAGGGAATACATATGCAAGGATGCTCTTCATCGACTACAGCTCGGCATTTAACACCATCATCCCCTCAAAACTTGCCACGAAGCTCGTCGACCTTGGGCTGGGAACACCAATCTGCAGATGGATTCTAAACTTCCTCACAAACAGGCCCCAGGTGGTGAGAGTTGGTAAGCACACCTCCTCACCACTCATCCTAAACACAGGTACGCCACAGGGTTGTGTGCTTAGCCCCCTCCTATATTCCCTGTTCACACACGACTGTGTTGCTAAACACGAGTCCAACATCATCATCAAGTTTGCGGATGACACAACCATCATAGGCTTCATCACAGACAATGATGAGACGGCCTATAGAGAGGAGGTGATGGCACTGTACGAGTGGTGTCTGGAAAATAACCTGACTCTCAACATCAGCAAAACTAGAGAAATGATAGTGGACTACCGGAAATGACCAGTCAGGGAACACCAGCCCATCCACATCAACGGTGTCAAGGTCGAAAGGGTCAGCAGCTTCAAATTCCTTGGAGTCAACATCACCGAGGACTTCTCCTGGACCCTTCACACAGACACTGCCATCAGGAAAGCTCACCAGCGGCTTTACTTCCTGAGGAGGCTGAGGAAGTTTGGCATGAATGCCAACATCACCTCAAATTTCTACAGGTGTGCAATCGAGAGCTTGCTGACGAGCTGCATTACAGTTTGGTACGGAAGCTGCTCTGCCAGCAGCCGTAAATCACTACAGAGGGTGGTGAAGGCAGCAGAGCACATCACTGGCATGAGGCTTCCTGCCATTCAGGACATTTATCTTCAGCGATGCCTCCGTAAAGCACACAGCATCATCAAGGACCACAGCCACCCAGCACATCAGCTGTTCTCCTTGTTACCATCTGGCAGACGTTACAGGAGTCTGTCTGCTCGGACTACAAGACTTAAAAACAGTTTCTACCATCAAGCCATAAGACACCTCAACCACAACACTTAAACACACACAACACAGTCCACAGGACGCACTCAGAAGCTACCCTGCAGCTTCACAAGTACTCTGTGTAACCTGCACTGGTCACTCCACTTTATTGATATTTATATTTAAAAAAAAAGTGCAATACTTTAACAACTGCCACAAAAAAAAAACCCAAAAAAAAACTTTTGTACTGTTTAGTTTGTACTGCTGCTCATTCCTGTGGAATACCCCATCTGCCCCCCCCCACATTCCTATTTAAGATTTTCTTTATTTAATCACTAGTGTGTACATATATATATATATATATATATTTAGTCAGTTAACTGAAAATCTCTTTTTTCTTTTACTACATCTTATTTTGCTCTTTACTATTTTTCTATTTATTTTTTATTATTTTATTTTATTTTTTCTACTGTACCATTCTGCTGAGTGACTGTCTTCTGCTCGTCAAATACATTTCATTGCGATGTTGACCCTGTGCTAACTTGCATATGACAAATAAAACTGAAAACTGAAAACAACTCTGTTCATTGTCAGGCATGATTTGAATAATATATTAGGTATGAGGAAGTGTGTTTTTCTTCCTTTCACACTGTGGCAGGGCGTAGTCTGCGGTGCCGCTGCAAAGGAGGCAGACACACCTCGACCGAATGAGCAATTACGCCTCACCCACTAAGGTAGACTGAACTAGGTCCCAATGTTGTCGTTTTTACTGTGTTTGACTGCAAGCTGGAAACCTGCAGCCGATTGAAAAACAGCAACCGTGATAACAAAGATGTTGAAAAGCATGAAACTGTGGATGGGTCTGCCGTGGAGTTATTCACACACAATTTTTTCAACGTACTTTTTTTGTTTTATTTATAGTTTTCTCAATGTGTTTTTAATTCTTGATACTGCAAACAGATGGATAATAATTACTAATACCTAAGATATTAGGTATATAAGGTTTGCTGTTATGGCGTACCTATGGTGTAGATCCTTCTCTCCTCCATACTAAGTGACAGTAATGCTACAAACTCACATAATTTCACGTATTCATCAGGACTCTGATCTGATTCACTGCTGTGTTTAAAACACATAATAATAAATACAATTCATTGTAAGTGTCTAACCAGTATTATTAGGTCAGCTAAACCAGTTTCTATTCTGTCATTTCATACAGTTTTTAAATGACTCAAGTAGAGCTGGATGTTAGCACCAGCCTAAAATATAGTATGAAGTATGTACCCACTGTGTGAAATGATCATGTGTGTTCATGTATTCTATATAACAGCTTGCAGCTTTCAGTGAAGCTCTGTGAACTAGAAGAGTAAATGTGAAAAACAGCCACACACTAAATGATATTCTGTGTTTAAAAAATGTCGAGTTAAAGCTGTTCAGGAGTTTCAGAGTTGTTTTAGATCAAAGATAAAACCTGCTTATGTGTGTTCAGACAGTCATTAGGGAAATGTTCAAACCAGACTCTGTTTTCTATACTTGTAGGATGATTTTCTGCCTTTAAATTCACTTTGACTGTTGGAAACTTTGGGATCTCTACTCCAGAGAAGTGAAAGTGGTGCAGGACATGGTATGACAGACAGTGATCAGGACTGAAACAGAAAGCGTCAGGTGCTTTGAAACACTTGTTGTACTACAAAGCAGCTACCTGTAAAAAGCTGAACATATTCATCAGAACCATCTACAGACACATTTTAGCAAACAAGTTAATTGCCTGTGAAGGTCTGTGTTCACATTTAGCAGTCTTCCTCCAGAAATTTGCTGAGATATTTCAATATTAAGTGCATTTAGGCAACTTTTGTTGCAATTTGGTGTTATATAAATAAAACTGAATTAAACTGATAAAATGCACAGGAGGAATGGCACTGAACAGCCCAGTTACAGTAGTGCACATCTGGTTACAATGTGGGTTACGGCAGTGTGAGGAGCTCAGATAATCATGTCCCAACAGGTTTATTTTGTTCATAGCGAAAGGTAAGGAATCTCACTGGCTGGCTGTTGTGCTTTTTTAACATAAATTCCTCAAGTTTTGTATGATGGAGGGAAATGGGGATCATTTTTGGATTAAAAAACATACAATTTTGTAACTGTCAGGGACCGAAGTTCAGTGCGGGAGCAGAACCCAAAAGCAGAGCCAACTCACACACGGGAGTACGAAAAAAAACCAAACTTTATTTTAACCAAGGGTGTCCTGGGGGGGTTTAAAGAACAACTAGAGAAACGAGGCACCGGGAAGAGAGTCGCGCCGGAACGCCGGGAACGGAACCGTAGGAGGCTGTAACAGAAAAAGAAAAGAATTACTGGGGCGCAGAGAAAATAACAGCATACGTGGGGAGAGTAAGAGTCTCACAGTCAAAGCGGGGCCGTGGAAGCCGGAGGGAGGGGGAAGGGTCCGCGGGGAGCACCAGGAAGGCGAGGAGGAAACTATTGACGGTGATCAAACTCCAGGCGGGCAGGTGGACAGGCAGGTGGCTCAAAAACACGCCGAGCTGTAATCTGAGTGTACAGGAAACAATCAGCGCCCATACAGACGAAAGATAGTCTTCATAATCCCTTCTCCGTAGGAATACGTTACCGCTGTAAGACGACTGACGGACTGGCGTGGATCGGCAGGCTGGGCTGGGTGAAATAGTCCACCTGCTGATCGCCCGGGATGAGATGCAGGTGTGGAATCAACAGCCACGCCCGTGGGCGTGAGCATCCCACCAGCTTCTCGAACGCCAGCCCGCGGACCATGACAGTAACACTTCAATTCCTTGCATTTTCTATTTGTATTTCTCTTCAGTCTCGCTCTTAGAAATATTTAAATAACATAAGAAATGATTGTTGGATATGTTTTTTTTGACTCAAGTATAGGATACCAGATTTCAGTTTAAAAAAGGGAAATTATAAGCTTAATTAAAAACATGAGTTTTGCAAAAAAAATTATAAGAAACAAAAATGCAGTTTTTTGGCTGCAGACCTGTTTTATCAGCCATTAATTACTATATGAACATACGTGAGCCGTTACACATTTACACAGCCGTATTTTGCATACCATTGACAGACGGAAGAAGTAGTAGTTCCTACCAACCATTTAGACACTCCCAACTTGTTTAAATATCCACATTTTAATATGAGAATTGATTCTATAACATAAATATCTGGTATTGGAGGAAGTGATGTTTCAGTATTAATCCGCACACGTGGCTAATTTGCATTGCTTTTTCAAGTACTGCGGGAATCGCAGAAATGCTAAATGGGATAGCTACTCTGATAGTTAATCTGTTAGTTAGTTAGGTTAGTTAATCTAAAAGCCAATCCATTTGCTAGTAATTTTATTAATTGTATTAAAAAGAAGAAGATTTTGAAAATCTGTTAGTTAATTTGAAATTTAAAAATGTTATTTGAAATGAGGTTTTTATTCAGGGTATTTAATTTACTATTTTGTAATTATTAAGTATGGATATTTCATTTTGAAATATTGATTTTTTTCTGTTTCTAGTTTAAATACAATTACTATACAATACATTAATTTAGTAATGTTTAAATAAATAACAGAATTAAAAAATACATTCTTAAATGAATTCACAAGTCATTATTGAGGTACAAAGTTTTTATTTTGATGCATGTGGTAGGTATGCACAGGTACAAGGATTAGAATGAAAAAAGTGCCCAAACAAAAACTTTAAAAGACCTTGAGAAAGCCTGGAGAACTATTGTTCAAAGCCAGTTTAAGAACTTACAAGAACATTTGAAGCGAAATATATAGAAAGAGAGTTGGATTCAAGATTTTTGGACAGTATTTATTTACAATAATAAATTAGTTTTACTGATGTACTTTTAATGACCCCAGCTCACATAAATCTTGCAGCTGGTAAAACTGGGTCCATCTTGCATTTTGAATGCACAACATTTAGGCAAATTTAAAACAACAGAATATGTGTTATTTTTTAAAATTGTCTAAGAATGTGTAATAAGTTACAAATAGTTTTCCTTATTAATGAACTCTAAAATATCAGTAAAAACTTAAGTGATAAAGATGCCAGAAGAATTTGCTTTCCTTCACTGTCATTATTTTGTTTGTTTATTTTGTTATTAAAAGTCGTTACTCACACACTTTTTTCCAGTGAAAGTGTGATTCAGTATTTTGATTCAGGTTTTACAATTTTGCTGTGAAAATGCCTACTGTGTTTATTTACCAGATAGTTTTTCATATTCTCAGTCTGAATACAAGAGATGTTTGTTTTGCCTCTGTGAAAGCACTAAAGAGGACACTCAGATAGTCTATTGACAGTTCATGAATTTAAATTACTCTGAGAGTAATCAGTCATGTAGACTGAGAACAAACTTTATTACAGCATTCTGTGAGTCTTTGTGTTCTCTTTGTGCTTTGGCCTAAAAAAAAGGTAAATTGGAAATATCAATTTATCTGATTTTGCAAAACATGAGGATTTTTGCCAGAACAGACAGAACATTTTTTTGTTTTTGCTCTTTTTAACAACATTTCTAATTATTCTATTATGTTATATAATGTATTATATTCAGATTATATTAAAGCCACTAAAGTAACTAGTCACAAAGTCACTAAAATAAAAACAAATAAACAAAAACAGCACGAAGCCTGTCTTAAATTTTCAGTTAACATTGGGCCACAATGGCAAAGCAAGCAGTTAGGATTTAACTTTTTCTGTAATGTACAGTCTGAAAAAGAAAAACAATAATAAACCAAATTAAAAGCATTTCTCAGGACATGTCCTGGTCATTGCATGGGCTGTGCTTCAGATGACAGAGCAATCCCTTGTCATCTGGAGTGTAAACAGTAAAACTGTGGCGAAAACAGCATTAAGATCTCTGGGTCTGTTTCGCAGTGTTTCGTGATTTTGGGCTTTTGAATCAATATTGTATTGTGTTTTGAGAAAAGGGTTCTTGATTTATGTCGTTTTCCTCTGAAACGTGGCTGCTCAGTTGTTTCTCAAACTGCTCTTGAGCTCATTGGTGAGATTCTTGTAATCTTAGATTCAGATGTCCTCTGTGAATCTACACTCCTCCTCTTTCCTCTGCCTTTCCTCTTCTCTCCTCCTCTCCTCCTCTTGATCCCTGCTTGGCTTATTAAAGCAACAATCGCACTCATACGCGTCATCATAACCAACTGGTCTGTAGTATTGCCCTCCATTACACACATATACGTGTCAGCCATGAATAACACATTTATATAAGTCATCAAACGATTTGCATGGAGGCAGGACTTTAGAACATTTGCAGCATCTGAGGCAGCAGCCCATGTCACTCTCCTTTGGTACTTGGTTCCCCATTCTTGATTGTGTATTTAGCAGTAATATGTTTGTTTCTGAAAAATGAAAAATACATTAGAAAGATGTTTAACATAACAGCAGCTGTTTAAAACTTTATCAAACGCTGCACTGAGGTCATTGGGGCCAGGAGAAGCACAGAGATGAATACACTGGTGCCAAATCACAAAAACAGTTGCCCCATAACAATCAGATGAGCCCCATTAACAAGCATTTGGGGACCATGGGAAAGAAAAACTTCCTTTAACAGGAAGAACCTCCAGCAGAACCAGGCTCAGGGAGGTACAGCCATCTGTTGCGAGTAGTTGGGAGTGATAGGAGGAAGACAAGACAAATGACGCACTGTGGAAGAGAGTGCGAGATTAATAATAGCTAATGATTAAATGCAAAGTGGTCTGTACACAGTCACACAGTGAGTGAAAGGTGAGAGAAGAAGAAATACGCAGTGCGTCATGGGAAGCCCTCAAAAGCGGAGGCTTACTGCAGCGTGACTAAGGAAAGATTCAGGGTTACTCGATCCAGGCCTAACTATCTGCTTTGTCATGGAGGAAAGTTTTAAACCTAATCGTGAAAGTAGAGAAGGTGTCTGTCTCCCGAATCAAAACTGGAAACTGGTTCCACAGAAGAGAGGCCTGAAAGCTGAAGGCTCTGCTTCCCATTCTACTTTTAAATATCCTAAGCAAGGGCGTAGATTTGGTTTTGGCATTGGTGGGGACGGATGATTCAACCACCGAACCCTGCCCTGTTTCTTTTTTTTTTTTCCTTTTTGTCTTTGCTTCTTGATAAATAAAAAGGAGAAATATACTTGCCTACATATGCTATTCTGCATGCTTTTAAACCATTTAAATCGACAATTCATAGTGTTATATGTGAATTATATAATGTTAAATTACTATTAAACAAATGACTGACGATTATGAAGTATTTTAGGCTTTAGTTTACTGCAGCCATATTCCATATAAATCAGGTATCATACAAAAATAAAAATAGTTTCAAATACTTTCATGACAATAAAAGAATATGACTTTAAGGACTTAACAACATTACTTCAGTTATAGTACACGAACATCTCTTATACATTAGCACTAAGGGAACACTGAATGACTTGGTGGTTTTTGTCCATAAAACTACTCATCTAAGATTACCACAAAGTAAAAGATCTCTCAGCAAAATTATGCAACATTTTAGGCACTATTGCCCCGATCAAATCAGTGAGCTGGGATGTTTTATTCTAAACATGAACTACTGTTACAGCAACAGACATGGACTACTGGTGCCCCACACAACAACTCAATGTCACTATGTGAAGGAGCCAAGCACATGCCTTCTCCTCTCGTTAATCTACAGCACCAAATCATCAGTCAGTCACCTGTGACCTCGCCTCTTCACCTCTGTCCGAGCTACAACATGGCAGAACTGCCTCTGTCACCTGACAAATAGGACATACATGACAGTAATAATAAAATAATGTAGCTGCTTCAGTGTTTCTGTCACTTTGTGCAGATCTTGACTCATCAGTAATGTTTGTAGGGTGAGTGCATTTTTAAAACAATTTGTGCAAACTGCACTACAAGGTGGAATATTTGCAAAATCACGACTACCTCATGATATTTTGTCTCAAAAATTAACCCTATGAATATGTCAGTGCCATTAGGATGAAATTACTGTGTCACCAACATTTTAACGTTAAACATATAATTTTAACGGCCTCTGTAAACTAATATCCTGGCTTACTCGAGGCTCCGTTTTCTCTGACAGTTTCAATCAAAATTAGAAATGCTACTCTGAGACTGAGATAACTGATAGTGCTGCCTGTTGTGCAGTTAGTTTCTAAAACACGTTATTCATGGTTACATACAATTTTAGACTGATGTGGGCCAAAGCCTAGCATAGACTGTAACGTTATTAAGACGGACACATTTTATGAGTTAACTTGACTTCAAATGACTTACAGGTTTCTTTGAAAAATACTTTCTTATATCCAGGTTCTTCCTTTTTGCTGCCATCCTCCTCTCCTCCTTGCAGGGCCTCGCAGCCAGTGTTGCCAACTCCTCAGTAAGGAAAATCGCTATTGGTTGTCCTAAAAGTCGCTAGAAGTCGCTAAATGACGTCATCACCTAATTTGCATAATTGGTCATGCTAATATAATTGTAACCTATGTTGTTGGAGAGAGAAATAACATCGTGGAAGAGACATAAAGTGAGTAAAAAACGTCCTAAATGCATTTAGAGTTTATTTAGAACTACAAATTAAATTTCTTTTAGCAATTATTGTTTTTTTTAATGTCACAATTCCAACCCTGCTCCTTTACCCGGGCTTGGACCAGCAAAAGTGACCCGAAATAGGCACTCTGGTGGAGTTACTTTGTGTGTGTGTGTTTATAAGTAGTTTTAAACCTTGTGATCCACAAAACAGCATAAGAGTAAAAGAAGAACTGACTGCGTTACAGCACCCGCTGCTTGTTGAGAGTAAAAGCGATACGCGCTTTCACGTCTTTTTTTTAGCGACTTTTTTTAGAAAAAAAGTCGCTAGGGGGTCTGAAAACTCGCTAAATATAGCGACAAAGTCGCTAAGTTGGCAACACTACAAGGTCGCAGCATTTTGCACTAATTGCAAGCGTGACAAAGTGCCCTGCCCAACCCCTATTAAAATAGAATTACAATAATCTAAACATGAGGTAATAAAGGCATGAATAACACTTTCCAAGTCACGCTTGGAAAGAAAAGGCTTAACCTTTGATAAACGTCTGAGGTGATAGGATGCTGATTTTACCACCCCGTTTACATGGTCATCAAAGGTAAGTGCAGAATCAATTTTAACTCCGAGATTTGTGATCGAACTCTTTAGTTGGGAAGTCAAAGCTGCAAGATCAACATCTGGAGTATGAGAAAAACGATTTGGGCCAAATAAAATTGCTTCTGTCTTCCGATCATTAAAATTTAAAAAGTTTTTTGCCATCCATGCTTTGACATCAGTAAGGCAGTCAAGCAGAGGTCGACTTGGGAGACTATCAGAATGACTAAAAGGTAAATAAAGCTGGCAGTCATCTGCATATAGATGGAATGGCACTTTATGTTTCCGGAAAATCGCGTCAAGAGGCAAAAGGTACAGTGAAAACAATAACGGCCCAAGAATAGATCCCTGTGGCACACCCCAAAGCAGAGGGGCCACAGAGGATGAAGCCGACCCCAACTTAACACAAAAGGTCCTATTTAAGAGATAGGACTTTAACCACAAAAGTGCCGAACCAGAAATTCCCACACAGTGCTGTAAGCGGGAGATCAGCAAATCGTGATCCACTGTGTCAAATGCAGCGGTCATGTCCAACAAGACCAGCACTGCATATTTACCATGGTCTGTCGCTATCCGGATGTCATTCATAACTTTCGCAATAGCAGCTCATATCCTATTTCTGCTCAACTGCCAACTCAGCTCATCTAAAAGAGGAAGCTAAAGCATCCATCCAAGAAAAGGTAAGCACTTTAACTACAATAACTTCATCTGAAAAGTGCTGAAAAAATACATGTTGAAACTGCTTTATCAGGATCCACTGCCAGAATAAAGAATAAATGAAGAATTTGAAGAAAGACTTCTTACCCCAAAAGTAGAGCAGATGACGTGCTTTGCTCTTTCAAACAGCGCCTTATAACAAGAACCAACCCCCCCTCTTTGTGACTCAGTATGTCCCTCATGTAAATCAGCAGTAGAAAATTTACACCATTAATGGAAATAAGAAGGAGAAAATTAATAACATTACCAGAAATGAGCAGAAGTAGATTAATAACACCTGAGAACATTGCAAAGTAATGCAAATTGCATCATTACATCCTTATCATGGTTCAACTGTGAAAACTGCACCATAGTCAGCCAAATGTGGACTTTATTTCCACAGCCAATGGTGGTTGAGCCATGATGAAAAATTTGAACCAAAGTGTACCTGGTAAAGATATAATATCATACAGCTACACAGTATCCACTACATATTGACCAGCATTAGTGGATGCTTTTTAAAGAAAGTTTTTGATTATTCTTTAAAAAATGTGTTCATCAGTTAGTTCACTAGAATAAGATATTAACACTAAATATATATCTTTACTTTTAATATTTCTTATTCTTATTTCTTATACAAGAAACATTTTTTTTTAATAATTTTGTGTTTTTTTATGTTTACCCCTGGTGTTCTTCAGTCTTGCTCCGATACCATTTGTCTTACAATAATAATAAAAAACAAAATTAAGTAAACTGAATTGAAGTTAAGAGTTTTAGTAATATAAACAATAAAAATCGAACCTGAAACAAGCACACTCACACTAGAAACCAACTTAAACTTAACTAAATTAGCACCGGAAAAAAGTCAAAATGAAAGGAAAACTGAAACTGATAAAATGATAAAGCAGGTCAGGCACCATGTAGGAAATGAACAGCTAAAACTGATAACATGGGAGAACTTTGCAGGTTCATGTAAAAACCAAACTATATTACAAAACTCTTTAGAAATCGCTAATATATAGAAATGAAAGGAATGAAACTGCTGCAGAACTCATGTTTTTTAGACAAGTCAGGCATTACATGGAAATGAAGCAGAAAACTGATTACACTGGCAGAAATGAACAGCAGAAAACTGATCCCATCGGAGAACTTTGCAAATAAATGCAAAAACATAATGATATCACTGGTTTCCTGTTGAGCATTAACACCTTTTTCACATGCCTGCAGAGTATACTGTAATTTTCAGTGCATGTGCTGTGGATTTCTTGGTTATTTCTGAGTGGAATCATTTATGTCACTAAAATATGAATCAAAACTACTGCAGATAAGCTATAATATCTGAATGAATGGACAAAAATAGATACATTCATTTTTATTGCTGATAATTTAGGAACTAATAATATATCCAACAACACTAAGGTTGTGTGAAGGCAATGAAAACTGCTGCAGAATCAGTATGGAAGTGACTATTATTATAGAACTTATTTCCTCCCTCACTGCTTTCTCCTTGCAAAGAGCGGTGTTTCCAATGCTGTGGAATGTCGGAATTTATTTTTTATCTTTAAGGTTCACGTATCCCATTATTTTATGTTGCACAATTGTTTTGTGGTTTGTGGCACAGATTTGTGTTTTGTCCTTTCTTGCATACAGATGTGCATTTTAGTATAGTTTTAGATTTATACTAAAACTCAGTCTCACAGTTTACTGTGAGGATTACTGAGGCTTCTTACTCCTGGGCGTCGGGTCCTGCCGGGGGCCCAAAAGGGATGCCTTCCATCCAAGTTGACAGGTGTGGAACTCGATCCAGAGGCTGTGGTCTCATTGGAGACTCACCCACAGCAGAACTGGGCGCTGCTCTCTTGCAGAGGAGCGGCGGGTCTGTGAAAGCTACCTTTGGGATGGGGGTTCACATGACATCTGTGGATGATGTCGTGCAGAGCTTCTTTCTGCTTCTTTCTCAGATTTACTTTAGCCCGACAGTCTTCGACTGATTGTCCGAATAACACAGCAGCAGACACTGGTTTGTCCACATAAACAGCTCTGTCCCTATCCAGGACATCAGAGAGGGTCAGTCACAGGCGCCACAGGCCTGAACGCAATAAATCGAATCCAGCTGCGAAGCAGAGAATCTGCAGTGCTTGAATGCCATAGTTGTGGGGCCACTGACACCATAGTTGTGGGACGGAGCCAGATAAGCAGCCAGGAAAGGCTCCACAGGAAGTGGGTTAGCTAAGCCAGCCTCCTCGCCATTGTCCAGGTCATTGTACTGTTCATTGCTCCATGATGCAGTTAGCTCATAGACAAAGTCTGGGAACATTGGAAGGCTGTTTTGGACCATTGTGGGCTCTGGTGGGGGAAAAAATCGTGAAAACCATGATGCTTTCTGAGCTGCCAGAGGAGAGGTCCAACTGCAGCTTCTCTGCTGCATGGGGAAACAGGGAAAAAAGAGACGTGTCATCATGGCCATCTGAAGTGGCAGCAGCTGCACACTTGGTCAATCACAGGATGCTCATCCTCCGACATACCATAGATGTCTTGGCCAATATCCAGCACGTTATCATCTTCCTGGATCTTCCTTTGGTTAACACATCAACATATTCCATGTAGTCAGCCCAGCTAATTGCAGGTACTGGATACTCCTCTGCTTTGGGCTCAGACAAAGTTAGGGCCCTAGACACAGAGAAGAAATGGTCATTCAATGCAACAGCCGTCCATCCACTTTCTCCACAAATGTCACAAGTCTTGCAGGGTCAAGCACTGGAGCTGGCAACAAAACGCAGAGGCTTTGGGCTTAGTCAATGCTCTCCTGGCACGGACAATTCCCAGGCAGTCAGGGCACGGATTGTGCTGGTCGCTGTCATGCAAAGAGAAACTGGACTCTGAGGACAGGGGTGAACAGAAGATTTCTGCTTGGCTGCCTTCGGTTTGGTATCCATTCCAAAACGCAAAGCAAAATGCTGGACAGGAAGACTTGAAATCTGTGGGCAGCCTATGCACCAACTGCACGGTGGAGGCTAAAACTGACAGGGCCAGTTAAGCTAACTGTAAGTCGGCAGACAGTAGAGCTAACTAGCTGTGGCTAGCTAGCCCAACTCAGCAGAGGCGTTCTTAGCAAGGTGAAGAGCGTTAGAACTGAGTGAGTATTCTGACATCCTCTCACAGTCGAGCAATAAGAGATGGAACAATTAAACCTGGTGAAGATAATGATCAGCGGACTTGATGGGCATTCAGTCTCTTGGCTGTGTAAAGGTATGCGAGATTCTTGTGATCAGTCCAGATGATGAATGTTTATTAGCCAAGTCAGGCATTACATGAAAATGAAGTAGAAAACTGATTACACTGTCAGAAATGAACAGCAGAAAATTTATCCCATCGGAGAACTTTGCAAATTAATGCAAAAACAGAGTGATATCACCGGTTTCCTGTTAAGCATTAATGCCTTTCTCACATGCCTGGAGATGATACTGTAATAAGAACAGTTTCAACCCAATTTTTGGTGACCTCAACTTTGAACATTGGTCAGTTTAACCCAATTTTTGGATAGTTATCCTAACCCAGTGTGCTGGGTCAAACCAAAACCCAAACCTGTTGAAACAACCCAGAATTGTTTTGACCAAGCGTTTTTAGCGTGCAAAGAGCAATGTTTACAATTCTGTGGAATGTCAGAATTTTTTATGTTTAAGGTTCATGTTATTCATCCATTATTTTATGTTGCACAATTGCTTTGTGGTTTGTGGCACAGATTTGTTTTTTTGTCCTTGTTGCATACTGATTTGCATTTTAGTATAGTTTTGGATTTAGACTGCTACACTCAGATACTAACAGGCATAAACACAGAGAGGCCTTCTTCTTTGAGGAATGTGTGATGGGGAATGGTCTGCCTGAAATAGTGATGGCACCAGAAGGTACAAATCTTTAAGGCTGACTTTTCTACACCAAAAGAGGGCCATCAATTCTGGTGTTAGGAAATGGTCTTCCAATCCTTCCCTCTTCTTTAACTCTACAGCCCTAAACGAAAGGCAAGAGATGGTTGCCATGGTAATGCAAGTGTTACCTGTAAAAGGGTCACCTCTATATACAGAGATGTCCAGAGAGATCCAGAAAAAGAAACGTGAGCCGATATTCTGTTTCTGTGGCCAACAATAAAAGTGTTTGCTGCCTGGGTGTGGTGCTCTTTGTTCGTTTGGGTCTCCTGAGTGAGCTAAGAGACACGGCTACCGTTTTTAACTTGAACCTTGAACTGATTAATAAATTTAAGAAAATACACTTTGAGCATATTTGTCTTCTCTCTGATGAAAAAACCCAACAGGAAATGAGGCAGCTTGACCTGCAACAAGTAACCCATAGCAATGGTTTGCATCACCCACAGAGAGTTACAGTTCATTAATGTAAATCAGCTAGTAATACATATACATCAAGTGGGTGCAACCTGGTGAATCTGAAGAGAGCAAGAATACTTTATGGTTGAAAAATTCACCAAGTAAAGTTATCTTTGCTGAAATGCTCCCCATCATCCAAACTGTGTGGTCTTTCATGTGGTCTGTCTCATAAACCCCACATCAATCTCTCCAGCTAATCAGCAGCCCTCCAGCAAATCATCCGCTGCACAGGGACATCTCAACATTTAACCTGTAATATACATATTTTTCCTTGCATTGCATCATTACATTATTTACCTGCATTATATCAATATCTATATTTACATAATAACAAAACAAATTTCCCACATGTGGGACTAATAAAGGTTATCTTATCTTATCTTATCTTATCTTATCTTATCTTCTAATGTCCCAGCTTCATTTATAGCTACATGCTATAATTCTGTTACTAATTCTTTCACTGTACATCTTTCTGGCTTTTATGATTCAAAGTTAGCTTTTTTTTTTTGTATCTTATTAGCTCCCTCTGTCTAGCTCTTGCAGAATAACTCCAGCTGCCACCAGAAAAGAATGATAAATAGGCATTGCTTAGATCTAAATACAAGAGATGTGTGTTTTGCCTTTCTGAACACTAGAGGTCACTCAGGTACTCTGTGAAGTTCATGAATTCAGAAGCCTATGAGAGTGATTGTTAATGTTCTCTAAGAAACACATTGCTTTTTATGTGCTCTTTATGCTCTGGCTGGGGAGTGAGAACATATGTGATCAATTTCAGCTGCTCATATAATTGAACATGAGTCAAAAGTTGGTAACTGTCAGCATTGGTTTTGATTATTTTAAAAAACATAAAATCTTATATCACCATACAAAAAATATTATGTTTCTGAGTTGACAAACCATGAGCTTTTTTACATAATTCGAACAACATTCAAAATTGTTTTATATCCTACATAATGTGCCATATTACAAAATTATTAAGCATAAAAAATAAACAAAATAAAAACAGTTAAAAAAAAAACTGCCTCAAATTTACTATTGAAATTATGCTAGTATGGCTAAACAAGCAGTTAGGATGTTTTTCTGTGATGACCATCCTGAATAGGAAAATAGTCGTTATTAGTCACGACACAGAGAGCCCTATTGATGATGATCAGCCAGGTGGAAGATCTCCACAGTGTCCTGTGTGATCTGCTTGTAAGCCACATTCTCAAACCTCACAAACTGAAAACACAAATCCATTCAAATGAATGCCACTCTAAGCACCTCCATTCCCTTTTATTAAGAATCACACATAAGTTATGTATACATGATTTATTTCAATGTCATTTTAAATGTGGTTATACCTTTTGATCTGAGAAGGTTGGTGACTTCGTTCCTGTATGGCTCATTTTGATCATTGTAGCCTGATTTGCTAATCCAATCTGTAATTGTTTTTAGATCATCATCTGCTATAACACCTTTGATTTGAAGCAGAGAAAACCATGTCTTTACCACCTCTGTGCTGTGTTTCTGAAAGCTGTTTTCAAAAATTTCAAGCCTGCTGTTACTCATTGAGTTGTTT
The DNA here is from genome assembly GCF_036321145.2 of Pelmatolapia mariae. Classification (NCBI taxonomy): domain Eukaryota; kingdom Metazoa; phylum Chordata; class Actinopteri; order Cichliformes; family Cichlidae; genus Pelmatolapia; species Pelmatolapia mariae. The sequence continues at coordinate 22,444,297 of NC_086243.1, forward strand.
TGAAAGTTTTTGAAGTCCTTGTTGTGATCCAACCAGAATCTTGGCATTGAACCAAGGATTGTCAGCTTGAAGGTGCTCTTTATATCATTATTACTTATGGCTGCAGCCAAGAGGTCTCTGAAGGCTGGTGATTTTGTACTGGGAAATTCACGATGGACTTCTGTTGGCACATAAACAGTTGGAAGTTCCCGGCCATGAGAACTATCCACTTTAGAAATGAGACTTCGATCCAGAGGAGATGAGTTTGTTGCCACTTCAAGCATGGCCTCTGCTAATCTGCTATTCTGGTTCTGTTTATGGGCCTTCAATATACTACTGACTGGTGGCTGGTGATCTGCATTGATGAACGTTCCAAGTCCTGGATTTTGAATTGCATATTTATGCCAGTTTTTGTATAACTCTACTTTTCCAACCTCTCTCTGAAGTACCTCTTTGCATTCATTTATTATCTTTCTTGGTTCACTTTCCTCTTCCTCTCCCCTCATTGCTTTAGTTAATTCTTTCCGCTTGATGAAAGGCTCCCATTGGCCTGGGTAACCGAGGAGAGCATCAGCCTCCACAGATTGGAGGCGATTTGCTTCCACAGTGATCTCTTCTTCACTGGCTTGTGGTTTCATTCCACGTGCCAAAGCATGAAACAAGCAGCTCTTTCCCTTACTTTCTATGCTCATTGTCTGGTTATTCATGTGCACATCATAATGACCATCAGGATACTGGACACTCTTTGGTCTGTAGACTAATGTCACAGTTTTTTTAGCATGTCTAGTGTCTGGGCTCAGCTCCTGCATTTTGGTAAGTCTTCCATTGCTGTCCTCTGTTAGGATGACAACTTTAGTGCCAGTGGCTTCTGACAGAACTCTGATATCAAGGATGGTGCCTGCAGTCGTGGAGTTCTTGAACTTTTCAGCATGTGATTGTGAGTGTTGACCTGCATGTCCTACAAGTTTGTGATTAGAATTTAGCTTTCTTGGCATGCATGCAATGTGTCTGGTGTTCTGTCCAGCTTTGAGGTTTTCCTCTGTTTTGCGACTCTTTAAGCCCTTTCTTATGTAACGACCAATTGCACCATTTGCCTGGCCTTTAACAATAGAAACTATGTGACTGGAGACCATGTAGACACTTTGGATAGCTCCCAGAAGTGCTGTTGTTTTTCTGTGGCTATGTAATTTAGCTTTACCAGTCACTGTGGAGAGGAATGGATTCAGCATGTTCTTCCAGCTGAGGTCTTCATAGAATGGCTGTATTGCTGTACTGACCTCTTTGAAAATGGCCAACAGTTTATTCTTTCTGCTCTCGTCCTTCAGGAGATCGTGACGTTGCTTTTTATCATCAAGTTGTGAGAGAATAATGAGATCTCCTAATGTAGATAAAGGCTCTTTTTCTTTTTTTAATTTCACTTTATCTTCAGTGTCATTTAGTGTTTGAGTCAGTATTTTCCCTTCAGTCTTTCCTGGTACATAGCTGATTTTTTCTTTTAACATTTCTTTACCTGTGTGTTTTACTACATTCTTCAAATTAGTCTTTAAGACTACACTGAAGCCATCTTTAGCCTGTCTTGAAAGGAACATTGAGATTGATTTAAGCTGTTTACCAAATTTAAATAAAGTTTTAAAACATCTGAATCCCTTTGAAATCAGCTTTCCAGTTGCTGACGCAATAAGAGGGACACCAATAGAAATGGCTTTTTCTATAGCCCATGACTTCCAGCTGAATTCTCCTGTCACCATGGACTCAATGCCAGTGATGCAGTCTGATATTCCCTCAGTAATGAGTCCCATTCCAACTTGAGCAAATGTACCAACTGTAAATACAGTGAGCAGTGCTCCTCCAACAATCTGTAAAACTCCAAGAAAGAACACCAGCAGACCTTCCCATGAGAAACGATTCTTCTCTACCACAGAAAGTACACATTTCAGACCTCGATGGTAGGCGTTCATGGCTTCAACTTGGAGATCTTTATCCTCGTCTGACACCAGTTTAAAAATCTGGACTGTTTTGGACATTGCATCCCTCGCTTTCTCTTTTATTTCATCCAACTTTTGGATAGCCTCAGTAATGTTTTTGTCAAAGTAACTATACATTATGCACTTGGTTGTTAACTGTTTTTCCCGGCCGTTTGGGTTACTGTTTGCCGAGTCTGCAGAGGATATTTTTCCAAATTGAAGACAGCCTGTTAGTTCCTCAATGAGAGTGGTGTTATAAATATCTTGAAGATTTTCACAGTATTCTGAAAACAGTTTCATCTCAGCAACATCATTCATCGTGTGATCTATCTTTTCTGCTGCAAGTTTCTCCAGAGAGGACACTGTGCTGAAAGATGGCTGTAGTTGTTCATTGGAGATGATTACCTGACCAGACCCAGGATTACCTTTGCATGCAGTTTGACCAAAAGCCTGGAGTTCCACTCTTGTGTTCTCAGAGAGTAAGGAGAGAATAACAAAAAATCCTCCATTATTGTTCACCTCTGTGGAAACCTTTATGTCTGTGCCACGTCCAGCAAGGTTTGTGGCAACAATGACATCACCGGGAAACAGCTCCTTGTGTATTTTGCTCAAACTGTCTCTGTCACTGCAGCAGTAGAGAATAATTTCACCTGGGATGCTGCTGGGGGTCCTAGCTTGCTGTATATCTGTGTGGTTTTTAATCTAATCTGTTTTGATCAGCTTTGTTACATAAGTTACTATGTTGATTCACTCAGTTTTTGTTCATCAATATTTTTCATCTGGCGTATTTCATAAAAAAGAATGTCCGTGCCTTTTGTTTCCTCATCTTTATACCACTGCACCATCTGCCTCACTGTGGACCACCAACCACCAGGTTCAGATACAGGGCTTGAGTCAAGAGGAAACTCTCAAAACTCCACATTATGATTGGCTGATGGATCCCAAAAGGGACTGCATATGATTGGAGATGCATTGTAGGGAAACTCCTTCATATATATCCAGAGACAGAGCACAGAGCTCTGTGATGAACACCTGAGTGTGCTGCAGAGTGCTGATGGATGTCATTAAACAGACGCTTTTCCAGGACTGAAAGGATCTCACTGAGCTGACTCAGACTGAGATTTGAAACTGGGAGACTGTATTTCACCGAGAGGATTTCAAGAAACTCAACACTGTCACTGCCTGATTCATAGCTGGCTTCACATTCATCCAGATGCCCTATTAAGCCATCTCACTGTGACTCACATTCATCTGAGATGTGGGCACTCAGTTTTTTCAAGCTGCTCTTTAGCTTGTTGGTAAAATTCTTGTAGTCTTTGATTCAGTTTTTCTTTCTGTCTTTCCTCTTTCTTCTGCTTCTCTTCTCTCCTCTTCTCTTCTTATTTCCTCTTGATTCCTGATTGGCTTATTAAAACAACATTCACACTCATTCAACTCATTGTTAACAACTGGTTTGTTGTATTCCCTTCCACTGAACACATGTATGTATCGTCCATGAATGGTACTTTGATATAATTTATGAAAACTTTATTCACAGCATCTCAGTTTGTCACCCATGTGGCTTTCATTTGAAACTTTGTTCCCCTTTTGATCTGAACAGTGACGTGGTACTTTCTGAAAAATAAAATAAATAAATAACCAAATTAGAAATACTTTTTGATATAACAACCAACTCATAAGCACTTTATGAGACTTCATTCATTAGAAAAAAAGAAAAAAAAATCAGAAAACAAACCTAATTCAATTTTGAAGGTTCTCCTCTTTATAATACTGTCTTGCTTACTGTGGTGCAACAGCACCACGGCCAGTATTTTTAGATCTCTCCCTAGAAGGTCCGTTTAGCCAACATGCCTTCTTGCTCTACAATTTCATCATGAACCTCAATCTTGCACAGAGCATAAACATCATCTGTGTGAACTGCCTGACTGTCATGTCAAGGATAATCCTGATGATGAAATCTAGATCCCCAGCTAGAATTCAGAGACCAAACAGGAATCTTCAAAGGTCAGTGCATTCAAGCCTGAAGTTTGCACATAGATCAGAAATTAAAGTCTTATAATATGCAGTTAGGCTAATCATTTTAAATCTCTACACAAAATGATAACCATGTAAAAGTTCAAAGAGTTTGGAGTTAAAAGTCCTCTAAGCAGTGACCAAGCCTAACATGAACAGAAAACCCTAAAGGGTAGTTTCAAATGTACTAATGAACAGATAGATTCAAAGGAACATATTATGTGAACAGAGAAGAAGTAGTCCAACCATTAATGGCGCCGCCATTGCGTGCAATAGGTCGGCAGCCTTAACATGAAATTTCCCCTTGTGGGACTAATAAAGGTATATCAAATCAAATCAAATCAAATGGGAGCCATTAGTAATATCCCATTGGTGCTGATATGCTAAAGCCATTCCAAGAAAAAGGCCTCTGCACTTCCTACTGGTTTCTGAGCGCTGTAACCATCAATAATTTAGTTTTCTCAATTTCAAGGCATTTTTTATTGACATGGCACAAACTGATTAAACATTTGCCAAAGTGACTCACCTGGTTCCAAAACTTTCAGTGCCAAGAAGCACCAACTTCAATGTACTGGAATGTGAAAATTGCCTTGGCCTTGTTATATTCCATTTCTTTAAACTAGAGCATGCCACTGGAATTTCTTGAGGATCTGTTGAAATGACAAAGGTGGTAAGGTCAGTGGTATTTAAAGTCTTTATTAACTCAGTCTGCTCCATTGTGTAGTGGCTAACACATTAGCCTCACAGGTGAAAGATTCCTTGTTCAACACCAGGAAGACACACAAGAATCTGGAAGGGTTTCCAATGTGTGATTTGGCACGTGCAATTTTGAATTTGGCAAAATGTGTGCCAAATCAAACATGTTTTTTCTATGTGCGCATAGAAAAACAGCAACATGGAAGAAGGAACACAAGAAGCTGGAGAAGTACCAAGGGCTCAGAGAAGAGCTCGAGAAGATATGGAGGGTAAAGGCAGCAGTGGTCCCAGTGGTAATCAAAGCATTTGGTGCAGTGACCCCCAAGCTAGGCAAGTGTGTCCAGCAGATCCCAGGAACAACATCTGACATCACTGTATCTATCCAAAAAAAGGCTTTTTAGCCTTTTTTGGATAGATACAGTGTATTGACAGGAAAATGGGGAAAGAGTGAAGTAGGAAGACATGCAACAATTCCGCAGATCAGACTCGACCTGGACCTACTGCTCTCGAGCCATACGGCATATGGTCGCCTGCTCACCCACTAAGCTTAACTGGTGACCAGGGGAATTTTTTATATACCAAGAGTATGTGAAGGTGTGAATGCAGTAACCAGTTGATGTACACCACAGCAGTAGTGATCCTTGACATACTTAGCTATAAGTTAAACAGTTACAAGAAGCAATACCGAACTAGCGAACCCTAACCTTAACCCAGATAGCCTGCGAGTTTAAACAATACTCACTACATACCAAGTGGTCCAAACAGTCCCAAAAATATGACATTATCTCAATAATGTTTTCCAGGTTCCTGAAGACCTAAACTTAAGTAATCAATATAAAATGTCTAGTATAGCACAAAACTTCGGGTTAGTAAGTAAAACAGTTAGAACTTGTTATGTTTTCTTTATCTGGAGATTTAGATGGACACCATTTAACACAGAATGGCTGTACTCCTTGTATGTTGAATAAAGTAAGACAGGGTTGTCCGTGTTATTTTCTTTATTCAAAAATGCTCCCCGGGAAAGTCTGTGGAGAGTCCGTCCGTCATGTGAACCATGGATGTAGGAGGAACAATGCGGTTTTTGTCCCAGACCAGCTCTTTATCTTCTTGAGGACATTTGAGGGAGCATGGGAGTTTACCCATGTTTTTTTCTTGACTGGGAGATAGCATTTGACCGTGTCCCTCGAAGTTTTCTCTGGGAAGTTCTTTAGGAGTATGGGGTGTCTGGCCTGTTACAAGCCAGGAGATAGCTGTAGAGAGTGAGTTCTGAGCTTCTCTGCTTAGGTGAAACAAGTAGAGCAATTCATTCTTATTACATTACATTATGTGGAGCGATCTGTCTTTAGAGATAAGACAGGCTCCTTCTCTGCCTGTTCTTAAATCACTCCTGAAAACCCATATCTTCACCCTGGCCTTTGACGCCTTGTGAGATGTTGGTTTTTAGTTCTAGGTTTATTTTAGTTGTTTTAATTTAATTTATGCTGTTTTATCTTATTTTTAAATATAGGGCTGTTTTAATTTTTATGTATTATGTTTTTTACTTTTTACTGTTTTGTTTTATTCTATTGTTCTTAACTTATTTAAGGTACAGCACTTTGGTCCTGTGCTTTGTATTTTAAAGTGCTTTATAAATAAAGATGGATTGGAGTGGATTACCTTCCTCTGGAAGTTTAATTGGCAAAAACTGTCTGTGCAACAATGTAAATATGAAGTGAAACTAAACTTAGCCCAGAGATTATATCTCCATACCAGGAATGTTTTACCTGTTTTACTAGATCTCAGAATGTAGATTGTTTTGTTAGGATGCTACTGTTTGCACAGACTGATTGCACTTGTCACATGTTGTATTAGATAATACAGTAGAACACAGTGTTATCCGGGTTATTTTCATTGGTCAAATTCTTGAAGACCTAACCTTGACTGCACAAAATAATAGGAATGGCTCGTTTTCACTGAAATGAAGCATGACCTTTTCCTGTTGCTTTTTATGATACAATAGTAGTGACAAAACCACTCAGTGTTAGAAATCTGGTACCATTAAATAAATGAAAAGGATTTAAGATGAACAACAAAGTTGATAAAGATAGTTTTTTATTTTGGTTGGTTATCTTTTGAATTTTAAAGTATGTTTACTTCATAATAGTGTACACTTGCAATTCTTACTCTTTAATTGTATCTTGATTTATCTTGATGTTTTTTCATTACTCAGAATGTAAAGTTAATGTAGAAGCCCTCAATTAAAGGACAGATAGTCTAAGATTATTAAGTTGTGTGGATTAAAACTCAAACTGAAATTCAGCGAGTGGCTTCATGCATTGTTAGAACATAATTCACAGATTTGCATACATTTTCCTTCGTTTTCTTCATCTCACAGAAATCAAAGAGCTGTTAATATACATAAAATTCACTTTTCAAGTAGAGTCCATTCTTCTTTACTGATTAAAATTGACCAATCAATATAAAAATATACTTTCGTTTATAATTCAAGCCATGCAATAATTTGCATCAGATAGCAAAAAATATTACATATGATCTATATCCATTGTTACACAGCTACTGATCTGCACATATTTGTTAAACAGAAAAATCCATAAAATCACCTTGGAGAAATATCAGAATCAGAATCAGAAAGACTTTATTTATCCCCAAGGGGCAATTAAGTTAACTGTAGTCCTGAAGAAAGTGGATGGAAGATGCGTCCTTGTTTATAATAATAATCTTATTATTATGAAGAATAAAATTCTTTCAACATTTTTAAGTTCTAAGTTCAATGAAAACTGAAACGTTTTTAAGCTGCCGTGACTGTGTGATGCTCATTATTAGGTAAAGGTAGCTTTCTAAATTACTTTTAATTAATCAGAAGTTAAACATGTGAATTTAATGATTCGTCACAGACTAAAAAAAGTATACAAACATTTACAGTTTATACACTGACATAAAAAGACACTAGTTCTTTTATATTTTTGTGAAAAAAATAAAACATCTAAGCTCCTCAAAGTCCTCTGAATGCTCCTTTGTGTTTTCGCGATATTGTGTAAATATAATACCAACAGCTGTTCCCTATCATTTGTTCAGCGAAATAAAAACACACAACAAGGCAAATATTGTACTGGGGGCCCCTTTATCTTTAAGTTTAGTGAGAATTAAAAGAGTTGATTAATTAAATTTGTATTAAAAATGGAGTCAAACTTTTTTCCTGTTTCTAGTCTAGTAAGGTAATAATTTTTTTAATTAAATAAAAAATGTCAAAGTTGTTGCATTACCTTCATGTGGAGGTTTAGATGGAGAAAGCAGTCTGCACTACAGCGTCCATGAAGTGAAACTAAATTGTAACTCAGAGATTAAATCTGCTACCTGCCAGGAATGTTTGAACTGAGAGTCAAGCACAAAGCTGTGGCTTTTTGTTTTGTCTACATAATTCATTTTGCATTGAAATGTTTGGACCACACATTTTAAAGACATTTTCCATGAATTCAATTGCCTATATGCATATAATTCTTTCAGATCTAACCTTCAAAAGACTGGTCTTGTTTAAGGAGACTGAAGTAGAGAAAGTTGGAAGAGATAGAGTCTGAACTAACTGGTTCCAACACTGTCAGCTCTGTGAGAACTCCTCAGCTCTACAGCATCTTTAAATATAACCAGTTATTCTGTTCTTGCCCGAAAGGTGGGGTTTTTATTTCAAATTCAGGCAGGGGATAAAAATCAAGAGAAGGGGGATGAAAGAAGACAATAGGAGAAAATACCATAACAGAATAGAGCACATATAGAAATGTGCCACCAACTACTGCACCTGTAAGAAAAAACACATGGGGAAAAAACACACTGCATTTTTCGGATATGTGTCATATTATTGGTGAAACACCTGCTAATAAAACAACAAATTAAAGTAACTGTGTGCATTTGAGATATTGGACAAAATGATATTTTCTTCTGTATGACTGAAATGTTTACGTAACCTAGCCAAAACAATGTATTACTGAGGAGAGCGTTCCGATTAGAGAGTATACATTTTAATGGCCAGTAAACATGGATTATGTTTAAGATAAGCACTTGGTGCAGCTACTGAAGTCACAGGCACAAGGAATGAAAACCAGAGGTTTGAGGCAGCAATTACCTGCCCTATTTTTGTTGAGCACAGCACACAGACTAGTTCTGCAAGTGATTTGTTTTTGCTTTTTTTTCATATCTACAATTCTGCGCCATCTAATGGAGAAGGTCAGGATTGCACTGAGGACAAACTATTCACTGTGTTTCTCATAATTGTAAGACTTTGATTTTAATTTACAATAATAAACTTGTCATTTACTAATTTCTACAATCATTTGATAATGAAACTTCATCCTACTCCTTTTTGAGCATAAGCATTGTGTAGACATAGAGATTTTCATGAAAAATTGAGCTCCACATGTGCATCTTTCTGACAATCAGAAACATGCCTCATGATGGCTTGGCATCCTTCACAAGGACCTGAGCTCAGTAATCCAGCTGAGAATCATAAGATGTACTTTGTGTCAGAAAGTGAGTTATAGCACTATGATTTATAAAGGGAAGTAATACAAAAATGTAAGTCATAATTTTTATGACAATCATTAAGTTATACACAGGGCAGTGACCATGAGGGGAGCTGGATGCTGCATACACTGTAATTTTGGACCTAATGACTGATGGTTCAAACTGCGACCTGGAACTCCTCCCTGAATGTCAATTAAGTCATTTCAGAATAGAGGTTGCCCTACCTTTTACCAATGAGCAAACGTATGACCAATATAGTGATTAAAAGAGAGGAAGGCCCTAACATCAGGCAGTGAGAGAGTGGGGGAGGCCAGCTTTAACCTGATGGATGAGAAACAACTATTTGGGGGACTGTGACACTGCCTCACTCCACCCCGGCTAAAGGTAGAGATCAGAGAAAGACTGGTACCACTAGCATGCCATGAATTTCAACTACAGGAAGAGGCCCCTGAATCCCACCCACAGCCGCGATCTGGATATTGCACAAATAAATAATGAAATAAAATAGACTGAAAGTTTAACTTAGTAATTAGGAAGTCCTGTGTTTGGGTTCAATTTTCCGTAAACCTGACATTTTGTCTCTGTTTTGTTCCTTATAACTCTTGCTTCACACTAACGGTGCCTATTCCATCTAAAAACAGCAACATGGTTTCCATATGACACAGAGTGATAACTTTGATTGAACCTGGTTGATTGAATCTTGATTAAATTTGTATTGTTGTTCTGACCCGTTTGCAAAGGCAAATTAAAAACTCACAAAGACAACCAGCTTGTGTGTAATTCAATTTAATCCAGAATTTCATAACAGTGGCCAATTATGTTTATAGGCTGTTTTCACCAATATGTTTTAAATATATTTAGATAAACTTTTAAAACATGTAATATCATATTGGTACATTTCCCTGCAGTTTTATTGTCCACTATTGTGTAAAAACATTTCCATAGTAGTAAAGGAAATTACTACAGTTTACAGTAACCTACACCACTGGAAGAATACGGAAAACACTGCAATTATTACTACTAACTCACTTTTATTTTGACAGAAATATTTGAGAGATATGGATATACGGTTTCAGGTAAATACAGATAATACATATTATAATTTCATTATTAACCTCCCTCACCACCACCATCATAGTTACACTGAATTAAACAAAAATTATGCACCATTTTCAAGATAACGAATGGGATGCTGCTGACAGAGAACTACATGCGGGTTTTTTTCTGTAGCTTCTGTGATTCATCTCAAGCAGTTTCTTTATCTCCAGAGCTCCTTTCACAGCCAGGCTCTGCAAAATCACTCCAGCTGTCACCTTGTGCTCCAACCGGTGAAAAAGAAAATCAAGCTGCTAAATCTTAATATAACACATGTGTAGTTTGTCTCTTGAACACTGGAGGGCACTCAGGAGTCAGGTACTCTGTGGAGTTAATGATTTGTAAGTCTTTGAGGGTGATTATTAATGTACTATAAGAAATCACTTTGTTGCAGCATTTTTGTTTGCTCTTTGTGCACTGGCTGAGGAATCAGAACACAGGTGACCAATTTCAGCTGTTCATATAATTGAAGATGATCAATGTCAGCAAGTCCCTGGTTTTAAAATTTTCCCTTTTTTGTTATCGTCAACATTGGTATTGAAAGATTAAAACTATCACAGCTAATATCACCACACTAATTTGCTGGACACAGTGTAATTATTGCTTTGCTATAAAGTCTAAGCAAATAGTAACGCCTTTGTCCAAGTTTAGAAACCACAGAGACTTTTGACATAATGGACCGAGTCTGTATCATAATTCTTTTGTTTTCTTACATAATGTGACATATTCAGATATATTATCGAAGTATCAAAAGTAAGTAAAATAAAAAACAAAAAAGTACAAAACCTGTCTTAAATTTGCAATCTATACTGAGCTATAATGGCTAAACAAGCAATTAGGACTTTTCTTTCTGTGATAAGCACTCTGAATACAAAAATTAAGTTAAAATTAAACCAAAGGCACAGAGATATCTGATAATGATGATTAGGCAGGTGGAAGATCTCCAGGTTTTCACTGTACTTGCTTGTCACATTCTCTTCTCTCGCAAACTGAAAAGAAAACAGAAATCCACTCTGGTCAGATGCTTACCACAATGCATGCTACTCCAGGTACCTCCCATCCCTTTCATTATGAATCACATATAATATGATTTAAATGTGATGTTACCTTTTCATCAGAGGAGGTTGGCAACTTCTTTCCTGTGTGGATCATTTTGATCTTTGTAGCCCTGGTTAGCGATCCAATTATTAATAGTAGTTAGATGGTCATTTGTCATAACACCTTTGTTTTTAAGCTGGTCAAACCATTCATTTACCATCTTTTCACTGTGGTGTGGAAAACTGTTTTCAAAATCTCCAAGTCTGCTTTTGCTTATATTTGTATTCTGAAAGTTTTTGAAGTTCCTGCTACTATCCAACCAGAATTTTGGCATTGAACCAAGGATTGTCAGCTTGAAAGTACCCACAACATCATCATTACTTATGGTTTTAGCCAAGAGGTCTCTGAAGGCTGGTGATCTTGTACTGGGAAATTCACGATGTACTTCTGCAGGCACATAAACTGTTGGAAGTTCACGGCCATGATATTTGTGCACATCAGGAATCTTATTTATTTTCAAAGGAGATGTGTTTGTTGCCAGTTCAAGCATGGCTTTTGCTAGTATGCTATTCTGGTTCAGGTTGTGTGCCTTCAATATGCTACTGACTGGTGGCTGGTGATCTGCATTGATGAACTTTCCAGTTCCTTTATTTTTTTTTGCATATGTTTGCCAATCTTTATATTTTTTTACTTTTCCAACTTCTTCCTGGCGTAACTTTTTGCTTTCTTTTATGGCTTTTCTGGCTCCAGCTCCCTCTAACATGTACCAGTCCCCTCCCCTGATTGTTTCAGTTAATTCTTTCCGCTTGATTAAAGGCTCCCATTGGCCTGGGTGTCTGAGGAGAGCATCGGCCTCCACAGATCGAAGACGATTTGCTTCCACAGTGATCTCTTCTTCACTACCTTGTGGTTTCATTCCATGTGCCAAAGCATAAAACAGACAACTCTTGCCCTTGCTGTCTATGCTCACTGTCTGGTTATTGATGTGCACATCATAATGGCCATCGGGGTATTGGTCACTCTTTGGTCTGTAGATCAGGGTCACAGTTTGATTGGCATGTTGAGTGTCTGGGCTCAGCTCCTGCATTTTGGTAAGTCTTCCATTGCTGTCCTCTGTTAGGATGACAACTTTAGTGCCAGTGGCTTCTGACAGGACTCTGATATCAAGGATGGTGCCTGCAGTCGTGGAGTTCTTGATGTTTTCAGCATGTGATCGTGAGTGTTGACCTGCATCTCCTTCAACTTTTAGGTTAGACTTTGGGTGTTTTGGCATGTATGCAATGTATCTGTTGTTCTGTCCAGCTCTGAGCTTTTCCTCTGTTCTGTCACTCTTTAAGCCCTTTCTCACATATTTACCAATAACACCATTTGCTTGGTCTTTAACAATAGAAACAATGTGACTGGAGACCTTCTGGTGGAAAACTTCTACCAAAGCATCAGCCAATAAAGTACTGATGGTGCCGGCTAAATCCTGCTTGAAATCCTTCAGCAGTTTAATGTCTTCTGCAGACAGATCACTGACATTCACAGTCTCTGATTTTTGTTGCTTTTCTTTAAATATTTTCAGCTGTTCATGAAAATTTGAAAAGAACTTGTCTGACAGGCTGAGCACTGCACTGATGGCTTCTCCTGCCAGTGCGACCATGTGGACACCTTGTATAACTGTCAGAATTGCTTTTCCTGTTCCTCCAGTGTGTGATTTAGCTGTTTTAATCACGGTGTAGAGGGATGAATTCAGTTTGTTCTGCCAGCTGAGGTCTGCATAGAATGGCTGTATTGCAGTTTTGCTTAACTCTGTGAAAACGGCCAGCAGTTCTTTCTTTCTTCTCTCATCATTCAGGAGGTCATGAAGTTGTTTTTTGTCCTCAAGTTGTGAAAGAATAATGAGGTCTAGTAATGAAGATGAAGGCTCTTTTTCTATTTTTAATTTCACTTCATGATCAGTTCTCTCTTTCACTTTGCTTTTGATTTCTTCTAATATTTTTTCAATTATTTCATCTTCTGCCTTTCCCAGTCCAAAGGTGATGAGTTCTTGTGCAATTTGTTTAGCTGTGTGTTTTACTGCATTCTTCATATTTGCCTTTAAAACAACACTGAAGCCATCTTTAGCCTGTCTAGAGAGAAATTTTGGCATTGACTTAAGCTGTTTGCCAAATTTAAGTAAGGATTTAAAACATTTGAAGCCCTTTGATATCAGCTTTCCAACTCCGAACCCAATGAGAGAGACACCAATAGAAATGGCTTTTTCTATAGCCCATGACTTCCAGCTGAATTCTCCTGTCACCATGGCGTCAATGCCAGTGATGCAGTCTGATATTCCCTCAATAATGAGTCCCATTCCAACTTGAGCAAATGTACCAACTGTAAATACAGTGAGCAGTGCTCCTCCAACAATCTGTAAAACTCCAAGAAAGAACACCAGCAGACCTTCCCATGAGAAACGAGGCTTTTCTTCCACAGCAAATACATATTTCAGACCTCGACTGTAGAGGGCGTAAGCTTCAACTTGGAGATCTTCATCAGCATCTGAAACTAGTGAGAACATGGGAGATTTTGGGGCCATTGCATCCCTGCCTTTCTCTCTTATTTCTTCTAATTTTTGGATGGCCTCAGTAATGTTTTTATCAAAGTAACTATACATTGTGGACCTGGTTGATAACTGTTTTTCCAGGCTGGTTGTGTTGCTGTTGGCTGAGTTTGCAGAGGACATTTTTACAAACTGAAGACAGACTATTAGTTCCTCATTGAGAAACTTCAAAGATTCCTGTGCCTTTGTTAGATCATCTATGGCCTTAGTGAGGTAATCTGCTTTCTTTTGTTGTATAGTGCAGTATGCATGATTGTAAAAAGCTACAGCTGCCCAGCTTTCATCCTGTTTCATGGCTTTTTCGAACAGTCTGGCTGCAATATCCCACTTTTTTTCATCCAGTGCAATATTTCCAAACTTGATGTAGTGATAAACGCTGGAACTTGGTGAAGTCTGACTTTCAGCCTGACTTTTTGCCTTTGACAAATCAGCTTTCAAACTTTCTTCCAATTCATTTCTCTTCAACTGATCAATTTCCTCTGATTTAGTTTGCAGCCAAATCCCCCAGAACTCATTCATGATATCAACAACAGCTCTTTCCTCGTCTCCATCAGTGGTGTTATAAATATCTTGAAGTGTTTCACAGTATTCTGTAAACAGGTCCTCCCGCAGTTTCATCTCAGCAACATCATTCATCATGTGATTTATCTTTTCTGCTGCAAGTTGGTCCCTTGTGCTCTTGGCTTCTTCCAGAGAGGACACTGTGCTGAAAGATGGCTGCAGGTGTTCAGTGGAAATGATTACCTGAGCAGATCCAGGTTTACCTTTGCGTGCAGTTCGTCCAAAAGCCTGGAGTTCCACTCTTGTGTTCTCAGAAAGGAAGGAGAGGATCACAAATAATCCTCCATTATTGTTCACCTCTCTGGACACTTTAATGTCTGTGCCACGCCCAGCAAGGTTTGTGGCAACAATGACATCACCAGGAAGCAGCTCCTTGTCTATTTTACTCAAACTGTCTCTGTCACTGCGGCAGTAGAGAATGATTTCACCTGGAATGCTGCTCTTCAGCTCTTCGTAGATCTCTTTAGCTTTGTTGATAGTTTCACAGATCACCAACGCTGCTCTTCCTTCTCTGTATGAATTTGGGGAAATCTGAGCCGTGACCACATGTTTTATTTCAGATTTCCATTCTTCAGCTGTTTTTTTCAGAGTACCTTTGACCTCAAATAACTTCTTCCTGTTGAATGTTGGTATTTTGCACACAGAGAGATTTGGATACAGGTCCTGCAAAAACTGAATGTCTGCTTTGCTCCCCAGTGTTCCTGTTGTTCCGTATATTTTTCCCTGGTATTTCTCAAAAAAAGAAATGTTGGAAATGTAGTTTGTCACTGTTGAAATTGTGCTCAGTTTGACTTGGTGTTTAATCTCCACAAACTGCTGCAGACCATCACCCCACTTCTTATTCAGTTCAACAATACCAGTGGATTTGAAGTCCACTGGACAGACGTTGTCATTTTCTACGACATATTCTTGTCCTTGTTTCAGTAACATTGCCAGAAAGGCATTCTGAACCCACACTGAGACTTTCTTCTCCACCAGATTCTTCAAGAAACCAGGAATGCTGATTTTGTCTTTATTGTTTTCACATGGGGTGTACTGAATCCTCTCAGAGACCAATTCTGCAATGGGCTTGATGAGAACTTCTTCTGACTTATAGAGAGGACAACACAATCCTTCCTCCAAGACAAGAAATGAAAGCTCTGGGATGTCCCGGTCATTGTATGGACTGCACTTTCGAAGACAGAGCAGTCCCTTGTCATCTAGTGTGTAAACAGTAAAGCCGTAAGGGACATAGTCCTCAATTTCTTTGAAAAGGTCAACCATAGCATCCTGACTCACTGTTTTCAGTTTACTGAGAAGTTCATGTTTTTCACTCTTGTAGATATTTTCTGTAAATCCTTTTGGCACAATGTTGGATTCTTCAGCAATACCTAAAATGTCCATTGGATCATTAATTTCAGTGTCTTCTGTGTTCATTGAGTCATAGATGGCCTTGAAGAATGAAGCAGGAGGACCTCGTACAAATGTCTGGTGTCCTGTAGATAGGAAGCCATACTGACTGACGTGGCTCCAGATCATGGTGAGAATAATGTTCAGGTGCTGCATGGAGACCATGGGGCTGGACAGGTATGTCAGCTGCACTCCTTGATCAAGCAGCAGTGAGTCCACTTCATCAATTATGATGCACTGAAAGTTACGATCAGGCCTCACATCCTTCATCTCAAATATTTGGCGAAGGTGATCAGCAGCAAAGGCTTCAATGGTTCCATAGACCACGTCCTTCTGATAGCATTCTTTCCGATCTTTATCCTCATTTTTATTTGTGTTTGTGTCGACTGTAATGCCAAAGGACTGGTAGAATTCTGCCCATTCTTCAGCATCTCTTTGACATAACACAGAAGAGCTGGACACCACATCCACCTTTTCACCTCTAAGCACACGCAGCACTGCAAACATCGCTATGACACAAGACTTCCCTTCTCCAGTTCCCATCTCCAGGAGCTTCCCAGTGTCAGACAAGGCCAACAGGCACCAGCTTATCATCTGAGTTGTCCTGGGAAACCACTTTCTTTCAGCTTGGTGGAGGTGTACAGCATTGCATAAGACTGCAAGGACTTCCTGTAAATCCCCAACCTCCATGCTGTGACTCAGAGTCCTAGCTCGCTGTATATCTGTGTGGTTTTTAATTTCACCAGTTTTGATCAAGTTTGCTACATGAGTTACTATGTTGTATGATTTACTCATACAACATTGCTCATCAATATTTTTCATCAGCTGTATTTCATAAAAAATAGTATCAGTGCTTTTTATTTCATCACCTCTAAGGCTCTGTTCTATGTTTCCATCCTTACAGGACTTTTCACAAATAAGTATCTGGATAAGATTCTGAGTTTTGTACGATTTTATGAGCTCAAGAAGAGATTTGTTGTTTTCATCTTTCCACTTGGAAGAAACCTGATATGTTTCCATCAAATGTAAAATCTTCATGATGGAAATACAGCCGTCGTCATGGTGGTTATCAGTTAATGCTCCAAGAAGGTTTAAGGCCTCTACTGGTGACCAAAGTCTTTGTTCCCCAAGATTTGAAACCATCTTGAACACTTCTTTGGTTTCTTTGTCTAAGTCTTGAAATTGTTCCACACAGGCAAATAAATTCTCCAAACACAATTTTCCTGCAGGATCTGTCATGTTTTTAACAGCTTCTGTTTCTCTTGTAAAACTTTTCATCAGATTCTCCAGAAAGGTCAAAATAAATATCTCATTAGAAAGCAGTTCCTTTCCAGTGATTTTCTTTGTGATTGTGATGATTTTGCTGTCAGTGATTGTATCTTCGTTTAGGTTACTGTGGAGGACCTGAAAAAGGATCTTGATAAACATGTGTCTCAGTTCCACTTCTTCACTGTGAAAGTTACTCATGAGGTTCTGCAGGACCTCTGCAGGAAACACCAGGGAGTCTTCGTCTTTGAGTCTTGAAAGTTCCAGAGCATGCAAAGCACTGAGACTTTGTTTTTCAATAATGAATCCACGACTAAACTGTGTCTGCCCTGTTTCCATTGCCTCTATGCCACGTTGAACATAATCTGACATGAAATGATCCATTGTACCATAAACAATGTCTGCTTCATAGACATCCTGGAATGATGAATCAGTCTTCTTCATGTTTGTGTTGAGTGAAATGTTAAGGTGCTTGTAGAAGTCAGACCACTCCTTTGTTTGCTCCTCTGAGTGAACATCAGAGCTCAGCACAATGTCCAGTTTGTTTCCCAAGCAGACTTGCATGGCTGCAAACATGGCTGTAACACATGGGTCTTCTTCCACACCAACCAGTTGTACCACTCCACTTTTCTGAGTCAGCACCAGTCCACACCACCGCACCATCTGCCTCACTGTGGGCCACCAGCCTTTTATGTCGAACACTGCTTTGCAGAGCTGACACAGACACTTCTGTATGTTGTCTGCATTCAAAGATTCACATTTAAATGAATCTTTCATAAAAGTTTCTTCTTTTGGTACATTTTCTGTATATTTCAGGACACCAGTGTTAATGTTTTTTATCACATCAATGGCAGAGTCATCCAAATTCCACAACATCTTTACTTCTGCTAAAACTGCAGTTACACTGCTCTCATCTTTTCCTCTTAGAGTCTTTTGGAAATCCTGACAAAATCTCTCAGGAGCAGCAGATTCAAGGAGCTGCATTAGAGAGTGCCCACAGTCATCTATCCAGTCTGGTGGTATGTCATACACTTGTACCAAGGTAAGGATTTCAGTTATGGAATCATCATCTGCATATTTCTGTGACAGTGCTTTAAGCAGAGTGACTGCTTCCATTGGAGTCCATTGGTTTCTTTGCACAAGTTTGAGGAGCATTTCAGTGGATCCTGAGTGGGCTTCTTTTCCATTTAGATGTGTGAGCGTGGCTAAGAGAAGCTTTAAACACTGGATTTCCATCTTTAAAGTGAACACAGAGGCTCTTCCAACTGCACTCTGCAGTGATGCCGTGAGGGTGCTCAGGAATTCAATTACAAAGAGGTTCTCAGTGGAAATCTCATATTCTGCCCATTGTTTGGCTATGAGGACAGCATCATTATCAGATCTGCCATTGTCACTGAAAAAGTGCATCAGGTTCAGATACAGGGCTTGAGTCAAGAGGAAACTCTCAAAAACACCACATGCTGATTGGCTGATGGATCCCAAAAGGGACTGCATATGATTGGAGATGCTTTGTAGGGAAACTTCTTCAGATATCTCCAGAGACAGAGCACAGAGCTCTGTGACGAACACCTGAGTGTGCTGCAGAGTGCTGATGGATGGGAGAGCACTAATCCACTCATCAAACAGAAGTTTGTCCAGGACAGAAAGGATCTCACTGAGCTGATCAGCTGTGAGCTGACTCAGACTGAGATTTGAAAGTGGAAGACTGCATTTCACTGAGAGGATTTCAAAAAACTCATCACTGTCACTGCCTGATTCATAGTTAGCTTCAAACTCATCCAGATGCCCTATTAGAACATCTCGCTTTGACTCACATTCATCTGAGATGTGGCCACTCAGTTGTTTCTCAAGCTGCTCTTTAGCTTGTTGGTGAGATTCTTTTAGTCTTTGATTCAGTTTTTCTTTCTGTTGCTCCTCTTCTCTTCTCTTCTCCTCCTCTCTTCTTCTCTCCTCTTCTCTTCTCCTCTCCTCCTCTCTTCTTCTCTCCTCTTCTCTTCTCCACTCCTCCTCTCTCCTCTTCCTCTCTTCTTCTCTTCTCTTCTCCTCCTCTCTTCTCTTCCTCTCCTCTTCTCTCCTCCTCTCCTCCTCTCTTCTCTTCCTCTCCTCTTCTCTTCTCCTCTCCTCTTGATCTCTGATTGGCTTATTAAAGCAATATTCACACTCATACAATTCATTGTCACCAACTGGTCTGTAGTATTCCCCTCCATTGAACACATGTACATGTTGCCCATGAATAGTACTTTGGTATAGTTTATCAAATGACATGCATGGAGACAGGACTTTATCACATTTGCAGCATCTAAGTCTGTCACCCATGTGACTTTCTTTTGGAACATTGTTCCCCATTTTGATCTTTGGCTTTTTTTTTTTCAACAATTATGTGTTGCCTCCTGGAAGATAAAATAAATAAATATGTAATAGTTACATCATTTGTTACATCAAATACCCTTTGATTTAACAACCATCTCACAACAAATTTCAGATTTTCTGAAAAATCAGAAACCAAATCTTAGTTAAATTTGAAGGTTCTCATTTGTTTACTACTGTCCCTCTTACTTTTGACCAATAGCATCGCAGACAGTATTTTTAGATCTCTCCATAGAGAGCCTGTTAGACAACATGCCTGTATGTTCTACAATTTCATCATGAACCTCAATCTTGCACAGAGGGTAAACATCATCTTCTGTGTGAACTGCCTGACTGTCATGTCAAGGATAATCCTGATGATGAAATCTAGATTCCCCAGCAACAATTCAGAGACCAAACATGAATCTTCAAAGATCAGTTCATTCAAGCCCAAAGTTTGCACATGCATCATAAATTAGAGCCTTATAATTTTAAGTCCTACGACTAAATGATTATCACATAAAAAACTGTCTGGATAGAAATCTCAAATTGCTTGCCAGTTCTCTACTAAAGTTTCTTGGCAGGCATTGATTTGTCAATTAAGAGGATTTGGACTAAAAGGTCCTCTCTGCAGTGACCAGACTGGATTCAAATGTACTAAGGAACATATTTTGTGGACAGACAAGAAGTTGTCCAGCAAGATTAAACCATAAGTGTGGGCCATTAGTAATATCCCAGTGGTGCCAATATGCTAAAGTCATTCCAAGAAAAAGGCCTCTACACTTTCAACTGATTTCTGAGAGCTGTGCCCATCAATAATTACATTTTCTTAATTTCAAGGCATTTGACATAACATGTTAAAGCTGATCAAACATTTGTCAAAGCAACTCACCTGGTTCCAAAACTTTCAATGTAAAGAAGCACCAACTTCAATGTATTGGAGAGGTTAAATGGCCTTGTTACAATCAATTTCTTCAAACTAGAGCCAATGGAATTCCTTGAGGATCTGTTCACATGACAAAGGTGGTAAAGTCAGGGATTGCCTTTTTTGGTTTGTTTTCACAAAATGTATGTAAAAAAAAATTAGTATAATCACTTCTTTAACATTTCTTTCTATTATTTGAAAGCCTTTTTCTCCCTCAGTTGGCTCCAATGTGTAGTGGCTAACACATCAAAAACATAGTGAAATTCTTTTCTCACATTAACACACTTAAAGCTTCACCCAACATGACCCACAAAACATTCATTCATTCAAGAAACCAGTCTGAGATTGTTTGGATTTTGTGACCTGGTGTATTTTCCTCCTGGAAGCAGCTGTCAGAAGATGAGTACACTTTGGTCATAAAGGGATGGAGATGGTCAGCATCAATACTCAGATAGGCTGCAATGTTTAAATTCATTCATTATGTACCAAGTGGTCTAAACAGTGCCAAAAATATGGAATTATCTGAGTCATGTTTTTCAGATTCCAGAAGATGCAAACTTAACTAATCAATATAAAATGTCTAGTATACTCAGTCAAACAAAACTTTGTGTTAGTAAGCAAAATATTTCAAACTTATGTTTCCTTCACCTGAAGATTTAAATGGAGAGAACAGCTGTAACCACAATCTTCATATAAAGTGAAACTAGCCCTGAGATTTTATCTGTTACATTCCAGTTATGTTTCACCGCATAGCCTCAGAAAGTGAAATTTTTGGTTTGTCAGCATGATTCATTTTGCACCGAATGACTGCACACCTTGTTGAATAAAGGATCCACCCAGTGTTGCCTGGGTGATCTTCTTTATTCAAAAACCTAGCGACCCAACTTTGACCACAAAAACTATTAGCAGTGGCCTGTTTTCACTGAAATGAAACCAACCTTTTCTCTACTGATTTTTACTTAATCCAATAGCAGTGGAACCACTGTTTGGTAGTATCTGGTACTCTGGTAATCACATAAGTTCATTGTGTGTTTTTCAGGGATTTTATTACGAAAAGTCTATGCATATGACAAGCAGTGGATGAGCATTTACGCAGGAAACAAGGACCCTTCACTTTTCAAAATGGAGTAACTTCAATTAAATTTTATGTGTTTAATTTTAATGAAAAGTGAGTATTAAAATCTACTTAACTTTGCCATTCAAAATGTAATGATCCTCAAAAGAAAAAAAAAGAAAAGCAGAAAAGCAAAAAAGGAAACACTGCTATTAATATTTACAATTAGACTAACAAGAAAGAACATAAATTGCTTCTGAATTTAAATTTTTAAAAAATTAAATCAAAAAGAGTGGTAGATTTTTAAAAATATAACAAGTATTGTTACATTACCTTCCTCTGCAAGTTCAGATGGCAAAAACTGTCTGTGCAACAAAGTCCATATGAAGCAAAAGTAAACTTAGCCCAGAGATTATATCTACCTGCTAGAACTGTTTTACCTGCTTTACCTGATCTCAGAATGCAGATTGTTTTGTTAGCATGCAACCTTTTGCACAGACTGGTTGCCTTTGTCACATGTTGCATCAGGAAATACAGTGGCACACAATGTTTTCTGGGTTGTTTTCTTTATTCAGAATCTTCAAGACTTTGACTGAAATAATAGGAATGGCCCGTTTTCACTGTAATTAAACATTACCTGTTTCTGTTGCTTTTTATTATACAATAGTAGTGACACCACCAGTTAGTGTTAAAAAATCTGGTACCATTGAATAAATGAACGGATTTAAGATGAACAACAAAATTTATCTCCCCAGTCAATCTTTTTTTATTTTGGTTGGTTATATTTGTGTATGTTTACTTCATAATAGTGTACACTTACAATCCTTACTCTTTGCATGTGTCTTGACAACACGTTCTCACTCCCAACTCGTCAAATGTGTGACGCATGGTCAGGCTCCCTCTGCTTCACTTATCGACGCGCAGGGTACCCCCCTGGCGTCGAGAATTGACGTGCAGGGTCCTCCTATTGAATACTATGCTGATCCCTAATCGTTGTTTATTGACGACAAGAAATTTCCGCGGAAACGCCTGTTGTTCGTATATTTATACATTTCCAAAATCACATTGTAGTGACGTGTACTGAACACAATATATTATATAATGTAAACAACTACCTGAGAAACAGCAGATACAGTAGATAAATTAATTATAGGCCATTACTTTTGTATCGTTTATTGCATTTATGGAGGGAGAGGTGTATGCTGGGTAATGGCACAGCTAGCGACCGGGTGACTTTATTCACCCGCTTCGGCTGTTATCAGTCCATACAATGGGCGTTATTAGCAGAAATCAGTCCCATAGATGTGGGCCATTCACCTGCTAGATTGTTCAGAAGGTTGTTATCATCCATCCAGATGGAGGATCACTGACAGGAGCGTGGGAAGACTCCAGAATCCACTCTGGCTGGAATCCGGTGGATACAGCAGTGTTACAGGTAAGACCATTTAACCGGACAGCATTTATAGAGTGACTATTAAAAGTCAGCGAGTGTCAATAATGTTAATGTGGTTATGTTAGTAATACACCGAGTGCTAATATAACAGCTTTAAGATGCATTTGTAGATATTATTACGTGTTTTACCGTCTTTATGGTGCTAGCTTAAAGTTACGGTGTAAACGTTAGCTTATATTGTAGTAAAGCTGTTACTGTTTAAACGATGTTAGCACAGAAATATTAGCTTCTGTCATGACTGATGAAGTTACTGGTTAATAAAGTTTCCATTAAAGTGATTAATCGCAGCCACAGATTGACAGTAAATATCCAGATTAGCTTCAGTACATCTCTAATAAATATGTGCAAAGTTTCAGTGCTTCGTTTAAACTGTATGATACTTATACTGACCCAGGGTCAGTGTAAAATACAATCCTAGCTGTGTGAACAAAGCCTGGCTCCTTTAATCCTGCATGACAAACCTCAGGATGCAGGTTCTTATTACTCTTTCCTGCTGGCACACCTGTCACACCTGAGAGTCAGCTAGAAACTTACAGTGACGTGGACATCATGCAAAGACTGCCAGACTCTGTAATACTGTAAATGATCAGTGACTCAGGTTAACACTAAACTTTAAACAGTCCCTCTGTGTCTCTGTGTGTGCTGAACATCTAGGATTGAGTCAGGCTGCATTGACTGTGGGACTTTTCTCTGTTAAAAGCAGGTTGAAGACGGCTCAGAAACATTTGAAGATTAAAATTTAGCATTATGGCTGCTGGTGGTTTGTAAAGCCTCTACTCAGCTGTATTTTTGTTACTAATTTATCTTAGTTGTTGTTTAACAAAGATTTCAGAAGAGCAAAGATGAGGACTCCTACTTCATCCTTAATAGTTTAACCTGATTGGAAATCAAAAAAATCCAGATTCTTCTTCCACAGAAGTTTCATTTGTCAGTGTGGGACTGCTGAATCACCTGAAGAACTCATTTCATTCTCCACGATGTTGATTTACAGAAATGTTTCACAGGAACTGATTCCTCCCAAAGGGTGAACTAGTGTGTTTCCATAGATTATCTCTGTATGAATGTACTTCTTAAATGAAGGCAAGTGTTTGTCCTTTTTTGTTCCTCAGGTACAGTACGTGATATTAAGGGCAGGCGGTCATCACTGGGGGAAGACAAGAAGCAGACGTACTTCCAAGAGGGAGCTGCAGTGAGGACACAGCCTGGTCACTGAGGTCAGAGGTCAGAATCTGAAACAGCTCAGGTTTATATTCTAGGGGTTATAAAAAAATTGAAATGTATTTATAAAGAAACCTTTAAATAATATTTCAAATAATAGTCATAATTATGATTATTATTAGAAATATCAAACATTTAAGTGGATTTTCTGTTACACGTATTGTCTTAGCCCTGCGATAACTGGCAGCCTGTCTTTGTCCTGTATCAGCTGGGATAGGCTTCATCCTCCCGCGACCTTGAATTGGATACATGAATTATATTGAATTGTATTCCAATTATGTAATCTGATCATTTACAAACTCAAGGTATCCAATCAAAATGTAAGTAATAATGATAAAAATGTGAAAGCAGAAATAAGTGTGACATGAATGTAAATGTGTTAGCTGACATAGAGGACAGCTACATGTAGTCTGAAAAACCTTTGTTGTCAAGTTTGCAGGTCCATCAGCACGAGACATTCTTACATAGAAGAGACTGTTAAAGTCTCTAACTCAGTGAAGCATTATTGGTCCCGTCTGTTTGGATAAATATAGTAAGCTGATGTTTGTCCATTTATTGACACATTTTCTCAAGTGCTTATCCAGTTCAGGATCACAGTGGAGCTGCAGCTGGATATGTTCAGTAAAGAAACCTTACAAAAGTTAACAATAAACCTGCATCTCTGTACGTTGTTGTCCACAGGATGAGAAAATCAAACTGGAAGACTGTGGAACATGTTAATAAATGTTTGTGTTTATCCCTGTGTCTTTCACAGGAGGCGCTGAAAGGTTTCCCTAATAGTTCCTGGTGAATCAAAGCAGAACCATAAAGGTTGCTGGACTGCATGATGGCCTTACCCCTGAGCAGTCATCCTGTTAAAGGAGGAACCAGTCAGAAGCTGTTTTCAAAGTAGCTGAGCAGATTTCATCTCAAGTAAGCGATTAACTGTTTGTTCATTTGTTCTGCCACTTAAAGAGCATTTAAGGACGTCTTTTGAGTGTCCAGTTGAATTTATTCTACTGGCTCTCATGGTCATTTGTGATTATGGACATATTTTTCATGTACATCAACCATTTAGTAAATTGTATCTATTTAGTAATATCTGTCAGCTATAAAATGTAATATTTTGATATTTTTATATTTATATCTCCTGCCCGTTATATTTTAATGATGTAAGACCAGACGTCTGTTGTCGTGTTACATTAGCATTCCTCACATATCAATGAGATGCTGTACAGTACAATCCTACTGACACAGCAGAGGGATAACGACGGCTATTTAACATCGTTGCACGACACATTCATGCATGATGCAGACAAAGTGACTAAATCATCTTTTTTGTGGTTTATTGTCTTCAAACCAGCAGACAAAGCCGATGGCAGAAGATGTTTGGAGAAGAACTTCAGGCCGTGTACTGACAAGGTATTTTTTTCTTGTTATCAAAAGACATTTGAAGTGACGGCTTCTACAACTGTGCTGAAGTAAAGCTTACAGTCTAAGAAGTCACAGTGTTGATATTCAGCACAAAGAGAAAAGCTCACTTGTTCGAATTTATTTACAATCATAGTTTTTATAAATTCTGACTGTAAACAGCTTTTACAGCTTTGATATTGTTTGACACTCGATATCAGGTGATGGTATTTAATTTAAAGGTTTCTATGTCCCAATGAGCCATTTACACTGACCAGTGTCAGTCTGACTGTAACACATTCATTATTTAGATCCAGCATTTCTAAGAGAAATAACTGAATGTAAAAATGGCAGCCCTCAGGACAGGTTTAATTGATAGAGATATATGCATGCATTATGAAATTTATGTATCCCAGATCATTGTTATTCATCTAGTCCTGGCAGACCCACCCCTTCCTCCCAAGTTAACTGCAACCCAAAAGACTAGTGGGGCTATTTACACACTCACAATCAGTGTGGGGTAAAAAGAGCCACCAAAAACCTGTCAGCCTGCACAGATACAGATGTGCTAAAAGCTATAAGACTTAGAAGCTCTGCTTATGGAGAAACTTTCTAAGTCTAACAGAGGACAGGTACTCCTGCCCAAATAACATGATATAACCCCACATACAGCCCAGCCATAAAGTGAACCAAGTCATTTAGTTAAAGACAGCATGGGACCAAATGCATGTAACCAGCCTGCACCAACCTGACATTTCTTCCTCCTGAATTAAATGAATGAATGGATGCAAGTTAAATGACTACAAACCTAAAGCCACTAGTTCCCACACTGGTGTTCCCCAACACTGTGTGTTAACTGTACTGAGCTTGTATCAACAGTTGTAACAGGCTAAGCTATGTGAGACACTGCATTGAACGATTGTTTCTATCTTAATGGTTTCAGCTCATATGTTCTTTTTCCTTTCTGTAGATCAAAGCAGCCCGTGCTCTTTCTGCTTCCATTTTGATGGCAAGAAGAAGAAAAAGAAGAAGACTTCAGCGAAGTGGCGTTCATGGTCTCAGTGGACAGTCATGGTCACATACTGCATGTAGTTTTAAAAGTAACATGTCTGTTCACCACAACAATGGAGATGTGTAATATCAGTGCAGCTATGGTTTGTTCTTGAACATCAGTTCTGTTTTCTACTTTGACCACTTAGACCAAAAAAGTGTTGTTTTCAGATTCTTTCTTTTAAATCTGTAAAGCACCTGTTCATTTTTTATTACAATTAGTTTCACATAAATAGTAGTGTTTCCTTTATGGTCTTTTAATGCTTACACTAGACTGTACACGTCTACATTAGAGACATTTCTGTTACCTATTTATGAGACTGGGCTGCTTGACTACAATTTGGAAATGGATGCAAAATCACACGGATCGTGCTATTGTTTGTTATTTAATATGATTCAATTCAATTCAGTAAAACTTTATTGATCCTGAAGGTTGACCCCGAGGGAAATTTGGGTTAAGGCCAACACAGGACGTGTCTGACTAAGCAACGATTAATCTGATCCCATTTCTACCTGTCTCTACTGTTTCCACTGTAATTGTCAGGATATATATTTATTCCAGCTCTCATAGGGCAAAGCAATGACTCAGACTTGTCAAATGTTCTTTGACTTGATACACAATTTGAAGTTCACAATTTTCTTACAAATAAAACTATAATGACAAACATGAACAGCTGTGCTTATTTATGAGACATGATTTTTTTTTTTAATGTGTTCATATTTAGACAGTGTACATCTGTATGCTGAAACTGTAATGGTGAACCTGAGGTGATGGTCAAATATATATAAATATAAAACAATACTGAAGTAATGTCTTTACCCTTTGCAGCGTGTGGACGCTGTGCACGCAATCACCTTAATCACTGTAGTAAACATGCACCGCTAGCTCACGTGACTGACTGTCTCCATGGTTACATCGTATATTATTAGCTATGCAAACAGCTTCCAAAGATACCGCCATAGCTCTCTGCAGCTGTAACACTTTCACACTTTGCAAATCATTTCACGTTTTTGATAGTTATGAAGACAGAATATGTTTTTAAAGTCATGCTAGGCTGTTGCTATGGTGGTTGCTGTGGACTAGGGTGGACCGCGCGTCCGATTCCTGTTGTTAGCTGTCCGCCGTAGGAAGGCTGCGTTCCGTTTAGAAGTAGCGCCAGTCTGCCGTAACTCGAACTCAAACCCCGCTTTGTTCTGTAATTAAAGGGCTTTTACAGCCGTTCATGACACACACGCACACACACATAAAGCACTTTGCCTCACCATGAGAATGCAACTTTACTAAAACCTTTAAAGTATCTGATATAGGATAGAAAAATAGAGCAACCAGAGATTTAATGATGAAGACTCTGGGTTCTGTAGTTCACGTTTTACAGTCCTGAATGACTCTTTGCATATAACTTATTGAAGAGGAGTTTAGAATGCACTTTAAATTTAGACTGTTGCTGTTTAATTGTTTACATTGTGACCTTGTTATGTCATGATAAGGTTCACCTGCTGGGGGTTTGATGGATCAGCTGGACAATACAGTCAAAGACAGCTTTCATTCATCATATGCAAGAATCCTAGTTGGATTTTTGTTTTCACTCATATTTTAGAACCAAATATTGAAAACAACTCTGACCGACTGGATACCTGGTCAGGGTGTACATTACCTTTCATTCAAGCATCCCAGGACAGAGCCCTGCCCCACCATGAGTCTGGGTGGATACGTGGTTATAATATAAAATGACTGATACTGAATATGAATATTTCATGAAAATCAAATTATAATATGAATTCCTAGGTGTTTGTTATATCCAGCAAGAGTAATATGTCAGACATATGTCTGAATTGCTAACCCTAACCCTAGCTCAACAGACCACAATGCCCTGGACTGTCACTATTATTACACGCTGTGAACATAAGTAGCTTTGATCACAGTTTATGTTGTAAAAGAGAAGGAATATTAAAAAAAAGATCTACATCGTGATATTATTTCTTCCAAACTGACCAGAAACATGCTTATCAGACTCTCACAGCACAGGATCAGACTCACTGTGCATGACGGCTCAGGCCAATAATGTTTGTTAGATTGTCAGTTGTTTAGTGCTTCTATACAGTTAGGGTCACCATCTCTATTTCAGTATAATTAATATGCAGAAAACACTAAAAGTTGATTGTCTTCCAATATTCTAACAAAACTTTGACTTTGTAAGTACATATTGTTACAGTCCTAATGCCAATATGATTTTTCATAACTCCTGCTTTGAAATACTGAACTTTAAAATTGACCTGATGAAAGATAATTTACAGTGGTAGTCTGTCAGGATAATTCTGACTATAAGATCACTGTATTAATCTGAATCCTTCTGAAATGTGCTGTGAATGAATGCTGATGCAATTCACTGTGGGAAAGCTGTTAATAAAATGAATCTGTGACACATGCAACACATTCACAGAGGAAGAGGACACAAAGGGAGGACACGCAGAGGCTGTGTTAAAGTCAGAAATCCAAATCTTTAGTCAAAAACAGGCGGCGGTTACAAACAGGAAGACAAGCAGTCCATTAAACAGTCTACAGGGTCAAACATACAGAGAATTCAAACAGCAGTAAAAAATAACTGGACACTGAAAAACGTAAAGCAATGTTTGACACAATAAAAGGAAGCAGCGCAGTATATTCACTGAATTACAAAATTACAAAAGAGAAAAACGATGATTTCTAATGTTTGTTTTCTAAATGCAGGCAGAGTGTGGCTGGTAAAGATGGAAACATACAGAATTGAGTTTGGTGAACTCTGTTAGTAACAAATGAGGTAAAAAAAAAACAACCCAAAACAGACAAAACACAGAAAGAGGCTCTCAGTATTCATTAATAATTAGAAAGCATCTAAACATTCTGGTCGTGGATTTGTACAGTCTTAGTTCCGATTATAATCATCATAATCAATGGCGAGGTCCTGAGGTGGGCGGGGCTGTCTCTGGTGATGTCACCATGAAGTAACAGCATCTGGCACGTGTTGGTGAAACATCCCAGTACAGTGGTGTAGTTTCCTCTCCAGCTGGTTGACCTTTGACCCTTCAACATTAAGGGGAAGAAGAAGAAACAGTGTTAGGTCAGGTGACCACATGGTTTCTAAAAAAACTGACAGGAAGTAACCAGGCTGTTAGAAATGGATATCATGTGTTTATAGTAACTGTAGTTAGCTAACTCTACTTACCAAAAGCAAAGCTGCTGAATGCTGCAGGAACATGCTCATGTGTGGTGGTCATTTAGTGCTGCTCCGGCAGGTTAGACAGTCCAAGACTGATATCCTGCCCATCTGAGAGTTTGAAAACACACATGCAAAGATTTAATTGTATTACAGTCAAAGTTGGATGTTCGTTTTTGTCCTTTAAAAATGTTTGTGTATTTGAAAGCACTAACATTTAGGGATGACTCGGATCGTCTCTCTATCTCCTTTAAAGGGGAGACAAGTGTGTCCACTGATCCACGTCACTTTACCTGGATGATGACTCCTCTCTCCCTCACCCAGAAACACTCCTAAAATAACCAAGCAAATAAATAATACCGATTTACTCACATTACAAAAACATTAAAAACATCTCCCTTTGATTCCATTACTCCATTCCTGCTGAACATCAGGCAACAAATATCCCAGTAAATCACAGTAAAATGTAAAGCACATGTTTTCTCTGCTTTGTCTAACTTCTGCAGAGCCTCTGTCAAGAAAAACATATCTGTAAGCATAAAACAAATAAACATTTCATAACACGTCACTGGACAAACCTCGGTCAGTTGATTTCCTCTGTGCAGTGCAGACGAGCATCAGTCAGCAAGTCAAGGTGGTGAGATGGACTTGTGTCCTTGGTGACTCTGCTTGTTGTTCTGAGGAAACACCACCGTCTCTCCACACCGTCACCATCTGTGGGCACAAACTGCCGCTCTGCTCTGTCAGCATGTAGGAAATCACATATCACACACACAAGGGTGAAGAAACATTAGAGCTCAACTTTTCAGCAATCAGTGAACAGACAAACAATGATACCAAACTGATTCTGTATGAATACAATATGGTATTTTCAATACAGGTGTCAAATTAATGTATTAAAACTAATACAGATATATGTATATATATTTTTGATAAATTAGAATTATATATATATATATATATATGTATATATATATATATATATTTTTTTTTTTTTCATTTAACAATTGCAACTGAAAGACATTAAATATTGAACAAAAAATATATTGTCACATTCTGCATTCTCAAATACAAATTTCACAAAGTAAATTTTTGATTAACAGAAAAAATATGAATTAAAAAAATAATTGTATATTATTAAAATATTATGCAACCGTGACCAAAGTCAGAATCATCATTACAGTACTGTGGATTTACTGCTTGCCTAATAGTGATAAAGTTCAGGGGAGATAATTGATGACAGAAAACTGTAAATAACACTCTGAAGTCTGAAGCTTCTTTTCTTGTTTCTGTGACCTCAGCATGCTGACAGACTTGAAGTTGCTAAAGATTTTAAAAAGTGATAATTATAGGGAAGAAACTTCTCTTTTTCATCCATTTAATCAAACATTTGATGCCTCAGCTGTCTCAGTCCTATGGCATTCTGCAACTACAACTAAGCTGAGGAGACTTGGATTTGGCTGCAGGTGCCCCTGTACATCCTTCTCAGCAGCACACATGTGGGTACCATTTAATCACACTTCGTCCTGAGCTTTGCTTCATCACAAGAGGTGGCATACCGTGTCACGGTCTTATCATCATCCAACTGGAGAAGAAACATTTACGGTCATCCTGGTTTTGTTTTCTGATCCTGCAAAAAGACTGAGGACAACAAAGCCCAGAGAACATGAGATACACAACATCCAACATTCAGACTCAACAGCCTCCATAAATGAAGAGCACCAGGTTGGTCCAGTTATACTAGATGTGTGCATGCTTTACATTACTGTGTATGAATAATAATCAAGAGACAAACTTTGAAGATGCAGAGCATGATGTCCCATCATCAGACTGTAAACAAATATCCACCAGGCTTCTTTGTTGGCAGAGGTGATGATTCTCCCATCAGGGATCAGTAGCGTGTATTAACCTGTGGTATAAGCAGCAGTCACTGAAATATTACTGTTTCAGATAAGAAATCTAGCACATAAAAGCCAGGGTGGGAGGGATCTCTACAAACTGACTTACTTCTCTGTTCCTCCAGCTTCAACAAAAATCTGACTCTCCAGTCACAGACAAACAAAAAACACCAGCTGGGAGATAGAAAACGTTGCCTGGGTCTTGCTGGATATTGCTGGTCAGAGTCCACACATTAGCAGAGTGCTGCTTGGTCCCACTGACCCATATGGACAACGACTGTGGAGAACTGGGCCCTGTTTCAGAAAGTCGGTTTAGAAAACTCAGAGTTAAAAATGATACTCAGGGTTGAGTAACCCCGAACTGTCCAACTCGGAATATTCGGTTTCAGAAAGGCTGATAACAATTAGTTCAATCAACGCGGAGTTGCTTTAACCCCAAGTTAAGCGCGCGCACGAGGATACATAAAGCCCTGATTAGTGGAGCCACCATGGAGACGGAGGGAAAGAAGGCGCGGTCAATGTATTTTACAGCGCTTGAGGCCGAAATTCTGATGGCAGCATACGCCGATAACATGCATATTTTGCAGAAAAAAAGTAACACAGCCTCAGCTGCAAAAGAAAGGGAGCATGCATGGCAAAACATAGCCGACAGAGTCAATGCGTGAGTGTTAATTTAAATATTGATCTAGGGATTTCCACCCATTTAACACGTTATTTTATTATATTTAATTTTAGTGTTTATTTCATACATTTTATTTTGTGATGTGATGTGAGCGCAGGTGCAACCCAACAGGCCCCAAACGTTCCTGGCAGCAAGTAAAAATGAAATATAAAAATATAGTCCAAACAGGTAAGGTGTAATTGTATTATGAGCCATAGTGCTTGGTCTGTTTGTCCTATGTAGATCAATTGCAGTTAGAGGCTACATTATTTTTCTTTCTGTAAGTACTTATTGAAATTATCTGAGCACATTACAAGTACATATTTGCTTACTCAGTATGCTCAAATGTGACCCGTTATAGCCAACAGAAAAAAAGCGGAGGCCCGAAAAACAGGTGGGGGTCCTCCACCACCACCACTCACAGAGGCTGAGCAGTTGGCCCCAGCCAAAACAGTGGGCGCCCTGTGGCTGAAGGCATCTCTGCGGGGACATCCTCTGAGTCAATAACCCCGCAAGACAAAAGTGCCTACATAAGAGGTAAATTCAAAATAATACATGATGTGCATACATCCTTTCTTCACAGTCACCTTTGCAGTGCTACTCATTCATTTGATAAACTCTTTACCATAATGAATTATTTTGTAGTGAAGTTATCTTCCTACTGATTTTGCCTTCCCTCAGTCTTGGTTGTCTTTGAGAGCATAATGACAATGAACTGTAAGGTGATTGGTATATGTTTGTTAATTGCCATTTGGTTCCTTGTAAGTTATAAGTGACCTGTATAAACCTCATATTCTATCAGTTGATGGTGATGGTGTACTGCATCTGGTGCAGCCTCCTGTTGAGCCAGACCAACATGCAGTTGTGAGTACTCTTAATACTCCACAGATCATATGAGTTTACAGTAGAACAGCAATGTTGTTAATTTCTCTACTACAGGAACTTGAAGAAACATTGACAGCTGTCACAGAGGAGGAAGCAACAGAGACACTTTATGAGGTTTACATCTTACAATGCAAAATATAACAATTGAATAAAATGTGGTACTATAATAAAACCATGGACTTTCTATGTCTCTAACAGAGTGATGATGGAAATGCAGAGGAAGAGGGTCCAGCCACTTCTCCAACAAACCTTTCCTCAGTAAGATGTTCAGCACTGATTTACAACCAACCTAAGTAGGCATGTACTATGAATGTCAATGCTATTTCCCGTGTTTCCATAGCTCCCTGTAAAGCAGCTGTATAAGAAATATTTGATCAAGAAAATAGAAAAATGCGACTTGGAAATGGAACACTTCAAGCAGCAGATCCAAAAGACCAAGATTGAGATTTTACTCCTGGAACATCAGTTAAGGGTGGGTGAAGTGGTCAGAGATGGACGAATTAATTCAGTGTTTGAACAACATACTAATATACTTATTAATACTTTGTGTACAGGAAATACAGGCGACCAATAAAGCCAGTTGAACAAAAAATCTGTTTATTCATCTTTCAACATGTTGAGGTGATGGGTCACAGGAAATGATTGTGACATATGGTGTCTCTGACTGCTCTTCCATCTTGTATGTCCGTGGGAGGGTCAGGATGTTCATGGTTTGGATCACTGCTGATGTTTGGTTCAGAAGGACAGTGTTCTCCTCTAATTATGGCAATGTTGTGAAGAATCACACATGCCACAATAATGTCACATGCCCTTTCTGGGGTGACCCTGAGTCTTTGAAGGCACTGGAACCGGGCCTTAAGCATTCCGATAGTCATTTCAACTCTGGCTCTTGTCCTGCAATGAGCCAGATTATATCGCTGCTGTGGGCCCGGTTCAGGGTCAGGGTAAGGGGTAAGCAAATAGGGTAAACATGGATACCCCCTATCACCAAGCAAGTAGCCAGTGAACTCTCCTAAGACAGAAGGATACACTTCAGTTCAAATGTCCCTGTAGCAATTGGTCTTTATACATTTTAAAGTATTTTCAACTCACCATGTCCAAATTTTGTGCTCAGTGTACATTCACGAAAAATTTGTGAGTCATGAACAGAGCCTGGCCACTTGGCTTCCACATTTGTGATAATGTTGGCAGCATCACATATGATCTTCACAGTGCAGAGAACACAAATTAGCATCCATTACTATAATGAAATAATTTGTTAGTTTGAAATGCTACAGGGAACTATGTACCTGTACATTAATGCTGTGGAAAGACTTCCTGTTCACATAGTCTCCTTCATTTACTGAAGGAGCAATGATTGGAATGTGAGTGCCATCTATACAGCCAATCACGCCTGGGAACCCTGAAAATAAATGTAAATTTTAAGTAGTAGTTCAAGTATCACCACATCATGAATTAGGTTTTGTTCATCCTGATACCTGCAATTTTGTGGAATCCCTCTTTGATAAATCTTGTGGGTCTATGACCGGGGAACACCACAAACGAGTACAGGAGACGTTTCAGTGCAACTGTAACATTCCTGACTGCCCGACAGACAGTAGCCTTGGAAACGTGCTCAGCGTCACCAGTATTATACAGAAAGCTCCCGTTTGCAAAAAAACGAAGTGCAATACAAATAATATGTACAAAACTGAGAGAATGTCCGCGATGTGTCACATGAGCAATATAAGGCCTGACGATGTTATTCAAATAAATTATAGATTGTGCTGAAAAACGGTAACGTTCACACAGAAAATCATCAGGAAATGATAAAATGTCCAAACGCGCTCTAATCACTCTCTCCCGGCGGAGAGCTCTGCGGAGAATTTGGGCTTCAACATCTACTGGCTCTTCAAGGAAGGGGCACGCCATGTCTGACACTTCCTACAGTCAGATTTCCGACAAAGAGGCGGAGACAGTCAGGGTTAGTTGAAGTAAACCTGCTAGGGGGCAGGTTAGCTTCACGGAGTGTGTCGTCATAGTAACTCACTCAGAATTAATCTAAACTCGTTTTGTGAAACCGAAAACCCAGAGTTTTCGTTAACTCAGGGTGTACTTACTCAGAGTTTGCACTAAACCGGCTTTCTGAAACAGGGCCCTGTTCTGGAAAATGGAAAAGAGAATTAAAATGACAAAAAGCCAAACAGGATTTCCACAAAGACTCTCTAAGAATCAGCAATCAGAAAATCATTGGTTCATATTACAATTAAATATGAACAGGCTCCTTAAATGTAAGCAGTTAAGATCTGATTTGACTTACATCCTTCACACAGCACATTTGTCCAGGCTGTCAGGTAAACATAGAATTAATCTCAGGTAACATGACTCACAGTAGAGATTCAGTAAGAAAGATTGCTAGCTCTAATATTATTACCACACCAACAGCTCAGATTTCTAGAAGTATTTAAACAAATGTGAGTCTATCCATTCATTTTCTTCTGAATATTCAATTCATGTTCACAGTGGGAGGGTGGGGGGGTGTCGTGGAGGTTTGTAAATAAAGTCTGCAACACAGAAAGAGCTGTGATCAAGCTATTTATTACTGCGCGCAGGAGAGCCAACACACATCAAACATCACAGTTCACAATCATGTCAGCTCTGCCACAGAAGTCGTGCTCCCACTCCTTTATGCATTCCAAGGAAGAGGGAGGAAGTTACAAACTGATCCTACCACACTTCCCGCGCCTCGCTATGAAACCTAACGGATCAATGGTTACGCTGTTTTGTGCCCTTGGCGTTATCAGCACCTGTAAAGGGAGTTGTTTTCTCAAACTGCTGATGCTGAAGTAAGTTCATCTAGTTTTAGAAACTTTCACTGAACAGTCTATAACAGTATCACAACTAAACATATGCATAAGCACTTAAATACTTTAAATGAGAATAATACAACATTTCTATTACAGGAGCCAGAGCCTGTCCCAGTAGTCACAGGTAGAGCACACCTGGACAGGTCACCAGTCTGTCAGAGGACTAACAGAGAGACAGACATCAGAGTAACAAATCTATTTAAAATTAATGTAAGCTTGCTACAGCTGTATGTATGAGCATGTGTTTCTGTGCTCAAAGTCCACCTCTTGGGAACCTGGAATTCATTTTTAGTCTACTTTAAACAGACCTCACAAAAGGCTGATGTGGCTCGATCAGTAGTCTGATTTAAGTACGATACCTTTGGCCAGGGATTAATCTGGTACATCGCTTCACTGCAGTCTTACATATTTTCCCCACACCTGAATAAAAAATATTGATATTTACAAATAACAGATTTAGCTGATGCAGCCTGACTCAATCTGATTCCAGATGTTCAGCACACACAGAGGGACTGTTTAAAGTTTAGTGTTAACCTGAGTCACTGATCATTTACAGTATTACAGAGTCTGGCAGTCTTTGCATGATGTCCACGTCACTGTAAGTTTCTAGCTGACTCTCAGGTGTGACAGGTGTGCCAGCAGGAAAGAGTAATAAGAACCTGCATCCTGAGGTTTGTCATGCAGGATTAAAGGAGCCAGGCTTTGTTCACACAGCCAGGATTGTATTTTACACTGACCCTGGGTCAGTATAAGTATCATACAGTTTAAACGAAGCACTGAAACTTGCACATATTTATTAGAGATGCATTGAAGCTAATCTGGATATTTACTGTCAATCTGTGGCTGCGATTAATCACTTTAATGGAAACTTTATTAACTAGTAACTTCATCAGTCATGACAGAAGCTAATATTTCTGTCCCAACATCGTTTAAACAGTAACAGCTTTACTACAATATAAGCTAACGTTTACACCGTAACTTTAAGCTAGCACCATAAAGACGGTAAAACACGTAATAATATCTACAAATGCATCTTACAGCTGTTATATTAGCACTCGCTGTATTACTAACATAACCACATTAACATTATTGACACTCGCTGACTTTTAATAGTCATTCTATAAATGCTGTCCGGTTAAATGGTCTTACCTGTAACGCTGCTGTATCCACCGGATTCCAGCCAGAGTGGATTCTGGAGTCTTCCCACGCTCCTGTCTGTGATCCTCCATCTGGATGGATGATAACAACCTTCTGAACAATCTAGCAGGTGGATGGCCCATATCTATGGGACTGATTTCTGCTAATAACGCCCATTGTATGGACTGATAACAGCCGAAGCGGGTGAATAAAGTCACCCGGTCGCTAGCTGTGCCATTACCCAGCATACACCTCTCCCTCCATAAATGCAATAAACGATGCAAAAGTAATGGCCTATAATTAATTTATCTACTGTATCTGCTGTTTCTCAGGTAGTTGTTTACATTATATAATATATTGTGTTCAGTACACGTCACTACAATGTGATTTTGGAAATGTATAAATATACGAACAACAGGCGCTTCCGCGGAAATCTCTTGTCGTCAATAAGCAACGATTAGGGATCAGCATAGTATTCAATAGGAGGACCCTGCACGTCAATTCTCGACGCCAGGGGGGTACACTGCGCGTCGATAAGTGAAGCAGAGGGAGCCTGACCATGCGTCACACATTTGACGAGTTGGGAGTGAGAACGTGTTGGTCTTGATTTATCTTGATGTTTTTTCATTGCTCAAAATGTAGACTTAATGTTGTGTAAGTAGAACACCTCAAATAGAGTACAGATAGTCTAAAATTATTAAGGTTACTTTAAATATGAAACTCTAATTCAGTGAGTGTCTTCATGCATTGCCAGAACAAATTCACAGATTTGCATATATTGTCCTTTGGAATGTGTTTTACTTCTTCATCTCAAAGAAATCAAAGAGATGTGAAGATACATAAAATTCACTTTTCCAAACAGAGTCAACTAGAGCCTATTCTTCTTTACTTATTAAATTTAACCAAGCAATATTAAAATCTACTTTGATTTTTAATTAAACCCATACAAAATTTTGCATCAGATGGCAAAAAAATACTGATCTATATCTGTTGTTACACAGCTACTGACCTGCACAAGTTTGAGTATTTGATGGCATTATTTAAACAACTATGTATGAAATTTATTTTCTGTTTTTTTAAACAACAAAGTACCTTGAAGCAAGGTCACTGTAATCCTTAGGAAACTTGACTGAAAATATGCCCATGTTTATAATAATAATCTTATTTTTATAAAGAATAATCTTATTTCAACATTTTTAAGGTTCTAAGTTCTTTCACAACTGACAATTTTTTTATGCTGCCATGACTGTATGACACTCATAATCAGGTAAAGATGGCTTCCTAAATTACTTTTAATTAATCAAGAGTTTAAAAAGTTAATTTATTGATTCTTCACAGAAAAATATAACAATGTTTACATTAGACTGACATAAAGGACACTAGTTCTATTTACATTTTAATTAAAAAATAAAACATCTAAGCTCCTAAATTAAATTTAAATTAAAAAAGAGAGTCAGGCTTCTTTTTCCTGTTTCTAGTCTAGTCTAATTAAAGTAATAATTTTTTGTTTATTAAATAAAACAGTTGTTGCATTACCTTCATGTGGAGGTTTAGATGGAGAAAGCAGTCTGCACTACAGCGTCCATATGAAGTGAAACTAAACTGTAACTCAGAGATTAAATCTGTTACCTGCCAGGAATGTTTAACTGAGAGTTCAACACAAAGCTGTGACTTTTTGTTTTGTCTACATGTTTCATTTTACATTGAACCTTTGAATTGTTTGAACCACATGTTTCAAAGAATTTTTTGAAACATGTAGAAACATGTAGACTTTTTGTTTTGTCTACATGTTTCATTTTACATTGAACCTTTGAATTGTTTGAACCACATGTTTCAAAGAATTTTTTCATAAATTCAGTTTATCTATATTGGTGTCAGACAGTTGGTGTCAACTCAATTAAATCCAATTATCACATATAATAATAATGGATTGCATTTATATAGCGCTTTTTGAGACCCTCAAAGCGCTTTACAATTCCACTATTCATTCACTCTCACATTCACACACTGGTGGAGGCAAGCTACAGTTGTAGCCACAGCTGCCCTGGGGCAGACTGACAGAAGTGAGGCTGCCATATCGTGCCATCGGCCCCTCTGGCCAACACCAGTAGGCGGTAGGGTGAAGTGTCTTGCCCAAGGACACAACGACCGAGACTGTCCGAGCCGGGGCTCGAACCGGCAACCTTCCGATTACAAGACGCTCTACAGCATCTTTAAATATAATCAGTTATTCTGTTTTCTAGAAAGGTGGGGTTTTTATTTCAAATCCATACATCACCAGGTAATTTAATTTTAGTGGCAGAATGACAATAAAAACCTTTTACTAAGATTTAGGATTGTTATATTATGCTTTCATGTAACATGAGAGATATTTAGCCTTTTTTTCCTTTTTAATCTTGCCATGTCTGATGACTTTTGCAATGAGAATTATGATCTGAATACACTGCTGTGCCCAACATCTCTTTATTTATTCATTTCTATTTGTGTTATTTCAGTTATTACATTAAATATAATATTATATCATATAGTATGACAATGTCTAAGCTGAAAGGCAGGAGAAAAAAAAGAAAAGGGGGGTGAAAATAGGACAAAATATAGTAAAAGGATGTATCGCCAACTGCTGCACCAGTAAGAAAAAACAAAGGGAAAAAAACATAGAGCCTGGAACACAAAAATATGAAAATGCAAAGTACATACAGAGAGAGAGAGAGTCTGTGTATGTCTCTTTGTCATAAAATGTACTTGATAATAAGGGTGGGAAGCCACAACAATGCCCCCCATGAGCCAGAGGCAGACAGAAATAGATCCAGGAGATCCAGGCCATCCACAGCCCCCAAGAGTTCAAGAGTACACATCTCAGCGATATCTGTGCATCCATCGCAGCAGGAGAAGGAGGGAGGGCTCCAGATGGGGCGGCAATGGCCAAAGGGCAACAACCCAGGAGAACAAGACACAACAAGCAGCCGACCACATTAGAGGACTGGTCACCCTGGCACAAGCTGAGAATGGAGCTCTAGGCACCATTCTGTGCTCTAGGCACAGAAGAAGCCTCCATCGCCTCCAAGGGAGTGGTTTAGCTTTTTTTTTTCCCTAATATATAACATATTCTTGGTGAAGCACCTGCTAATAATACAGCAAATTAAAGTAATTTCATGGATTTGAGATGTGGACAAAATCATATTTATTTGTCTATCACTGAAATGTTTTCTTAACCTAATCAAAATAATTTATGTATTAATGAGGAGCCCTTTCAGATTAGAAATTCTGCCTTTTGGCCAGTAAATATGGATTATGTTTAAGGTAAGCATTTGGTGCAGCTAAACCAGAGGCAGCAATTACCTGCCGTATTTTTGTTGAGCCCAGCACTCAGCGTAGTTCTGCAAGTGATTTACTTTTTTCTTTCTAAAATTTCTCCGCCATCTAATGGAGAAGGTTGGGATTGCATTCAGGTCAAAACCACTGCTGTATTCACCGTGTTTCCTGTAATTATGAGACTTGGAATGTAATTTATAATAATAAACTTCGCATTTACTCATTTCTTATGGAGGACCACAAGAG
Source organism: Pelmatolapia mariae (assembly GCF_036321145.2). Classification (NCBI taxonomy): domain Eukaryota; kingdom Metazoa; phylum Chordata; class Actinopteri; order Cichliformes; family Cichlidae; genus Pelmatolapia; species Pelmatolapia mariae. The sequence goes on from NC_086243.1 coordinate 22,485,014, forward strand.
CCATGCGCATCGAAATAAAGAATTTTGTGCTTGACATTTAAAAGTATGGCACTTTTAAATGTCCGCTCTCTGTTGAACAAGTCTTTTATTATTAATGATTTAATTTTAGATAATAAACTTGATTGTTTATTTTTAACTGAAACATGGCTGGGTTCAGATGCACCAGTTGTTCTCACTGAGGCCTCCCCACCAAATTTTAATTTCTCTTTTTCTATTAGAAGTGGTAAGAGAGGTGGTGGGACTGCATCTTTAACCAACCACACACTCACCACCAAACAAATTTTATTTGATCATTTTACCACTTTCGAATTCCATGCTATTGTTTTTAGCAGCCCTCCAGTTTTATCTGTCACAATTTATCGACCACCTAAAGACAGTGCTGCTTTTATCAAGGAATTCTCAGAATTTTTAACAAACATACATTCAAAATATAATATGATAATTTTAACCGGTGATTTTAACCTGCACATAGATAATCCTTCTGACCCTGCATCAAAAGAATTCTTAAACATTCTTCATTGTATGGATTTTACCCAGCACGTCATGCAGCCGACTCACAACAGAGGACACACTCTGGACCTGGTCATCACCCATGGGCTGTCCACCAGTGTGTCCTCTGTTGTTGACTTGGCTGTCTCTGACCACTACTGTGTGTTTTTTAACATCACCGGTTTTATTCAGCGGGAGACCTCGGTGCGAACTGTCAGGAGGCGCTATCTAACCTCTGAAGTGGCTGCAAATTTTACCAGGGTTTTAGACGAATGCCCCCCTGTGATTTTACCTGCACCCTGTGATTTTATTTTTAATCATTTTAACAGCAAACTGAAGAAAAGCCTTGACTCCGTTGCTCCACTCACCACCAAAAAGATTAACGTAAAACGTGTATCACCCTGGAGAAACGAAGAAATCAAAACACTCAAAAGAAATTGCAGGGCAGCAGAAAGGAGATGGAGGAAAATTAAAAATGCAATCAACCATCAAATACTTTGCGAGCAACTTAAAATTTACAATAATACACTAAAGAATTCAAGAAATTCATACTTCGCCAAAATAATCAGTAATAACAAAAATAATCCCAAGGTCCTCTTCTCCACCATAGATCACTTATTTAACCCTGATTTTAACAGCTCCCAAAGACCCCCCACAGACTCACTCTGCGAGCAGTTTGCAGACCACTTCAGGGGAAAAATCAACACCATCAGATGTGATATTTTATCTTCTCGTGATATGATTTTAAACACATCTGAGGGCTCGATTGTACCTGAGGAGACACTGGACAGCTTTGTCCTGGTTAATGCTGAGAACCTTAAGAAAGTTTTCTCCACAGTGAGACCCACCACATGTCTTTTAGATCCAATCCCCTCTTTACTTTTTAAAACACTTTATGGATTTTTTGAAGCTGAGCTTTTATACATGATGAATTGCTCTCTTCAGTTGGGCGTCTTCCCTGCTGCCTTTAAAACGGCGGTGGTGAGGCCCCTTCTGAAGAAGAGCAATTTGGATTGTAATGATTTTAATAATTACAGACCTGTATCCAACTTACCATTTTTAAGTAAAATTTTAGAAAAACTTGTTTTTACTCAGATTAATGATTTTTTGAATGATAAACAGATCCTAGAGATATTTCAGTCTGGATTTCGGGTGAACCACAGCACAGAGACCGCTCTCCTAAAGGTTTTATATGATCTTAGATGTAACTGGGACTCCCAAAAGCTCTCAGTCCTGGTGCTACTGGATCTAAGCGCAGCCTTTGATACAGTAGACCACGCTATACTTTTAAACAGATTGAAACACATGGTGGGCCTCTCTGGTGCTGTACACAACTGGTTCACTTCCTATCTCTCAGACAGAACTTTTATGGTGTGTATGGATACATGCTCCTCTAAGATCCATAAAATGACATGTGGTGTGCCCCAAGGGTCGGTTTTAGGCCCTGTACTTTTTAATTTGTATATGCTCCCTCTTGGCGGTGTCATCAGGAGGCATGGAGTGAACTTCCACAGTTACGCTGATGACACTCAGCTGTACATCTCCGTGTCTCCTGATGACACCAGACCAATGGATGCCCTTTTTAACTGTATTCTAGATATAAAATCTTGGATGGCAGAAAACTTTTTACAGCTTAACCAGGACAAAACTGAAGTTTTAATCATCGGTCCTGAGGCTCAGAGAGAGAAACTCTTGTCTAAATTACAGGCATTTTCACTATGCCCTTCACTACAAGTGAAAAACCTGGGTGTTATTTTTGACTCTGAGCTTGGTTTTATCCCACATATTAAACATGTAACCAAAATTGGATTTTATCATCTAAAAAATATAGCCAGAGTCCGCCTTATTCTCTCTCGGACCAACACGGAGATGTTGATGCATGCTTTTATTACCAGTCGCATTGATTACTGTAATGCCCTGCTCTCTGGTCTTCCTAAAAAGAATATTTCATCTTTACAACTTTTACAAAACTCTGCAGCTCGTGTGCTGACGAAGACCAGAGGGCGGGCCCACATTACACCGGTTTTAGAATCGTTGCATTGGCTCCCCGTGTGTTTCAGGATCGATTTTAAAGTTCTTTTATTGGTTTTTAAATGTCTTAATGGTCTTGGGCCTTCTTATCTTTCAGATCTGTTTTTACCATATGAACCCTCGCGGACCTTGAGGTCCTCTGGTACTGGCCTTTTGATTGTCCCTAAAGTCAGGACACATACTCACGGAGAGGCAGCTTTTCAGTGGTATGGTCCTCGACTGTGGAACAGCCTGCCGGAGGAGCTCAGGGCCGCAGAGAACGTACATGTTTTTAAGAACAGGCTCAAGACCCACCTTTTTAATTTAGCTTTCACCTAACGTTTATTTATTTTATGCTTATTTATTCTATCCTGTTATTCTATTTATATTATTAATTTAGGTTTTACCTAATATTTATTGATTTTATTCTTATTCATTTTTTATCTTCTTACTCTATTTATATTTATATTTATATTGTATCCCATTCTTATTTATTTTATCTCTTTATCCTGTACACTGTAAGAAATGTACATAAAAATTACAGTTAATAACTGTAAAATGGCAACGGTAAATTACCATTAAATCAAAAAGAGTAATTGATTGTAATATGGACATTACATTTCTGTAAATTGAAAAACGGTGATTTGCCTTTATTTTTACACTCCTAATATGTTGAAAATATATTAATGTACTGTAATATGGCCCATTGTATTTGAAAACAACAGGAAGAATCTGTAACATTATTTACAATTAATCACCCTACAATTTACATAATAACTCTGTATGAATGACAATCTTTCCTGCTTTTTTCATTTGAATTTACAATTTACAACTGTATATTAATTACCTAAAACATTCCGTACTTTTAATTTTAACAAAATGTGAAAACATTGTTAGAATTAATGTGAAAGTTACGGTGAAATGTTTTTAATATCAACAACCTCAGGCTGTTTGATAAAACAGTATACGTTAACAGTACATACAAACAATTACTACTAATAAAAAAAAAAGTATATTTCTTTAAGTTCTAGAGTCTCACCAAGTATAACACAGTTACAATAAAAAAATATTTTGTGTTATAGGGAGGTTTAAATCATGGATTTGCCACTGTTCAGTCCGTGTTCAATCTGTTTGAGTGTGATACCACCTTCTGAAATTAAAATTAATTGATCAAAATGAAATACAAAAAAATAATGAAATAATGTTAATAAATTGGTGTAGTTTGCAAGGTCGAGAGCAGTTAACGAATGTATTATAAAAGCTGTAACAATCAGTTTCTTTAAAAGTCCATGCACGTTTGGGAGAAAATGCATCACGTGTCTAAACCGTCATACATATATATATATATATATATATATATATATATATATATATATATATAAAACAACAAAAACACCCAGCACGCCCCTACGGGCGGTTTATCCTTCAAGCTCGGGTCCTCTACCAGAGGCCTGGGAGCTTGAGGGTCCTGCGCAGTATCTTAGCTGTTCCCAGGACTGCGCTCTTCTGGACAGAGATCTCCGATGTTGTTCCCGGGATCTGCTGGAGCCACTCGCCTAGCTTGGGAGTCACCGCACCTAGTGCTCCGATTACCACGGGGACCACCGTTACCTTCACCCTCCACATCCTCTCGAGCTCTTCTCTGAGCCCTTGGTATTTCTCCAGCTTCTCGTGTTCCTTCTTTCTGATGTTGCTGTCATTCGGAACCGCTACATCGATCACTACGGCTGTCTTCTCCTGTTTGTCCACCACCACTATGTCCGGTTGGTTAGCCACCACCATTTTGTCCGTCTGCATCTGGAAGTCCCACAGGATCTTAGCTCGGTCATTCTCCACCACCCTTGGGGGCGTCTCCCATTTTGACCTCGGGACTTCCAGGTTATACTCGGCACAGATGTTCCTGTACACTATGCTGGCCACTTGGTTATGGCGCTCCATGTATGCCTTGCCTGCTAGCATCTTGCACCCTGCTGTTATGTGCTGGATTGTCTCTGGGGCATCTTTACACAGCCTGCACCTGGGGTCTTGCCTGGTGTAATAGACCCCAGCCTCTATGGATCTTGTACTCAGAGCTTGTTCTTGTGCTGCCATGATTAGTGCCTCTGTGCTGTCTTTCAGTCCAGCTTTGTCCAGCCACTGGTAGGATTTCTGGATATCAGCCACCTCCTCTATCTGCCTGTGGTACATACCGTGCAGGGGCCTGTCCTTCCATGATGGTTCCTCGCCTTCCTCCTCTTTCTTGGGTTTCTGCTGCCTGAGGTATTCACTGAGTACGCTGTCAGTTGGGGCCATCTTCGTGATGTATTCGTGGATGTTTCTTGTCTCATCCTGGACTGTGGTGCTGACACTCACCAGTCCCCGGCCCCCTTCCTTCCGCTTAGCGTACAGCCTCAGGGTGCTGGACTTGGGGTGAAACCCTCCATGCATGGTAAGGAGCTTTCTTGTCTTTATGTCAGTGGCTTCTATGTCCTCCTTTGGCCAGCCTATTACCCCAGCAGGGTACCTGATCACGGGCAGGGCGTAGGTGTTGATGGCCCGGATCTTGTTCTTACCCTTCAGCTGACTCCTCAGGACTTGTCTGACCCTCTGCAGGTACTTGGTGGTTGCAGCTTTCCTAGCGGCCTCTTCATGGTTCCCATTCGCCTGCGGGATCCCCAGGTACTGTCCTCAATGTCTGCAATGTTGCCTTCTGGTAGTTCAATTCCCTCGGTTCTGACTACCTTCCCTCTCTTTGTTACCATCCGACTACACTTCTCCAGTCCGAACGACATTCCAATGTCATTGCTGTATAGCCTGGTAGTGTGTATCAGTGAATCGATGTCTCGTTCACTCTTGGCATACAGCTTGATGTCATCCATGTACAGGAGGTGGCTGACAACCGCTCCGTTTCGTAGTCGGTATCCGTAGCCAGTCTTGTTAATGATCTCACTGAGGGGGTTCAGGCCTATGCAGAACAGCAGTGGGGACAGAGCATCTCCTTGGTAGATCCCGCACTTGATGGTGACTTGTGCTATGGGCTTGGAGTTGGCCTCTAGTGTTGTACGCCACATCCCCATTGAGTTCCTGATGAAGGCTCTTAGGGTCCTGTTGATCTTGTACAATTCTAGGCATTCCAGAATCCAGCTGTGGGGCATTGAGTCATAGGCCTTCTTGTAATCAATCCAGGCAGTGCACAGGTTGGTCAGTCTGGTCTTGCAGTCTCGGCTTACTGTTCTGTCTACCAGTAGCTGGTGTTTTGCGCCTCTGGTATTCTTGCCAATCCCTTTCTGTGCCCCGCTCATGTATTGACCCATGTGCCTGTTCATCTTAGCCGATATGATGCCTGACAGGAGCTTCCATGTGGTACTGAGGCAGGTTATTGGTCGGTAGTTGGATGGGACCGGTCCCTTCTTGGGGTCCTTGGGGATCAGGACCGTCCGACCTTCGGTTAGCCATTCCGGGTGTCTCTCGTTAACTAGCAGCTGGTTCATTTGTGCTGCCAGACGCTCGTGGAGTGCAGTCAGCTTCTTCAGCCAGTAGGCGTGAACCATGTCAGGCCCTGGTGCTGTCCAACTCTTCATACTGGAGACCCTTTCTTGGATGTCTGCCACTGTGATGGTTACTGGACCCTGTTCAGGGAGGTCGCTATGGTCTGCCCTCAGATCCACTAGCCACTGAGCATTGCCGTTGTGGGTTGCGTCCTTCTCCCATATGCTCTTCCAGTATTGCTCCGTCTCCAGCCTTGGTGGTGCTGTTCTGTTATTGTTCCCTTGCCACTGAGAGTACACCTTTGCTGGCTCTGTGGAGAACAGCTGGTTTATTCTCCTGCCTTCTCTCTCTCTGGTGTACCTCCTCAAGCGGGTGGCCAAGGCTGTGAGTCTTTGCTTGGCAGTTTCCAAGGCCTCAGGTATGGACAGCTTGCTGTATTTCTTATGCACCTTCTTTGTCGCGCCTTTCTGCAACTCCGTTAGTTGGCTAACCTCCCTCCGTGCTACTTTGATCTTGCCCTCTAGCCTCCTTCTCCATGGAGGGTACTGCCCCTTGTGGCTGTTCAACTTGCAGCCAAGCATCTCACTGATCACTGCTGCCGTAGTGTAGATCAGCTTGTTAGTGTCGGTAATCGTGGTTGTAGGTATCATCCGTAGTGCTGCATTAACATCATCTAGCAGACCTTCTGAGGGTACTTCACGTAATCTTGGTAACCGGCTACGGGGGATCCAGGTTTCAAGCTTGGCCATGATCCTATCCTTCAGGTCAGTTCCTCTCGCACTCAACGATCCTTCTCCTATCGCACTTGGGGCTATGTACCCAATCTCGGGTGGGGGTGATGATATCTCCCCCCTGACCTGGCGTCCTGACTCCTCCTTGCCGTAGCATTTATGTTGTACCTCATCAATCTCTAGCTGTGAGAGCAGTTCCTTCTTTCGAATGTTGGAACACTGAGCTACTAGTTGTTTCGCCGTCATTGTGGATGTTGGGTATCGAAGTTGGGTATATATATATATATATATATATATATATATATATATATATATAAACTTAGACGAGGAGGGTACTATGTTGTCAGAAATAGCTGTCTGACTTTGAGGTACTGCAACAGCAGTGGGCACCAATACTCCTTGGAAGCGCCAAATATTTAAAACCAAACCAACGAAGAAGAAGATAGCGCCACTTCTAACGGTCCAGACCTGGCCCAGACAGTCTCCTGCTCAGCAAGGGAGCCCAGCAGCAGCCTGCGCCGAACCAACAACCTTCTCTTTCAATGTAAGTATATCATTAGACTTGAAACGTATATCAGCTGTAACCATAGTTCGCTTAGTTTTCTTGTTGCATTGAAAGCGTTCCTCTGTTACAGGCTTCGCCTTCAGTCCTGTTTAGTTTTCTGGAAAGTTCATGCTAATGCAGCAGGTTGAAGATTTTAGCTAGCTTTACTGTGAAACAAACGCCAGTTTAATTTACCAGGAGCAGCTAAAGACAATGTTCCTTTTTGATTTCTGTGCCAAGTCAGTGAAGTCACTGAGGGGTTATGTATTTCATTGTGACCTGCTTCTGCCATCCTGACCATTGTAGAGGAAATTTTAAAAAATATATGAGTTGGGTCAGTCATATACTCTGAATAAGCTCACTACACTTCTTAAAACTAAAACAACATTATCTGATGAGGGTATTTCCAAGCTTTGTGAGGTGGTCAAGGGATCCAGATATGTGTAACAGGTGAGGAATCAGCTGAGTCTTCATCAGATGTACTGTGTGACATTAGTGATGGTCAGATATTCAAAAGTAGTAATTTATTTTATTTTTTTTACCAAAATCCATTATGTTTCAAACTACTGCTATACCAAAATGCCTTTGAAGTTGTTCATCCTTTAGGTTATGGAAATAAATAGATAAAACTATAGTTAAAGGAACCTTGTTTTGCTTGCTGGAGATAATTTGGGCTCACATTGCACTGGTGGCCTCTGCTTTAGTCGTACACAACATTTCTGTAGATACTGTTTAATGACGCAATCTGTTTTTCAGGGTGGTGATCCAAATCAGTGTGGAGCAGAATGCACCATAGAGATGTACAACTCTCCTGTTGAACACCTCAAGACTGAAGGTACACCAGATATAGAAGGAGTAAAGTTTGAGTCAGTTTTCAACTGTTTAAAATATTTTCACATCTGTCAGCCAGGTTTGCCATTTTGATTAGGACGGAAGATTTTATGGCATTTTGTCATATGATGTTGCGCTGTTTCTTAAATTTTTTGTGAATAAAAAAAGAATGGTTCACCTACTCCATTCTGAATTGGAGCATCAAACAGTTTAAATACTCTGACTCTGATACCTCTTCAAAGCCGTGTGAGATCAGTCCTCAAACAAACTCTCAGCACAGTTAATATAAAACTGGAACTTTTTAAGGCTGTTGCCTCTCATGATTGATGACGTGGTGGAATGGAAGATGGAGCAGATGATTTTTACCCCACTGCATCCAAACGCGCATGTGCGAAGCCACTGCTGGCATGTGATGCGCAGCAGCAGAAGAAAAGGACCTGTGAGGCTCAGTAACAGAGATTTTATTAGAAAACTACAGACGTTTTGTGCTGAAAAATATAATTTTTTTCCCAGTGCATCATGATAACTTCATTTCAGTTTGTTTGTTTTCATCAACAAATAAAGGAGGTTACATATAAGCTACTTTTTTATAGCTCGTCTGAACACAAACTGCACTTTTTGGTCCACTGTGATGTATGTGGCTGAAGAAAACAAATTGCTGTTATTTTTAGGTTGTACAGTCCTGATCAAAAGTTTTAGACCATTTGAAAAATGGCAAAAAATCATATTTTGCATGGTTGGATCTTAAGAAGGTTCCAAGTACAGCTTCAACATGCAACAAGAAGAAATAGGAGTGAGGCAAAACATTTTTTGAGCATGCAATTTGTTAAAAACAACGCTTAAACTGAAACAGGCTGTTTTACAGTTGATCAAAAGTTTAGGACCACACCTCCAGAAAACATGGGTAAACCCCAAAAACAGAAAGTTCCAAACTTGAACTCAGTAATTAATTGGTCCGCTGTTCGTGTTGATCACTTCATGCAAGCGTTTCCATGAGGTGAGTGGGAAGATTTCTCCAAGTGGTGAAGAGGGCCACACGAAGGGTGTCTACTGTCTGGAACTGTTGTCCATTCATAGTTGGATTTAGATCAGGGAAAGACGCAGGATGGTCCAAAAGAGTGATGTTATTCTCCTGGAAGAAGTCCTTTGTCCTGTGGGCGTTGTGTACTGTAGCGTTGTCCTGCTGAAAAACCCAGTCGTTACCACACAGATGAGGGCCCTAAGCCATCACGGATGCTCTCTGCAACATCTGGACATAGCCAGCAGCCTTTTGACACCCCTGCACCTCCTGAATCTTCATTGTTCCACTGAAGGAAAAAGCATCTTCCCAATCATTGTGGCATCCACTCGTTTGTAGGGCGAAGAAAACATCTCAGGTGGGATCTGCTTGTCATGCCAGTAAGGTTGGAAACCATCAGGACCATCAAGGTTGCATTTTTTTTACAGGATAAAAAAAGGTTATATTTTTTATCAGAGAATTCGTTTTTGAAGCCCTTCAGTCTCAGATGCCATTTGATGATTATGATGGTGCAATCGGCACCACTAATGGCCTTAATTTGGGTTGAGGATTGTTTAGGTCTTCCACTTCACGTTTTTGTTCCATAACCCCCAGGATTATTTAAGAAATGACCGTCTTAACTGCATCCCACCTCAGCAGCGATGGCACGCTGTGAGAGACCCTACTTATGCAGTTCAACAAGCCGACCATGTTCAACAAGGAAAGTTTTTTTGCTTTTGCCATCAGAACATCCTGACAGTCTGACTACCTGACAGAAAATGACAATGACCCCACAGTTTTGCACAAATTTGGCCTTTTAAAGACAAGTGGTCCTAAACATTTGATCAGCTGTAAAACAGCCTGTCCCAGTTTAAGTTTGTGAAATGTAAGTTAAATGTTTTGTCTCACTCCCATTTCTGCTTGTTGCATGTTGTTGGAACCTTGTTAAGATCCAACCATGCAAAAGATGATTTTTCTTTTTGCCATTTTTCAAGTGGTCTTAAACTTTTGATTGGGACTGTATTTAATAATCGATTAGTTTCTTCTGAATGGATTAAGAATGCTTTTTTCCCCACAATGCATCACAATTGTAAATCATTATACAATTAATTGTGTCAGCTCTATTAGATGTAAGATTGTATATTTGCTTTTGAAATGGGCAGTTTGCTTTATTGTGCTTTGTATTTGCTTTCAGACTGCAAGGAAAGAACGCTAATCTACACCGAGCATCTGAAGAACAGCATGCAAGTCCTCCAGCACATTGAATCCAAAACCTGTTCCAGTTCCTCAGACACCATCAGAGACTGTTTTGAAAGCCCTCTACTATCAATCTGGATAAAAAGAAACTTTGGCAACCACTGCAAGTATCAAGTGTTTTAAATTTTGTTTGACTGTTTATTATGTACTTATTTGTTATTGGTTGTATTAAGTTTGATATTAATTAGATCAGTGCCTTTTTAGTCATTAATTTGATTATTAAGTATTAATTGTTTAGGGCAGCACGGTGGTTAGCACTGTTGCTGCACAGCAAGAAGGTTCTGAGTTCAATTCCACCATCAGGCCAGGGTCTTTCTGTGTGGAGTTTGCATGTTCTCCCCGTGTTTGCGTGGGTTACCTCCGAGTACTCTGGCTTCCTCCCACCGTCCAAAGACATGCAGTTTGTGGGGATAGGTTAATTGATTAATCCAAATTGCCCATAGGTGTAAATGTGAGTGCGAATGGTTGTCTGTCCCTGTGTGTTAGCCCTGTGACAGACTGGCGACTTGTCCAGGGTGTACCCCGCCTCTCGCCCTATGACAGCTGGGATAGGCTCCAGTGTCGCGACCCTGAAAAAGGATAAGTGGAAGCGAATGGATGGATGGATGTTAACTGTTTAATTTAATCATTGTCTCTACTGGTTTTTATTAATGTTTCTAGCAAATTATGACAAAAAGTCAAAGAATGTAAGTTTTATGCCAGTTAGCCCTATTATGTTTATTACCTCATTTGTTGGACCTTAATTTTTTTAGACGACATTCTGTCTGCAACAGCTGCCAATAATTTCGTGTAAATATGAACTTTTAAATAAAAAGGCATGTTTTGTATTATACAGCTCTTCTGTGCTTTGTCAATAGGAGACGGTAAACAAGCTTATTAAAATGTATTTTAACTGGTTTACTTTATATTAGTTCTTTATTTCAATCTAATAATTGCACAAAAACCAAAGTTCACTGTGAATTTTACATTTATCAACAAGTATACCGTTATGTATTCTGCATTATCACTATATTTTCCACGGTGAAATTCTGGCAACCACAGCTGCCAGTATTTTACCGTAATATTCAACTTTTTAATATTTATTTTATACAGTTTCACTGTATTTTACAATGCAAAACTGTAATCAGGTTAATGGAGTGTTTGTTGCTTTTACATGAGTTACCATGAACAGGTTTATGATTCTTTATTGTGAATTTTACATTTATCAACAAGTATACCGTTATATATTCTACATTATTACTATATTTTCCACGGTGAAATTCTGGCAACCACAGCTGCCAGTAATTTACCGTAATATTCAACTTTTTAGGTATGATACCGTATTATTTTATACAGTTTCACTATATTTTACAAAGTAAGACTGTAATCAGGTTAACGGAATGTCTGTTGTTTTCACATGAATTTATGTTTAAATTCAGTCATTTACTGTAAAAGAAATAATTATTATTTACTGTGAAATTTAAGGTTACCAAAATAGGATACCGTTTTGTGTTCTACATTTACAATTTATTTTTCACGGTGAAATTCTGGCAACCACAGCTGCCAGTAATTCACCGTAAATTCTACAATATTTTTTTTACAGTGTATATATTCTTATTAGGTCATATCTCCAGTGTTTCCTCGGAGGGGGCTCTCTGCACCGGGGCTGTGATCGACCGTGGCTGCTGGGGCTCTGTGGGTCCTCTCAGCCTGGCTGGGGGGCTTCTTTGCCTCCCTCCTGCTGTGTGCCCAGCCTGGAGGCTGCGGTCTGTGACCGGCTCCCGGTGATAGTGTTTCCTCACTTGCTAATGCGTACCCAGCCCAATTTTACTCTTTAAGAGTGCGTGTGTGTGTCTGTGCGTGTGTGTGTGTGTGTGTGTGTGTGTGTGTGGGAGGGTGGGCTGCTTTTAACCATGTAAAGCACTTTGTGCTACATTTTTTGTATGAAAAGTGCTTTATAAATAAAGATTGACTGATTGATTGATTGATTAAATAATGAATTGTAGAATAAATTCTGCATTTGTAAATTCATTTTTGAATTCCAATTTAATAAACTGATTTTTAAAATGCTTTTTAAAAACTTCATTTCAAAAAACATTTTTGAATTCCAACTTAATAAACTGCATTTCAAAAACCTTTTTCCAATTGCACTTTAATAAACTGCATGTAACGGCCTCATAGTGTTACATCATATTCTATAAGGATGTTATGTGTTTGTATACTTTCTGCCCAGTTTGACCCATTTAGCAGAAGTCAGCCTGTTTAAGGCTCTGATATCTATTCTGTATGACATAAGGAGTTATGACATGGTCTGATTTTCTCACCCAATAATGGAATATTTAATATATCAGTCTACTCTTCATTCTATCAGAAACAGTTTTCACAGCTCGTACATTTTCTTTTTACACATATATGTAAGCATTGAGCCAAATGTAGTAATGCCAACATATTAAAAACAATATTTGTCTCTTATATATGATATATCTATATATACACTGTCAAAGATACTTGTCTTTGAGTGAAGATTTAAGGTGATAGGAAATATAAATAAATGCAACTTGAATCTTTACTGAAGCTCAGTATTTGACACAGAGTTCAAGTTCACTGCTGTAATAACTATTAATGATTAATATAATAACTATAATATTGGCCATATTATATTTACATTACCAACGTGAATGACTTTAGTCACATGAACAACATTAGCTAATTGTTATTTACTAGCTAATCTTAAAATGACTGTTCAGTACAGAAATGAAGCCCAACAATCATGTTTTACAGTCCCGTGGTCTCAGCCTCAGATACGCTCATGTAGAAACAAATGAACAATATATGTTCTCCTTCATTTCTGTCAAAGCAGTATGAAACGTTTCCAGCTGTTAGTATCATGGTTGCTAGGCAACCTGGGCAGGGCGACGGAGGCTAGACCGTCCCATCTTACAAGCCTTGCACTTCCGGCCTTAGCGGTCTTTGAGTACGCGGCCCTTGAGGACCGTTAAGGCTGCGTACTTTAAGGCTGCAGACCCTGAATTGGGATACAGCCTGTGACTAGCCTGGTCACCCCCCAAAGCTTACGTATAAAACAGCTGTTAAGACGCGAAACCGGTGGTGGTTTGATTGGAGAACGGTGCTTCTGTGCGTCTTACACATTAACTGTTACGCAGAGCTTTCAGGATGATGGAATAGGCTGTAATCATGCAGACCTTCTCTGGATGAGTCATGTGCTCTTCTTTCACCGTCAGATTTATCCAGACCACGTGGATTTATGCACGCACAACCCTCAGCAGTTATTAATAGGATCAGTTTTCCTGATATCAAAAACATGTTGATTTTCCTAAATTGTAATGCCATTTTTGAAGAGAAACACGTGTAAAACCTGCACACACTGTATTATTAGTCACTCAGACTATTATCTAGTCATTGATCACTACTGAAAGAAATATGTTTAAAAATGTCCATTGTTAGTATAACACTCTTCTCACATTGGCACATTGCTGGGAGTGGATCATTTCAAAATTTACCCTACTAGCCAAATCTGGCCCTTACACTTCGCGAGTGTGACACCATAAAGTAGTGCTGTCAGTGCAATTTTTTTGTCCGTTCAGCTTGCCATTGCATTATACAGAATTTCGTTAGAAGAGAGAAGTGAAAATGGCTTCACTGAATTTCAGCAATAGTTTATTTTTTACACAAAACAGTGTGAATGCAAAGGAATGCAGTGAAATGCACATATGTTGTTGTTGTTTTTAACTGGCTCAGTGAGAAACTGAAAAATAGATATTATGTAAAAGCATTTACAAATTAAAACAATATGTAAATTTAAGAAAGGTTGTTTAATGGATAGTCATGCAGGTCCTCGTTGACAGCAGTAGTTTGTTCTGTGAAAACAACTTTCTGGCTAATAGTTGTGTTCCGGCCAGTGTCTCTCTCCCTGTTCTTCCTGCACACATTTTCACAGTGCAAAAGATTCAACAGATGCTTTCGCAACTTCTGTGAGATCATATACAGCAGAGGGTTCATACAGCAATGAGAATAGGCAAGCATTTCACAAATACGAGACATGATAGCCAACCGTTCCTGTGTTTTACAACCTTTGGGTGTATAGAGAGATTTGATTAAAAACATAATATGGTATGGGCCCCAGCAAATGAAAAATGCTGCAACAATACACAACAGCACAACTACAGTCCTGTGCTTCTTTCTGTTTAAAGCTTGTAAAACCTTCTTGAGGATGGCAGAATAGCAGAAAATAATGATGGCAAATGGGAGGAAGAATAGCAGTGACACTTGGAGGTGTTGCCCGAGGTTGTCTTCAGATGTCTCACAATAGGTAGAATTCTCCCAGTTTCCCACCTCTACGTTCACAGCTTCACTCAGGGATGCAGAGATGCTGATGACCCAGGCAGCTACACAAGCACCAATTGCGTACTTCTTTCTATCTAGTTTGTTCAGCTGGTTGTGCAGCACCACGGCAATGAAACGATCCACTGTCATCGCAGTCAGCAGAATGACACTGCTGTACAGCCCAACAAAGAATGCGGCAGAAATCAATTTGCAGGAAAGGTCTCCAAAGACCCATTGGTTAAGATAATCAACGGCCCAGAATGGAAGTGTAATGGTGAAGATTAAATCAGAGCAGGCCAGGTTCAGGATGAAAATATTTGTGATACTTTTCAGGTTCTCGTAGATGAAAAGGACACATAAGAGGAGACCATTGCCTATGACACTGAGGATGAAGATCAAGATGAACAAAGTGCCAGTAAAGGTTGGAAAGTTAACCTCACATAGATAAGAAACATGTTCTTCTTCAGTTGTGTAGTTGCTTTCCATTGTCAAGTTTCTATAAAACACAAACACAAAGCTAGATTTTTAAAATGTAATTAAACACATTAACTGAGCAGTTTTCTTTATGGGAATTTCGTTTTTTTAGATTTTAGTTTTTGTATGATCTGTAAAACACAGAGAGTAATAAAGCACCAAATTAGGAGAAGAGGCACAGCAAATACTGATCGACTTACCCCAAGCATCAGCTGTCAATTTCCTGTGCTGGAAAGGTTTTGATGTTCTTAAGTAAACTAATAGTTCCTCTTTTTAAGTTAGAGTCAGAGCACTGCCTTAAAGGAAAGCACGCATTTTTTTTAACATTGTTTGTCATACTTTTTACTGACATATAACTGTCTACAAGCATCCTGCATCAATCATACCAGACATCAGAATATAATATAACCTATAAAGTCTGACGAGAGCTGTGTTGAAACTTTAAAGGTTATCATTTTGAAAGCTCCAGTTTGTATTTTGCTTTTTGTTTTGTTTTTTTAACGTTGTTGTGTTATACTATTTGTAAGGCAAACCATGAGTAGCCAGTATTAAACTGCAGTGCATAAACATTTCATATTTTAAGATGTTTAAATATTTCTCCAGGATATCAGGATATCTTATTTATGTGTTATGCCTTCAACATTAGTCAAGAAAAATATAATGTAAATTTAAGTAAAAGGAATGAAAGTCAGACAGTGTTGACCTGACTCTCAAAATGGACCATTTCAAATGAAATGTGTTTAAGCACAATTGTATGACACCTTGTTCTGATGTTAATCTATTAGACCTACGAATAACACATAAAACTCGAGGGGCAACACGAAGAAAGTTCAACAAAGCCAGCCTTTCTTTTTGTTACCTGCCTGAACAAAACCTAAAAGACAGATGAACAGATACCCGTCAGAGATAACAGGTATGGATGCATATCAGCTTTCTCTGCTAGACTTTCTACTTGTGATTCTGTGCACACTCACAAAAAGGGGCACTTTGTGGATCATGTGACTCTTCTTCTGCACAAAATTATCCTCATGAGCGCTACCTATTCCAAACTGGAGACATCATCATTAAAAAAATATGACAGTAAAATGCAACTTGGCTGCAAATAAGACTAAAATAAACAATTCAAGCTAATAATTTCAACACTATTTGTGCTATCTGTGCTGCTTTCTATTTGTCAGACAACCTGTGCTCTGAAACTCTGAATACATTTAAGCATTAAAGTTTAAATCTATAAAGGAAACATCAAAATCACTTTAGTTTGTGGGCAATAAATTAATATTAATATTATATAGCAGCAGATTAGAAACATAAGAACATTTACACATTTTCTGCTTCATTAAATCAGTATCAGTATATAATATTTAATGTTACAGCTGGGCTTCATTCAGTGAGTGTAGTAAGGTATGCTTTATTCCTAAGACAGAGAAGCTATATACATACAACAACAAAAAAAAATCTGTAATCACGTGGCACCTCCAGCCATTTTTAAATCAATACTTAGAAACTTGTAAAATAAACTATTCCCAACTAGGTTATGTATTCAGCATAGGCTACCACATTTTAGGGGGGTGTTCATACCCTTTACTCAAAGTTCAGTGCTGAGCTAAGTTGTTGTTTTTCCTCATTTAAAAAAAGAGTAGCAGATTTTTTTCCATTTCTGGTCTAGCACAGTTTAGCAAAGAAAACCATGTAAATAAGTAAAATATTACAATATTCCTACATTACCGACCTCTAGAAGTTTAGACGGAGAAAACAGTCAGTGCCACAATGTCGATATGAAGTGAAACTAAATTCTCCCGAGACATTATGCCTACCAGGACTGTTTCATCTGATACCCTGTCTCTGAACTTATCATGCAGGGAATGATTGCATTCCTTGCATGTTGCAACAAGCAATACAGCGCTATCTGGGTCATTTTCTTTATTTAAACAGAACCAACCTTGATGACAAAAAATAATAGCAATGGCCTGTTTTTCCTAAAATGAAACCATTATGAACACAAACAACAAACATTGTAGCTTTACTGCATGTTGAATTAGTGGCTATGTGGCGTGAGGTAAGCAACGCATTTTGAGGAAGCCAGCACATTTCTGGGTGATGAATTTAAATACCACAGAAATGCTGCTTCTACAGAAACACCATCAGACATGCACTTCCATGTTTTACAACGTCATCGGGTGAGACCATTACACTCTAAATTTAATCTGTGTGCTTTTGAAATGTTACGCTGTGTTCTGTGAAAGTCAGTTCTTTTTGTCTGTTCTAAATAAAGAAGTTTTCTTTTCAGTTGCTATGCAGTTTAGTAAGAATTTTCTCTTCTTTTTTTTGCATATTTAAGTGTTTTTTCCCCATGACATTTATGAATATATAAAAGAAATGAAGAAAATAATGAACTGTTAAGCTTAATGTTCCTTTCAAAATTAATTTAATGTTGAACTAAAATAACTTCCAACTACCATGTGTTGAGAAATGAAGGTTGAAAAGTGGAGAATGTAAAGAGAGCAATTTTTTTAGTTGACTACCCTCACAACCACTATAGATCCAGGGAGGGAACAAGATAAGACTTAGCTGATTAAAGGAAGATAGTCAAGACAGGCAAAAAATCAACTGTAGGCTTTCTTGTTGCCTGTCCCGTTCGGCACTGTAGCAATCAGAATTATTTTCTGAAGACCAACAAAAAAGCCCAGTGGATTTATTTTTCCAAGTGGATTGTTATGGCTTTGTCATACTGGTCCACTTGATTGATCTTTATTATTGTTATTTATTTATTTAAACTTTAGAGTTATTACAAATGGAACAGACATGACTGGGGGATAGGAAAGGGAAAGATATAGACAAGAGAAGTTCAAGAAAACAAGAAGGAAAGGAAAACAGAGGTAAGAGGGACACTGAGAAAAGATACTAAAAATCTGCTGGATCACCTACTGGAACAGGGGGAAGGAAAACAAGCAAAAACAGAACAACAGAGTAGGGAGACCACAGCAACAACCTAGATAAGTATAAGTAACAGTAAATAATCAATATTGAATGTTACTGAGCAGCATTTAAGTCTGTGAGCACCGTGTATACACCTATGTGCACACCTGTGTGCACATAGGTGTATACGCAGACACAAACATGCATTCCCACCCTCATGCACACATATACAAATAGTCAGCATTCGCCCAATGTGGAGACAAACAAAAATGAACACTGTACACACACTCACACTCCCCAAACATACTCTATACCCCCAGGTACAGGTACCATCACCCCCAGAGGGGCAATCCACCTCCAGACCCAGGAGATGTTGCCCTTGGCCCTGTGGTGAAGACAAGCAGACCATCCCTGGTCCTGCAGCAGCAGGGAGACCCAGCATCCCAGACCATGACCAGGCTGCTGACTCCTCCTCCTGCTAGTTGCTCAACAGTCCTGGATCTTCTGTGTTGTATTTTTCATTTCATTCAATGTTTCCACTTTGGGCAGTCCAAAGTTTGGACTGCAAGCATGCAGGCCAGTTCAGTAGGAAGGACTCATTGTGTGTTGTAATAGATGCAATACACATTTTAAAATAGTCAAAAGACATCATCTGGTTGTGAGCATGTTACTCTAAAACTAAAACATGATAACCTGCATTTATGGATGGCGTGATGAACTGTGTTCATAGACCATTGCAAAATATTGAAAAAAATATTGTCTCACACATCGAAATCATTGTTTTCAGGTATTCAAATCAATTCCACATTTCCACAAGTTCAAATCACTTCCACGGATGTGGAAAATCAAACATTCAATATATTTTATATCTTCTTTAGGTTTCTGAAAAAATATGGACTTATGAGATTTGTATATCATTACATTCTGATTTTATCTAAATATTCAACCTGTAATATCACAGAAATTTAGGCATTTTGTTTGTTCTAATATGTGGCATATTATTAGTGAAATAAGCGGTAATGAATCAGCATACTCAAATAAATGCATAACTCATACTAGTCCCACGAGTGGGTTGCTTTGTCCTTTTCTCAGTTGCACAATCTTGCGCCATCCAACGGGAAAGGTTGGAGCTGCGTGGATGACCTGGTGCATTCACTTGTTCCCCGTAATCGTGAAACTTCAATGCAGATTAAGATAAGATAAGATAGATCTGTAATGTCACTGTTACCAGAAACACAGTTTGGCATCTCTCCATTTGCAGGTGTAGGTTTTTGCATTCAACATTCTTTGGATAGAAGAGTGAGATAGACAGAGGATACTCAGGTTGTTATTAATGTGAATGTGGGTGCAGGTGAAAAAAGAGCAAACTCTCATAATGTCTTCTAACAGTTAGAAATTTGAGTGTATGATTGAGTTAAGATACATCCTGGCAGCATGTGTGATTTCTTTTGCTCTTTATATCTGCAAGATAATTATGATGTGAGACACTTTAGTCTTAATTTTGGTGCTTTTGGTTACCTTATAATACTCATGCATGCATGGATTTTTATGTATTTGTCAAACATTGTAATTGCAGAACTGTGCACTGTGCACATCACAGGTTAACACAGTCATGATATATATGTGTATATATATATATATATATATATATATATATATATATATACACACACACACACACACACACACACACACATATATATATATACACACACACACACACACACACACACACACACACACACACACACACACACATATATATATATATATAGTTAACACAGGAATGATATATAGTAGCCTAAGCCTAAGTTTTCTGTCAGTACCTTCAGCCAATGCAGTATACTGGTTGAGATGCACAGATTCTTTTTCAAATGTTTTTTTTGATTTATTCAAATAAAATTCAGACAAATAAAAAAGAAATTAAATTAAATCAATGAAATGACGTTGAAGATGCTGATCAATACGACAGTGCCTGAATGCAACGTTTCCTGCAGCGTTTGACTTTGTTGCAGACTGAACTGATGCACAGAAGGCTTGCTGATGATGAACAGCGATGGAGTTGGACATCAACATCACATGAGGATACATAAATATCTAACTTTGCTTCGTTTGCTTTTTCTTTTTTTTCTTTCTTTCTTTTCTCTTCAAAACACTGGACTGCATTTGTCTTTTTAAATCGATAACTGCCACCAGTGAAAGAGTGAAGAATCAGTTCGAGATAATTAATGAGTTTCTCTGCGCTCAGAAACTGGAGCCACAGGAAGGATGGCGACGACAAAGACGGTTTATCTCGTCAGATGTCTGGTTTTTGTTCTCCAGCTTGAAATCAGCTTCATGAGGCAAAAATCCGCCTACGGTGAGTCATAAAAACTTAATTGACACCAGCTACAAAAATCACAGGCCCACATCGTGAATTAAATGTTAATTATATTATTAATTTTATTTAGATAATTTTTAAATCACTTTTTCCTTTTTAACATTTATTTGTTGTCATTAGGCTATTAATGGGTTGGCTGTCATAAAGTGTAACCTTTATCTGGTGATACATTTTCTGAATATGCTTACAGTGTCCATATTTCTTACCATATAGTACTGACACCCCGATGGCCTTTCAGTTACTTCAGTACCAAATCACAAATTTAACCTCCTGCTTTGAAAGCAGTGATTTATTTATTTATTATTTTAAGACGGCAAACTAATGAAATGTTTAACCACGCTGTTTTGTTGCTGCTGCTTTGTGTAATAGAGTTCATGTCTGTAAGACAATCCAACACATCTTGCGTGGAAGCACCTATTGGCATTTGCTGTGGCGTGTTTTGAGCCCCGACAGTCACCGTGTGACAGATTCATGGACATATCACCCACTGATGTCTGGCCTCACACGCCAGGTCCTGGAGCTCCTGGTGTGAAGAATGTGAAGCATGCCTTCACTGTCCGCTGTGAAAGGAAAAGTTAGGACACTGTTGTCACTGGAAGGGAAGAGTGACCACATGTTTGCCACATGGCACCCACTGAGGAACTGTTTACATCCAGCCGGACATGTAAAAGAGCGAGTCTGCTTTCTGACGTTTTAGACATCGTGTTGTCCATATCTAATCTCTTTAATATCTAATAATCAAAGATTATTTTAA
Source organism: Pelmatolapia mariae (assembly GCF_036321145.2). NCBI lineage: Eukaryota > Metazoa > Chordata > Actinopteri > Cichliformes > Cichlidae > Pelmatolapia > Pelmatolapia mariae. Next base: position 22,506,188 of record NC_086243.1, read on the forward strand.
TGCTGTTAAAATAATCTTTTAATCTGTTTAAGCCTTTTAGTTTGGGGTGTTTCAGTAAAGCTGATGCACTCTAATACAGCAGCCTCACAGCATACAGACTGTTTTTGGCAAGGTGTTGTTTTACAGGATGTGGTTTTTGCTACTGTTAAAAATGCTTAAATAAAATAGTAATATTTTGTTCTTGGAAATGTGCTCAATATGACATAATGCAATTCAGCAGACAAACCACACCCTCTGAAGTGACGTAAGAAAGCCAGAAGTTTCTGAAAGGGTTCATATAAGAAACTGATATTATAAACTTTGTGGATGTAAAGTTTATGACAGCACGTCGTGTTAAAATACAATTGATGTACTTAATTATTTAATGCCTACTGTGATACACAGGTTTTTGTGAGTTTTTCAGCATTGTCAGTCAATTTTTTTTTATTGTTGAAAACAATTAATACATTGCAGAAACACATTTTTTAGGAATACATTTGGCAAGAAATGACAGATGTAGAGAAGTTATACAAATTAATACTCATTTCATTTCTTTTTTAAAATTTGTTAGAAGGTTCAATCAGATCAGACTTTACAGAGTTAATTAGAAAAGCGAAATTGTAGTTAGAAAACAAAATTTTTCATTTTAAATTATGTGTTTGTTTGTTTACTGATTTGGAAAAAAAATCAGTACCTTAAAATGGAGAGAAGTAAGAGAAAAGCCTCAAGAGATCATATTTAAGAGGTACATTTAATATTTTCGATTTTATTTAAAAGTTTGTCAGTTTGGTATTTTTGTAAGCGCTCAAGTTACAGTAAGTTAGTGATCTGCTGAATATTATATTGTCAGATTTTGCTTTATCTACTACATCTGCTAAATCCACTAAATCTGTTCACTGGACTCTTCAGTGAAATGTTGTCTAAAGCCTTCAGTCAATAGATGTTTAATTAGATCTGTTATGATGTTTGATTAGAACCCCTTTGTCTTTTATAAGTATAGATTTTTAAGGTTTTTTTTATATCAGAATAAAAGAGAAAATTGCAACAACAAAAAAAACCCAAAACAACAACAACAACAAAAAGACAGGACTAAAAGCACTGGTTTATAATAAATTGATTTATGATAAGATACCTATGAAGCCCTATAAAATGCTTCATAAAACAAATGCATAATTTTTTTTATTTGGCTACATTGTTGTTGTCTCATTAAAAATTTTAATCTAATCAACCTATTTACTTTGCTCTCATCTGTTACTTCTTAGGAGTCTACCCTGCCAACATGCAGGAGCCATCTCCTCCAGAGCAGAGGTTATATATAATCTCTGTGAACCGCCAGCCCAGAGAACGGAGGTGGGCATCTAGGCCCAGGTCTGAGGCCCCTGACAGGACTGCAGATAAACGAGGCCACTACAGAAACCAACACCAGTCAGAGGAGTCAGATCCAAATGTAATGATGGAAGATGAGCCCAGTAATTCTACACAGATCGTAGTAAGGTTATTTTGCTGCAAAGACATTCAACAGCAGATAGAGTTAATGTAATATAAATATTACTGTATTACTGCTTTAGTGTTTAAAAAAGGGTACATGCAAAGATGTGATAAGAAAATATAATAACATATATAATAAATATCTGCTGTTGTAGGATATGGATCATGTCTACTACACATCTAAAATCTATGCTCCTGGAGATGCAGCTGGTAAAGAGCTGTGGGTCAACATCAGTAAAATGGAGGCAGATCAGCAGAAGGTCCGTGGCTTCCTGCCCAGCACTCACCGACAAGCTGAGGTAAGACATCAGTCTGTGAAGAAATAACTAAAGTAGGAACATTTCAAATTTGTGGTGAGTGAAGTGGTTTATTTTCCAGGTATGATGTCCAGACTGTCTTGTACACCTTTCATATTAGTTTTATAGTTTCATCTTCTTCCTAAATAAAGACAAAAAAAACAACAACTTTGTTTTACCTAATTTCCTGCTTTATGTTTCTGTGCTTCCAGAGAGTGAATCTTTCCTTTGACTTTCCTTTTTATGGCCATTTACTCAAAGAAATCACAGTTGCAACTGGAGGTGAGTTTTTAGCTACACTCAGTGTTGTTTCTGTGGAGGTTGTGAGCCCAAAGCTGCACGTGTCATGCAGTTTCAAAGGAAATCCCATCACCTTCTTCAACTCTAACAATAAACACACTTTTGTTAGTTGGAACTCCACCTACTTAATAAGTATATTAGTTTATTAAATGGTAATAAATAATTGTTACTTGCATATTTCTCTCTGACTTACAGAGGGAAATATTAAAAACAAAACTTTTTTTCTATATTTTTCTGTATTTGAAGTTTTATTGGGGCAGTATCAATGCCTGAGCTTTAGTGATTCAAGGTTCAAGGTTCAAGGTTCTTTATTTGTCACATGCATAGTTATACAAGTATAACACACAGTGAAATGTATCCTGACACGCTCCTCGACATGTGCAAAAAAAAAGGGGGGGGGGGGGGGGGGGGTAGAGGAAGAACATTATATATATATATATATATAGTATATACATTGGGTGAATGTGCAGTAGTAGCAGCAAGCGGGTGAATTCTGTACATTAATAAGAATAGACATCTGACTATTTTACAGAATAGACAATATAAACATATTTAAAGTTAAAGGGATTTGAAATGTACATTGTGCCTGGGTTTAGAGTGTCTGGAAGAGAGTCCTGTCTCAGTCAATTATAGATGATGTGAGAGGGTGGGTGTGTGTGTGTTTAGGGCCCGGATGGCTTGAGGATAGAAGCTCCTCTTGAGTCTCTCTGTCCTTGCCCGGATGATGCGGAACCTTCTACCAGATTGCAGAAGTTGGAACAGTTTGTTGCCAGGATGGGACGGGTCCTTCAGTATCTGCGCTGCTCTAGTCCGGCATCTCCTGGTGTAGGTGTCCTGAAGCGGGGGGAGAGCAATCCTGCAGCAGCGTTCTGCTGTACGGATCACTCTCTGGAGAGCTTTTTGGTCCTTCACACAGCTGTTCCCAAACCACGATGTGATGTTCTGTGTGAGGATGCTCTCCACAGCGCCTGTATAGAAAATCCTGAGGATCTTTGGAGAGACCCTGAACTTCCTCAGTTGTCTTAGGCGGTACAGGCACTGCCTAGCCTTTTTGGTCTGGACCTGAATATGGGCAGACCATGTCAGGTCTGAGGAGATGTGGACACCAAGATACTTAAAGGACTGCACCCTCTCCACTGGAGCTCCATTAATGATAATGGGCTTGTAGTCTCTGTGCTGACTCCTTCTGAAGTCCACCACCAGCTCCTTGGTCTTGCCGACGTTCAGCTGGAGGTGGTTGTCCTGGCACCATGATGCCAGATTCTTCACTTCGTCCATGTAGGCCGCCTCATCGCTGTTGGAGATGGCACCCAACACCACTGTGTCGTCAGCAAACTTCACAATGGTGTTGGAGCCGTGGGTGGCCACACAGTCTGAAGTGTAGAGGGAGTAGAGCAGTGGCGAGAGGACACACCCCTGTGGTGCTCCTGTGTTGATGGTGATGCTGTTAGAGACGCATCTACCAACCCTCACCACCTGAGTTCTGCCAGTGAGGAAGTCCAACACCCACGCACACAGACGGCTGTTGAGTCCCAGATCCCTGAGCTTTGTGAACAGTCTGCTGGGCACTATTGTGTTAAACGCTGAACTGTAATCAACAAACAGGATTCTCACATAGTTACCCTGTTTCTTGTCCACGTGGCTGAGGGTGGTGTGCAGGACGTGGGCGATGGCGTCCTCAGTGGATCTGTTGGGTCGGATAATAGTGTTTATGTGTTAGTCCCTGTAGAGAAATTACTCCTTTGCATTTAACCCATTCACCCAGTGAAGCAGTGGGCAGCCACCAATGCAGCGCCCGGGGAGCAGTGTGTAGGGACGGTACCTTGCTCAGGGGTACCTCAGGGTAGCCGTTCAGTAGAGTCGAACCCCCGACCTTCCGATCATGGGGCAACCACTCTACCTCCTGAGCTATCCCTGACCTTTATTTTAGATTCAAAGATCTGACCGTTGCATTGATAGGAACAAAGTACATAAGTTAAATTAATGACTGTGTCTACAAGCAATTTACATGACAGCTGTCAGTGTCAACTGATTATAATGTATAATAAGTTACTGATGCTAACAGCTGCACATCTTTTCCTACCAGGTTTTATTTACACTGGAGACATAATCCATCGGATGCTCACAGCCACTCAGTACGTCGCTCCTCTGATGGCGAATTTCGACCCGAGCCTGTCGAAAAACTCATCTGTGTTTTACTTTGATAACGGTAGGAACTGTTGATTTTATTTATTTACTAGACTAAATATTTTTACTGAATAGACGCCCTAACATGTGCTGCATACGGTTGGCAGGGAACATGCAAACATGCGTACAAAACATTACAGTATTGTGTGTCCATGTCCATCCATTAGGCACAGCATTGGTGGTTCAGTGGAACCGCCTTCACCTCCAGGACAACATCAGCGTGGGAGCTTTCACCTTCCAGGCCGTTCTGCACAGTGACGGGCGGATTGTTTTTGCCTACAAAGAGGTGGCTTTTCTTCTCTCTTTTGTGTCCATCTTATAAAACAAAGTAAATTTATTCATGCAGTTTTTACCTCATAGATTCCTATTAGCATCAGCGACATCAGCTCTGAGAATCATCCTGTCAAAGTGGGCTTGTCCGATGCATTTATGGTGCTTCATGAGCTAGAGCAGATTCCCAGTAAGTTGAAAATTTGTCCTGTTAAAATTTCATCAAAATACTTTCTTTAATTATTAGCAGCTTATATGTGACATCTTTACTTTCTATCCGACATGCGTCAGATGTTCGTCGGAGAACCATCTATGAGTATCACAAAGTCGACATTCCAGTGTCCAAAATCTCCCGTTTAATAGCTGTGGAGATGCTTCCTCTCCCTAGTAAGTTATTCCTATTTTTAATACCATTTGAACCAGTCAGTATTCAAAGAATGTATAATCTTTGTGCTACAGGGTATTCTACTATTATGCTGTTTTATCTGCAGAAGGCAAAACAGTTTCCTCCTCCTCACTCTCTCTATGTTTGTCTGTCTTCTCAGCGTGTCTGCAGTTCTCCAGCTGTGGCCCATGTGTCACTTCTCAGATTGGCTTTAACTGCAGCTGGTGCAGTAAGCTACAAAGGTAACGTGGAAAAGCAGTCAAAGAGATCTTACCAGTGACTTTACCACTATTTTAGGAATAGAAAATGTTTCATGGTCTAATGTGGATCCATTAAAATTAGAAATAATTTTTAGTTGAAGGCAGTTACAGTACGATTTGTTTTCAGTGTGAAACTGAGGCATTTCTCACTTTGGATAAATATGAAAATATAATAACTGCATTATCTCTATTTTTAATAATAATGAATTTGAAGTATTTTGTACATGCAGCCTATTCAACCTCACAGTTTATCCACGAGAGTTTTTTGTTGTTGCTCAAAGTTTGCTCAGTTCAGCTCTCAGTTAGTTGCGGTTGCGCGTGCAGGGATACGCTCACTCACTCACGCTCAGTAAACTTGATTCATAGGCGGTGCTTCCTGAGACTGTCTCATATCCTGTCACTGTGAGTAAACAGAGCAGGCTCGCAGAGTCATTCGCATGTCATTCACATACAGGACAGTCAACAGGAAGCCTGCGGGATAGTCAGCAACCCCAACTACCCGAATCTGGCCTAGCGACCTTAAGAGATGAATATACAAAGTTCACTGCAGTTAGCAGGAATACGCAGTTGAATCTCCTGTCAAGCACTGAAGAGTCTAATAAACTTATCTTTTAAATAAATAATTATAATACATTTAGTGATTTGTGACAATGAAAAGGTTTTTAAGCATCACTAATGGTGGTTTAAATATTTTGTGATTATTGTCCACATCTCCAATAAATCATTTTAATTTTAATTAAAAAATAAAGCATCAGCTGCCAGCACATGGTGGATAACTTAAATCTGCTTTTGGAAACATTCATCTCCACGAATAAAGCGGGTTGTGCTCTCACAGAGTGAAAATGTAACAGCAGTCATTTCATTCTTTCTCAGATGTTCCAGTGGTTTTGATCGTAAACGGCAGGACTGGGTTGACCTAGGCTGTCCAGAGGAGGTTCTTCTGCTTTTCTACATAAAGATTGACCACATTAGAGCTTAGCACCATTAGCGTGAGTCTGAACACACTTTTGTTTCCCAGAGGCAGAATCTGCGATGTCCCCGGATGACGGAAGTCACAAATGCCACATCACATCACCTGAGACACCGCACCCCTCCAGTTACTGTGTCTGCAGGGCAGCAGAGGACATCTGGCATGACCTCCACCTCCGAGACTCCCACTTTCACCATTCCCTCAACACACAGCAGCATCAGCAGAGAAACAAAATCACATCCACAGCGTCCCACCAACAAATCTGCAGATGGTAAACTCACAAAGCTTTTTTATCTGCTTTAATAGTACTCATAGTTTGTTGTGACTGATTGTCTGATCACACTCCTCATGCACATGTTTTCACTTGACTCTAATCAGAGAAACAATAAGAATGCAAAAACCGGTTTTGAAATATAATTGAAATAATTTCTTTGCCTTGATTACACTTTTATTTTGTTTGCCTTATAAACAAATGTCAGTTTTCTACTAACATAGAGGAGCGTGGATGCCTTTAATGGAATCCTTTTGATTGTTAACATTAAAATAAATCATCTTGAATGTTGAATCATCTGAGATCACTCTGTCGCTGTTTGTGCAGACTCCAGCTCTGCAGCGCAGTCATCATTACAACCCCATGAATGAATGTTTGTTGTTGTTGCACAGTATCCATGCTTGGTGTGTTGTGGAACATCTGACAGGGTGGGGGTCAAGTGGCCAGCTATTTCCCAGCCCCCTGTTAGCTCATAGCTGAGCATATACAGCGCCATGTTAAATACTGCATGATGTCCTCAGTGTGCTGAAGGATGGCGTGATATACGTTCATCACTCTGGCAGAGTGAGAAGGATTCAATATCCGACTCAATCCAAAAAATTTTTGTTGATTATCACTTTTTTCTTTCTTCTGCAGACTACGTTTTAAGTCAAGTCCACTGAAGTGAAAGCTTAGGAAAAGAAAATTAAGTTTACAGATTGCTCAGAAACCGCCACTTGTGAAATTTAACCAAAATATTTTTTAAAGTCATGTCACAACATGTCATGTACTGTGTGCATTTAAAAGTCTTTGTTTTTTCTTTTCTAGATGGTGCAGAGACTGCTTTTCACATCAGTGATGCACGTAAGTCACTCACAGTCGAATGAAAGTGCCTCGTGCAGTTCTATTGGACCTGAAACGGTCTCTGCTTTCCAGCTCCTTAGTACAAAGTGTGTGACGTTAAACTGCACCCATGTGAGAATAGTGCACGTAATTCCCTTAACAAATTCACATCCAACGAGTGTGTGTGTGTGTGTGTGTGTGTGTGTGTGTGTGTGTGTGTGTGTGTGTGTGAGAGAGTGTGTGTGTGTTCAGTCTTGCTTCCTCTGCGCTCTACCCAAGCAGTACCTCCGCCTTAGTCAAACACAGTGTTTCCCCATAGTGAGAATGTGTCTGAGGCAGGCCTCCTATTGTGTTTCATGTGAAAAAGCGCCAATTCACACAATGTCACAACTTAATGAACGTGATATTGTTCAAAGTTGGTGAGATTTTTTATGTCGAGAAAAATGAAAAGTTAATGTGACTGCAGCAGCATTTACATTTAAGTCCATGAGCTGAATCTGACCATTCTCTGTGTACAGCAGGAGAGAGGGAGAACACAGACACCTATGAGGCATCGCCGATGCGTCTGCTGGTGGGAGTCCTCGTAGTGATGGTCCTGCTGGCAGCAGCCATCCTTACATACATCTACATGTATAACCACCCCACGTCCAGCGCCAGCCTCTTCTTCATGGAGGTGCGTCAACCTAAAATCAGCCAAGGTTTCCATAATAGACTTCCCTGAAAAAACGGCACTAGTAGTACGGCTTAATTTATTTTAACCTACACTTGCCAACATTATATTTATGCAAAATCCCGAGTTCCTAGATCCTTTTAATTCCCCCCTCTTTAAAATTAAACTCGAAATACAGTGAATTTTAATAAATTATCAGAAGCAAACCTAACACAGTAAACATTTGGTTAGATTTAATTTGGAGGAAACTACTCACATTTACTATGAAAACTAATTACTCAAACTTCCCTTTAAAACATTATTTTAAATTAATGTACAGAAATTGCTCGACATTTGCAGACGTTACTCATCAGTTATTTCAGTGTGTTTGGGGAAGTGAATCAGCACCAATGAGTCACCTTGTTTTTACTTCCTATTGAACCTACAAGTACATTACTGAGTATGTTTTACACTCATGTACAAAAACATGCAATCATATTCCAAACAGTGTAATTATATAAAATTAAATAATACATATCTTTTGTTTGAATAGATTCTGTCTCAAAACAGTAGTGTTGAAAGGGCTAAGTGGCACTGAGCGATGTTTATTCGGCTTCGGTGACACAATTAAAATATTAAACTGAAGGCTTGAATACTTTTTTTTCTCATCTGAAGGAAGAAAACGGATGTTGTGATTTGGTGCCATATAAACAAAATTGAACTGAATTGAAATGAACTGTTTTAGCAACGTGGAAATATTTCCCATTGAGAAAAATACTTGAAGTGAACTTTAACTTTTTATTGTATGGCTCTTATTTTACTCGACATTTGTTGTGAGAGCTCAGCCAAAAATTCTTCCATCAGTTATTATGATATTCAGTGAAATATGGACTACACATGGACTTTACGTACGTTAAATAAATCTAAATAGAAGTCAGTCTGATAAAAAAACAGGCTCTGTGTTTAAACAGAAATGAACACTTCTAAAGTGGAGCATTATGTTTGCTTTAGGTGAAATGTGATGAATGTTTATGTGATCTTCATGAGTGTTTGTTGTTGGACCGTAATGACTGCAGGAAATGGGGGTATAATAGAATGAGCACTATTTTTAATAGTTTTTTTTCCTTTAACTGTCTGCTAATTGTGCCCCCCCTCCACCAACCCCACAGCGACGCCCAACCCACTGGCCAATCCTAAAGTTCAGGCGAGGCTCAGGTCGTCCTTCCTACGCTGAGGTGGAAGCTCCCGGTCAGGACCGAGACAGCATCGTGGTCATCGATCCCAAAAAGTGTTTTGTGATTTCCGACAGACGAGAGAGCGAACAGAAAGAAGGATTCGTCATTCCTGATCAGAGGGAGCGCTTCCTAAGTTCAGAGAGCTCCTGACCAAAACTACAAATCCCACCATCCTTTGGGAAAGATCTGGTTCTCGATGGACGTCTTCTTCCTTTTTCAGATGCTACAGTTTATTTGTATTTAGCTGTTGCACTTCACTTTAAGGACAACAGCTGAGTACACAGAAACACAAAAACACCAAACCTCTATGAGGAAAGTGTTACGATTATGTTTATGCACCAGTTTTACCTCCTGTTTGTATCCGTTAGGCCAGCCACAGCACTTTTATGAAGCATGAAGGACAAAATAATGAGTTTACTCTGCTCAGGTCATCCGCTCATTTTTACCACAGCTCCACAGAGAGCGCGAGGTGATGCTGCTGCATGGTTTAAACCACCTCTCAAAGACGGCTTTATTTTCCACAGCTGTCCTTCCCACACCTTCACAAAGAGGAATGTCATATTTGAGTGTCATTTCCTCATCTCAAAATTACAGACTAAATTCCTCACCGTTACACCCACATCCACCTGAGGTGGAAAACAGGATGCACAGTGTTTTCAGCCCTGTGTAACATTTGCACACTGCAGCAACTTTGGCTTATTTCTCTTTATTTTCTATATTTAAAAGGCAGAAAACAACATCTACTGATTGCTTTGCAGATATGTACACTTCAACATACACACTTAAATAAAATACAGGTATACATTGTAAGTTGTTTAAATTTATATTAACTGTAGACATAAAGCAGTATCACAACATTTCTCTAACATGCTATAACTGCTCCTGTGTAAATGTAATCACTGTATTTTCTATATAATGTACAGTGTAAATTGCAGGTTTTATCCAGTAACAGCAGTGAAATGAAGACTGAAACATTTTCTAAATAAAACATTAAGACTTTTTTACACCTGATATTTAATAATTTCAGATTGCTGTTTCATTGTTTGGGGAATTAAAAAGTAAATGATTGATTTTTTTTAACAGTGATCAGTGCTGATAGAAATCTGCTGGATGTATCTGATAGAATGATGCAAATCAACTATTTCCTGCATTATTTGTACATCTCATATTACACATACCGTACTAAAGTCTTATGGTATATGATTTGAGGTGTGAGTAGTTTAAAATTAAATTAAGGCAAATGGTGTCTAGATGGATTGTTTAAGACTGTCCTGTAGGCTGCAGTGTAGCAAGGTCAAGGCACTGATGTGTTGGAGGTACTACAGACGTTCTTGTCCGGTGATTTATTTGTCTTTGTACTCTAAAACAGAATGAAAGAAAATGAGGAGAAAGACACATTAATCTGTAACCCAGGTACTGCTATAAAAGAGCAACTGCATAGACAAAAAGGCCTGTTTTACAAAAAATATTTTGAATAGAAAAATACACATTAAAAGACCTTCAGGTGTACCTAACCCGAACCCCTAATCCCTAACCCCCCTCCCCATTTGATTCAGTGTCACTGACACAAACTGAGTAGCAATTCTTGCTTCACCTATGCTTTTCCTGGCATGACACGTAATGAATTGCAAAACTTATATAATGTATAATTAATACATATTATTTAGTATGCAATGAATGTAAAGTCTATGATGCCCCAAAACAAGTGGAAATCCTGCTACAACCACTAATATTTTGCAGTATCCAAGCAAGAAACCATCTGCACAGCTATGCTCCTGGGGGAGGGTCAAATATCAAATTCATGAAGATAAAATATGTCCTATACTGGACATAAATTTGAATATTGTCTAAAAGCAGCTGCATGATGCAGTGAAATAAAAAGAATATGATTTGGAAAACAGGGAAGATGAAAAGTTACAAAATAAATAGATCTCAACTCCTAGAAAATACTCTACGTAAATGCTGTAATTTTGCATTTAGCTGATATTGGGTCAATAAAAACTAACAAGTCACATATTACATCATAAATATAAGTTCATTATGAATAACTAAAACACTTCATGTGTTTGTTTTTTTTTACATAAACCATATGAAGTGAAATAAAGTATTTCAAACTCTACTGTTTGAAGTAGGACAGTGTTTCTCCACCTTTCACTGGGGGTGCAGGTAATCGCCTTCTCATCTGTCTCGAGGAGTCGAGGGTGACGGGCTGCAGGGAGATGCATGTGAGAAATAGTTTTGTGTGCACGTGCAAAGTTTGACTTCCTATTCTGATGGACTCACTGCAGTGTGTTAGTGTAAACAGATACTGTACCATAACTGGAATAGTCCTGCTCTTGATCAAGCGTGACTGTGTGTCCACATTGAGACCAGCATTCTTCAGAGCAGCGATCCTTGCTGAGATGTCACAGATCTACAGCAGACACAGAGAAAGGATTAAAACGATTTTGTTTTTTTAACAAACAAAATATTTGAATTGTTTTTCATTTTAATCTGTTGGTGTAATTTTTATGTTTTTACAGCCAAATCCTTTTTTAAAGGAAATACCATCCAAATATCTGTCCATCCAAATCTCTCGTTCTATTTACATATTTTACTAGAAATCCAACCACGACCTACCTGCAGTTCAGATTGTTGTACCTTGGCAGCTGCTGCTGCCACCTGCTCCTCCAGGAAGGACAGCTCCATGTCAGACGTGGAGCTGCAGATTCCCCGGGCACACTCCTCCAGGTCACTCAGCTCAGCCTCCAGACTGTACACTGATCCTGCTGCCACGTACACCTGCAGCACATTTTAAAAATCAAGTTTAAGTGCCGTTACCTCATTTGAACATGTTTTTGAATCCTGCGGATGTTTGAACTTTATTTCTCTAAAACTACTAAAATTGCACAAAACAGGAAATAGCAGCTTGCAGTGATGGAACAAAGATAAGTGAAATAAGCACTTATTTTGGAGATTTTGTTGCATCTTAACACATTTTTGCAGACAATTTTGTTTAATACTCATCTTCACAATAATGTCATTAAGCCATATTTGCTCATTTATGTGCTCATTTATAACTATAATTATAACTGCAATAATGAAAAACAAATTTCATTATTTCCACATTATTCTATTATTGAACAGTTAGATAATCATAAAGGTTTTTGGTTATAAACTTTAACAGGATGTTAAAAATAATTTAAACAACATGTTAAAAAAAAGTTGGCTAAAATTATTTATATCCTGGGTAATGTTAGATATATATTAGATTACAAGGCAATGCGAATATTATATTTTTCATTATTTCTACCCTATCTGAGTTATTGTGTTGAAGTATGAGGGAATACATATGTGACTAATATGAAACCATTATACTTATTACAGAAGAGAGCGCTTCGAATTATGCATAATGTTAAATATAGAGAACACACTAATAGTTTGTTTATAAAATCGAAATTATTAAAACTAGAAGATATAGTGAAATTACAGACATTAATTATTATGTTTAGGGCAAAAAATAAAACACTACCTCTTAAGTTACAAGGTTTATTTCTATTGTGTTCAGAAAATGGGGACAGCAGAAGGAAGTTTTATTTTAAGCATCGGTTTGCTCGAACCACACAAAGGCAAATGTGTCCAACAGTCATAGGCATAAGAAACTGGAATTCTCTCCATGATCATCTTAAGGGTTGTACAAATGTTTCTCAATTTAAAATCTGCTATAAGAATAAAATGATAAACCAATATGAAGAAGCTGAAAATAACAGAAATTGTAGAAAGAATTATCCTTTTAGTTTGATATTTAGTGGTATTGCTCATTGTTGAGTATATTGTTCTGTTTGTTTTGTTTTGTTTTGTTTTGTTTTGTTTTGTTTTGTTTTGTTTTGTGCAGAATATTGTCAGAGTGTAATTTTGGTTGCCTACTTGTATTATCACAGATAGGGGGCAGGTGTCAATAAGAATTTATTCTTCTTCCTGCTCCTTTTCATGCATGGAAACATGAAAGGAAGGTTGTGTATAGGAAATGAATTACTGCTTGTACCATGTATGAAACAAAATAAAAAAAAACAAAAAACAAAAAAAACAATGCATGATGGAATAACAGCTACAATAACCACAATTTTTATGTGTTAATTACTTGATGGACTCAACTGAAAATTATTAAAAATAATGATTTTAATAAATTATCTCAACAGCAAGTGAAAATCTAGTGAATAAAGTGAAACTATTAAAACAAGCTGTCACGTCACTGAGTTATTGAGAGAGAAATTGAAGCAGAGTAAATGTAAGGGAAAAACGAAGCAGCCAAAGTAACTTATTATTCAATTGGCTTTGTTTCTTTTTAATGTTTGTTGAAAGATTAATGGTAATATTTAATTATACTTAGCGGATCCTTTCAAAGCCTAAATTAAAATGCTGCATCTTCAAAACAAGAGCTAACCGTGCTACATGTGATGTAGAATATCTTTAAACTGAACTCACGTTTTCCTCCAGTCTGGAGAACTGCTGGTCCAGTTTTTTGGGGTCAGTGTTGGGGGGCAGGGAGGTGGATGGGGGTCGGGTGTTTTCTCCTCCCTCCACACCCTGCAGCAGGTCTTCAGTGGCGTTCAGCACCTTCAGCATCTCAGTAGTGATGCTGCGCAGGGACACGGCCGAGTATCTCTACAGCACACAAACAGAGACGGGTGTTGCTCTAAATACTGACACCTCCTGGCAGTGTGATTAAATATACCTTTATTTTCATTTAAATTAGAAAAATAAGTAAGAGTGCAACAGAACAACTGTTCATACCCAGGTGACCAAAATATAGGAATTCAGTGTGAAGAATTTTAAAGCTTGCAGTTTGAATTTCCTCCACATCCTGTTTTTTTTTTTGTTTTTTTTTAGGTCACACTGGGATATTAACGCTCTTACGTTAGCCTGGACTCAGATTAATGAAATGCAGCGCCACTCCACTTACTGCTCTAAATAAAGTTCAAAATAAAAACATCCAGATGCATGAATGAATTAAAATGAATTTCAGGAGGAGGGACTTCAGTCACAGTGGACGGTAATCAGCTATAAAAGCTAGTAAATCATTAATATTATGGATTTTCTTTTTTGGAGGGTTACGTTGATGACATTGTTGAAAAATAAGTTATGCATGACAAACATGGAAAAATATTAAAAAACAAAAACTAATCTGAGTACCCGTCTTCAATGAAAACAAAGTTCATTCTCACCTGCTCCAACAGAGTGGACATAAACTCTATTGTTTTGTAAAGCTCCATGTCTCTACCCTACAGTTCACACAGCGCAGGAGGAAACGAAGCACACAGAGGAGAAAGAAGCATCAGACAGAAGTTAGTTGCATTCAAACCAAATGATTTTTAGGGAGTTTGCACTGGACTTTAAAGTGATATACTGCAAGTAAAGGAGACACAGGAGAACCTAAACTCATAGAGAGCTCTACTGGGGTGTCGGCTCTTACAGCTCTATCATAAACTCTGCATTTCGCATTGTCAGTATTGTTTTATTATGTTATTATAATCTAGTCCAATACAGCATGAAGCACTATAAGCTGTAATAACACAAATCAAGACCTCTTCTGGCAATGTAATCAAACTCTTAAAGGGGGCAAAGTTTGTAAATGAAATTTTAGCACAGGCCTGTTGGACTGAATATAAACACTTGAGCTCAAATGAACGGAAAACTTTCAGGAAGTGAGAGGAAAACAGTGATGAAGCAGGAAGTTATGTAAAGCAGGTTTACACAAATGTTTGTTTTCTTTACGACAGACAGAAAATGGAATAAAGGTTTGGCCAGCCAGGACCCTCTGGCAAATAAAACACACCATGCAGACTTGTTAGCACGATTATACATTCTTTGGAGGGTCTTTAATAAATCTGGTTATTGGGACAGACTATGTCTGATGCAGGATTATGAGTAATCCTGTCGCACTGATAGAAATAATGAATCCTGTGTTTTATTTCGTATGAACTGACCTTTTCATTTGTAACTAGTGAAATGTGCATGTGTGTGTTTGTTTTTTCTAAGGTGCATAGGCTCATTTTACCCAGCAGACTGTTAGTAGGAAATAAGTGTCAGAAAAAAGCTTCTGAAATGGTCTCACAGCTTGAGTGCTTACATTCGGAATCTCCTCTGCTGACAGTAAACCCTCGGGCAGAGACAAAGTGCTGCTTTCTTCCATCATGTCTGCACTTTTGTCTTTGACTTCCTTCATGTCTGTCTTCTCCATGTTTGCAGTATCTCCCCATGTCTCCAATGCTTGCCGCTCTGCTGCCAGACTTCCTCTTCCATCCTCTTTTTCCTCCTTGTCCTCTTCTGTTCTTACACACATCAGGTTAGCTTCACTTGTCTCAAATATCTTGGTAAATGTCAAAGCTGCAGGTTTTTCTTTAACCAAACTTTTTTCACTTTCTTTCTGCTCATTTACATCTCTGCCTGCCTTGTCTGCACTCTCCAGTTTTGCAGAAATATCTCCTTCAGTTTCCTCACTTCTATTTTCTTCGGGATGTTTTCTCACCTCTGACTCAGACCTCTGGTGGCCTCTTGGACTTTGAGACTCCTTTGAAAGATGTCCCATCTCCTCTGAAGCGTCTGTGCTTTGTCCAACCTTTTCTCCTTTCTCTCCTCCTCGATCACTGCTTTCAAATGTCTCTTCATCCTTTAGCTCTTTGTTTCTTCCTCCGACATTATCCGTTATTGGTTCTACGTCCATGTCGCCCAGAGTCATTAACAACATGCTGCTGATTATTCTGTCAAATTCTTCATCGCTGTCCTCTAAAGATTGCCTCTTTTTCTCGCTTTCTTTGCTTTCTTTCTGAAACTTGTCTTCTCTGTCTTGGTCGGGCCACTTTGCCTCGAGCCAATTCTTTTGCTGTAAGTCGCTTCCCTGTACTTCCACCCCTGTTTTTAAGTTAATCTCTTGTCTTTTCTCTGAGTCGTTTTCACTCTCATTTCCTTTGAAAACTTCTACTTTTTCAGCGCCTAAGTGCCCCTTGGCTATTGTTTCATCCACTGTTACCCTCTCCACTGTGCAATCTTTATTTTCCGCTCTCTCATTTTCCTCATGCTGGACAGCCTCGACTTGTATCTGATTGTAAAAAGCATCCTCATGCATTACTTTTCCATCCCTGCCCTCTCTCATTGTTGTCTCAGTATCAGCCATTAACTCAAACATGTTCACGTCCAGGTCTCCAATGGACTCTGTCCTCTCCCTATCTGCTCTCTCCCAAAGCTCTTCCATCTCAATGCTGTTCTCAGTTTCTCCTTGTTTCATCTCCTCCTCCATTTCTCCCTCATTCTCTCCAATTCTATCCAGCTCATCCTCAGTGGAAGAAAACTGAGAAGCCCTCACTAAACTGACCAAATCGCGTAGCTGTGCTGCTTCCTCTGCTGGCAGTTTCCACAGAGACTCTTCGTCCATCGTCTCGTCTCCTTCTCTGCTCACTCTGTCCAACTCGTCCTCTGTAGATGAAAACTCGGAGGCACTGACTTGATTAACTAATCTACACACTTTCATCACCAGCTCCTCCTCGTCCTCTTCCTCTCCCTTTTCCTTTTCTTCGATACCAATTTTGTCCAGCTCGTCCTCTGTGGATGAGAACTGTGAAGCTCTGACTTGTTTTTCCAACTGACATATTTTGTAAGTCAGTCCTTTTGGCTTTTTCTCGTCTTGCTCTTTATCTTCCTCCTCCATATCTTCATCTTTCTCTTTTTCCCACTCTCCTTCACTTCTGTCGAGGTTATCTTCAGTAGACGAAAAGTATGAGAGTCTGGACTGTGCAACAAGCCTGTAAAATCTGTATTTCATCTCTTCATCCATTTCTTTCTCTTCCTCATCCTCCATTCTCCTTTCATCCAAATCAATCTCCATTTTCCACAGCCTCTCATCTTCCTCCTCTACATCCGTACTTTCTTGAGTCCTTTTCTTCGTCTGTCCATCATCTCCGTCTTCATCAAGCTTTTCATTTCTTGTGGTCGAGTCAGAAACTCGTGCTGCTTGCTGCTGCAGACTTAACTGAAGCTCCTCGTCCACTGGATTGTATTTATTTACAGTGATGTTACCCTCAGAGTCAAACGGTTCAGGGGTCGTGGCTTCAGACGTCAAAGTGTCAGAGGTCACATCATCAGAAGGATGTGGTGGGACGTTGTCATTTTGATTTAAATCCTGCAAACAGAAAGAGTGTTTGACTTAGAAAATATAAATTTATTATATTTGCCATTGCTATTATTTGTGAAGTGGGTTTGTTGTCTTGAAAAACAGAGACTTGACTGATTGATTTATCAGTTAGCTGAGTAATCATCTCATTTCTTTATCATCATAGCTCCATGCAAACAACTGCAGAAATTAGACAAGTTTCAGAGCAAAAGCTGTCAGCTTTGCATGTTTAAAGGTCCTTGAATGACTCAGCTGGATAGTCCAGTGTCCTTTCATCTGTATTTATTTCTTACCGACACAGGAGAAGAAGCCACCGTTTCTTTTTTACTCTTTCTCCTCTTCCGTGACTTCCTCATTTTTGTCACCTTCGTCTCTCCCTGATTCCCTCCTGCTCCCTCCAGGTTAAAGTTCACATCGATGATGTTGGTCCTGTGGGATGACGAAGGTCTCCTGATCTCTGCCGGCACCTTCCGCTTTAAGAGAGCCATGAGAGGTTTTTTAGGCTTCCAGTTCCCCTCAGAGTCTGAAAACAGACCATCTTGGCTGCCTCGCTCGCCCGTTAGTGGCGATGGGATGCTGTCGCCGGCGTCAGGCAGGTGAAAGTTAGAGTCCGTCATCTTCCTGTGGATCTCCTTGAGGACGGCACCCCAGGAGCTGTCAGGCTCTGGTCTGCTTTCGTTGTCTGAGCCCAGACCTTCGTAGGCTGACACCACTCCGGACTCCCTCTCCAAGGCGCTGTAGACCAGGCTCTTCCTTTTAGTGAGTAGGCTGGGACGAGACAGCTGGGCGCTCTGCAGGGCAATCCAGTTCCCATCGGGGCTCTTCAGCACTGCGGACACACCGACGCATACAAGTATTTACACAGACATGCACATACACACACAAGGACGCAGATATCACGCAGAGAAGCAGAGAGCAGTGTGCCAAACGAGGCATATAATGATGCAACAAAAACACCCACGCAAGTATTACCTGACACACCTTTAACTAGAACTGAGAGCGTGACATCACAGCTCGCAGTTCCCCAACAAGGCAGAGAAAATTTGGATATGAAGCCAGTTTATATGAAAACTTTGAAAAGAGATAAAGTATGAAAAAAAGCATTAAATGCTGATGCAAATGTGGACCGTTTTCCTTAAAATTGTGAGACTGTAGCATTGTTTACCTTTCACTTAAATCATGTTGTTCCAGTTACAGGAGCATGCATGTTGTATATATCATATGTAAATAAACCTGTTCCAACTTTTTATGGCAATACATTCAATCATTATCACCTACAGCTAACATTGTTAATAAAGTTGGCTATATAGATAATTACATTTGGTATTAAAGTCAATAAATCTCAATAAATCAATTCAATCTACTGATAAAATAGTAGACTGAAAAGATAATTAATGTAAAAGGAATATTAAAATATCAAGTTTTCTCATTAGTTCCTCTGTTTCTCAGCAGAGCTCCTCAGGAATCATTCTGCTTTTATCAAGTAAAATGTCTCAGTCTAATGGTTCAGGGTCCTATAAAGACATGTTGGGTAAGGATTTGGACTAACCCTGACTCATCACTTATGTGCAGGATTTTATTTGAAGTTAGAAATATGAAAACTAGGTTTTAATATACAACAAATCATTTGTAAAAATACATCCATAAGCAGGCTGAGGAGGCTGAAAAAGTAACTGTGTCTAAATTTTAAGACAATTATGGAGGTTTCTGTGACGATCAGTGTGAGGAGAAAAATCTACATAAAATAATCCAATTTACAACTGTGAGTTTAACATGCTTGTTGAGTTTTTGAGGATCTTACCAGCGTTATCCAGCCGGTCTACACTCTTCCAAGCTGACCCAGCTCCTTCCTTCTGTAATGTCTGCGGGGAGTCTTCTATAAGGCCCGGAAGGTCGTTGTCCAACAGTGAGAAAGCAGATTGTGACCTCTGGGGAAAAAGATAAAAGTTATTGCAAAATTAGCAAAAAATAGTTAGGTGATATTTGAATTGATCTTTTATTTCTGTAAACTGATGATAAAATAAAGGTTCCTTGTTGAATAGTTCAACCAGCAGAGGTCAGCATGTGGAAACAGAAATGATCATGTTGTCCTTTGTTTCAGTGAAAGAAGAACTGATGACTTACTGTTCAGCTGCTTCTAATGTGCGTGTGAAGAAGAACCTAAAGGTCTCAGCAACATTTATCATATGAAGAACAACCTTTTTACTTGACTAGCTCATTTTGGCCCATGGCCTTCATCAGGGTCATCACAAAACAGACTCTAAGTACCAAATATTCTTTTTAAAAAAAAACACTGCCTGGGTGGTACCAACAAAAGAGATTTTTAAATGTAACTTGCTCTTCATACTACATGTGCTCCTGGAGCTTTAACTTCTTCTAAGCAAACTGGTTTACTCATTAAGAATAAATACAAATACATTACTTGAGTTATTTCCCACCAATTATTCACAAAGGTAAAGTTATTGGATCACAAAACGTGTTTCTGATTTATGTATTTTTACCCAGAGGCTTGGTTGATGTTTCTGTGAGCTGGACGCTTGATCAGAGGGGGACTGATGTTGATGATGAAGGTCAGGGTTGCGTTCAAGGGCCAAGTCGTGATCATATTCTGCTCTCATCTCAGCCAAAGTCTTTCTCCTACTAATGATCTTACATAAACAGAGACTAGGATTAGTGCTGCATACAGCTCAGTACTGTGCAGATGAAAAAAAATTAAATTAAATAATTAACTCCTTTCTAATACTGGAAGATTTGAAGAGGCCTTCACATGCTAAATTATTGTTCTTATGTTTTTTACTTTTTGCACAATTGTTTTGGCCAGTTCCTCAATGAGCTCTCCTCTGTGCTCCCGCAGATAGCGTGCTTCATTCTGCTTCTCCTGTTGTAAACACAAATAAAAAAGCAATTCATCGCTGCAAACAAACACTCTAAGCTGATTACTCCTCTGAATATACACTACATATACATGTTTGCTGTGCTACATCCAAAAGCTTTAGCATACTTTGAGAGATTAGTAAGAAATAAATCTTTTCTAACATAACTGTGTTTTTAAAGACGCAGCAGCATCAGAAATCTAAGTTAGAAAGGTCAAGTGATGAATTAAACCATGCACTGCACAAAATAATTCCCCCTATATGAAAAAGTATAACATTTTAAAGGCTAGCATGTTACTGGGGTTTCTTGTGAATGAGCAAATCGTTTTCAGTTGAGTTAAAAAAGGTATGCAGATATTAGATGAACTTTGTTTAAGAAAATACTTTCAACCTGCATTCTTTGAAAAGACCAACAGGGGGCGCTGACTATGGTTGAAACAAAGAAATTTAGGAAAAATATCCCTTCAGCTATGACCTCTTTAACGACCCAACCTCATGGCTTTATGGTCGTACATACTGGGTTCAAGGCTTACTGAATACAATTTTTTAAATTATGATTCAAGTTAGAAAAGAAAAGAATGCGGTTTCATGGCAGTCCCTCCTTGTGATTGACAAGTTATAACCATACAAGGGTCACTCAGCCAAAACACATCAGCAAAAGCATTCAGCTCGAGGATTCACATCAAGACCTGACTAAACCCTCGGGTTATTTCATGGAGCGGCCACATTTTACATACAGTCAGCTATGAGCAAAGATAGCAATCGCCCTGCCATTGTCTTATACTGTAGTATTAAACCATCTGGGTTTTGGACTGAAGCATAATCCTGATGGTTTAACTTAATCTGACTGAAAGAAAATAAAAAAACAGAATAGTCAGATTAAAAAGAAACTTCATGTAAGGTCTCTAGAGGCTATTTATCAAAGTGCAGATTGAGGATAATCTCCAACATAATGTAGCATTTCCAGTAGAAGACTGTATGGGTGGATAAAGGTTCGAACAATAAGCAACTATTTGTATGAGAGGAAAAACATGAATAACCTGATTGGAAGTGTCAAATTCAGCCTTGGAAATGGCCTCGTCTATGGCCTCCTCTGCCACCCGCCTGGCCACAGTGAGCGTCTCCGCCATGCTGTGCTCTAAATGCGAAAATAACAATCACGTGTTTTGTTGTTATTTGAAGGACTTTTGGATCAAACAATTGTTTACTCTGCAAAATTTTATGAAGAAGGAGCAGTTTTCAGTTCAGTTCACTTTTAAAGACATGCATCTGTCTTCATTCAGTCCCAGTTTCTGCAGACTGAGACATGACCACCAGCCCAAAGCAGCTTTTCATTCATGTTTGCCGTCACTCATCCTGTTAGCGCAGTGAACTAGGCACATGATGACAAATGAGAGCAAGGCAGGACACAGAAGAGGACAGACTGACATAGTTGTTTGAGATGCAACTGGGAACCTGCGCCAAAAGATTACAGCTAAGATCATAAAACTACTCAATTCTTCTGCTATAAAGCATTACATGAAAGTCAGCATGGGAACAAATATGGATTC
Organism: Pelmatolapia mariae; assembly: GCF_036321145.2. Classification (NCBI taxonomy): domain Eukaryota; kingdom Metazoa; phylum Chordata; class Actinopteri; order Cichliformes; family Cichlidae; genus Pelmatolapia; species Pelmatolapia mariae. The sequence goes on from NC_086243.1 coordinate 22,527,869, forward strand.
ATGTGGAGTCATGAGAGGATTATTTTTGACCTGGATATTGGGAAATATCTTTTTCTTGTTGAAATTCACTTTAACAAGAAATGGATCACCAATCAGGAGAAAAAGGCCAAATGTTCGAGTAGCCAAATCTGCTGTATGGCAAATAGATGGTGAGCATTTCACTGACCGATTTAGGTAAAAGATGGAAAAGCTCTCACATTTGACTGCAAATACTCTCATATTGGTGAAGGTTCTCAAATATTTGCTGTCTGGGTCTGTCTGCACCAATGAGACCAACCCAGTTGCAATGGGTGTCTTTGCAATACAGGACTCAATCTGTTTGCCAACGAGTTGTATTCTTATAGTATATAAACACAAAGTTGCCAAGCGCCGTTTTGCCATTAAATTTCTGGATTTCTGGCCTGGCTGGAACTTCATTATTATCATGGAGCTAAATGAATAAAACATGTAGCACCATAAAACCTCTGTTTAAGCTATTAAATTCACTCCATAAGAGATTAAATCAAGAAACATAAAATGAATAGGCCTAAAACTGATGCTCCAGGAAGGGCTAAAAAAATAAGTCAACATTGCAATACAATACATATTGTTTTTTTGCAGAGTAACACAAGATGATCATCTAAACTGTGTTAAGTTAACAAAATCCACCTTTGTGCATCTTAATACTCTTCACAAGAAAGCAAATATTTCCCTGCAAACCCAAATTCAGCTTTAATATCTTCAATATAAAAGTTGATGTTATAATATTGTGCTGCATATTGTTAAATTTGCACTTGCCCAACCTCAAAAATTAAGGAAAACAGAGCTACGCTGGGACTTAAAGGTGCACGGGTCCAAAGGGCTCACTGATGAGTTAACCGACCCTTGTACTTAAAGTTACTTTGGCACTTCAGTATTTTACAAATACCAGAAATACAACTAAAACCAATTACATTTAGAACTGCAAGCAAAACTTGAATGGCAGCTCTCTTTTTTGACTTCATTGCTAACAAACAAAAACTGAAACTAATTAGTTTAACGTTTATCTTAGCTAGTTACTGGGAGAAAGCTGAACTGGGGAAAATCTGTAACTTTTGCACATTAAACAAAGCATTTATGTCACCACAAAGTGTCATACTTTTGATATGTGAAAATCCAAGTGTATGCATGTATAATTACAACAGCAGGTGTACAGTACAATCAAGCATCAGTGAAGTCATTATTAAATGTGTCTGCACCTTCAGTTTGTCTGTAAAACGTTGAGTCGCTCCCGCAGACGCTGTCCTCATTGCAGATGCTCTCCTCATAGGCGCTGCCCTCTGCAGACACACACATGTTTACATGAACGTGAAAAGACTTCCACGTGGGATTAACCTTTTTATCCTGGAACCTGATAACAGGAATAACCTTTAAATAAGATGGAGCATTAAAGAGATGAAGGAGCATCTTTTCGGTCACTGTCATTTTTTAATGTGCGTTATGGAAACTACATTTGTGCAATTATGAGAATTAATTTTGATATTTTATTATGACAAGAACAGTTTTCATTGCAAATACCTAAACCTCAGCTGTGCTGTCTCAAGTGAGATCTTCTTCCCTGTATGGGAGCTTAATTTTTGATTTATTAAGTGTAAGTTTTAATAAAAATGATACTCTACCATGTTTTTTGCTTGGTTTGATTACTTGTTTCCTCACTACATTTGCTGGTAATACATCTATGGTGTAAACAGATATAACTACACACACTTATCAACAGTATCTCTGACCGATATTTGAAATACATAATCTGATTTTAATGTCGGTAACTGCTCAGTAGAGAGCACTCAGTCACTCTCTACATAGTTTCCCCTTGCAGCTCTTGAGCTCTGAGCTCTTTTCACATCATTTAAATATTCATGCAACAATGCGGCCATTTGTGGTTATATAAGTGCATTAGTTTCCTCATGCATGGCATTACCAGCCGACTCGATCTGTGCACAGCAGGGCCTCGTTCAAGGGTACAGCTGAGTACACGGGGTCACTTCAATTCGTTTAAAAGGCCAAAGAGCACTTAAGTAATATGAACTGTTCAGATTTTTAAAATGAAGCAAGCACTTTACTCCACTGGTTAAAACTCCAGAGACAAGCTTGATTTCCGTAATGTGAAATATCCTGAAATAGAGACAAACTGAGGATTTTTTTGTGTTTTATATGCAGGAAAAGGGATTTTGTTCTAGTGACCCCTCGTGTATGTCTGCAGACATCTGTGTCATAACATCTAATGAGTCAGGACACATTTGGCCCCAGCACAGGGACATGCAATAAGAAGTATGACCAGAACAGCAGCTGGAGGTCACTGTAACCCTGAAGGCACCATGAATCTCTCGGGAAGGCGAGCTGACAGAGGCATGCATGAGAATATGAACTCTGCAGCAGAAAGTACTCCCCCGTGTGTCATGAATGGCAGAGTATATTCCAGTGATTTGAATAACAAATCAATAATCAACAATCAACAATATCCCACCTTTAGATCTTACAGAAATCCAGTAAATTCCTTTAACCACAACTACCAATGAATTTATGAATTCCTTAAAAAAAAAAACTGAAACCATTAGAGAGAAAACATTTCTAACCACCTTACAGACTCATTATTATATACAGCTACTTTCAGTACTACTAATATTTACTTAACTTCAATATGCACTTCCTCCAAACCATCAACGTGTCTTTTAGACCCTATTCCTGCAAAACTGCTCAGAGAAGTCCTACCATTATTAATTTTTCAATTTTCAGTATGATTAATCTATATTAAACCATCATTTAAAAAGCCATCACTGTCACAGCTGTCAACTGGCCTAATTATAGGCCAATCTCAAACCATCCTTTTATCACTTTCTTGAAAGAGTATTTGTTAAACAGCTAACTGATCAAAGAGTTATTGTTAATCTCTCTTCCATGGTGTGTTTTGTCTGTGTTCGTCTCATCACTTTCAACCGCTAGCGGAAGATTTAGCCCAGTTCTGCCCGGTTTCTTCCTGTTTAAAGGGAGTTTTTCCTTCCCACTGTCGCTAAGTGCTTGGCCATAGGTAGTCATCTGTTTGCTGGGGCTTTCACAGTATTATTGCAGGGTCTTCATCTTATAATATAAAGTGCCTTGAGGCAACTGTTGTGATTTGGGGCTATGTAAATAAAAGTTAATTGAAATTGAATTAAAATGAAAATTAAATCAGTACTAAAGCTAACCTATTATTTTACAGTCTTAGATATCTTTAACGTGCTAGCAGGGCTTAGAGCTAAATGCTAAAGCTAGCAGAATCCTAATAATCATCATTATGCCCACAATGTTTTTTGACTTGTTAGTATGCTTATATAAGTAATCTTTAACACTGAGGATGCCATTTGTTCTCCATGTTTACAGCAACAAATTAAAAAACTGAACAATTAAAAAAAAATGTGATGAAAAGCTACATGTAATTAAAATCCATCCATCAAAATAGCCAGTGACACATAAAATCCGTAGAAAATGTTTAATGTGGTAGTAGCTCAAGGGAGTAGACGAATAATTTTCTCATACACCTCTCTACCAGAGGATATGCCCTCTGCTGGCCATTAAAAAGACTGCAGGTTTAATGCCATGTTTTATCTAAATGTTGCCTCAGGCCGAAATCTATATCAGTTACTCCCGAAATCTATATCAGTTACTCCCTACTCACTCAGATCAGATTCATAGATCTACAAGAGTTTCATCAAAAAATTGATTAATCAATTGAAAAATGTAAACTTGCCTCAGCCAGTAATAATATGTATGAGATGAGAATTTCTGATTTTACATGAGTATATTAACACTTAGATGAACACTAAATTCTTATAGTAAAATCTATTGATTCACATATGAATCCATTAACAGTACAGTCTGAGAGCAAATTACAACAACAGTTGTAAAGATTTGTAGATGTATTTATTTTATAATCATAGTTATCATCAGGATTTTTGACTGTTCGTAGAAAAAACATTACATTAGCCTTTAGGTAACGACTAGTTTCAGAATTCTCAAATGATGAATCAAAACAGTAATCACTAGTTTAGATGATAATAAAACACCTGTATGTCTGTACTATACAAAGCCTTGAGTAAATCATATATATGAGTTCGCCTCACTTCCTCTGCTCCTCAGGGCCACTTTGTTCCTTTGCGTCTCTCTTCAGAGGAGAATGTCTCCAAGCTTAGTTGAATCAGTGGACTGTGTTGAAAGGTCTTGAGGGGAAATGTTTCATTGCTGCACAAATCTCACACAAGGTTCAGGATCACACAGCATTTAGTTCTCAAATGTCAGCTCCGCTAGTTCTGATGCTATTCATGTCATACGCATTATTCATATGCAAAGTAACATCATGAGTCACGCTGGATAGAGAGTTTAGTTTTCAGTGCCGGTCTGTCATAAAAGTACGAAAACGGAAGAAACAGAGTGCTAAAGAGTGCGTGTGCAGAGAATAAAAAAAGCTACCTACATCAGAGGAGCGGCGGCCTAACGCCAGCCCACATCAGTCCTCCTCCCACCAGGGTCAGAGCTCTGCATCATCTGCAGCAGGTGACCTCTCCTCCACACAACACACATAATTCTCTGAAATCCCTTGTCGGTTCAATCAGATCATACTCTGAACCAGTGGCTCACAGATGCTCTGGTGCTTTGTCACTGACTAGACCTAGATGCCTGAGCATATGTCACTATGAACACATTTATTCAAAGCTCTCTGTGTCTGAACCAAAACATTTTCAGTGTGACAGCTTCTCATTTAGCTGTGAAGACACAAAAAGCTTCTTCTACCCTGACTTTGCTTTCATTAAAGAAAAGCTCAAAGCCTTTTTTTTCTTACTGTCACTGAAATATAAACAGGTTAAAACTGAAAGATCTCGTGTAAAAACAAAACTTTTAGGAAAAGATATTGCAATGTTTAAAGTTCATAATGAACTTTTCAAAGAAAATCTTTTGAATCAAATTCCTCTGAGAACAAACTCCTCTAATCTAGAACCAGGTCCATCCCTAAAAAGGTAAAGGGCTAAAGAGCTGCCATCTCAAAATAGCTGGACCCAACACTGATATTAGTCATCAGGGAGCGCGAAGTGCACTGTTCACAGATGATTTGCTGATGCAGTGCAAAGATTCTGTCTAGCATGACTTTCATCCCTCAGAAATTCAAGCCCACCACAAAGCTGTCGAATCAGTGAGCTGTGCTGAAAGGTTTTTAGAGGAAATGTTTCATTGCTGCACAAATCTCACACAAGCTTCAGGATCACACATTACAAAGAAAAAACTGACAAGAAGAAGGTACCTAACCTTAACTGGCCCTGCGCTAACATCAATTAAAGAACATCTACAGTCTGCAATACACATTATACCTAATAATAACAATAATTAAAGACTAAAGATTATAAATATAAAAGCGTTGATCACTGCAGCTTTAAATTACACAAATTCTGAGGCCAAAAACAGAGGAAAAGAAATTAAAAAGTGATCGACTGGTTCAAGTTAACATAAACTGTGCTTGTAACAGCACCGTCATGCTCACATCTACATCTGTAAACACTTTTGAACAGTGGATCATAAAACCTGCATACATACAGCAGCACTGAGTCCCTGCTGAGTGAAGATATGAAAGAAGCAAACAAACATTAATAGACTTGAAGTGTAGCAACAGCCTGAGTGATTTGCCAGAGTTATGTGGGATGAAAGCCAAGAGTTTAATCCTGTTTCACCCTCTTCCCAAGTTCATGTTCTCCACTGCTTTGAGATATGAAAAAGCAAAAATCAAGACAACTTTGAGCGAGCACACTAATTTCTCATCAGAGTAGATTCTCCCTACAGCAAGCTGTTATGAAACGAGCCAATCATATGTGAGGTTTTAGTGAAGTAAAAGTTGGGAACTGTTTCCTAACTGAGAATCTTAAGCATTTAACGCAGTAGAAGTAGTTTACCTGTTAGCTCTGAAAGTGCACTGTGTTCTGCCAGGTGCTTCCTGTAAAGAGTCTTTAGCACTTTGGCGCTGCCAAACCTCTTGAAGCGTTTCTTCACATTAGTGTAAAACCACTCCAGTGACTGTGTCTTCAACAACCTGAGAAAGAAACACACAAACATACAACTTAATTTAGATTAATATAGATTATGCTAATCACCCTACCAAATGTGAAGAAAATGTAGTTTTTTTCACATTTGTTATTATCCACAGATTTGTTATTATCCACATTTTGGTCAAGCAACATTCAACCAGAATTTCAGTAACCAGGTCAAACACAAAAAAGCAAAACCATCAGTCAGTCCTGGTGCCAATCTACATCTGACTCACAGATGAACACAACCAGCTGCTGGCAGCTGTGCGGATTCATTTCCACTATGTCTCTCACATCAATAGCCAAAAACTCTCTGGAGTTACTTCATAAATCAGGAGGCTGAGAGAGACTCAGCAGGAGATGGTTTAATCATTAGTAAAAGGCAGACAGGAGACACATAAGCGTCTCGCTTTGATGTTTGCAAGACAGCATGAAATCACACGGGCCGCTTTCCACTGAAGTTGGGTCGTCATGGGGGGTAATACAGTGACAACGCTGATTAAATAGCAGGATTGTCGCACTGATTTCATCTTACACCCTACCTAAAAAATAAATGTTTTTAAAGCTGGAAGTGAGTTGGAAAAACACAGCAGCTGTTATCATTTGTGACGGGTAAGAAGTCACAGCCAACAAATCACAGTGACACTATCTGATCTGCACCAAGAAGGCAGCATTACAGAAACACTTCACACAAATTTAGCAGAGTCTTGCTGACATAAAGTTAAGAAGCAATCTGTAGATATGAAATCACTGTTTGGTTAACTGTGAAAAGTCTGAACCACCAATAAATCTAAATGTGAAGATGGTTGGGAGCAGTCGGGTGGTGCAGTAATTAGCACTGTCACAGCAAAAAGGTCCTGGGTTCAAATCTAGCCGGGATCTTTCTGTGTGGAGTTTGAATGTTCTCCCCATGTCTGCGTGGGTTTACTCCGACTTCCTCCTTCAGTCCAAAACAAAACCTGTCCAGGATACACCACAGCTCAGATAGGCTTCAGCCCCTCTACAACCTTGAACTGGATAAGAGGAAGATAGATAGACAGACGATAGTTGCGCAGTTATCTTCTACTGAATACAGTAAGCCAAAAAAAAGACTAACACTAGGTGTTTAATGTTACACATCTCGTAGATACACTGTGCTGTTTTCTTTGTTTTACCTACTGTATCATATTAACTGGAGAAAACCCACACAAGAATGTGTGTGGGTTTAGCTGTTTAACAACTTAAATAAGTCAATGTGAAGAATTTGAAGATTTCTGTAGACGTATCAGAACGACCTTTGTTAGTGAGGTCACATGAATTAGACTAATGTGAAAGTGACATGTTACTCTGCAGAATCTGAGTAAGTGTGTAGATGTATCTCAACTACAACATTTACAAATAGTGACTGACTCTATGAAAAGTGTCTGTTTATAGCCTTGAATACTATAACTAAAATTGTTATATGTATGCATTATCTTCAAGTATATTTAAGATTGAAATTCCTATCACTGCTGCTTTTAAATTGACTGTATAATGACACGTTTATGTTTAATGAGGAACCCTCCAATCTCTGAGTGGCTGTAAGCGTGTGTACACAGCGAGTGCTTTGACAGGAAGCAGATGCACAACATAAAATGTCACACATCATTACTGCACTTCTACAGGCTTTGTAAGGTGCCTCCTGGTGTAGACTAAGCAGTCAGGTTTTAACTACCAGCTACTGGCAACGATGCCTCACTGGAAAGAAAGAAGTACATCTACAAAGCCCTATTACATTTTTATTACACTGCAGTTTTTTCTTTATTTTAAATCTGTTTGGATGTTCTACCTTTAGGTTCTCTGACAAATACTAAAGTTAACATAGCACCTAAATACATCGTTCAATGCATGACTGGATATCTGTAGTCCCCGTGGACCCCACGGCTGATGCTATATTGAATGATCTGGAGGCAGGTGGCAGGTAGGTAAGCTTATCACAGTGATTCCTGACACCAGCGCATGTCATGGCTCTCTATTCTCATATTATGTTCTGAATTGATTTTGAATGTCTGGGTCAGACAGCAGCACAACCCTGATCCACTGCATACAGAGTGGCATTTAAACCAGCAACTGCTTTAAACGTTTATAATTTACATCTACAGTGTCTTTGAAGTTTATGGAATATATTAAGGCTTTTAAAAGGTGCCATTGTGAAGTATATAATGTAAGCATTTAGCAGGAATCACAGGCTTTTAATTTGGACTCTGTGCAGCAGACGTGACCGGACATGGTCACTTCAGAGTTTGACTAGAGGCTGCAGAAATACATTCCCACTAAAACCCCATAAATCTGACAGTCTGTAACTTTCAAACACCAACAGTCTGAGGGTCATACTCACATGTTTAGAGGTGAGAATGGTGGCTCCATGTTTTTTCTTCTATACGCAATCACTTTTGATTAGGAGCCTGTCTAGAAATGTGCTCTCCACACATTTGAATGATTATCACGTCTCGACCTTTTTTACGATTGCTGCATTTTCAGCAGGCCTTGCAAGACACCATTCAATTTGTCATAGAAACTAGTTTTTTGCTTTGTACCCCTCATCAGTGAGAAAAACATATAACAAGCACAGCCTCGTCCTTTTAAAAGAAAATGTCAACTCCTGAAATGTCGGCGTTTCATGAACAAAGGGAATTTTAATTATGACATACTTTCGATTTTATCAATTAAGCTATAAGGTTAGGCTTAACAATCTGAGCAAACTGTAAAAAATATAAAATTACACAAAAATACAGTGAAGTAGAGCGTGTGGATTTAAAGTTCACATGCTTAATGGAGCGTTTCAGGATTTCTGTAACATTAAACAAACAAGTTGAGTTCAAAAAAAGGCCTCTAAAGGGAAAATTTGGGAAAATGTCTTTGAAAATCCATTTTATGTTGCTGCACATCTCCCTACCTCATCTCCTCCTCTGTCATCTTGCATTAGTGCAAATGTTGGGGCCAAAGGAGACTTTATCCTGCACTGTATCTTAGTGTCTATGTTATGTGTAATATAGTGCTAAATCCATCTCTCCAACAGTGGAGTAAGACCTTAATAACCTTTGACGTCACTCTCGGCCTCTCATGCTCACTTAGTCTCCTTGTATATCGCACGCACGCACACACACACACACACACACACACACACACACACAGATAAACACCACAGCACTTCCAGGCACCACCGCTGACCTTACCTGCTCTTCTGGCAGGCGGAGCAGAGCCAGGTCTTGTCCCGTTTATTGAACACCCGGCAGGCCTTGCAGACGTTGTAGTGGCAGTCGTGGCACTGGCGTTTGGGGTTGAGCAGGAAGGTGAAAGGCGAGCAGCAGCGGATGCAGCAGCGCTGGTTGAAGCAACTCTGCCGTGACAGCAGGAGGCAGCGACTGCCCTCCTCGTCCAGCTCCTGCTTCAGCTCGCTGTGGGGAGGAGGGGGGAGAGAGATAGTGAAACCAGGAGTGTGTGTGTGTGTGTGTGTGTGTGTGTGTGTGTGTGTGTGTGTGTGTGTGAGAGAGAGAGAGAGAGAGAGAGAGAGAGAGAGAGAGAGAGAGATGTATAAAATCTGTTTGAAAAAGATGCTTATGTGTCAGTGAGTAAGATAAGAAGTATAGTATTCGACAGGGATCATATGAAGTTTCTGTACATGGATAAAGCACCAGACCAGGGTTTACTGTGTCAAATAGGATGATTATGTGAATGAGGACACAGAGTGCACATAACCAGATGAACGCACACTGATCCTCTGCGTCCCTTTAATGAAAATGGAGCAGAAATTAAAGTGGTTTCAAAAATTCGGTCAGGTCGTTTCATCATTTTGTAAACAGAAAATAAATAGATACGGGGAAAATTATGGAGCTATTTCATATGTTTATCGAGCTGCTTGTTAACCAGAAAGACTGTATTAAATAAATAACAGCCGTGGTGACTAAACCACAAATACATGGTTAAAACACACACAAAGACCCCAGTGTCTTCAGTGCCCTGCATCTTCACTAAGACAAATGAATTCAGTCGCTTGTCCTGATAATTAACTAATGTTAATAACTGAACAAGTGTCTTCACTAGTTATGGTGTTAATGATGGCATGAATATATGAGAACTTGTTGAGGCTTGAAGAGAGAGATGTAAAATCAGGTAACATTGGACTGAAAGGGGTTCATTTGAGACCCCTGATGTCTTTTTTTAGGTTAAGGTGGATGAAAGTGCAAAAGAAGTGAGAAGAGCTCAAGCCATGGAGATTAATGCAATAATAATTTATGGTAATTAATGTAATGTAATTTTGTAATTGTGTGCCTCAATATGACTTTTTTTAACATGCCGTCTCGACTTTACACGTTTGAATGCATTTATAATCCTTTCGCAAACACAAAGCACTAACAGACTTACAGCAGCCTGCATTTACAACCTGCAAACAGCACTTACATTAAGTGCTTTGAGTGCATCACTATATAAGGACCAGTCCATTTACCATTTTACCATCTGTTTCAGTGCCATACAAAGACAGCAGTCTGCGTCTTTTGTTGTTGAGTAAATTAATGTTGCTGTTTGACATCATCAGCACAGTGTTTCTGTTTCTGTGCGTTCATGAGGAACAAATCTGTTCTAGTCAAACTGGTCAAAGTAATAGAATTAAAACTGTATGCAAATTCATTATTTGTTTTATTAAAATGAAACACATTAATCTAATTACTTATTTATTTATTTACTCATCTAAATTAATTGGACTTGGTATGCAGATCTCTCTTCATTTGTGGTGTTACTAGATCACATTTATCTGAATTTACATTGTTATAAATTTGTTTTAGACTGGTTGCTTTCTGCCAGGGAGCTGAATAACTGCCAGCTATTTTTTTTCTGTTACATTCAGTAAATGTGACAGCAAACAAACACGGGTAATTGTGTAACAATTTAGCATTCATTTATCTTATCATTAGCTTTCCAGCAAAGAAATACAGACAGAAGCAGATGATTTGACAGGAGCTCCAACATGATGGAATATGAAATTAGTCAAACAAATGAAGGCAAAGCAGGAGAGGCAAATAGAAAGTGTAACTGTGTAGGTGGCACTAGAAAAAAAAATCCATTATTTTCACATCATGACAGCCAGCAGGAGCATCAGCCATAACTGAATCATTTATAAATTATTACAGCTCGAAACTGATGGAGTCTGACAAGATGAGGAGAGAGGCAAGAACTGCTTCTGCAGGTATGCAGGTTGGTTTCATTTCAGTTTCTGATGACATGAAATTCAAAATGCAAAGCACCAAAATAAATTCCTCATTCTGCACGTGACAATGTTTTTTAAAGTACGTTTATAGAATGTGATTTATGGAAACTTAGGGGTTTCTTTAAAAGAAAAGATGATGATGTTATATGTGACAAAAGGTCAAAGCAAAAACTCAGACAACAAATGAATATTTTTAGTGTAGAAAAATGTGTCAGTTTCTCTGTTAATCAATAGTTTATCCACTGTATGTCAAAACTAGCCTCAAAAATGTAAAATTACCTGTTTAATGGAAACCAGCAAAAAGTCACATCAGTGATGACGAAAAAGATGAACTTTGATTTCTTTTTTTAAAAGAACAATTATGATAGCAAGCTTTGGTTCTGTTGGCTAATCACTTCAGCTCTGTAGAGTTATATGACTTAGAAGTCCTTTAAAAAAATTTAACCACAAATATTTAAATGAAACTTGTAACTTTAAACCATAAACATTTTACAGTCTCCCTCGGATGCCCCTCACTGCCTCACCACATCCATTACTAAAGCTCAGTGGACAATATAAATACCTCCCAGACACAACAGCATCAGCCAGACTCAGACAGAGACTTTGAGGTAATAACATCAAGAAAGTGGAGAAACATGCACAAACATACCTGAAACATAAAGCATCCCATGATACTCAACATAAAAAAGATGTGGACCTTTTGTTGGACCTAATAAGACATGTACAGTAATGTTTTGCAGCACTCTGCAGCTTTATCCTCACACACCCTCAGCAAAAGAAGCTTTTGAGCTTCGGTCATTCAAAGAGAACAAACAAGAAGAGGCTCAGGCTGTGTCAGCTGCAGTAATCCTCACATAAAGTCTGCTTCTTGGTGATAAGCTAACTAATGTCTGCTGGCATTTGTCTGAATGGAGCTTAGTTTATTTTTCTTGTCTTTGAAGATTTGAATGGGGATCAGTTATCTTTTGTCATAAGAAGATAAAAAGATGAGTCACGTTGTTCTCTGTAAACAGCGTATCTTACCAAATGAATGTGCCTGCTGTGCTGCTTTTGAACAGCAGGGGACAGCTGTGTTTTAAGTTTTAGGATTTTTGTATCTGGTGAACTGAGGTTTTCATTATTCACAATTCCAGGACAGCTAATCTCTCATATATCATCAACTTCTAGGCTGATGCATGAAAACGTCTGACAAATAGCAGCTTATTTACATGTTAGCATCTATGCGGCAACATTATAACTCACTTATAGTTGTTTTTCTCATCTACTGATCAGTTTTAGTTCAGTCATTTCAATTATGGGAACCATGTCTAAGAAAAGCTTTGCAAAATCACCTTTTTTGCAATGTGCATTTAACTTGTCACTGATCATAGATCATAGATAGAAATCAGTTCATTTCTGATGTTGACATGTACAAATGACTTACTGAAGTTCAAACTGATTATCAGAATGAGGAAGACAGGTGATTTAAGTGACCTTGAATGTGGCCTGGTTGTTGGCTGGTCGGAGTATTTCAGAAATTCTCGAGGGTTTACAGAGAAAGGTTTGAAAAACAGTGAGCAGCAGTTCTGTGGGTGAAAATGCCTCATTGATGGCAGAGGTCAGAGGAGAATGTCCAGTATGCTTTCAGCTGATAGGAATAGTAACTCAAATAACCAATCATTACAACCAAGAATACTTCTAATATTTTTTTCTGTGCTCATATTTTCATCCATTTTCTATAACCTTTATGACCACACGCGATGTCACAAAGCTCAAATCATGTCAAACTAGTTTCTTGAACAGTGAGTTTGCCGCCACAGTCATCACATGTCAATCCAGCAGAGCACCTTTGGGATGCTCTGCTGGATTGAGAATGGGAGATTTGCATTATGGATGTGCAGCCTACAAATCTGCAGCAACTGTGACGCTGTCATGTCAATATGGACCAAAATGTCTGAGGAATGTTTCTGCCTCTCTATGCCATGAAGAATTGAGGCAGTTCTGAGGGCACAAAGGAGTCCAACCCAGTATTAGCACTGGGTAAGTGTGAAATCAATAGATGCTGTATTTAGCTTTAGAAATCCCCAGCACACTGCTTTAAAAATAAATCTCATCTGGAGTATTTATTTGTGTTTTTTGTGTCTTTCTTGCTTTTCTATTATTATCTAATGAAGTAGTTAAGCTCGAACATTCTTGAGAAAAACAGAAGAGTATTTTTATCACACATAAAGTCATCTCAGATCAGTTATAAAATACATGTGTGACATTTCAGTTATCCAAATCAGTCCTGAACGTCTTAAAGTTCCTCCTTTCGTGAGAAAAACATGCACCAGAGGTCACAAAGAAAGTCAACAGCATCCAGATGTGTTCTCCTGTTCTTCGCTCCTCTCTATTCCTTTCCTAACTTCATCTCTGCCCTCTGATTGCTGTTTCAGATGCATGAACACTCCTGGGTTTCATCTCAGGGATGTTGGTGCAGAAATTGAAAAGCAAGATGCATGAAGTGAGAGCCCACGTAACAAGTTTGGGAGTGAGGAAGCAGAAACGTGAACAATCAAAATGACATGACAGGTTAAACTCATACGCGTGATGACTGAAAGCAGTACGTGACCTTTTGTGTCAAGTACTTCTGCTAAAGAAGGGATTAGCTGTGGAGATCTTTGGCCACATTTATAAGCTGTTAAAAACTGCAGTATAGATTGAATTTATTATTGTTTTGACCTAAGAAATAACTTAACTTTTGGGCAAAAGCATGTCTGTCTGTAAAGAACTAAGACAATGTCAACAATGTCTAATCATGCCGGGTAAACAATTACAAGATTAGCTGGTGGTAAGCGCTTTGCTTCAACACTTGTTGAAGTTAAGGAATGTAGAAAGCTCACCAAGTAATCACTTTTGGTCATGTCATGTGGGGATTTAACAGAATAACCACTTTCAGTTGCACATATGATTCAAGTAGAGAAACCGTTGTCGTTTCAGTGGCCTCAGATAGTGATGATGGGCCTTTTTAAACATTAATGCAGGTACAGTGAAGCAAATACACAGATTTTTGAATATGGACACAACACTGTAGTTCTACAGTGTTTTTAGGCCACAGACGTATGTTCTATGTTCAGACTAGACTGTCACAGAGACTTAGATAGAGTTAGAGTTTTGGAGTTGGGAAAATAAGTTAAGGTGAATGTACCAAAACCATATATGCAGCTGAAGGTCATAAATTTTAGTCGTATAGTTTAGTTTTTCACAATTTCTATAACTCGTGTCAGTTAAAGTATGGTACGTAACAACCACCTGCCCGTCTAATGTACTAAAGTACACTTCTTTCAAGCATATTTTTCTTACAGTAATATTTTGGTGTCTCTGTTTCCTCAACTTTACAGATACTCCCCTCCAAAATGTAACCATAAAATAATCTGAAAAAACATAGATTAAAAGTTTAAAGAAAAGACCACGGGTTGAAAATCTGTTTGCTGGTCCTCAAAGCCTGCGTCTGAAGAGATGCAGAGATATTTTATGGTGTTTCATAGATAATTCTGTGAACCCTGTTTCATCTTCAGTATGTGGTACTGAAAAATGCATCCATCTGCTTTTCTTTTTTTTTTACGTGAATGTAGCTAATGTAGCTAACTAATCTGGTAGGTGGCTTATAAAGTAAAACATTTCATATTAAATATGAAATACTTTCAAAACGTATGCTTATTCTGACCTACAGGCAAAAACCTTGTGTCCTCAATGTGTGGACAGAGTGAGAGTGGAGGGTAATAGCAACAACAATAAACAGTTCTTATGGGAAGTTATAATAGACCACATTGGGCTGATGAGCACACACTAGACATACTCTTAAGAATATATATTTAAAAAAAATAAGTTAAGTTACATTATCAAACACTACAGATAAACACTTAATTAATCAAGCCAGATGTCCAAATAAAAGGGCTTTTGCTGATAAAAATCTAAAGGAAATCCTGACGATTAGATTCATCTTGTATGTGTGGTCCTTCTCATGGGTTTTCAGACCACTGAAAGCATTTTTGTAAACAGTGGAGTAATGCTGTAAGAGGTAAGTGTTTTTCTAAATAAAGCACCAGGACCAGCAAGGACTCATTTTTGTTAAACAGGCAAATCATTTTCCACTATTGTGTAACTCTAATTCTGAGGCTACAGGGAATGAAACCCACCTGTTTACCACGTTATTGTGCCTTTGTATCTATATATGTTGAGGCTGGGGTGAAGGAGGAAGCTGGTCTGAGTACAGCGGAAAAAGGCTTCATTTCCTGGCTACTGTGTTTAGGACACACTTCAGAGCAAAGAGGCGGGAAAGGAAATCTCCACCAAGGTCTAAAAATTCCTCGAATTAAATTGTGCTAAAGAAAAGCAGCCTGAGAAAATTGGTGTAAAAGACCTTAAAGGTATACTGGTTATACAGTGCCTTACTTACTTATATGTTCTTCATTTTGTTTTCATAGCCATACTTTATATTTTCCTCACCATGGTAGAAATAGTTCATAATCTGAAACACAATATATCTGTCAAACACAGTGGAGGCAATGGTATGACATTGGAACTGGTGGAACTGGGTCATTAGTCTTTATTGATGATGTGACTGTGAATAGAAGAAGCAGTATGAACTCTGAAGTGTACAGGGCTGATCTCTACACAGATTCAGCCAAACACTGCAACTGCAAAAGCAAAGAAATGAGACATAGTTTCCATTCCCAATGGCCAAGTGAGTCACCTGATCTCAGTCCAACAGAGGAGGCTTTTCAATTAATAAATAAAATACAAAACTGAATGCAGAGAAACCCACAAACAAACAGCATCTAAAGGTAGCCACAGGCCCAGCAAAGCATCTCAGGGAAGGAAACATCATTTTGTGATGTTCATGACTTCTCTGCACACAAGTGCGTCTCCGTGGTCTCTGCACAATTTTAATTTCCACAATCCCTCTTTCTGTCTAGACCAAGATCAACTCAAATGGAAACCAAAAATAAAAGAATATCTGCAATAATAAATCCTAGGTTTTTGGTTTTTTGCAACACTAAGAACAGAAAAAGTGTACTTTTATAAACCGCTGTGATAAGCTGATTATCCAGCAGTTTCACATTTACTAGCAGACTCAAAGAAATAAGATTTCATCAGAGGTAAGGAAGTTCAAAACTGTCAAACACTCATATGAACAGTGAGAGCAACCAAGCTGCAATAGAAAAACAGCAGGATGGGGGAAAAGTCAGTACAGTTCACTTCCTAAACATAAAATATCTGGAGCTCCACTTCTGCTCCATTTACAGGTCAAAACTCACCTGAGTCTCTCCTCCTCTGTCTTCCGCAGCTTCATGTCCCTCTGCACCACCTGCAGCACGTGCTCCGCCTCGTTGTCTGTCAGTCCTGTCAAATCAAGCTTGCGACCCATGGCTGACACCCCACCAGCTCTCTCAGCCTCACCGACTAAACAATCAGCTTGTTGTTTTCATCTGGAAAAGAGAAAAATAGTCAGGCCAATGACACAAAATACAAACAAAAACACCTGACAGTGACAAAGTTCCCAGAATACCTGAGTTTACAGCTGGATGGTTTAGGGCAAACTGGTGGAGGAAAAGAAATACATTCACTGAAGAAGAAGTACTTCACTACTTTATAGTACTTTACAGTTATAGTTACTAGTTCTAAGCCTGTGATTTTACACTTAAAAACATGGTATGATTATAAAACACAAACATTAAACTACTTCTAATCAAACATTTTTTAGCCTGATGTTCAAGGAGTCATTATTTTTTTTCTCTTGGGTCTTTAATTAAGACATGATTCCTAAAATATATGCTGAGACTTTATGGAGAGAGTGAACCAGATCCAACTAACATGTTTTCCATTCAGGCTTCTTTATAATTCTCAGCATGTCAAATATCACTCCTAGGGACTAATTTATTACAATTAAAGTACTTTTACTCACTTTTGATACATAATTATACTTCATTGGGTTTTGTGTAAACTTGTAATCTAGTACTCTAACATAACTTACAGCATTCATAAGAAAAATCAGAGCTACTGACACTTCCTGTAGAAGAAATCTATTTTCTTTCCATCAGACCTGAAGCTGCAGCTTACTTTTCTTTTTGTTTTTGAAACCGGAATGCGGACGTGAAACTAATAAATAACTGTAACTCTCCCAATTACAAGTATTTTACTGGAATGTGAAGCAAATAGTACCGATTTTAACGCAAAATACGAACACGAACACGAACATGCAAGTTAATGGTTTTCATTCAGGCTGAAGGTGATAAAGTCATAGTTTGATTACAACAACTTACCAGAATCTGTGGCTGAAATAGAGAAACACCTTTAAAACCGCACTCCGTTTATTTCTAGAGGGAATTATCAGTGAGACGAAGCCAAACGCTTATTTTAATCCAGTGAGTCTGCGATGTTTGTTTCATCTTTTTTCTTTTTTTCGTATGAAAGATTGAGGGGGGGGGGGGGGGGGGGGGAGTGTTTCTGCGCAGCCAGGCCTGGTTTCTGAGAGAAAATCAGGATAAATCCTGATTAGGGTCTATCCGAGCGTTTCTCCGCTTGCCAAGGCGACGTGGAAGTGATGAAAGCTTGTTTATATCACTTATTGAGAGAAAATGGATAATAACAATAAACTTGGGTTCTGACTGTGTTCAGTCGTAAATGAACAATAATCTTGGAGTCATATCTTGATGCTTTGCAAACACTATGTCACGATATTATTCTTAAATCACTTCAGTAACACGTGCTGTTAACAGTGTTTAATGGGTCTAAATTCCACGGGACTTGCGGTAGAATCAGCAAACAAAAAATGTAAAAAGCAGGTGATAATGGTCAGAAACAGTCAGAAGTTTAGGATACAAGGTGTAAAGATAAAGTCACAAACAGCTAAAGGTAGAAACTAAGACTGATGGGTTCTGAGGGAAAGGGAATGGATGGATAAAGAGCGGGGAACTGAGGGCATCTAGTGGACAGGGGGAGAACTGCAGATTGTTGTTGCCGTTGTGAGGATGTAAAACATCCTTGACTCACGTCTATTTTATTTTACTTTGCTCCAGTCCTCTGTGCAGTTTTGCAAAACAGGGCAAGAACTTTTTCTCCCACATTTTCTCTAAACACTTCATAACCCTGCATTTGTGAATGAATGGAAGAGCTCTCAGGCGATACTTTTATTACCAAAATCATCAGACTACATGATAAAAGAAACCAAACATACCTACATATCATATTTGTGGATGTGCCAGAGACACTGAAACAACTCAGATTATATTAAAGAAAAAGATAAGCGGAAGCGAATGGATGGAAAAAGATATTAGTTATAGGTTTATAATAAACTTAATTCAGGTCTATACAATTTAGTGAAATTAACACAGATGCTCATTTACTAGAAATGCCTGAGATTCCTGACTAAAGTTTGTGTTTGTATAATAGAGGCATAAATATGGTCTAATGTGCTTCATTTTTCAATGTAACCTCAGGGTCGCTGTGGTCTAAGACATTTAATTTCTGATTATTAATTCAGCAGGAGAATCTATTAGAGTGGCCCAAGTGCACCAGTCATTTTTTGTAATATTATTTTGGGTTTTTTTTTAGCCTTTAATGTAATAGGACGGTGGAGAAAAACCAGGGGAAGACAGTAAACAGCAAGAGCCATCTTTACTAGCCTTATGGCTCAAAATGACACATTGCATTTTATGCATATTTACTTGCTATGAGAAGGGCGCCTTTTCCAGTCTGCCCACTTTTTTTTAAACAAATGTTTAATTTCTCAGAAATTGAGGGAAATTTTTAAAGCCTTTGTGAGGCAAGTAAAATAAGAGAGTAGTGTACTGTAATTATCTGAAAGTAATGGTTCATTTTGAAGTTGCTTCTTCGTTATTTTTCAATAAAAGTTGATGATGCAACAACAGGATTCAAATGGATTCACACAAACTGCAGGTACACAAAAGCAGAGAGACGCGTTCTCTGCTGTGTACAAACTGGATGGGAAGCAAAATTACCCTTTGGGGGTTTCTATAAAAAAAGAAGAAGAAGAAGAAGAAAAAGTCAAATGATCTTTGTGAGCCTAACACCTTTGTAAAAAACTTTTCAGCCAAGCTCTAGTTGGGTTAGGGTTAGTTTCCCCTGACCTCCTGTTTCTGAGTTTGTCCCTGAGTCAGCTAACCAATTTCCTGTTTTCGTGTCTGTGTAAACACACAACCTTTCTGTTCATGAGAGCATCCCTGGGTCAGTTAACCAGTTTCCTGTTTCTGAGTGTAAATACATAGGTGACCTTTCTGTTCCTGAGTACATCCCTGGGTCAGCTAACCAATGTCCGCTTTCAGAATATCAGACAATCTTCCTGTTCCCAGGTCTGTGTGAGCTGATGACTGCCAGTCCATGAGATTGTTCCTGGGTGTGGGTCACCTGGCATTTCTTTGATACACCACTGTGTCTGATGATCTTTAAATCCATTTCCATTGTGTTCTACAATCAACCTTCAAAGATCTAGAATCATTTACTTCCTTAGACATACAGACCACAGGACTTATGTTAAGCCAATTTACTGGGACCATAGGTGGGTTTTTTAAAGGTACTTTTAAAAGTAAGTTTAAGAGATGAATTAACATATATAACAATATATATGACGTTATTTATACATACTGATGTTCACTAGAGACTTAAAAGCGAAAGAGCTAATATATACAGACGTGGACAAAATTGTTGGTATCCTTCGGTCAATGAAAGAAAAACTCACAGTGGTCACAGAAATAACTTTAATCTGACAAAAGTAATAATAAATAAAAATTCTATAAGTCTTAACCAATGAAAGTCTGCTTTTCAACCACACTTCAACTGAATAATTAAAAAAAAATAAATGCATGAAACAGGCCTGGACAAAAATGATGGTACCCACAACTTAATATTTTGTTGCACAACCTTTTGAGGCAATCACTGCAATTAAACAATTCATGTGACTGTCAATAAGACTTCTGCACCTCTCAGCAGGTGTTTTCGCCCACTCCTCATGAGCAAACTGCTCCAGTGACTACCTGGAGTCCTATATATAGGCCCACTGACTGATTACAAGATTGTAGACACCTGTGATGCTGATTAGTGGCCACACCTTGGATTAACATGTCCCTTTGGTCACATTATTTTCATTCTTTTCTAGGTGTACCATCATTTTTGTCCAGGCCTGTTTCATGCATTTATTTTTTAAATAATTCAGTTGAAGCATGGTTGAAAAGCAGTGTCTGACTTTCATTGGTTTAGATTTATAGAATTTTTATTTATTATTACTTTTGTCAGATTAAAGTTATTTCTGTGACCATTGTGAGTTTTTCTTTCATTGATCAAAGGATACCAACAATTTTGTCCATGTCTGTATATATACATATACATACGTGTGTGTGTGTGTGTGTGTGTGTGTGTGTGTGTGTGTGTGTGTGTGTGTGTGTGTGTGTGTGTGTGTGTGTGTGTGTGTGTGTGTGTGTGTTTGTTAAAGAAATTGCTCTTCCACAGATGTTGTTGGGCTTTTTTTCTCTCTTCAGATGAAGGTAATGTAACAAACTTGAAATGTTTTACTACTTTTCTGAATTGCTAAAACACTAATTTGTATTCCCTGAGCTAAATCTTCAGTATTCTGAACCAAGCAATTCAATAAGTCACTCTTTTGGATATTCAAAATTCAAAAGCAATTTATGTCCTTCCTTGTTGGTCTAATCTTAAATATTAATGGAAGCATTTCCTTTTTTGCTTTTCTGTTTTTCTTTTTTTCTTTTGAGGATTATTGCGTTTTGAATGGCAAAGTTAAGTAGATTTAAATCCTGACTATTTATTAAAATTAAACACATACATTTTAATTTACTTTACTTAATATTAGGGATGCACCGATACCGGTATCTGGTATCGGCCTCAATACAACATTTTCTAAAGTACTCGTACTCGTTAAAAGTCCCCCGATACCGGGGACCGATACCACGGTCTGAGAAATGTCTATGTTTGAGCGGCGTGTAAGGGGTTAATCGCAGGCGCCGAGTGCCCGCCCCCAGGCCCCGGCTACAGCTCAGAGCGGGGAAACGGCGAGGCGAGACATGTCAGCCGTGTGGAACTATTTCAAACTGAATGAAGATGAGAAAACAAAGGTGGACTGCAAATTGTGCTCAGCGAAATTGTCCAAAGGAGACTCAAAAGGTAGCGCATTTAACACAAGCAATTGAATCAAGTGTTTTAGGAAATGCTCCAGACATGGGGTATACATAAAACATCAGTACATGTTGTGCTTCGTGACAATGCCAAAAACATGATTAAAGCCATGAATGACGCAGGGCTCCCAAGTCTGCCGTGTGTCGCGCACACGCTCCAACTGGCTGTTCATGAGGGCTTATTAGCACAGAGGAGCATAGCTGATGCTATAGCAGTGGGGCGGAAAATAGTTGGGCATTTTAAACATTCCGCCTTAGCCTACTCCCGCCTCGAGGACATTCAGGGACAGCTCAACCAGCCAATAAAGAGACTGCAGCAGGATGTACAGAGGCGCTGGAACAGCACGTATTACATGCTCCAGTCCCTCATAGAGCAAAAGCGAGTGCTGGGGGTGTATGTGTCCGAGCATGAACTCCCTGCTATCTCACCGCTCACCAATGGGCTCTTATGGAGAAGACTGTTGCCATCCTCGCCCCTTTTGAGGAACTAAAACTAAAAAGGCGAGCAGCTACGACGCACTAGCCTCTGATGTCATCCCAGCTGTGACTGTGCTAGTGAGACTTCTAAACAGAGAAACAGACGAACAAATTTAAAATTAAATTTTGTTTTTTTATAATTATTTATTCTGTAATATGTTGCATACAACATGCTTTTCATTTTAAATAAATGTTCTTAATTCCAAACTAGTGCCTTGTTGTTTGTTTTTTGTTAAATTATATGACTAAAGCTGTTACCTGTAAATTTAAATCATGTTTTTATTAAGTACTCGGTATCGGCGAGTACTGAAATGCAAGTACTCGTACTCGTACACGTTTTCCAAAAAAGTGGTATTGGTGCATCCCTACTTAATATTATTGTGACTAGTTGTGTACAGGTTTTGCAACTACTGTGTAATAGGGAGCAGAGATAAAACTGTTTTGTGACTATATTTTGAGAATTGTTTTGGGGTTTTTTTGTTTTGTTTTGTTTTTTGTGAACATTTTACACAAAGGGCATTCAGTTTTAAGAAGCAAGCGCTCTTTACCTTAAAAGGTCTGGAATAGATCATTCAAATATTTGTCACCTGTTTAATTTTCTAAACTTAAATCTCTGTTTATGTGTCGCACTATTTGAGAGATGATTCCAATAAGATATGTTCAAAAGAAGCATAGGGTTCATCAGTGTTGTGATGTGGCAAACAGAGACGATCCACCTATTAGCTGAAAATGACAAGTGGTCAAGGAACTTTTCAAACTCTTCCTTTAGGAAAAGAAACAATAAAACACCACGAAAACAACACAGAACACACTAAACTGTATTGCTGGAAAACCTTTAATAAAGTATCAAGACCAAAAATAATTATTTTTATTTTTGTTCCCCATCAGTGTAAAAGTAATTAATGCTACTTCATATCTGTAAGTCAAGCATCATATTCTATAAAGCATATGTGCAGTGACCAGTGTTGGGAAGGTTACTTTTAAAATGTATTCCATTACAGAATACTGAATACATGCCCCAAAATGTATTCTGTAACGTATTCCGTTACGTTACTCAATGAGGGTAACGTATTCTGAATACTTTGGATTACTTAATATATTATCATGCTGTTTACAACTACGTGAATGTACTATTGCTGTGATTTATTACTGTTACTGAAGGTCCGCGGCTCCGAACCGTAGTAAAGGGACCTCTGGCTAATACGGTGGGTTCCGTGTCGGGCTCGTAGCCGAAAACTAGCTTTACTGTGTTGTCTGGGTCAACTTTGCTTGCCAGAGACAGAGAGAGGCGTTGAAAGGCTGCTCCAACGGAACTTATTTTTTCCGGAGGAAAACACGAACACAGTGTACAGTTGAGTCTTAATAGCTTACTTACAAATGGGCTCGTCAGGCACTCTTCTTGGCTGCAGTGGTTATTATTATATTTACATGCTTCCAGCTCCCGTTTTTGCTCCGTGACAGCTCGGACTTTTCCTTTCTCTCCCTCCCTCGCTCACAGACACATAACGTGTATGGCAGTCCATTCTCGCTGCAGCACGGACTACACTGCCCATGAGGCTACATTCTTTAGGGCCATGTCTGTAGCATTCTGCCTTTTAGCTTAGCACAACAACAACAACAAAACAGCGCTCTCTCACCCAGGAAACACGCAGAGAAAGAGCGTCACCCAGTAACCATGGCAACCGTAACGCTGCCGCCTGGAACAACACAGCGTAGCTGTCAAACAAACCCAAACAGTCCTGACTCGCGATAATATGAAACAGGAAAGTACCGCCGTGTAATCCATTTATTTCAACAAAGTAACTGTATTCTGAATACCACCTTTTTAAACGGTAACTGTAACGGAATACAGTTACTCATATTTTGTATTCTAAATACGTAACGGCGGTACATGTATTCCGTTACTCCCCAACACTGGCAGTGACTTTATATAAACTGATATTCAGTCTTTTAACTGCTTTTTCTACATGGTGCTATTGTGGGGGTATTGCCACTCACTGTTTTTTCGTAGCAGTTGGCTCAATGAGGTCATCATTTTAGCCTCTCCCAGGATGCACTGGGTCAGGTATTTTACCATGACCAGCATCCACTGTAATACTACTTTGTTACAAGAAGAAGGCACAGTGGCAATGTCACTGAGTTTTGTTTCATCTGCCTTCACACCTTCTGATGTCGTGGTGTGGCTCCATGTAGCTGACACTCCCCTATCTTGTACTGTATTTTGTCTAAATTTGACATTTGCTTCTTTTGCTCTGTTCATTACTTTCTGTATCATCTCATTCTTTTTCTTCCTTGTAGATGCAGCAATAATCATGTCGCCAGTTACCATGTGAACTCTTGGAACACCTCCAAATGTTTCACAGTCTGCTGGAAAACTTCACTTTCAGATTTGATCCCAAATGGTAGGCATTTGAACCTACATCTTCCCCATGTAATACTGAATATACACAGAACTGATGACTCTTTGCATAGCTTTACTTAGCAGTAACTATATTTTCATCCAGCAATGTGAATATTTTCTAGCTGGCAAACCTACTCAAAACTTCATCAGTTGTGGAGATTAGCTAGAATAGAATAGAATGATCCTTTAATTGTCCTACAAGGGGGAAATTTGGTAAGTAATGCTGTCTCAAAATTGTTTTATTTAAGCCACTGGGATCCAATCACAACCTTAATTTATTGTTGTCTTTTCTGTGGGGTGTTTCTTGGGTGTCCAACCTGAAGGCTAGGCTTCTGCTGGTCTAGCTTAGGGTCACTGAGGCACACAAACCCCCTAACCAAATTAACTGAAAAATAAATCAACACAAAATGAAATAAAATATTCCTCATCAGATTATGACAACATGACGTTTACCTTAATTGGATGGCCTATATCAAATATAGCAATAACACTTCTCACTATTGCCAATATTAACAAAACTAAAAAGGGTAGGCCAAGTTATAAAAAAAAAGTAAATTCACCAAATCTTGAAAAATAAAACTGAAAAATGGAATAAAAAATAAAAGAAAAGATGAAAGTGTCACAGCGAGTGAGATGAGCCGTGTGGAGAAGATAAAGGAGGATCCAACTGCAGGCACTTGTAAAGGTGTGAAGGTGGTTTATTGAACAAACGGCAAAGGGAAAATGGCAAACGAAGACAAACTAAACTATACTGGAAAACAACTAAACTACAGCGCAGAAACCAGAACACGAACATGAAAGAGGGCGAGCAGAAGCAGACGATGGTAGACAACAGGGAAACACACAGATGAAGCAGGGTGGATACACAGACGGACCAGCAACTACAATGACAGAAGACGCGACTTAAATACACACAGAGAAACACAGGGAGATTACACACAGGTGGGGAACACAGCTGGGAGTAATCAACAAGACGAGACAGAGGTAAAACTGAGACAGAGGTAAAACTGAGACAGAGGTAAAACTGAACACACTCACATGAGACGAAGACCTTCACAATAAAACAGGAAACAAGAACACTACACAAAGACGCAGACTCGACACTGGGAGACAGACAGAAAATGACACATGGAACTAAACCCATACAAAACATGAGAACACAAATAAACAGAAACATGGAACTCTAATAATAATCTATAACACCAAGATAACTGAAACACAAAGCACCAGAGAACCATAAAGAATAATCCATAATTCAAAAATAAACCAACTCAAAGAGCTGGGTTGAACTGACCCAGAACCGTGATAGAAAGAAAATATCCATCCAGATCTTTACAACCAACAACAAAAAATGTATTTTAAGTGGCTAGTCAAATTCAAGTAAATTTGCAAAATAAAATAAAAATAAAATAAGTCCTCTCAATATAACCAAAATTTACAAAACCCAAAAGGGTTGGCATAGTAATAAAACAAAACAATTCACCATGTTTTTTCCTACAACTCTCAAACTAATTTGTAGAACACAAAGGATTTAGAACAGAACACTAACTTTTTTCTCCCTTTTTCTCTTGTTTAAACTTGTTTGTTTGCAAGGAACTAAACTCTGTTTGCAACTGAACAGCTCCACTCTCCTTTCTCCCCAATCCAATCTACAACAAAACTCTCCTGCTTCTCTTTTCAAAAACTCTTACAGATTCATCCATGTCCAAGTTATTTGTGATGGACTTCTCATGGGCCAAGATCACCAAATTCCTCTTTCTTTTATGTAACATGGTGCTACGACAGGGGGTTAGGACCTATCACACAGCATTAACTTTCCCTTTGTGGGCTGCTGGAAGCTGGGGTGAAAAGTGAATGAGCTTTACTAGAATCGCTAAGCTTTATTAAAATAGATGTATTTTTTATTTGTTAATTCTCTCTCGAGTTGCGATGATTTTGACAACAGAGATTTGGTGCTTCATCTTGCTCTGCCCTGCCTACCTGACACATACAAACAGTGATTGTATGTTTAGCTGGGGGGAGGGGTTCCCTGCTGAGTTTTGTGTAAGCCTGCGCACAAAGGGAAAGAGCGAATGAGAGGTGAAACCATCTCATTTGTGCCTTTTCCAGTGGATTTTTCCCCTACTGTAGTAAAACTTGTCCATATTCAGTTTGTGGGTAACCAATTATTTTCTTTCTCAACTTCTAAAAGTTAAGGGGGAAGGACGTTTGTTTAAGGGGGTGTTGCCCCCTCTTGCCCCAGCGTACAGCCAGCCTGGCTGGCAGGTAGCACATCTCTGAGTTAATTTTAGTTTCACTTCATATGGACGCTCTAGTGCAGACTGCTTCTGCCATCTAAACCTCCACATGAAGGAAATGCAACAGCTAGGTTTTATTTAATAAAAAAAATCTTGGAAGCGCTTTCTATTACAGCTCGGTAATAAAAGGGTAAAAGTAAGGTAATAAGGGGAAACAAGACATAATTAATGTGGTAATTTCTAAGTTAATACTATGCAATTACCAAAGTAGGAACCATGTAATATCCAAGTAATATCATGGTAGCAACAGTGGTTACAGATAAGTAATATTACCCTGAAATTTATGTAACAGGATAATAAGAGCCAAAAAAGTGGGGGCAATAATTTTGAAATACAACTCCATAATAAAGTGGTAATAGTAGTGTAACAAGGAAGAAACACAACGTAATAATGTGGTAATTTCTAAGTTACTATCACTCAATTACCCATGATAGTTTCTCTGTAACAGGCAGGAAACAGAGCTGAAAAATGCAAAAATACCTGTTTTCTTTACTAACATATGAATAACCTATTAAAGCTAACTGAAAGAAGTGTGGTTGTTACCTTGAAATATCTCTGGTATTTTATGTGTAATAAAAAGGAAACAAAGCTGCAAAATGCAAAACTGGCTGTTTCCATTTAATTACATATGAATAACCCATTAAAGCTAACTTAAAGGAGTGCGACTATTACCGGGAAATATCTCTGGTAGTTTCTGTGTAATAACAGAGCTGCAAAATCCATAACTGTTTCTGTTTAATAGCATATTAATAACCAGGTAATAACCTTTAAAAACAAACTTAACTACTACCAGGAAACACCTGTGGCAGTTTCTGTGTAATAAGCACCAATTTAATACCATGGTCATGATAGCTGAATAAAACAAGTATTAGGAAGTCTGTAATGAACTGGAAACACGTATGCAAAATATTATTAATTAACTTTAAAAGAATAACAAATATTAGATTCACATGGGAGTGTAGAGGACCGTCTTTCACAGCATAGTTTAGACATGGAGGACAACATATAATATGGTAAATATATTTCAGGTAGGACAGAAAGTGAAGCACATTTTTAAAATGTTTAGTACACAAAAATAAGATGCTATCCATATTCTCCTGCTTGTCCAATAAGGGTTGTGGGGGGTGCAACACCATCATCCTGCACCGCCTTTATCATAGATTAATCCCTAACCATCCAAAGATTCAGTCTCTCCTGCATAAGGAATCACCAAGCCAAAGTCTTACAATTATGGGGAATACCGTGAATACAGCAGTGGTTTTGTCTTGAATGCAATCCTGAACTTTTCTGTTAGATGGCACCGAATTGTAGATATGAAAGCAAGCAAAAGCAAATCACTTGTAAAACTAATCTGAACAACTAGTCTCCAAAAAATAGGGCAGGTAATTGCTGCCTATACCTCTGGTTTTCATTCCTTGTGCCTTTTAAGTCCCTTTAATTAATGTAATGGTACCAGATTTTTACCACCGAATGGTGGTGTCACTACTATTATATGATAAAAAGCAACAGAAAAAAAATGTTTATTTCAGTGAAAACGGGCCATTCCTTTTATTTTGTGCAGTCAAAGTTAGGTCTTCAAGATTCTGAATAAAGACAACAACCCAGAAAACACTGTGTTCCACTGTATTCCCTGATACAACACATGTAAAATGCAATCTATCTGTGCAAAGGTTGCATGCTAATAAAACAATAATCTTCATTCTGAGATAAGGTAAAACAGTTATGACATTCCTGGCAGATAGATAGACATAACCTCTGAGTGAAGTTTAGTTTCACTTCATATGAACATCGTAGCACAGACGCCATCTTCACTTGCCGAGGAAGGTAATATAAAAAAATAAATTGTTTTACTTGTTATATATATATGTATATATAATATATATATATATATATATATATATATATTAATCTGCCACTGTTTTTGATTTATTTATTTTTGCAGTTTAACTAAACACAGTCACTTCTGGATGGAAGGGATAAATCCCCAGTTAAATCTCTACCTCGTGTCAATAAAAAAAAAAGAAAATTAAAATTCAAAAGCAATTTATGTCTGTTTTTCTTTTTTTCTTTTGAGGATAATTACATTTTAAATGGCAAAGTAAAGTAGATTTTAATACTGACTATTAATTAAAACTAAAAATAAATTTTATTTTAATTTATTCCATTTTGAAAAGTGAAGTTTGAAGTGAATGGGTTTTTTTTAAAGCTCCTCGTTTCCTGTTGAAACACAAATATGCCAAGCAACAGCCACTGCTTGGCATATGCATTGACTTTTTACAATAAAATCCCAGAAAAACACAGAATGAACTTATGTGATTACCAGAGTACTAGATACTACCAAACAGTGGTTCCACTGCTGTTGGATTAAGAAAAACTCAGTAGAGAAAAGGTTGGTTTCATTTCAGTGAAAACAGGCCACTGCTAATAACTGTTGGTGTTAAAAGTTGGGTCCTTAAGATTTTGAATAAAGAAAAACACACAGACAACACTGGGTGGATCCTTTAGTCAACAAGGTGTGCAGTCATTCGGTGCAAAATGAATCATGCTGACAAACCAAAAATTTCACTTTCCGAGGCTATGCAGTGAAACATTACTGGAATGTAACAGATAAAATCTCTGGGCTAGTTTCACTTTATATGAAGATTGTGGTTAAGGCTGTTCTCTCCATTTAAATCTCCAGGTGAAGGAAACATAAGTCTGAAATATTTTGCTTACTAACACAAAGTTTTGTTTGACTGAGTATACTAGATATTTTATATTGATTAGTTAAGTTACATCTTCTGGAATCTGAAAAACACGACTCAGATAATTCTGTGTTTTTGGCACTGTTTAGACCACTCCATACATAGTGAATGTTATTTAAACATTGCAGCCTATCTGAGTATTGATGCTGACCATCTCTATCCCTTTATGACCACAGTGCACTCATCTTCTGACGGCTGGTTCCAAGAGTAAAATACACCACGTCAAAAAATTCAAATGATCTCAGTCTGGTTTCTTGAACATGAATGAATGTTTTGTGGGTCATGGTGCTGTCCAGCCCTTCATATTTGACACTCTTTCTTCGATCTCTGCCACTGTGATGGTTATTAGAGCCTGTTCAGAGATGTTGTTGTGATCTACTCTTAGATCCATTAGCCATTGAGCATTGTTGTTATGCGTTGCTTCCATCTCCCATATGCTCTTCCAGTATTTCTCTGTTTGCAGTCTTGGTGGGGCTGTTCTCATACTGTTCCCCTGCCACTGAGAGTAGAAAAAGATATATATAACTTTTTACCAGCCCCTACTCTATTCATAATCCATTGCAGATGGATCCGCATATTTGATTTGGCAAAGGCCATTTTCCATCAGGTTAAAGCTGGCCTCTTCCGCTCTGTCATTGGCCAATGTTAGTGGTCCTCTCTTTATAGACTATATTCATCATAAGTTTGCTCATTGGTAAAAGGTAGGGCCACCTCTATTTTGAAATGACTTTATTGACATTCAGGGAGGAGTTCCAGGTCAGGGTTCAAACCGTCAGTCATTAGATCCAAAGTTCAGCAGTGTGAGGAATGGGTGCCATCTCCTTTTACCAGTAGTGACATGCCAGTGACATGACATGAGCAAAAAGAAAAAAATAGAGAAGTCAGTCAGAAAGGATTGGGAGAGAGCAATGGTCTGTAAAATCTTTTTTGGGAGTTGTTCTGTTGTTGCCTCTCCAGTGATCCTATTGTCATTTTCATTTACACCAAATCAGGTGAAAGGGAATCACAATGGTTTATGCTAGCTGACTGGACCAACTGATACCAAAGCACTTTTATGACTTTGCGTTATACTGTTTTGTATACTGATGAAGTGTTCACTTATTTTTTTTAAGTTGTGAAGTAACAATAGTAATATTTATAGCAAAAATTCCTATGATAAAATATTAATACATTTATTTTAATAAAACTTCATTGTATTTATTTCTAAGCATCCTTTCAGGCTATGAAGTAACAACAAGTATTTCAAGTATTTGAAGAAAGAGAAATACCTGGTATGTATTTTAGCAAGTTTTGTTAAGTTGCAGTCTGGTTCACCTCTCAGGGCCAAAGTAAAAGCCCCTTTATTTATGCAGCACATTAATAGTTAATTTGATGGGCTACAAAGACAAATCGTACAAAATTACAGGAAATATGCAAAAGATTACAAGAGAACAAAACACGATTACCATATATTACATCATTACAAACAGAGGACAAAGGAAGTGCAATTAGACACAGCACATTTCTATAAACAGTAAATCCACACACACATAAAACATGCCAGTGTTGAGGTTGGTGAGTGAAACAAAAATATTCAGTGTATCATGGGAAGTCCACAGAAGTCTAGGCTGTGGGCAAATTAGATTCTGAATTAAACAGGGATCCAATGAAGAAAAGCCAGTATAGGAGAAATATGCTCTCACTATCTAGTCCCTGTCAGTACTCTGGCTGCAATAATTTAGATCAACTAAAGGCTTTTCAAGGAGTTTTTATGACTCCCTAATAATAATGACTTACAGTAGTCCATCTGTAAAGTAATAAATGCATGAACTAGTATTTCTATTTTAGAGATAATGAGATGGTTATAACATGTTTTTATTAAACAACAACCTTAATTTTCAAAGTCCTGTTAATTTATTTGGTAGTACCGGATTGTGACAACTACATGGATATGTTACTGGTATAAGGTACATGGAAAAATTGTAGGGTTTTATTTCAAATCAAATCAAATCACTTTTATTGTCACATCACATGTGCAGGTACACTGGTACAGTGCATGCGAGTGAAATTCTTGTATGCGAGCTTCACAAGCAACAGAGTTGTGCAAAAATACAATAACGTAAATCAAGCAAAATATAAGAATGGCTAAATCTGAGAGTAATAAATATATGTACAATATATAAGAGTATATGCATTACTGGATGTGTATACTAAATATGTTTTTCTACGTGTGTGTGTGTGTGTGTGTGTGTGTGTGTGTGTGTGTGTGTGTGTGTGTGTGTGTGTGTGTGTGTGTGTGTGTGTGTGTGTGTGTGTGCATATTTTACAAATTAAATAGAGTAAAAAATAAAATAAAATATGTAAAATATACAGAGGTTGGTAGTTGAGCACAAAAATAAATCGAATGTCGTATTGAGTACTCATAGTCAGGTTTAGGATTTTTTTTTAAATATAACTTCTTCTTGAAACTTTTTTTTTTGATTGTTTAGAAAAATTCTAACCACATGTACTATGTCCACATAATTGATGCATATTAAGTGGATGGTTTTGGACCTCAGTATCCAAGAAGAATTCATGGATCAGCTTGATGCTATTCACACTATATTCACATTCTTAGATTAAGAACACAGCATTCTCTAATTTTAGATTAAGCATACATTTTCATTACTATGCAGATGATACCCAGCTCTGTATATCAATGAAGTCAGATGACACACACCAATTAGTTAAAGCACAAAATGTTTTAAATATTTAAAGACCTGGAGGACCTATATGTTTTTCCTTCTGCTGCTGCGAGCGGACAGGACGAGAGAGAGCGGTAAGAGGAAAGGAGGGGGACTGGCAGTGTTTGTGAATGACAGATGGTGTAACCCTGGGCACATCACTGTGAAAGAACAACTCTGCAGCAGAGACATTGAGCTGTTAGCCGTTAGCATGCGTCCGTACTACCTGCCCCGGGAATTCTCGCATGTTATCGCGATAACAGCGTATGTCCCCCCCTCGGCCAACGCGGATGCAGCCTGTGACACTCTCCACTCAGTGGTCAGCAGACTGCAAACACAATCTCCGAGAGCCCTCCTCATAATATCAGGGGACTTCAATCATGCCTCACTGGACTCCACACTGCCCACCTTCACCCAGTATGTGACCTGCCCAACCAGAGACAATAAAACACTGGACTTACTGTATGCCAATGCAGAAGAGGCATACAGTTCATCATCTCTCCCTCCCCTGGGCAGATCTGATCATAACCTGGTGCACCTTGTCCCTGTGTATGAGCCCTTAGTGCGCAGGGAGCCACCAGCCACCCGCACAGTACAGAGATGGTCGGAGGAGAGCGAGGAGGCTCTTAAGGACTGTTTTGAGTCGACTGTGTGGGAGGTGATCTGTGACGACCACGGAGAGGACATCGACAGCCTTACTACATGTATTACTGACTATATTAATTTCTGTGTGGATAACACCGTACCTACCAGGACTGTACGGTGTTTCTCCAACAACAAACCTTGGATTACCCCAGAAATTAAAGCCGTCCTCAAGCAGAAGAGGAGGGCCTTCAAATCCAAAGACAAAGAGGAGTTGAAAAGGGTGCAGAGAGAGCTGAGGGGACTGATAAGGAATGGGAAGGACAGCTACAGGCAGAAGATGGAGAACCAGCTTCAGCAAAATAACGTTGGTGAAGTCTGGAGAGGCCTCAGAACCATCTCAGGCCACAAACATCAGAACTCTCTGCCTGGGAGGGATGTGAGGTGGGCAAATGAACTGAATCATTTCTTCAACAGATTTGATTCAGCCATGAGGCAGTCTTCAACATCGGCTGCAGACTCACCCACCCCCACTGCTGCTGTTCCACCTCTGACACCTCAGACACTTCACACCTCCTCTATTCACCCTGCTCACTCCTCCCCACCCCCAACAACAGCATCCAATACACAATCAACACAAGGCTCCAGCCTGTCTCTCTCAACCACCCAGGTTAGGAGGGAACTGAGGAGGATTAAAGCCAAGAAGGCAGCGGGTCCAGATGGCATCAGCTCGAGGGTCGTCAGGTCCTGCGCAGACCAACTGTGTGGTGTGATGGAGCACCTCTTCAACCTGAGCCTGAGGCTGGGAAGAGTCCCACAGCTCTGGAAAACCTCCTGTGTTGTACCAGTGCCAAAGACTTCACGCCCCAAGGACCTCAACAGCTACAGGCCGGTGGCTCTGACATCCCACCTGATGAAGACCCTGGAGCGGCTGGTCCTGGCTCAGCTTCGGCGCCTTGTGAGCTCATCACTGGATCCACTTCAGTTTGCCTACCAGCCTGGCATTGGAGCGGATGATGCCGTCATTCACCTCCTACATCGCTCCCTCGCTCACCTGGAGACCGCTGGGAGCACTGTGAGAATCATGTTCTTTGATTTCTCCAGTGCCTTCAACACTATTCTTCCCTCGGTTCTGAAGGACAAGCTGGAGAACTCTGGAGTGGACCATCACCTCACTACCTGGATTTTGGACTACCTCACCGACCGACCACAGTATGTGAGGACTCAGGGCTGTGTGTCGGACAGGGTCGTCTGCAGTACGGGGGCCCCACAGGGAACGGTTCTGGCTCCGTTCCTCTTCACCATCTACACTGCAGACTTCTCCCACAACTCCACCCAGTGCTTCCTGCAGAAGTTCTCTGATGACTCTGCTATAGTCGGCCTCATCACTGATGGGGACGACAAGGAGTACAGAGGACTGACTCAGGACTTTGTGGACTGGTGCCAGCTGAACTACCTCCAGATCAATGCCAGTAAAACAAAGGAGCTGGTGGTAGACTTCCGCAGGCACAAACATCCTCCACTGCAACCACTGAACATCCAAGGTATGGACATTGAGGCTGTGGACAGCTACAGGTACCTTGGTGTTCATCTGAACAGCAAACTGGACTGGACTCATAACTCAGACGCCCTCTACAGGAAAGGGCAGAGCAGACTGTACCTGCTGCGGAGACTCAGGTCTTTTGGAGTGGAGGGCCGACTCCTGAAGACCTTCTATGATTCTGTGGTGGCCTCAGCCATCTTTTATGGTGTGGTCTGCTGGGGCGGCAGCATCTCTTCTGGGGACAGGAAGAGACTGAACAGGCTGATCTGCAGGGCCAGCTCTGTTCTAGGATGCCCTCTGGACCCAGTGGAGGTTGTGAGTGACAGGAGAATGGTGGCTAAGCTGTCATCCCTGTTGGACAACATCTCCCACCCCATGCATGAGACTGTGACAGCACTGAGCAGCTCCTTCAGTGGGAGACTGCGGCACCCACGGTGTGGGACGGAGAGATTTCGCAGGTCTTTCCTCCCCACTGCTGTCAGACTGCACAACAAAGACTCCAACTGATCAACACACACATTCACACATGTGCAATAATCTTTTCTGGTATCGTTGTATTTTTACTGAGTTGTATATAGCACTTGTATTCTATTTTTATCTTATTGCATATTTTATTCTATTTTATTCTACTGTATATAGTATTTTATTTTATTCTATTCTGTACAGTTGTATACTGTATTTATTCTTATTTTATTTTATTCTAATTTTTGCTTCATAACTTTTGCACTGTCCACTTCCTGCTGTGACAAAACAAATTTCCCACATGTGGGACTAATAAAGGTTATCTTATCTTATCTTATCTTATCTTCTAAAGTTAGTTAGAACTGCAGTTATTGTGCTCAGCCCTAAAAATCTTAAACACATGTCTAACCAGATACTTACTCTGGATGACATTATGATGGTCTCCAGTAACACTATGAGGAATGTTGGAGCTGTTTTTGACATGAAGTCCTTCAAAGAGCATATTAAACAAATATCGGAATGCTTTCTTGCATTTGTGCAATATCTCTAAAATTAGAAACAACCTTTCTCGGAGTGATTCTGAAAAAGTAGTTCAAGCATTTATTACTTCTAGGCTGGACTACTGTGATTCGTTGTTATTACGCTGTCCAAAAAACATATTGGGTAACTCTGAATGGTCCCTTAGTTATGCTGCTTAGGCAGCTGGGGAATTCCCATGATGCAGTGAGTATTTCTTCTTCAATCACCTTTTTCACTGACTATGTGCCACCCTGCATTTAATCATTAGTCATTTCGGGTGGCTGTGGCTCAGTGGGTAGATTAGATCATCTACTAATTGGAAGGTTGGTGGTGCGGTGGAATTTTCTGTTAATAAAGTCTGGGTGAATGAGGCATGTTATATAAAGCACTCAAGTGATCAAGCAGAAAAACACTACATAAGAACTAGTCCATTTAACATCCATTGTTAATCTCTGGCTCTCTTCCACAGCATGTTTTTTTTCTTGTCTTCCTCCCATCACTGCTAACCGGTCACAGCAGTGGCTGCACCTCCCTGAGCCAGGTTCTGTCGGAGGTTTCTTTCTGTTAAAAAGAAGTTTTTCCTTAAGACTGTCACCAAGAGATTCATCAAAGTGAGTCATTTGATTTTTGGGGTTTTCTCTCTATTTTTGTGTTGTCTTTACCTTTCAACACATAGCATCTTGAGACAACTACTGTTGCGATTTGATGCTATATGAATAAAATTGAACTGAATCGAATTAGGACTGCTGCTATCGATTGTGTTATTAATTATTCTCTCAATTATTCCATCAATTACTGAAGTAATTCGATAAGAAATACTTTTGTCTAATTAATGAGTAATAATAAATAATCCAAAGATGAAAAAACATACACACACTCTTAGTTTCCCCTCGGCTTTCTGCCTGTAATTTTGGGGGGTTTCTGGTGGACTAAACAGTTTGTTGCCTGTCCTTTTGGGTCAGGGAATGGGTCCTGACTGTTGTCTGCGTTTATGCACCAAATGAAGGTTCAGAGTACCCGACCTTCTTGGAGTCCTTTGGCGACTTGCTTGTTTTGTAAACTTGCAGAAGGCATTCAACCGTGTTCCTCCAATGTCCTGTGGGCGGCATTTCGGGAGTATGGGGTGTTTGGCTCACTTCTACTGGCCATTCGATCCTTTTATAACCGTTGCGAGAGCCTGGTCTGCATGGCGAGCAATAAGTCAGACTTGGTGGGGCTGTTCTCATAATCTTTGCTTGCCACTGAGTGTACTCCTTGGATGGTTCAGTGGAGAACATCTGGTCTACTCTCCTGGCTTCTGTCTCTCCTTCTTGGCCAAATAGCCCTTACACAGCCTGGAGGTGTGTTTGGGATCAATGTCTTGTTGAAAAATAAGTGATGGTCCAAATAACACAAACCGGATGGGATGGCATGTTGCTGCAGGCAGGATGCTGTGTTAGCAATGCTGGTTCAGTGTTCCTTCAATTTTGAAAAAGTCCCCAACTATGTCACCAACAAAGTACCCCCACACCATCACACCACCACCTACATGCATGTGGGCAACATGCATGTAGAGACCATCTGTTCGCCTTTTCTGCGGCACACAAAGATATGGCAGGTGGGAACAAAAATCTCAAATTTGGACTCATCAGATCAAAGCACATATTTCCACTGGTCTAATTTCCTGATGTAGGGTTTCTTGGCCCAGACCAATTTCTTCTGTTTGTCGTTTTCCTTTAGTAGTGGTTTCTTAGCAGCTATTTGACCATAAAAGCGTGACTCATGCAGTCTCCTCTGAACAGTTGATGTAGAGATGTGCCTACTACTAGAACTATGTGTGGCATTTATCTGGGCTCTAGTCTGACATATTGTTAAGGCTGGTGACTCGGATGAATTTATCCTCAGAAGCAGAGGTGACTCTTGGATTTCCTTTCGTGCAGCGGTCTTCATGTGAGCCATTTTAGTCGTGGCACTTGATGGTTTTTGCAACTGCACTTGGGGACACATTCAACATTTTTGCAATATTCCAGACTGACTGACCTTCAGTTCTTAAAGTAATAATGGACAATCTTTTTTTTTTTTACTTAGATGATTGGTTCTTGCCATAATAGGAATTGTAATAGTTGTCAAATAGGACTTCTCCACAACACAACTAAGGGTCCCAGTCCCATTAAGAAGACAAGAAATTCTACAAATGAACCTTGACAAGGGATATATATATGACTTGTGGTCCGGATTGATGGTTGTATTAGCCGCATTACATTTACAACAGTTACAACTTTAAACAGGTGTTATTATATTAAACATTATTCTATTTTTTTTTTTCATTTTTCAGAAACAAATATCACGGCTAAATACATAATCAAGAATGGGGAACGAAGTACCGAAGGAAAGTAACATGGGCAACAGCCTTAGATGCTGCAAATGTGGTAAAGTCCTGGCTCCATGCAAATCATTTGCTGACTTACAGCAAATTACTACCATTAATGGACGATGTGTACATAACTTTAATGGAGGTGAATACTACAGACCAGTGGGTTACAATGATGCATATGAGTGCAAGGATTGCTTTTCTAAGCTAATCAAAGACCAAGAGGAAATGAGAAGAAGAGAAGAGGAGAGGCAAAGGAGAGAAGAGGAGAGGAGAAGAGCAGAGGAGAGACAGAAAGAAAAACTGAATCAAAGACTACAAGAATCTAAACAACGAGCTAAAGAGCAGTTTGAGAAACAACTGAGCAGCCAGATCTCAGATGAATTTGAGTCCAAGCGAGATGTTCTAATAGGGCATCTGGATGAGTTTGAAGCCAACTATGAATCAGGCAGTGACAGCGATGAGCTTATTGAAATCCTCTCAGTGAAATGCAGTCTTCCACTTCCAAATCTCAGTCTGAGTCAGCTCACAGCTGATCAGCTCAGTGAGATCCTTTCTGTCCTGGACAAACTTCTGTTTGATGAGTGGATTAGTGCTCCTCCATCCATCAGCACTCTGCAGCACACCCAGGTGTTCATCACAGAGCTCTGTGCTCTGTCTCTGGAGATATCTGAAGAAGTTTCCTTACAAACCATCTCCAATCATATGCAGTCCCTAGTGGAATCCATCAGCCAATCAGCAAGTGGTGTTTTTGAGATCTTCCTCCTGACTCAAGCCCTGTATCTGAACCTGATGCACTTTTTTAGTGACCATCAAAGATTTAATAATGATGCAGTTCTTATAGCCAAACAATGGGCAGAATATGAGATTTCCACTGAGAACCTACTAATAATTGAATTCCTGAGCACCCTCATGGCATCACTGCAGAGTGCAGTTGGAAGAGCCTCTGTGTTCATTTTAAAGATGGAAATCCAGTGTTTAAAGCTTCTCTTAGCCACGCTCACAGATCTAAATGGAAAAGAAGCCCACTCAGGATCCACTGAAATGCTCCTCAAACTTGTGCAAATAAACCAATGGACTCCAATGGAAGCAGTCACTCTGCTTAAAGCACTGTCACAGAAATATGCAGATGATGATTCCATAACTGAAATCCTTACCTTGGTACAAGTGTATGACATACCACCAGATTGGATAGATGACAGTGGGCACTCTCTAATCCAGCTCCTTGAATCTGCTGCTCCTGAGAGATTTTGTCAGGATTTCCAAAAGACTCTAAGAGGAAAAGATGAGAGCAGTGTAACTGCAGTTTTAGCAGAAGTACAAATGTTGTGGGATTTGAATGATTTTGCCATTGATATGATAAAAAACATTAACACTGGTGTCCTGCAATATACAGAAAATGTACCAAAAGAAGAAACTTTTATGAAAGATTCATTTAAATGTGAATCTTTGAATGCAGACAACATACAGAAGTGTCTGTGTCAGCTCTGCAAAGCAGTGTTCAACATAAAAGGCTGGTGGCCCACAGTGAGGCAGATGGTGCGGTGGTGTGGACTGGTGCTGACTCAGAAAAGTGGAGTGGTACAACTGGTTGGTGTGGAAGAAGACCCATGTGTTACAGCCATGTTTGCAGCCATGCAAGTCTGCTTGGGAAACAAACTGGACATTGTGCTGAGCTCTGATGTTCACTCAGGGGAGCAAACAAAGGAGTGGTCTGACTTCTACAAGCACCTTGACATTTCACTCAACACAAACATGAAGAAGACTGATCCATCATTCCAGGATGTCTATGAAGCAGACATTGTTTATGGTACAATCGATGATTTTGTGTCTGATTACTTTAGACGTGGCATAGAGGCAATGGAAAAAGGGCATACACAGTTTAGTCGTGGATTCATTATTGAAAAACAAACTCTCAGTGCTTTCCACACTCTGGAACTTTCAAGACTCAAAGACGATGACTCTCTGGTGTTTGCTGCAGAGGTCCTGCAGAACCTCATGAGTAAATTTCACAGTGAAGATGTGGAACTGAGACATGCGTTTATCAAGATCCTTTTTCAGGTCCTCCACAGTACCCTAA
This sequence comes from Pelmatolapia mariae, assembly GCF_036321145.2. Taxonomy (NCBI): domain Eukaryota; kingdom Metazoa; phylum Chordata; class Actinopteri; order Cichliformes; family Cichlidae; genus Pelmatolapia; species Pelmatolapia mariae. The sequence continues at coordinate 22,567,481 of NC_086243.1, forward strand.
ACAAAAATACAACCACTGACAGTAAAATCATCACAATCTCAAAGAAAATCAGTAAAAAGGAATTTCTTTCTAATGAGGTCTTCATTCTGAACTTTCTTGAGAATCTCCTGAAAAGTTTTACAAAACAAACAGAAGCTGTTAAAAACATGACAGATCCTGCAGGCAAATGGTGTTTGGAGAGTTTATTTGCCTGTATGGAACAATTCCAAGACTTAGACAAAGAAACCAAAGAAGTCTTCAAGATGGTTTCAAATCTTGGAAAAAAAGCACTTTGGTCACCAGTAGAGGTCTTAAAGTTTCTTGAAGCATTAACTATCCACCACCATGATCAAAGCTGTATTTCCATAATGAAGATTTTGCATTTGATGGAAACATGTCAGGTTTCTTCCAAGTGGAAGAACATAGATTCATGCACAACTCAGAATCTGATCCAGCATCTAGAAAAGAGCCTTAAAGATGAGAAAACGAAAAGCATTGACAACCTTTTTTACGAAATACGGCAGATGAAAGAAATTGATGAGCAAACACTGAGTAAATCATACAACATAGTAACTCATGTAGCAAACTTGATCAAAACTGGTGAAATTAAAAACCACACAGATATACAGCGAGCTAGGACTCTGAGTCACAGCATGGAGGTTGGGGATTTACAGCAAGTCCTTGCAGTCTTATGCAATGCTGTACACCTCCACCAAGCTGAAAGAAAGTGGTTTCCCAGGACAACTCAGATGATAAGCTGGTGCCTGTTGGCCTTGTCTGACACTGGGAAGCTCCTGGAGATGGGAACTGGAGAAGGGAAGTCTTGTGTCATAGCGATGTTTGCCGTGCTGCGTGTGCTTAGAGGTGAAAAGGTGGACGTGGTGTCCAGCTCTTCTGTGTTATGCCAAAGAGATGCTGAAGAATGGGCCAAATTTTACAAATACTTTGGCATTACAGTCGACACAAACACAAATAAAAATGAGGATAAAGATCGGAAAGAATGCTATCAGAAGGACGTGGTCTATGGAACCATTGAAGCCTTTGCTGCTGATCACCTTCGCCAAATATTTGAGATGAAGGATGTGAGGCCTGATCGTAACTTTCAGTGCATCATAATTGATGAAGTGGACTCACTGCTGCTAGATCAAGGAGTGCAGCTGACGTACCTGTCCAGCCCCATGGTCTCCATGCAGCACCTGAACATTATTCTCACCATGATCTGGATCCACGTAAACCAGTATGGCTTCCTATCTACAGGACACCAGACATTTGTACGAGGTCCTCCTGCTTCATTCTTCAAGGCCATCTATGACTCAATGAACACAGAAAACACTGAAATTAATGATCCAATGGACATTTTAAGTATTGCTGAAGAATCCAACATTGTGCCAAAAGGATTTTCAGAAGATATCTACAAGAGTGAAAACCATGAAATTCTCAGTAAACTGAAAACAGTGAGTCAGGATGCTATGGTTGACTTTTTCAAAGAAATTGAGGACTATGTCCCTTACGGCTTTACTGTTTACACGCTAGATGACAAGGGACTGCTCTGTCTTCGAAAGTGCAGTCCATACAATGACCAGGACATCCCAGAGCTTTCATTTCTTGTCTTGGAGGAAGGATTGTGTTGTCCTCTCTATAAGTCAGAAGAAGTTCTCATCAAGCCCATTGCAGAATTGGTCTCTGAGAGGATTCAGTACACCCCATGTCAAAACAATACAGAAAAAATCAGCATTCCTGGATTCTTAAAGAATCTGGTGGAGAAGAAAGTCTCAGTGTGGGTTCAGAATGCCTTTCTGGCAATGTTACTGAAACAAGGACGAGAATATGTCGTAGAAAATGACAACGTCTGTCCAGTGGACTTCAGATCCACTGGTATTGTTGAACTGAATAAGAAGTGGGGTGATGGTCTGCAGCAGTTTGTGGAGATTAAACACCAAGTCAAACTGAGCACAATTTCAACAGTGACAAACTACATTTCCAACATTTCTTTTTTTGAGAAATATCAGGGAAAAATATACGGAACAACAGGAACACTGGGGAGCAAAGCAGACATTCAGTTTTTGCAGGACCTGTATCCAAATCTCTCTGTGTGCAAAATGCCAACATTCAACAGGAAGAAGTTATTTGAGGTGAAAGGTACTCTGAAAAAAACAGCTGAAGAATGGAAATCTGAAATAAAACATGTGGTCATGGCTCAGATTTCCCCAAATTCATACAGAGATGGAAGAGCAGCGTTGGTGATCTGTGAAACTATCAACAAAGCCAAAGAGATCTACGAAGAGCTGAAGAGCAGCATTCCAGGTGAAAAAGTGATTCTCTACTGCCGCAGTGACAGAGACAGTTTGAGTAAAATAGACAAGGAGCTGCATCGTGGTGATGTCATTGTTGCCACAAACCTTGCTGGGCGTGGCACAGACATTAAAGTGTCCAGAGAGGTGAACAATAATGGAGGATTATTTGTGATCCTCTCCTTCCTTTCTGAGAACACAAGAGTGGAACTCCAGGCTTTTGGACGAACTGCACGGAAAGGTAAACCTGGATCTGCTCAGGTAATCATTTCCACTGAACACCTGCAGCCATCTTTCAGCACAGTGTCCTCTCTGGAAGAAGCCAAGAGCACAAGGGACCAACTTGCAGCAGAAAAGATAAATCATATAATGAACGATGTTGCTGAGATGAAACTGCGGGAGGACCTGTTTTCAGAATACTGTGAAACACTTCAACATATTTATAACACCACTGATGGAGAGGAGGAAAAAGCTGTTGTTGCCATCATGAATGAGTTCTGGGGGATTTGGCTGCAAACTAAATCAGAGGAAATTGACCAGTTGAAAAGAAATGAATTGCAAGAGAGTCTGAAAGCTGATTTGTCAAAGGCAAAAAGTCAGTGTCAAAGTCAGACTTCACCATGTTCCAGCATTTATCACTACATCAAGTTTGGAAATGTTGCACTGGGTGATGGAAAGTGGGACATTGCAGCCAGACTCTTTGAAAAAGCCATGACAGAGGATAAAAGCTGGGCAGCTGTAGCGTTTTACAATCATGCATACTGCACTATACAACAAAAGAAAGCAGATTACCTCACTAAGGCCATAGACGAGCTAAAGGAAGCACAGAAGTCTCTGAAGTATCTCATTGAAGAACAAATAGTTTGCTTTCAATTTGCAAAAATGTCCTCTGCAGACTCAACCAACAGTAATCCAACCAGCCTGGAAAAACAGTTATCAACCAGGTCCACGTTGTATAGTTACTTTGACAACAACATTACTGAGGCCATCCAAAAGTTGGATGAAATAAAAAAGAAAGAAAGCAATGCAGCAGCCAAAAAAACAATGATTTTTGAACTGGTGTCAGATGCTGAAGAAGACCTCCAAATAGAAGCTCACAATCTCTGCAGTCGAGGTCTGAACTTTGTATTTTCTGTGGAAGAAAAGCCTCGTTTCTCATGGGAAGGTCTGGTGGTGTTCTTTCTTGGAGTTTTACAGATTGTTGGAGGAGCACTGCTCACTGTATTTACATTTGGAACATTTGCTCAAGTTGGAATGGGACTCATTATTGAGGGAATATCAGACTGCATCACTGGCATTGACGCCATGGTGACAGGAGAATTCAGCTGGAAGTCATGGGCTATAGAAAAAGCCATTTCTATTGGTGTCTCTCTCATTGGGTTCGGAGTTGGAAAGCTGATTTCAAAGGGCTTCAAATGTTGTAAATCCTTACTTAAATTTGGTAAACAGCTTAAGTCAATGCCAAAATTTCTCTCTAGACAAGCTAAAGATGGCCTCAGTGTTGCTTTAAAGGCAAATATGAAGAATGCAGTAAAACACACAGCTAAAAACTTTGCAGAAGAACTCATCACCTTTGGACTGGGAAAGGCAGAAGATGAAATAATTAAAAAAATGTTAGAAGAAATCAAAAGCAAAGTGAAAGAGAAAACTGATCACGAAGTGAAATTAAAAATGGAAAAAGAGCCTTCATCTTCATTAGTAGACCTCATTATTCTTTTACACCTTGAGGACAAAAAGCAACTTCATGACCTCCTGAATGATGAGAGAAGAAAGAAAAAGCTGCTGGCCATTTTCACAGAGTTAAGCAAAACTGCAATACAGCCATTCTATGAAGACCTCAGCTGGCAGAACAAACTGAATTTATCCCTCTTCACTGTAATTGAAAAAGCTAAATCAGATAGCAAAGGAAAATTAAAAGCAATTCTGACAGTTATACAAGGTGTCCACATGGTCACACTGACAGGAGAAGCCATCAGTGCAGTGCTCAGCCTGTCAGACAATTTTTTTTCAAATTTTCATGAACAGCTGAAAACATTTAAAGAAAAGCAACAAAAATCAGAGACTGTGAATGTCAGTGATCTGTCTGCAGAAGACATTAAACTGCTGAAAGATTTCAAGCAGGATTTAGCCGGCACCATCAGTACTTTATTGGCTGATGCTTTAGTAGAAGTTTTCCACCAGAAGTTCTCCAGTCACATTTTTTCTCATGTTAAAGGCCAGGCAAATTGTGTTATTGGTCAAATTGTAAGAAAAGGCTTAAAGAGTGACAGAACAGAGGAAAAGCTCAGAGCTGGACAGAACAACAGATGCATTGCATACATGCCAAAAAAAACAAATTCTAACCTAAAAGTTGAAGGAGAGGCAGGTCAGCGCTCACAATCACATGCTGAAAAGATCAAGAACTCCACGACTGCAGGCACCATCCTTGATATCAGAGTCCTGTCAGAAGCCACTGGCACTATAGTTGTCATCCTAACAGAGGACAGCAATGGAAGACTTACCAAAATGCAGGAGCTGAGCCCAGACACTCGACATGCCAATCAAACTGTGACCCTGATCTACAGACCAAAGAGTGACCAATACCCAGACGGGCATTATGATGTGCACATCAACAACCAGACAGTGAGCATAGACAACAAAGGCGAGAGCTGTCTGTTTTATGCTTTGGCACGTGGAATGAAACCACAAGCCAGTGAAGAAGAGATCACTTTGGAAGCAAATCGTCTTCAATCTCTGGAGGCCGATGCTCTCCTCAGACACCCAGGCCAATGGGAGCCTTTCATCAAGTGGAAAGAATTAACTAAAACGATCAGGGGAGGGGACTGGTACATGTTAGGAGCAGCATTAAAAGAGATGATAAATGAAAGCAAAGAGGCACTTCAGAGAGAAGCTGGAAAAGTAGGCTCCTATAAAGAGTTGCGAAAAAATACAACTAAAAATCCAGGAATTGGGCAATTCATTAATGCAGCTCACCAGCCACCAGTCAGTAGCATATTGAAAGCCAAAAAATTGAACCAGAAGAGCAGATTAGTAGAGGCCATGCTTGACGTGGCAACAACCTCATCTCCCCTAAATCCAAATCAAATTTCTAAAGTGGTAGGTTCTCATGGCCATAAACCTCTGACTGTTTATGTGCCTAAAGAATTACATGAAGAATTTGGCATCACGAAAGCACCACCCTTCAAAGATCTCTTAGCTTCAGCAATAAGTAAAGACGATATTGTGGGTACCTTTAAGCTGATGATCCTTGACTGGATATCACAATACAGTCTGGATAGTACCAAGAATTTTCAGAACACCCCAATGAGTAAAACCAGGCTTGAATCTTTTGAAAACAGTTTTCAGAAACACAGCACAGAGATGGTAGAGACATGGTTTCCTCTACTTCAAATTAAGGGTGTTATGACAAATGCCCATCTGACTACTATCACTGACTGGATCAACAAACAGGGCTACAATGAAAAGGTAATGCTCCTTTTAACAGACTAATAAACATCAATGCTTCTCACCAAACTTTCCATTATGTTGAGAAACTGACCAAAGGGATTTTTCTTCCAGTGTTTTGCCAACTGGGAATGTGACTGGTGAACAAGTACAAGGATCTTTCCCCTGCCTGATTACCATCAAAGACCTCATTGTATTTTGAAGATTGTGTTCCTTCCTATTTTAGTTACTCAGAAATAAAATCAGTCTGTTGTCACCCTTAAATGCAAAAGATAAGAAAAAGCCAATACTCAGTGTTACTGAATTAAGTTTAATGTTTACTGTAGTTTTCTCACCACTTTGGGCACTGGGAGTTTACCCAAAAAATATAACTCTTAACTTTCCTTTTCTAAAAATTCTGCTAATAACCTCATGATTCTATTGATGGGAGTGGCAAACCACTGAAATGTAACAGATTATTTTATATTATTAAATGTATTTGGTTTGGATTCAAACATAATTTGAAATGAAAAGTCTAATCTTTTTATGTTTTAAAAAAAAGATCTATCCCGCCATACTTTTTTCAAAGTTCTTTAATACTTAGGTCTTTTTCAAATTTAGGGCCAGTTTGCCATATATTCATTACTTGTAATTCTACATATTAGCTATCTTTGATTTTACAAATAATATATGCATCTTTACTGTGGGTTAGAGAGTATAAGTATTATGTGTGGTGTTCAAAACTTCAATATAATAATAAAGCACCACATTAGATTTGGGGTTTTTTTTTGTTTTGTTTTTTGTTTGTTTTTTGTTTTTGTTTTTTGTTTGTTTGTTTTAATTCATACCAACTTTGACACAATTAAAAATAAGTAAAATTCAAACAGCAAGTGGTAAATTGCTACTCACACTGGCCAAGGATGGAAGCCTAGCCTGTTTACATGTGCTTCTATTATTAATTTTAACATTATTTTATATGGATATCTTGTGTGGAGGTCTGCTTAATCAATTTGATTGCTTGTAAAATATAATCAAACAAATATATCAGTAAATGGTGCAAGCTGCTAACATTTGTCAGCTTTCAATTTAAATATATTTTATTGCTCAAGAGAATTAAACTAATTGCAGAAGAGAATAATGCTGCAAAATAAAGTGAACTAATAAAGGGAAATTATGTGATGTAGAAAAATCAAGTAATAACAGAAAACTATGTAATATTCTTTACCTGCATCAGTCCTTAAAATGTTTAAAATTTTGTTAAAATCAAGAATTTAAAGTAATTGCATTACTTAAAGTGCTATAGCTACGGACGTTAAAAACTACTGATTAAATATTAGCAAACTATACAATGTGTTATTTTGATGATGTTCTGGAATGTATGTAACCTTAGATCTATCATAAATAAAATGAGCTTAAATCATCAGTGTGTTATTTTAATCATATGGATACACTACTGGTCAAAAGTTTTAGAACACCCCAATTTGTCCAGTTATTTATTGCAATTCAAGTCCTTCGTTATTTAGGGTTAAGACTTAAGAGACTTTACAGCATTAGACTGTAAACTTTAACCATCTGTATATTTTTTGCACATATTACATTTGAACTAACTAAAGTGCTTGAAAAATTCAACCCTATTACTGGAGGATATAATTATAATTATCATGGTCATGGGTCTTCGATCCCGTTTTTGAGTTATATTTTGAATTTGTTGTTTACCTCTTTGAAAGCATCAGTTAATTATGTTCTAGTTCCTGAGCAGGTTACTTTCCAGTGCCTCTGAGTTTGTATTCCTACTTCTTGATTTCGGGTCTGTTCATGTCTGTCCTATTCTCAGCTCTTTGTTTTGTTAATCCAGTCATGTCTCCATGTCTGTTTATCCCCAGTCCCAGGCTGTGTCCCAATTAAGAGACCGCACGCTTGAAGTACGCATTTTGAGTGCGATTACGTCACCGCCACGCGACGACAGCTGTCCCAATTCGAAGTGTACTTCAAATGCGCTGTCGATTTCCCCAAATATCAAGCGTGGTCCGGTGCACGCTTCGTGGTCCCATATATCCCACAATTCATAGCGCGGCGGTGGGTGTGGATAATTTTGCCGCAAAATACGGCAGACGGCAGAAGGCAACATTGCAGACATAGAGGACAGTTACAAGTACCTGGGGATCCCGCAGGCGAATGGGAACCATGAAGAGGCCACTAGGAAAGCTGCAACCACCAAGTACCTGCAGAGGGTCAGGCAAGTCCTGAGGAGTCAGCTGAACGGTAAGAACAAGATCCGGGCCATCAACACCTACGCCCTGCCCGTGATCAGGTACCCTGCTGGGGTAATAGGCTGGCCAAAGGAGGAGATAGAAGCCACTGACATAAAGACAAGAAAGCTCCTGACCATGCAGCACCCTGAGGCTGTATGCTAAGCGGAAGGAAGGAGGCCAGGGACTGGTGAGTGTCAGCACCACAGTCCAGGATGAGACAAGAAACATCCACGAATACATCATGAAGATGGCCCCAACTGACAGAGTGCTCAGTGAATACCTCAGGCAGCAGAAACCCAAGAAAGAGGAGGGAGACGAGGAACCATCATGGAAGGACAGGCCCCTGCACGGTATGTACCACCGGCAGATAGAGGAGGTGGCTGATATCCAGAAATCCTACCAGTGGCTGGACAAAGCTGGACTGAAAGACAGCACAGAGGCACTAATCATGGCAGCACGGGAACAAGCATTGAGCACAAGATCCATAGAGGCTGGGGTCTATCACACCAGGCAAGACCCCAGGTGCAGGCTGTGTAAAGATGCCCCTGAGACAATGCAGCACATAACAGCAGGGTGCAAGATGCTAGCAGGCAAGGCAAACATGGAACGCCATAACCAAGTGGCCAGCATAGTATACAGAAACATCTGTGCCGAGTATGGCCTGGAAGTTCCGCGATCAAAATGGGAGACGCCCCCAAGGGTGGTGGAGAATGACTGGGCTAAGATCCTGTGGGACTTCCAGATACAGACGGACAAAATGGTGGTGGCTAACCAACCGGACATAGTGGTGGTAGACAAACAGAAGAAGACGGCCGTAGTGATTGATGTAGCGGTTCCGAATGACAGCAACATCAGAAAGAAGGAACACGAGAAGCTGGAGAAATACCAAGGGCTCAGAGAAGAGCTCGAGAGGATGTGGAGGGTGAAGGTAACGGTGGTCCCCGTGGTAATCGGAGCACTAGGTGCGGTGACTCCCAAGCTAGGCGAGTGGCTCCAGCAGATCCCGGGAACAACATCGGAGATCTCTGTCCAGAAGAGCGCAGTCCTGGGAACAGCTAAGATACTGCGCAGGACCCTCAAGCTCCCAGGCCTCTGGTAGAGGACCCGAGCTTGAAGGATAAACCGCCCGCAGGGGCAAGATGGGTGTGTGTGTGTATATATATATATATATATCATAATAATCTGACAATACATATAATAATCTGACAATACTCGTTTCTCGCGGTTAGTATCATGGTTGCTAGGCAACCTGAGCAGCGCGACAACGGCTAGACCGTCCCATTTCACAAGCCTCTCACTTCCGCACTTCTCGTACTAATAGTACGCACCGTACATAGTACGCGTAGTGCGCGTACTTCAAGCGTGCGATCTCTTAATTGGGACACAGCCCCAGTGTCAAGCCCACGTCTTAGTCTGAGTGTGTGTGTGTGTGTGTGTGTGTGTGTGTGTGTGTGCACGCGCGCGTTACTTCCTGTTTTATTTTGATAATCTCCTGTATTTTCCTGCTTCTCGGGCTGTGCCCCAATTAACACGTGAGGAGCGGATTGAAATTGTGTTGATATCAGGTGAACGCAGTAACCGGGTCATTGCAGCAGATTTCAATGCAACACACCCTACGAGACCACCCAATGGCTGTGAACAAAGAGAAACTTGTAAATAACTCATGAACAGTGATGGGAATAACAGCGTTACAAGTAATGGCGTTACTTTTTTCAGTAACGAGTAATCTAACTAATTACTATTCCTATCGTTACAACGGCGTTACAGTTACTAACAAGGAAACGCAGTCCGTTACTATTTTTCAACAAACAGACGGTTGACGCTGTGTTCAGCTTACCGCATCTTATATTAGCTGCACGGAAGTAGCTGTAAGTAATCTGGGCGCTACAGCTTTAAGCAGCTGCGCGCTCCCGCGGACGGCAATCACGATCACTGTCTAGCACAACACCTGGAGCTCAGGGGGCAAAACAATCGCATGAGTGCTGCTGTTTGACTGAGGAAGAATAAAGTAGTCGTGGTAAGTCAATCACATGACCACTTAAAGACAAAGCAACAAGGTGATATATACCAGTTTTTAAATTGTGTTGATAGGCCACGTAAAACCAGAGTCATGATAAACAATATATACGCGGCGTTTTTTCCTCAATAGTTTCGCCACGTTAGCGCTAGCAAGCACTCTCTGCTTATGAGCAAAAAACCAAATCAAAACGGGAAGTTTTAGGAGTGACGGCGAGAGAGAGAGAGAGCAGAAAAAGAAAGAGAGAGAGTTTTGAGATGTGAGATTTGTGACGATTAGCGTGTTTGGAGTGTGTAGTTAATGTGTTGTCTTGTGTAGTTAGTGTGTAGTGTTGAGGATAGTTTTGTGTTGTGTGTTAGAACAATGAGGCGACTGCTGTCTCCAGGTAGAAATAGGAGTGATACACCTGCTGCTGTCAGACCTGCAGGTATCAGGCTGTGATGTTCTCCTTTGTAGTGGACAGAAAATATTTTTTTGGAGTGGCACAAATAATTTGTGTGGCATCTTATTGAAGAACAGCTGATTGTTCTGTAAATGGTTTGAAATGGTTATTTAAAAAAGGGTAAAAGGTAAATGGATGCAAATAACTTTGTTGTTTGCAAAACTTGTGCATAGAATTTTAAAATTGACCATTAATATTTGCATTTAAAGTTATGAAACATGATTCATTAAACATGTTTATGGTTGTTACAGTAAAAATATAACTTTTTCTACTCTGATTTTATGTTTTTTGTCTGATTTTAGATCAATTCTGGTTATACAGTATGACAAAATGAGAACATAACTGTAAATTCAGGCACGTGAGGTTGTGCTAAAAAGAATGATACCAAACAAGGCAAAGCAAATAGTTTTTAAAGGTAAAATGTGGAGGGAAAATCAAGAGTAGTAAAAAAATAGCCAATTATACCCTGGACCCCAGAGGGTTAAACGTTCTCTGTTTTTTTTTAAAGTAACGCAATAGTTACTTTTCCAAGTAATTAATTACTTTTACAATATTGTAACTCAGTTACTAACTCAGTTACTTTTTTGAAGAAGTAACTAGTAACTATAATTGAATTACTTTTTCAAAGTAACTTGCCCAACACTGCTCATGAAAGAATAAAGTTACGTTGAAACCAAGCACACCATTGTTTTTCTTGTGACATTACCAATAAGTTTGATGTGTCACATGGCCCTCTTCCTATTGAAAAAACAAAAGTTGTATCCAAGATGGCCGACTTCTAAATGGCCACCATGGTCACCACCCATTTTGAGGAGTTTGCCCCCTCACATATACTAATGTGCCACAAACAGGACTTTACAGTTTTTCTCAAATGCTAAAACACATTTCACAAACGTTTCCACCATGTTCCCCAATGTCTAAACACAACACCCTTTTCTAAAGCTACATAAATACAACCACACCTTCCCACTGCAAAACTCAAACTTTCACACCAAAAGAGCAGCTCGAAGCTTTCAAAAATGTAAACACCATACACATCATTACACACTACAGCAAAACAATTGAAAACACAATGCTCAATTTGGGAGAATGTTCTTTGTTTCATAACTGCCAATGCATATTTTTCGAAACTATACAGTAACGGATTGTCGTAGATCTCAGCAGAGGATTAGGCATTTAGATTTGTGAGTTTCATATGAAGAGTATAAATCTATAGAAAATCCTGCATGTACGTACACTACTGTAACACAACTCAATGCAAAAACAGAATCTACTGCACACAACAGTACTCTTGAAAACATGATCAGGGTGTGAAGTTTTTTTATTTACTTTATTCACACCACACACACACCACAATCACTGTGCGGCATCATGTCGCTGAGCTGCATCGGGCCACATCACCTCATCCACATCGCAGGCTATATTGTCTCTTGCCAGGCACCGCGGGAAAAACGCCCTGGAATGGCGAATCCATCCTTGGAAGGCCTCCGCTGGGATGTCAACACAGGCCAGCTCCATTGCCCTTAGGAGGTTCTCTGTTCTGTATGGTTGTCTGTCATAAACCTTCCATCTCCACGATGAGAAGAACTCCTCTATAGCAGCGGTCCCCAACCTTTTTTGCGCCACGGACCGTGCCCGACAATATTTTCACGGACCGGCCTTTAAGGTGTCGCGGATAAATACAACAAAATAAAACTAGTACCGGTACCGAAAAAAAGATTTATTCATAACACACGTGAAAAGACCCAGGAAAACCGAGTTAACGATAAAAACGATAACAAAATAACGCTGAAAACCGATAAAAAACCTGAAAACCATACATTTCACACCTGAGCCTCAACTCTCGCGACCCGGTACCAAACGACTCACGGACCAGTACCGGTCCGAGGCCCGGGGGTTGGGGACCGCTGCTCTATAGGGTTCAGGACAGGGGAGTAGGGTGGCAGACAGACGTTTAAAAAGTGGTCACTGTTGGTGGTGAACCACTCTCTGATTTGGTTTGTTCTGTGGAAGCGGACATTGTCCCAAATGATCACATAAATGTGATGTGCGGGCCCAGGATGGTGTTGTTGGCGGTCCAGGAGGATGTCTTTTAGCTCCTCTAGGAAGGTGAGGAGACGTTGGGTGTTGTAAGACCCAAGGACATCATGCCGGTGAACAAGCCCCTCCGAACCCATGGCCGCACAAAGAGTATTACCCCCCCATTGGCCAGGGACCTCAGTGATGGCTCTTTGGCCAATGATGTTACGGCCTCTTTGCCTTCGTTTCTGCAGGTTGAAGCCAGCCTCATCCAGGAAGAGGTACTCATGAGGTCTGGCCATCGCGTCCAATTGTAATATCCTCTGTGAAAATGTGAAAGTGCACAGGTGTTCAGAACAACAGTCAATCAGGTAGGACAGTATTGTCCAGAAGTAATGTAGGCCACTGAGCAACACAGTATGTCCACTAACTGTACTGTGAACATGGATGTATACTTACTTGCACATACTCGTAACGTAGGTCTTTGTGTCGGGCAGAGTTGCGCTCAAAGGGAACCCTATAGACCTGTTTCATCCGCGTCTTTTGGCGCCGGAGAACTCGGTCTATTGTGGCCAAGCTGACATCGTCAATGCTCTCAAAGTTGACATTATCGGCAATGACTTTGTCTCTGATCTCCCGGAGTCTGATGAGGTTGTTCCCACAAACCATATCCACAATGAGGGTTTCTTGTGCCGCTGTAAATATGGCAACCCTCCCACCTCTGTGTGGCATTCTTTTAACTCTGAAGAAAGAAACATGTGTTGTCAACTGACATGTGTTACAATACAGTCACAACTGATTTGAAACCAATAGACTACTTTCACAGGTTTGTAAAACTGTATTGTGACAAAGAAAGCAATAGAGTACAATACCTGTTGTGTTGTCTGAATGCCCTGATAATGGTGGCCACAGTGAACCTACTCAGGTTTGGACAGACTCTTAGTCCTGCTTCAGCCATTGTCATGCCATGGACAATGACATGGTCAATGACTGTTGCTCGCATCTTGTCCGTAATGATGGTGCGAGGTTGTCTTGCTCTCCCTCCTGGACCTTCTCCTCTCCCATGTTGGCCTCCTCCTCTTCCTCGTTGACCTGCTCCTCTTCCTCCTCTCATTTGAACTCCTCTTCCTCGTTGGCCTGCTCCTCTTCCTCCTCTCATTTGAACTCCTCTTCCTCGTTGGCCTGCTCCTCTTCCTCCTCTCATTTGAACTCCTCTTCCTCGTTGGCCTGCTCCTCTTCTTCCAGGGCCAGCTCTTCTCCCTCCTCTGCATCGAATTCTTCTTCCCCTGACTCTGCCTTCATCCATTGTGTTTGTTTGGAATCTTCAGCAAACTGTGCACTCTGAACTTGCTTTTATACATGTGGTCACAGCATTAGCAACAAGTGTCTTCAATTTTGAGTTGTTGTGTGTAATGAATGATGCCAGGTGTGTTCATTGTGTTCAAATATTGCTGACTGTGGCAAGCATGTTGCATCACATGAGCTTTGATTTGAGAATATGAGCAGAGTTCTTTTGCAACTTGTGTTTTAGCAAGGCAAAATGTGGTTAGATTTATGACAACGGAGGATTGTGTTCTGTGAATTGTGTCTTCATGTGACATGTGTTTATGATATTGGTAAATGATGGCTAGATTTAGTAAATGCGTTTAGACAACTGGTCATTTGGTTTAGAGGTTTGGCATTTGTGTTTTAGCATTTGAGAAAAACTGTAATATCACCAACCATTCCCATTTTATTACGGTGTATCCATATAAATGGCCCACCCTGTAGAAACAAGTGAAAAAGTCCTGAGTCACACAGTCCTATAGACTGGTCTGCCAACATCTGGCAATGACCAGTCATGAGAGAAAAATGAATATTTCCTGACTGATCTTCGTCAGAGGTCTCTGGAGGTTGATGGCAGTGACTAGGTAAATAATGGCTAAAGTCCCGTGATGCATGTCTACAGACTAAGACTCCTGACGACCCCCTGTTGCTAGGAAGAAACTGGTGTTTTACAATCATTGGCAAAAATCTCCTTCTGATTTGTGACTTTGGCACCAACAAAGACATGATCACACTGTCATCAGTATAGCAGAGGCTGTAGTGTCCCAGAAGCTGCTGGCAGAGTCAGACTTAACCTTGGAGAAAGGTATCAGTACAGCTCATCAGTTCGACAAAATAATCAGAGAGTAATGTGGAAGAACAACAGACAGCATAAAACATAAACTTCTGAAAAGTGAAGCCAATGCTGAAATGTCTTAAAGCTGCATTTTTTATGGCCACCAGGGGGTTATATTTGTAGTTCTAGTCCTACATAAGTGAATGAGAAAATGTCTTTCTGACTGATCTCTAAACATTTTCCTGTTGAGTTTGTGTGCTCACATTTTGGGCCATATTGAATGCACTAAGGCCCAGTAGAATAATAAATAAATAAATAAATATTATTTTGAATTATCTTGAATGCAAAGCAAATCTAGTAGTCTGAAATAAGTATACCAGACCCAGTTTTACATGCCTATTTATCTTCTGCATTGTCTCAGTCAATGAACTGTCACAGACATTAAACACTAAGATTGTGTAGATGTACTTACTGAACCAAGTAACAGAATTACAATGGCTTGAATCTGTTTTGGTTGTCAGAAGAAGTCATGTAACACTCAACACATCTGACACAATTTCAAACGAGTTTTAAAAAGCACAGCACAGAATAAATCAGAATTTAAAAGCAACACTGATAAAATAATGATGATAAATAATCAGATTTCCTCCTCTAAACTGATGTAATCCAGCTAAAAGAAATGTAAAGTCTGTGGATTGTGCAGTATTACACACAAGTTACATAAATTCACACATATTACCAAAGAGCGGCAGTAAAGATTTTTAATAATATCACAGCTTGACTTTGAGGCCTAAAACATGAAACATTTTCCAGAAAATTCAATTTTTTAAAAAAAAGAAACTGGAGTGTTTATTGAACGACATTGAAAAACAAAAGTTTTTCAAAATGAAATTGCATATGAGATTTAACTTGTTTAAGTTTACAATAGTTAGTACGTGACAAGTGATGGAAACTGTGGCTTTGACTGTGGGTTTGTGTGAGCGTATATGAGCCAAGAGATGGCTGTTCGCTATGTCTATTGCTGTTGCGTAAACTGCTATTTCCTCATTATTGTTCTGTAGACGTGGCTTATTGTGACACCAGTTTTATTCATCAACTATGGTTGAAAGCTTACATTCACATCACAGGAATAATTTAGGTGATTTTAATGATTTATTTGAAGTGTTCTTTCTCCAGGGTAGAATGATTGCACAGAATACATCTTTAATTCGGTGCACAGCCACAGAGCACTGTTGATGTTGTAACAGCCAACGATACTTTGGCAAATATATGAACAGGTTAAACAGTCAGTAAATACTGAAAGTCATTGCTGCAGACAAATCACCAGCATCAGTCAGATCAGATCAAAACTCTACAAATCTACATTTATTACTGCAAGTCATCAGGGAAAGGTCTGATGGATATTCCAGGAATAGTGATGTTGATTTTAAGATTAGTGATTGGTTAGTAGACAGCAACACCTTCACTTTCATTGTATAGAAACAGTTGCATACTTTGATCTACTTGTACTTTGTTTACTTGTACGTTTGTGAAAGTAGATGTGAAAGGGTTGTGGCTGCATATTCTTAGGCTTTTTACATGTTATGATACTAATTTAAAGGCTTGTAAACAGATCTTGTCATTTTTGAGATAGCATGGATAGCTGTTACATCCTGTCTTCAGTCTTTATGCTACATAATTAAGTTTGTAAGCTGTTTTTTTTTAATATAGTCTTCCATCTATCATCTAGCAAGAATGTAAAGAAGCATAATGAAATTAAACTCAACATGTATTTTTTCTAAACCAAGATTTAAAAAGTGGTTTTCACTTTAGTAAAACCACAGCTGTCAATGTATTTGGGTCACACGTCTTATGCACTCTAATTAATGTAACTAAATTTCATGTTGATAATGACTTGCATGCTGTGGACATGACTTGCAGTTTCCTGTTAGTAAAAAAACACAGCTGGCAGTCTGTTATTGCCACATCTTTGTCCACAGCGGTTCTAGTGAGCATCGGCTTTCTGTTCATTTCGTTTGTCAGCCATGGACAAAACTGTGCTGCTCCTGTTGTACCTGCAGGTTGTTCTGCTCATCACTGCCTTTCCTTCGGACGCAGCTGGTCAAGTCGTAGTGAAAGGTCCAGATCAGGTAAAAAGATCCGCAACCGCAATCAAACAGGTAGGGATACATAAATATAATGATCTGTCTGAATTTACAACAAATTCCATATTACATTTTGTGGAGAGAGGAACTTAAAAAAAAAAAAAAAAGATTAATGCCGCAGAAGAGAAAGCTCTCTGTTTTAGGTTGTATCACAGACCTGGATCATGTGGCTGGCAAATGTGTTTGATTTTGAGTGTATTTCTACTTTTCCATAACAAAATTGGAAAGCTTTATCATAATAAGGGTTTGTGCAGTTTTATACTCCCTTAAGTTCCTTCCTTGTATTTGGAAAGATTCATCAAAACTTGAAAATCTTTGGAAAACATGCATGCCGTATCCTCCAAACTAAATAAGAGGGACCATCAGGCATGTTATCAGTGCTCAGCGCCTATGGAATTGACAAATGTCAACGCTTGCACATGTCTTAAGCCATTACTGCATAAATGTATATACAGGCTTAAGAGCAATAGATGCTCCCAGTCATATGACATATTTTCTCAGGGGAGGCCTTGCATATTTCAGCAAGACATTGCTAAGCCACATACTGCATCTTTACAGTAACACCGTTACATAAAAGCAAAGTCCGGGTGCCTAACTGGACTGTCTGCAGTCCAGACCTTTCACCAACTGAAAACTAAGTCCACTGTGAAACAAGAAATACAACTGTCACATACAGCTGTGTGGCAGGCAGAGGTTGGACCCAAAAGCAGGACTCGAAAACAGAGGTGTAAACTAAAACAGGAAGCTTTATTGCTGCATAAAAATATTCAAAAATAAAAGCACTAACAACTGAAAACTCTGAAACTAGTAACAAAACTAGAAATAAACAATTAGGGAATACCACTAGAAACTAACTGGTCAAACTAGGAACACACGAGAGACTACACAGCTAGCATGGACAATGTGACAATGAGCAGAAAGGGGACTGAAGATTTAAATGCACACAGGATAACAAGGGGATGGGCAACAGGTGGGAACACAGGAGGAACAAATCAGACACAATAAGACGGGGGAAGAAAAACTGAGCGAAATGCACGAGAGACCAGGACTACCAAAATAAAACAGGAAACACAACACAGACCCAGACAGTGAGGGACAGTGAGAGAGCGATGGAGACATGATGGGCTGGGGAGAACACAGATGAGACCAGGACACAAAAGGAAACAGACTAAATGAACAAGCAACTAAGAACTCGTTACTTTTACCAAAATGGTACATTTGCTCAGTTTAAACATTTGATCTGTTTTCTGTGTTTTATTAGATCAAATGTGGGATTGTGAGATTTGCAATTTATTGCCTTCTGTATTTATTTATTTTTTTACACAGGATCACAATTTGTCTGGAATTTGGATATTTGGAATACATCCTATAGCAAAAGAAACGCTGAACAAACTCCTTCTGGACTCTATATTAATCTATAAATGTCATGACCATGTTTTCTTTATACAGTAACAACGTGTCTATATTTTACATGTTGATTTTAATTTATCATCATTGCATAAAAACACAATGTTCATGTTGCATCATAGGTGGCAAACAGGATGGTCAACCCATCAAAGCAAAAACAGAAGAGAAGCTCCATTTGTTCCAAAAGACCTGGAACATGCAGCTTAATGGTAAATTGTTTTGTTATTTACATTTTTTTTTAAATTTCCTGCTCTTACAGAACAGCAACTTGATAAACACTGAATCATCTTGTGAATTATCTTTTTGTTTCCAAAGCTTTCTTATTACAGAAAACAATAATGGAATGCAAAGCCCATGTTTTTCTTTATAAAGTAAAGCTGGTCCTGTTACTATGATCACTATTGCAAATCTTTTTATTTATTTTTTATTTCAAGCACATAGATATTTAGAGCTAAAGCAGAGCAAAGACTGTTTTATCAGTTATTTATTAATTTCTCTCTCTCTGCAGGGCCAGTAGTTTACCCATCACACATTGCTCCAGCCAGAAACTCCTTCCTGCATTTTTCCATTGACCTGGCTGCTTCAATAATCTACGCATATAAACTATCACAACAACAGATTCTCTGCAAACATGTTGCAACACTGCAGTTGGTACAGCAGTCACCTCGCATACATCATCAAAATAGACAGATGCTAAATTTGAACCAGCTCACTGGACTTCTCTGAGAAGTCTGAAATTAAACACAAATAACATTCAACCACTAAAACTAATTTTGGAAGTAAATATAAGATGAAGTATTAGGGCCACATTAAGAAAATAAAATATTTTGATAAATTTGAGAGTGAAGTCAAAATTTCAAGATTAAAATCAAAAATCTATTTTGAGAAAAGCATCAAAATGTGGAGATTACTTTTGTTGTTTCAAGACAAACTGCCACGTTTCTTATACCCTCTACAAAATGCCTTGTGTAGATGAGTTAGCCATTTCACATTACACGAATACAGCTTTCTGCACCATCTTTTCAACATCCTTTTACATATCACCATAATGTTTTCCTTCTTTGTTACTTAAGTCGATTCTGAAGTACGATTTCACTCAGAGGGTACAGCAACCATGGCAGATTGTCTTGAAACAAAATAGAATTACAATATTATTCTCAAAATGATGAATAATATTGTTTTTCTCAATGCGGCCCTAATACTACGTCGTATAAATAACCTCGGCATCTTAATTTTAAAAAAAATCCTAAAGCACTTAGCTGTTTTAAGATATTTTTTTTGTAAAACTATGAATTTGAAAAATTGTAGAGAACAACAATAATTATTTTGATATTACATAAATATATAAACATTGCATGTTGGAGGATTAACCACAGGAACATAAAAAGTGGTTTTGGTAATTACCAGTATTGTGTATTTATGGCAGCTGTGGATACCTTGTGTGGAACCTTGCACTGGATAGTAATAATAATTTTGTTAAGTACTGCATATGCTGAGTATGAATTGGACTAATAAAATATTTAAAGCACTGCACATGTGTGTGAATTAGACTGATATTCTGAAAAGAAGCTGTGTAGTTAATTGTAAGATTATCCAATGATGACAAATAAAGAGATGATAAGATGGTGTTAAACACAGCGCCAGAAAATCAGATGTATCATATGTATATTTGCTTCTCCTTCAAACCCCTGACTCACTGACTTTGAACAACTGTAAAACTTCCACATGTTTTCTGCACATTTTATTCAGTAACTTGCTGACTTACCTGTGCTGGTTTTAAGACACTGAAAGAAGATTTTTCAAATTTTACTAAAAAAATAGTTTGATCAGACAGTCTGTTTTTGCACTGAGCATGAAACATCAGAACACAGAAGAAGCTTTTCTACATGCAAAAAAATCCTTATTTTCTTTGTAACACTGACTGAAACTGTCAAACTTTTTTGAGCAGAGTCACAGTCACATCTCTGTCTCACTGGTGTCTTCCCAGTATTACACAGTATGTAACTGGTGGTCACAAGCAAACACTACAAAATAAGACTTCTGTTGCCCAGAACTATGGGCAGAAATCTGTGCCATCAGAAACTGAATTTGAATAAGTTAAATTTGAATTTGAATTGTAACTTGAATAAAAGCTTTTGAAAACTGAATTTGAATTAGTCTAATTTGAAATTGAATTTATGGTTTGAAAATGATCATCACTAAATTGAAATTGAATTTTATATATTGAAAATGAATTCATTTGCTTTGAAACTGCATTTTATCCTTTAAAAATTCAGCTCTCGAATAATTTCAGTTTCACTCTCACCATTCAGTTTCAGTTCTACAATTCAATTTCAGTTCCAAAATTCAGTTTTTTGGAACTTACTTCCGGTTCCGGTTCAGGTTCAAGAGTAAACGAGCGCAGATTAATAGAACTACGTTTTACCAGCGGGCCGAAAGTGTTACTGACGGGAATCTACAGCGTCTTGAGCTGAATTAAGACTTCAGAAGTCATTCGTCATGTCGAATGACCAGCGGATAAACTTTTAGGTTGGTAATAAATGTATTACGTGTATAAGAACAAGCGTCATGTTAACAATTGATAGCCGTACAGTAACTTTTATGCTTATTGTAGCTGTTAGCTAAAAAAGCTAATTTAGCCTAGTTTGCCCTGGATTTAGCTTTGACAAACAAATATGATCGACTGTTTCTAGTAGAATTCCAAAGTTGTCATCTTGTACCCTGTCAGAGCCCTGTATGCTTGCAGAGACCCCTACAGTAGGGAAACATGCAAAACAGCGTCCAAACCTTTGTATTTTAGCTTTATTTATGTCTTACACAGCATCCCAACTCTTTAGCTAACTTAATAACTTTAGCTAAAGTGAATAGTTAGTCTAATTCATTAGTGCAGCATTACTGGATCACCTCTGTTTGAAGTGATATAATATGATATACAACTATCACTGAAGCAGCAAACTTTGTAAATAAACAACACTTCTCATTCTCGAAATGTTTGGCCACAGCTGTAGATTATACTATCAGTGCTTTTTCACTCTTGACAATAATTACATTTCTAAATTCTCTTTGTGCATTTACAGGTAAACAATATCTAATATTTTATCTAAATGACTGCTTTGTCTTTGAAAAGGTGAAGAGCCTGAGGCCGGTGACAGTCCAGTTCTACTCCAGGTACATCCTTACGGTGGCTCACAGGACAAGGCTACATTCCTGTCCTGCCAGAGCGTAGCTGTCAAACAAACCCAAACAGTCCTGACCCGCGACAATATGAAACAGGAAAGTACCGCCGTGTAATCCATTTATTTCACCAAAGTAACTGTATTCTGAATACCACCTTTTTAAACAGTAACTGTAACGGAATACAGTTACTCATATTTTGTATTCTAAATACGTAACGGCGGTACATGTATTCCGTTACTCCCCAACACTGTCCTTTATACAAAAAACGTAAACGTCTACACTTTAATACCATCAGTGACACAAAAATATTAGAACTGCAAGCACAAATATATTCAGGAGACCACTGGATGAGGAGTGAGAGGTGATCAGAGGCACTAGGTGTTCTGACTCATTAGTAGGTTGGCTCCAGCTCAAAGAGTGTAATACTGTTTGCTTTGAGGTGCACATTGTTTGAAATAAGACAGATTTAAGTACAACTTTATCCTACTATAAAATTAGCCTGTGCAGAGGGAAAATTTACAGCTCAGCAGCATTTTAAAGGGATCACCTGATGCCTCCACTTTGACTCCAAAGATTCAAACATGAACAAAACTGTAACTGTAACTGAACAAAAATTGTAAATGACATCAAAAAATCAAAATAAGTGTAATAGTTCAATGACTTTGTAGGTAAGTTTGAATAGTGTCTATAGCTGAAAGTATGTGGAAGATGCTGTCACCTCAGTTGTCCAAATAAATATTGTTATCACTTGCATGCTGATCACAGCTTGCATGTTGTGGTCATATCTAGTAGTGAAAAAAAACTTCTGTGCGATTAAATAAATGACGACAAGTGAGAAACTATCACTTGTCGTCAGTCATGATAACAAACTAAACGTTATGAGTCTTATCAAGCTAAAAGACTTTGTACGTCCTTCAGCACCACTTAGTAGGAGATTTGAGTGTAGTGTGTACTTAGTTACCACTAGTATTGTAATGATGACTTTCTCATTGTTGTTTTATAGAAGTGGCCAATTGTGCATAAACTTTCACTTATCCACAATGTGTTTCCCGTTAAAACAACTGACACTTTCCAAGAATTAAGCAATTAAGAAGGAAGGAAATGTTACATACAAAATAAATATGTTAACTTTTTTAAAATTATAATGAGACTCTGTCTGATATAAGTCATTAACAAACATCAGTATCACATTAATATCTCTATCTTGGAGTCAGTAGGCAGTTACCATAACATAGCATTATGACTGGAAACAGGACGAAATCTCAAGCTTAAATGCGAAAGGTTATATAATGAAATCGTTGGTAAAGTCACACACACATTGGCGTAATTAGAAACTCTTAACGGTTCTGGTGGATGGGTTATATTTCTAGTCAAGGCTAGCTGTGCTGTAGTAATGGCTGGTCCATTGAGGTAAAGTAATTTGTACTATTTTTTTAAACATGAAAGAGGTGAAGATATAATTAAACTTCCATTATTTAAATTCAATTGAAATGCCTTAATAGTGCTATTAATTTCATTTTAATAAAATTTTTAACATTCTTTAAAATGTTTTTTTAACGATTTCTTTATCCTGAGCTGTTATTAGCCAAGTATAAAGTATAAATTGGGGGAAGTCCAGCCAAGTTTGACAGGCGAGTGCATGTGTGATGTATCTCATGACACGCATACAATGTCACGATGAATGTCGAACGTGAAACAAACGCAAAAGCAGAGCATAAGATCACATTCACAAGTGGTTGATAAATATGAAAATCAAAACAGTTGGGATTAATAAAAAATCTTTTTTTTAAATGTACAGACGTCATTAGTCGCCTTATGTGTTGCATTTCATTGGGACTGGCTCATTGGTTAAGGGGGAGATAGGATCCATACACATGTATACATAATACACTACAATCATAATAGTAAGTATATAGTAACCAAAAAATAGTCCAAAATGTATTTTTTCCCATTGCATTCCTGCTTTGTTTTGTTTTGGGTTTGTTTGTTTTTTTTAAGTTGAGCAGTGTCAATTGCCTTAGCCAATGCTAACACTGGCTACCTTGTTGTAACAGCACTGAAGGACTGTTAAGTGATTGAAGGACAGCCGTGGGGAAATGATGAGACCTGTGCAATGATGGCACAGCATCTTACCTCTCTGTCTCAGCTGCCTGGACAGGACCATCAAGACTCACCTGTCACTGATCGGCAGACTGCTGCACAGGCTACAACATAAAAAAGTGTTTTTATATTACAGGTAGTAACCTTCACACATGCAAATTAACTCTCTCACAGGCAAAATTTAATTTGCTAGTACTAAAGTGAATTATCTCTCATCCTCATTTTTGTTATCATTCAATGTGTTCCATACTAGCTCTAGGAGCACATAAAGGTTGGCTTTGTGTTATTTTTAGTGGGTCAGTCATGGACAGAACTTTGATGCTGATCCTGTCAGGCCTGCAGGCTTTCCTGCTCATCATTGCCTTTGCTTCTTCTGCTTCTGCAGCTGCTCTGGTCACAGTGGGTAGTTTATATCCATATCAGTTATGAAGACTCACAACAGCATTCAAACATGAAATGACAGTCAGTCGTATTTAAAATATATAGATGATAATGCGCTAATAACATTAAAAGAAATTATATCTGCTATGTGCAATTATATATTTGTGATGAAGAGGGAAGTTTAGAAAAGCTAGTGTATGACTGAGTAGAACAGAAGAGACAGTTCTGTAGTCTAGATTGAGAGCATGTGGCTGCTAAACATGTTTGGTTTTGACAGTTTTATACTTTAATAATTAACTGTTCATATATCTATATATATCATATTTCAGTAAAGACCTGAATCTATTCTTGCAAGCATTGATATGTAACATGTTAAACCTCAAAAAACATAAGAAGCTTCTCTATCTGCAATAAAATCTGTTTGCTTTGTAACACCGACTGAAACAGTCAGAGCTGCCAAACATCCACAATATGTTACTAGTGTTCAGTAAGACTGTGGGGGGCGGGGGGTCTTTGTCAAGCAAAGATCAAAGTCATCAATAAGAACAGGATGGACAAAACTGGTACATGTACACTACAAGACTGATAAAGTGAGGGGAACTGCATGTGAATGATGGAGTGTGGCGTGAACAACTGAGGACCTCTGGTGGGTGAAATCGGTGTTGCAAGGAAAAAGTCATAAATGACCAACAAGGGTATGACTTTTTATTTAGATTGACAGAAATATTCAGCACAGACCAAACTGGCTTACATAAGTGATGAGGCTGTGCTCATGTCATATGCGCCACCCCTACATGTCAGATGTAAAGATTAAAAACTGCACTCAAAATGTAATGCAATGTACATAAAATTTGAGTTTCACACTGTAATAATACATAAATTAATAGACAACCAGCTCCAAAACTGCACTTTTGATTTCAAAATAATTCATTAAGGAAGAAAATATGGCAGAAGAATTGGAAATAAAACATTTTTCAGTTAACATGATTTTTTAAAAAATGGACATCGTGACGTTGGCGTCGTGTAATTTTCATCAACATTCAGAAAACAGTCTGCAAGTGAGCACAAAAGCAGAGTCAGTCTGACTTATTTTTAGTTGGTCTGTCTTTATTTTTAACTATTGTATACAAAGTGAAGTATTTTGAGGTAACATCCCTTCACATATAGACATATACATTCCTCGGAGTTGTTAAATTTGTTGACATTTACTTGTCTTTTCTTTAGCCTAAGTCGGGGGTAGGCAACTCCAGGCCTCTAGTGTCGGTGCCCTTCAGGTTTTAAATCTCACCCTGGGTCAACACACCTGAATCAAATGCTTAGTTCATTACCAGGCCTCTGGTGAACTTCATGACATGTTGAGGAGGTCATTTAGCAATTTGAATGAGCAGTGCTGGATCAAGGACATATAAAACCTGCAGGACAGGGGCATTCAAGGCCTGGAGTTGCCTACCCCTGGCCTAAGTAGATGCTGTAGTGGTCTCTCTTAGTGTATCTATGTACTATGACCACAAGATGGTGAGTCAGTATAGTTTGTTGCATGCAAAATTAAGTATTTATTGGGAGACGTTGACACAGATAACAATTTACCTAAAAACTGTCTTTAATAAACATCAAAACAAAGAAGAATTTTTTTTATTAATTAATTTATTATCAGCTAATGAATATAATCAAAGGAAAAATGTGGTAAATACTCTAACTTTAGTCTTACTAAACTTACTGTAACTTTCCATCTTGTTTATAGTCATATTCAGGATGTGATATGAAACATATTATCCAATATTTCTTATGTAAAAGCTACTGGAAAATTACATGTTTACCATTCACAATTTGTCTTGTGAAAACCTAAATACACTCTTACTGCTTTCAGGTGTGTCTTACACAATGCCAAGGAGGAAAAACATCAGCAATAATCCTAGAGAAGCTGCAGTTGCTTCCTATCAATCTGGGAAGGATTAAACACCTTTTCTAAATAATAAGTCCATCATTTTTCCAGACGTGGCTGTCTGAATAAGTTCACTGCAAGGCCAATCATGCAGACAAACTGCAGATAAAGAAAAAAGCCTCAGACTCTAGAGACATTAGTTAACATTTTAAATGTATGCTAAACAATAAACAAAGTTTGGTTTGTTTGGTGGTTTCTGTCACAGTTATGTCAAAAAGGACCCAGATGCAGAACCCACGGATCTCATACCAACATTTAAGTATGTTGATGGTGGGGTGATGATTTGGGCTTGTTTTGTAGCCGCAGGAGCTGGGCACCTATCAGTTACTGAGTTGATTAGAACTCAAATATATGAGAAAGTATAGAGTCAAATGTGAGGCTAACTGCGGGACAGCTAAAGCTTGGCCAAAATTGCAATAATTTGGCAGGACTTTAGAGAGCTGTGCAAAAACAAATGTTCACAAATAGCACTGTTCTACTCAGTTAAGCCCTCAATCAGCTTTCTACTGGAAGCCTCATCCGAGCACTGACACATGCATTTCTATGCCTACACACTTTTTAACTCTAACTTCTAAGTAATAGTAGACTAGTGTTTACACCACAGACACTCACCTAATGCGTCAGATGGATGCATTGTGAACAACTCAGAGTTCAGTATCTTGTCCAAGGGTACTTTGTGATGCAGATACAGTGGCTTGCAAAAGTATTCGGCCCCCTTGAACTTTTCCACATTTTGTCACATTACAGCCACAAACATGAATCAATTTTATTGGAATTCCATGTGAAAGACCAATACAAAGTGGTGTACACGTGAGAAGTGGAACGAAAATCAGACATGATTCCAAACATTTTTTACAAATAAATAACTGAAAAGTGGGGTGTGCGTAATTATTCAGCCCCCTGAGTCAATACTTTGTAGAACCACCTTTTGCTGCAATTACAGCTGCCAGTCTTTTAGGGTATGTCTCTACCAGCTTTGCACATCTAGCGACTGAAATCCTTGCCCATTCTTCTTTGCAAAACAGCTCCAGCTCAGTCAGATTAGATGGACAGCGTTTGTGAACAGCAGTTTTCAGATCTTGCCACAGATTCTTGATTGTACAAGTTAGTCAGTTGAGTTCTAGGAAAACATTCTTCTGTGGATAACTGCATGTGCTGAAAAGTCAGAAGAGAGTCAGCGTTATGAAAATATGTGCATGTGTATGGACGAATTAAATGCCTCGATTCTGCCTCTATCGGATATCGGATTTCAAAATCTTTATTGTAACTCCCTCCTCTCTGTCCACGTAGAAATGATTATTTAGCAGGGATTATATAAATACTGGAGTGTTTCACAACTGCATCACACTCCTCAGTTCACCATGGACAGAAAAGTGCTGCTGCTCCTCTTGAGTCTGCAGGTTTTCCTGCTCATCACAGGCTTCACTTCCACAGATGCGGCCACACTGCCAGACGATCCTCAGAAACAATCTCTGGATGTGGTAAGAAGTCATAAACTTTGGGAAGTGCTGGATACATATTAATGAATATTTCATGTTGTTGCATTAGATGTTTTATTTATTTATTATTTTTTGCTAAATTTGCTAATACCAATAGTGAATAAAGCATTCTCTTGTTGGTGAAGGGAATAACCAGGGATGACAGACGAAAGGGAAGAGAAAGAGTCAAACGACAGTCCTGTTTCTCGAGGCCTGGTGGATGTTCCCTCCTTGGCCAAGTAAGACCAGATTTCTTTATTTTTTCATTCACAGTAAAATTAAAGGATCTAATAATAAACTCATCATTGAACAGATTGTCTTGCATATAAATGACACAAATTAATTATTTGTTGTTGTTTTGCCACAGGCCAACCCTAATATTCCTGGTAATAAGGTAAACTTACCACAGATTTCTGCAAGTAGCATAAACAAGTGAAATGAGGTGTTTAATGGGAGGCACTGTGCATTGTATGTTTGTGTGCATGCTACAGATTTAAAAAAAAAAAACTGATTTAGAAGTTTAGATGTTGCCAAAAGAACATCTCACTCAGGCAGCGCTGCTTTCATGTCTAACACGTGCAGCCTGTGGAAGCAGGCTGTGTTGTAATCACACTCTGTTTCTCTCTCTGGTTTTACAGAATGGTAAAACAACATCAATGCCTCCCCGGGCCGTTCTGAAGAAAAACTGAAATGTTGTTTTCGATATACAAAACAAAAAAAAGTGAGCAAAAAAGAACTCATCCATGCACTCAGGAAAACTGCTACAGTAATTGATCTATTACGATCAGTCAAATGTTAAATCCTTTTTTTCTGTGTGTGTCTCAGTGATCAGAAGAAAACCAGATGACCCACCAGAGAGCTGAAAACTCAGACCTTTGCCGACTACATCTTCTCTCTGAGAGACTTTCTTCCTTCGTTACAAGAAATGTTTTTCGTTGTTTCCATGTACTGTTATGAAGGCAATAACCAGTGATGCTTTGCATGATGTAAGAAATCCCTACATTCTTCACTGATATGTATCTGCATTAAAAGAATCAATAATCCCCAGTATGCATTTGCACTTATCACACCTGACTGAAGGAAAGCATGAAGCATTCAAACTTGCAGAAAGGTTTTATGGCCTTACTCATGTTCTTCATTGAAACAATAAGCTTTCTTCAAGTGCTGTCGATTTCATAACAGTTCACTTTGTGTATTCTGTGCTGCAAAATAAAGCTGACTGAAGTAGAAATTTTAGTCTTTGTGCATCATCTTTAACGGTAATAGAAAGCCATGAAGCATTAAACTTAAAAAAGCTGTCATCATGTAAGCACTCAGCTGGGTCAGTAAATCCTGTACAGTTCTGCATAGTTTTAAAAGCAAAGCAGTGGAGGCACTTGAGGTCTGTGTATTGTTTGACTACAGTGTTATTATTTCATTTTGATGCTGCCTCTCAACTTCCTCCTCCCTGTCCACATTGAAATTATAGCTAGCAGGGAGAATACAAATATTCAAGAGTTTCACAGCTGCATCACACTCCTCAGTTCAACATGGACAGAACTGTGCTGCTGCTCCTGTTGAGGCCCCGTGCAGGCCCCTGCACGCTATGTACCACCGGTAGATAAAAAAATAGGACTCAAAGACAACAGAGGCACTAATCATGGCAGCACAGGAACAAGCCCTAAGTACAAGATCCATAGAGGCTGGAGTCTACAACACCAGGCAAGACTCCAGGTGCAGGCTGTGTAAAGATGCCCCTGAGACACACACACCCCCGTTCTCTGCGGCCTGTTGGAGCGGGGGGGCTAGGAGGAGGAGTTGGCCGTCCAATTGGGGTCTGGAATGTGGGGCCTCCCTGCTGCTGCCGAGTCGGGGCAGTCTGCTTCTCTCCACCCCAGGGAAAAGGGTAACACTACCTGGGTCTGGGTGCAGTTTCCCCCTCCAGGGGCAAGGGTACCTAGACCTGGGGCTTAGAGTACGCTTGGGGAGTGTGATTGTGTGTACAGTGTCTCTTTATGTCTGTCTCCACGTTGGGTGAGTGTTGAGTAATTGCATATGAGAGCATGAGGGTGGGAATGGATGTTTGTATCTGTGTGTGCCTGTATGTCTGTGTCTATATGTCAGGTTGGGTATCAGACGCCACCTCTCTGGGGACATCTCAGGCCCTCCAAGGCTTGGAGGCCTATCTCCCCCCACCACTTCCCCTGCCAGTGGCAGACGCCCTCAGACATCGGTGCGTTGGTGGTTCTTTGTGTCCGGGGATGGGCGTCCAGGTACACACCGGCTCACTCCTTGGTGGCTGCTTGTCGGGGCCTGGAGCCTGGGGCTCGCTCGGGCCACTTCGGGGGTGGGGTGCCCTCGGCCTCTCGGCCTGGGGCTCGGTCACTCAGGCACAGCTGGCTGCCGGTGGAGCTCACGGGCACGTCACTGCAACCCCCCCCGGCTTCTGCTCCGCGGCTGCTGAGTGACCCCTCATCTGGGACTCTCCTCAGCTCTTTCTGGGACAGTGGCGCGGCTGCCCGTCTGTTGGTCTTCCTTGGTCTCTTGTGTTCTGAGGGCCTCTGGATGTCGGGAGTTTTGATCTCCTCCATACCTGCTTCATGTCCTGGAGGACTGGCCTGTGGCTCCCCACACCCTCTAGCAGATCATTACATGAAGGAACCTTTTAAATAGAAGCGCGCTCATGCTCACAGGTGTACACACGGGTGCTCACACACACAAACTACACCCTTTTTGGCTCCTACCTCAAAGCACACTGTGCGCTGTCGATCTTACGTGCTGCACAATGTTTAATATTTAGTATTTACTGTTATATTCCCATAGATCATTGTGATGTTGTTTATTATGTTGCTCTTTTTTTTTTCTTCTGCTTGTTTTCTCTTTTTTCTTTCTCAACAGGTGATCCAGGTGATTGATATATGTATTTTTTCTCTGATTATTTTGTTGGTTTTTGTTTTTTGCCCTTTATTTTTCTTTCCCTCTTTCTTTCTCCCCTTTCTTTTCCCCAGTCAAGTCTGTCCCGTATTTAGCAAGTGAAAATAAAATAAAATAAACAATAAAAGGTGAATCAAATAGACCATTACGGCAAGGCTGGGATGGTCCATTTAGTAAAGTAAATCCGTTGGGCATCTTTCTTCGCCTTTAGACAATAATTCTGATGGCAAAAGAACCAAACGGGACAGGCGCAAAAAATAAATAAATAAAAAAAATGCCCCTGAGACAATCCAGCACATAACAGCAGGATGCAAGATGCTAGCAGGCGGGGCATACATGGAACGCCATAACCAAGTGGCGGCATAGTATACAGAAACATCTGTGCCGAGTATGGCCTGGAAGTCCCGAGGTCAAACTCGGAGGCGCCCCTAAGGATGGTTGAAAATGACCCAGCTAAGACCCTCTGGGACTTCCAGATACAGAAAGACAAACTGGTGATAGCTAACCAACTGGACATAGTAGTGGTGGACAACCAGAGGAAGATGACTGTAGTGACTGACATAGCGATACAGAATGATAGCTACATCTGGAAAAAGGAACTTGAGAAGCTGGAGAAGTACCAAGGACTCAGAGAAGAGCTCAAGAAGATGTGGAGGGTGAAGGTAACAGTGGTTCCAGTAGGAATCGGAGCACTTGGTTCAGTGACTCTGAAGCTAGGCGAGTGACTCCAGCAGATCCCAGGAACAACATCCGAGATCTCTGTCCAGAAGAGCTAAGATACTGCGCAGGACCCTCTTTTTGTGAAGGTAATTATGTATGAATGTAAACTCAGAAATCAAAATATTACCTTGCATTGAAATGAATTGTCATGTGTCACGTGTGCAGTTATTACACCCTCAGAGTCATAAAGAACTTGAGTTAAATTTATAACCACTTTATGCAGTAAGTAAGAAACAGAAACAAGTCAAATCAGGGGGGGAGGGGGGGGATATCAAGTCATGTGTACTGCATGAAGAAGTTCTGATGTCTGCTAAAAGAAGATCTGAGCTAGATGATGCTGCTTTCATGTTGAACACCTGCACACAGGAAACAGTGCAGGCTGTGGAAAGATCTCTTTTTACAGTTTATGGCAACAACATAAACAACAACATAACCCTCGACAGGAAGCTCTGAAAAAACAGTGAAACACATTTTGATCAAATTTTGATCACATCTGTTGTGCAGGTGAGGAAAAAGAAAACATCTGTGCATGCAAGAAAAGTGCTGCTGTTTTATTAACATCAGTCCAATGTTAATTCCTCTGCAATGAGTTTTCCTCTTTTCTGTTTGTGTGCGCGTGTGTGTGTGTGTGTGTGTGTGTGTGTGTGTGTGTGTGTGTGTGTGTTTTCAGAAGAAAACCAGATGAAACAAGACCAGAGAACTAAAGACTATCGCAAGAAATATTAATCACTGCAACTTTATATAAAAGTTAATAATTTATATTGATTTGTATACTGTAGTGCCCACTATCTTCATCAAGGATCAATAATTTGTAAGTACCTGCTAGTTATGAAGTATAACACATATGTTTTAACATAAAAAGGTCAAACTCACATCAACCGCTACAGGTCTGAGTTATAATCACACTGACAGCTGGAAAGCATGAAGAGCATTCATTCTTCTATTCAGTAAATATATCACTTGAAATAATGATTTTATTGCAAGTCTAAGGAGCTTGGAAAGAAGGTGACTGGACTCGACTTTTTAGGGTTTTCCATTAGATGGAAATACATGGTACCAGATTTTTTTTCTGGCCTGGGTTCTAAGAGTTGAGTCAATCTTAAAATGTGACATCAACAGACTGCACGCCACCAATTGGCCACTCAGTGACGAGGGCAACAGGCCGAGCAGCAGGTATACCATCACCTCGACGTCCTCTGTTTTTTTGTGTTGAGTGTGTGTGGCATACAAATGATGTCACAGACTTTTGGACGCATTACCATGACTACCACAAGCACATTGAGGTAATGCTCAGTTGCAATGGAAATTGGAGTAACTGTAATTGTAATCTGAGTCTTTGCTTGGCTGATTCTGGCCTCCCCGCAATAAGTTTGACACCCCTGTTGTAAAAGAAAAGTCCACATGTATTAAATAACAGCAGGTTTTCCTTTTCTTTACGGGGAATTACAGGACAAACAAGCACTTCTCTTGTAGCTGTAATGTGGCAGACAGACACAACAGTGTGTGTCGGCTGTTGGAAGAAAACATTTAGTAAGTGCACATTTCACAATAATGAACCCACACCCACCCACTCATAAACGAAACAACATCTAAGAATGTTCATTTTCCAGTCGGGTTTACGTTATACTATTTCCCTGAAGATTCCCCATCTCAACATATCGCTTGCTACCGTAAAACAGAGATAAAATCCGCTTTAAACCCACACCACTTCCCTTACATTGAAGGGCATGTTGTCGTTTTATGCATGTTAGCAACACTTTGTTATGCAACTAAGGCCACAGTGGTTAACAGCTACCAAATCATTAACTCTACTGTTTAAAACAAACCATACAGTTAAGCTACTTCACAGTCAAATATGCAGGTTATCCTCAAGAAAACACCTCAAGAGACTGAAATTTAAAATCTTCCTTCTCGAATGTTGCTTGTGGAAAAAGGTCTTCAATAGAAAGTGAAACTCTGACAGCCCTGTGTTTATTCATTCTTTTTTTTATAATGAAGATTAAGTGTTTAATTTCTGGTCTTTGCTGAGTTCAGTGACACATTTTTTTTAACTGTTGTGAATTACCCAAAGGAGGGACTGCAGGAAGGAAACCAAGAGATCAGGTAAATAAACACAGAGTAAATGACGTGATCAAATTAAATCAAGATAAGTTAAACAACCCCCTTCAAACATCTTTCATATATGCTGCACATTTTTGGACAAGCTACATTTTATCTACACACACACCCTATTTTTTTCCCTCTTCAGATGGAAGTTATTTGTTGGCGAAGAGTATATAAAGGCCTGTGCGTGTGTTTGTTTCACATCTTTATCAAACTCTTCAGCCACTCATCATGAACAAAAACACGTTGCTGGTCCTTTTGTGTCTGCAGGCGATCCTGCTCATCACGGCCTCATCTGACATGACAGCTGAACAGCCTACACAGGTAAGGAGGACAACTTTACGAAACCCAGCATCTAGATTTTCATTAATTATTACAGAAACTATCAAAATGAAATGAAATAAGAAGATTTGGTGTTTAAATATTGAATATTTGCTTCTTTTTTCGCAGACAGAGGAGATAACCTCTGCACACAACACGAAGGCGAAAAGCCCAAATGTTAAACATCTGAAAAAATGCCGCGTGACACAAGCGGGATGTCGACGACACCACTCAGTAAGGCAAATTTCTGTTTAACAAATAAAATAAATTAAGGAATAATAATAATAATTTCAGTATTTACATCTCAAAACAATTTGTAGCATATCAGCACTTTACTCTTTCTGTTGTTTAAAAGAAAACTCAGCAGTCTGACTCTACATCACATTAATTTTACTTCTGCATGGTGTGTGAAACTAGCAGCTCCCCCTAAAACCTTTTTCTCTTTTTATTACAGAAAGCACAGCAGGGATCAGACATAAAGCCACAACCCTACAGGTAACCACACAGTGCATTAAAAAAAATCAAGAATCAGGTCCAAGTTTCTGCTGAGCAGCAGCAACAGTGAAGAACTGTGTGGCATTTTTGGCATGAAGATCAACACAGCAGGACTGGTTCATTTTTAATTTTTGTTTTGTTTTGTTCCTAACAGACCCAAAACTCGTAGAGGGAGTCTGGCTCCAATTTTGCTACAGTAAAGGAATGAAGTGAAGGAGTGATCATGTCTAGTGGGTAAGTACATGAAAAGTGAAGACAATGGGAACGATTACTAACACACTAAATGACTCCAGTTGCTATTTTATCTGGTTGATGGATTAACATTATTCAAACTGATGTATTAATTCCTCCACTCCTTCTCAGTGAGTCTCCTGCTGTGTTTCTTCTGAAGATGATGAAATAAAAAGAAAAACAGAAATGAAGACCAACACTATAACTATAAAAATCACAATATTTCTCAGACCAGTGGTATATAAGAAGTATGTGTATAACATAAAAAGGTTATTAAGGCACTTCATAAATGAATGTATCTGATACAATTATAATTTGATGTTTATGTTCACAAATCAGTTTTTAATGTGGCCTTATTCATTTTACTGGTTTTGATTAAATAAAGAGTTTTCAGTCTTCTATCTGTAACTGCTATTGTTTCATGAATTTCAGTTTCAAATAAAGTCATCCAGAGTTAAAGCACAAAAACTAGTTATTTGTCGAATGTACTACACACACACACACACACAGAGAGAGAGAGAGAGAGAGAGAGAGAGAGAGAGAGAGAGAGAGAGAGAGAGAGAGAGAGAGAAAGAATACCTCAAAACCTTGCACTTTTGATATCCTTACATACTACCTACTATATCTGTTTGTACTAAAGCATATGTGTATATTAACAAAGAAAACTACAAGAATACTACCACATTTTATCCAGCTTAATCTCACAGACTAGTTGAAGCCTTTCTCTGATATAGAAATGACCTAACAGAGGACTTACAACAAGACTGGACGCAAAGGAGTTTAACACATATTTATTTACAGGTAGCTTTAAATGCTGAGAGGGGGGAAAATGCTGTCTGAGAAGCAAAGGGGTCTGAATCTGGGTGGAGGAGCTGCAGGTAAGCTTGTAGGTGCGTGCACACACTGTCAGCAACACCTGAGGGACTCTGGAGAAATCCGCACAGAGGGAATGCTCCAGAAAACAAACTGATGAGCAGCACAAACAGCACAGGAGCCAGAACACTATACCTCTTGCAGACACAAAGATCTGGTGACAACTGAGGGGTTTCCTCAGCTTTAAACAGTCAGCCTTGATGTCCACATGAGGAACAGGTGTGTTAATCAGTCCCATGAGTGACTAGTGGGTAAACCTAAACAGACTCACAGACTACATAAACAAACCATAATCAAACCTATAACCAGTTCAGAATCACCACTTAACCCAACATGCATGTATTTTTCTGTGGAAGGAAGCTGGAGGGTCTGGAGAGAACCCACACAGGCACAGGGAGCACAAAAACAATACACTATAGTGTTAAACTGCACATCACGTTATGTCAAAGGCACTCATCGAAGTTCTCCCCCAACAGGTCAGTGCATTTCACCATACCACAAAAAAACTGCCGAACTCAACTCCCCCCTATCCTACATCACCACAGAGTTTCTAAAGGATGTGATAGAGCCAGGTCGCAGGGCCTGAAGGATATGCTGCCAATTCACTGTTATTAGAAACTCCAGCACCAGAGTATTAAATAACCAAGGTTAAATAATGAAATACTAAAACTATATGCGAAAAAAGTTCATTTAACTAAAAATGCAAAAAAAGAAAAATTTAATAAAACAAAAACTAGCATAAAACAACCTAAAACCAAATAAAAACACATGAGGAAATCTCCTTAGTCTTAGCATTTGTTACGCCAATCAAATGTGTTACAACAACTTGCCTAATGAGGCCTTAATGGACATGTTTATTGAGAATTTGGACGTCTACCAGACGGTGACTCAACTGCTTTGAAGAAGCTCTGTGTTTTTATCTAAAATTCCTGTACTGACTTTCCTAAATCCTGCCTCTGGCATATGACCTAAATACAACAATACACTGAAACTAATAAAAACAAAACATATTCAAACAAAAGTGAAATGAGCAAATTCTGGAAACTAACTGAAACCAAACTGGATTGAAAGCAAAATGTCAAAATGAAATAAAAATAAAAACTAAACAAAAAATACAAAACTATAATAAACTATAAACTAAACTAATAAAGCTGGTTTATTCCTTGTGCTTTGAGGGTGTATCTTCATGCTGAATCTTCTGTTTTGCAACTTAGCAGGGCAACTTTGTGGTGTGGCGGGACGTAATGATGTAATTTTTGCCCCATGCAGGCCGCTTTGTAATAATTAAAAAGACAATGTCATTTTTCTGCGATAATCACAGACCGAGCAACTCACTCAGAGAAATAACAAATGGAAAACAATTTCATTCATGAAGTCAGAGCGAACTGAGTGTCTGTTGGTTTCCTGTTGATCAAACAGTTCCAACTGCCCTCAGTGGGAACGCCAAACAGAAGAGAAAAAATGTGGATGGATGAAAAACGAATCTTCACTCTTCACTCTGCAGGCTGTTATCACCGTGGGCGTGGGCGTACAGTGAAATACAGTACATCTCTCAGTGGCACTGGTCTACTTCCTCCTTGTTTGAACTCTCCCTGTCCAAATGTTCTTAGGGTGTCTACTCTGACTCAGTCTAAACATGTTCAGTCATGTTCAGACACAGAAACAATTCCTCAGTAAACCCCACAAACAAATGGTTTAGTGTGACTTGGTTTCTGTCTCCTGTCACTTGACTTCTTTCTCTGTCTGAGTCATCCTTCTCAGAAGTGCAACTGAATTGCACGGATACAAAATTCAGCTGGACTTGAAACTGGACAGATTTCCTCCCAGCAGTAAGAACAGTTCCTGACTCGATGACAGACAAATCCTTTAACAACTCCGTCAGTGATATATTATTGTTGGAACGTCAGAAAACGATAGAAATAGAAACAGAAATACTTTTTCATTGTTTTATATCATATGCATTACATAAAAGGGTTTTTCATCACATTGTTAAACTTTGCAGCAACATAAAACTTGTTTTGCAATCCTGTCCCCTTTATTTTTTCTGCAAATGTGAATGCATTTGAAACCAGCGGGTGCTCCCTTCACACAGAGACAGTCCAAATATAATCAAAGACTCCGGCTGGCAGAGTACATTTGATGCAAGCTAACAAACATTAAATTTGAATTAAATCTGACAAAATATGGAGGAAACCTACTATTAAACTCATCCGGCTGGAAAATGAGTTTCAGGTTTAAATCATATGCTTAGAACAATTTGTGCTTTATGAGAACTGCTGCAAAGCAAGTTGGTTTTTAAGGTGTTAAAACTGTGTTCGGGTAAGTTTAGTGTAAGGTTTGGAGTTATGGATGTGGCTTAGTGGGGATACAGTATTCAAATGCAGAGTAACAAGTGTGTCTGCATGTGTTATCTCCAGGCATGTGCATAGGTTTCCTCCAAGCACTGCTGGGACGTCGGTGGGAGCATTTGAGCATCAGTAGGGTTCAGTTCCTTGATTTGTGCAGAATTTTGTGCATTTTCTCCAGCTTCTGCTGGAATTTTTCATTTATGTGAAGAGAAACCCTAAAACAAAGCACCAGATGGCACAACCAGATTCCCTGAGTAATCCTTTGCTTCTTTCTTGTTTTTACTGTGGGGCCTACATACATCTGTTTTAAATACTGGAGCGAGGTATGCCCGCTGAGCACCCCGAAAATCTCCACATGTGCTTTCTGTTAAATCCAAAGCTTGAGTCTTTATTTTAGTATTTATGAATACAGAGTTGTATTCAATTTGCAGTGGAGAAACAAATGGAAACTCCACAATGACAGTTTCTGCCCCTTACAATAATCCACTCCTGCACGTGCAATGCAAAAAAAATAGTTTAGGTAAATAAAATAAATGCAGTGGTGTTACATGCTTACCCTTTCAAATAAACAAAAACTTTAAAATAAAAATCTGAATCGATCAAACTCTCATACAGATTTGTTTGGGGTTTTTTTTTAACTTCCCGCCCACACGCGCTGCGCTGGTGACAAATCAAACGTACCTCCTCAGAGCAGTCTGAAGCCTGTCAGCAGCTTGGAGCGGAGCTCGCTGTGCACACGGGATCGATCGTTAATAAGACACAGTGAGTAAATATCAAACATCTTTATGTATCTATGAAACATATTCATGTTTCTATTGTATTCATGCAAGCTTCGTTTTAAAAGCTGATTGGCTGCTTAGATTTACGGTGAACGCGAGAGACAGGTTTGTTGTGAGTTCGTTTTTTCCACCTGTGCTATGCAGTCACCATTCATTTATTTTTGTAATATTTTATATTACTGAGTGATTTAAGTCTGTTTGTTTGTCAGTTTTTCGTAATGTAGGTATTAAGAACAGAAGTCAGAAACATTATAACAAAGCAGTTATTGAATAAGAAGTTAGATATTTACTTGAGTCACGCATTCCAGTAAAGTTTTCAGTAAAATAAAGATTTAAATAGCCTTACATGCAAACGTAACTGGTTCTTAGATTGTTTTGATGAATCAATGTGGAGTGACATGCAGATATTTATTCAAGCACAGCATGTAATATGAGGTACTTTGACTTTATCATTTATACTTTAAATACACCAGATCCACCTAAAAGAAATGATAAGGTATTTTACAAGCTTATACAAAGATAAACATGCATTAGTGAGAGTATGGCCTTTTTCCTCATCTATTTAAGTGTAGGACTTTCAGAGTGTAAATGACTATATTTTAACATAGTACAACTGAAATTTTTGAACTTATCAACTCAGTTATTATT
Organism: Pelmatolapia mariae; assembly: GCF_036321145.2. Lineage (NCBI taxonomy): Eukaryota > Metazoa > Chordata > Actinopteri > Cichliformes > Cichlidae > Pelmatolapia > Pelmatolapia mariae. The sequence continues at coordinate 22,606,065 of NC_086243.1, forward strand.
ATTCCTTTAATACTGTTTTCTACAGTCCAGAGTAAAACTAAAGAGCAACTACGTATTCTGTTCAGCCCCAGAACTCAGTAAACTTTAAACAGGAACATTATTGCACAAAAAGATCATCAATTTCCTCCTTGAGCAGCACTTTGTTGGCTGGGTGTAAAAAAGTCCCTTTCCATAGCAAGAAACCTTGAAGAAACCTTCAATCAAGAATCAGGCTCTCATTATGGATGGTCGTGAGCTTGGACCGACTGAGGTTGTGTAAATAACACATATGGATTCATCGTAAACTAACATATGTCTTTAATCAGAATCAGAATCATCATACTTTATTAATCCCTGGGGAAATTATGTGGGTTACAGTTGCTCCAGTACAGTAACATCAACAAAAACAGACCAGACTATTTAACAGTAGAATATGTTAAGATATAGGGAATAGCACAATATAATATATAATCACCAAATAATAAATCATTCCTTAACATTACGCTTTGATAAGAGTTTTACTTTAATTAGTTTTGGTAATTTTGCCTTAAGGTGTTTATTCTGAAGCCATTCTCACATGCTGAACAAGTGTTGCTTTTCCTTAACTTTACAATCCAGCTCATCCCAAGCCATCTCTGTAGGGTCTGTGCTGGGGGAGTAAGGAGGCCAGGTCATCTGTTATGGTGGTTTGCTCACTGTCCTGTTAAAGGACAAGTGATTCAACTTCATTTCAAGTTAGCAATGGTGCCAGTGAGGTTAAAAAACAATTTCTAGAGGAGGAAACCTGGGGCAGAACCACATTCAAGGAGGGTGGACCACAGCAATAACCAGCTGTGGTGGAGAGATAATGTTCACTATAAACTCCAAACAGATGATGATTGTTTGTCGTTCCAAGATGTTGACTTAGGTGTTCCTTAGAATTCTGAATAAATTACAATAAATCAACCTTGTCACACAAAGATCCTTTCAAACCATCACAGTTCCTTCTCAGTGCTGCACAGCAGGATCCACAAACATCCAACCAACTCTGTGTCTTGAAACAGTTAGATCTAAACTAAGACTAATCGGGCCAGAGTAAAAATTTCCACTGCTCTGATGTCATGTCTGATGTGTCTCTTGGCCAGAGTAGTTCTCTAAATCGTATCTGTCTTTCTCGATAATGCTTTATTTTATTCTGTTTATTTATTTTTACAAATGAAAACATCAGAAGGACAGATTATGTTGAATAGTTGTGAGATGAAGTTATAGAGGCAACACTGAAATGGTTTGAATGTTACTTGCCTGACTGCACTGTGCAAGTGTTAAGTTTAGTGGAAGGGGTGGGGGTTGTTTTTTCAGGACTTTATCTGGGCCCTGTAATTCCAGTGAAAGGAACTCTTATTCCAGTGAAAGGACAGTTTCATTCTTCTGACTTTGTGGGAAAAGTTGGGGGATGGTTCCTTCCTGTTCCAGCATGACTGGCATCTCACCAGTACATAAAGCAAGTAGGGGTGCAACAATACTCGTATCGATATTGAACCGTTCGATACAGTGCTTTCGGTTCGGTACGCATATGTATCGAACAATACAACATTTTTAATTTATTTTATCAACTTTTCTTCTGACGATGCTGTCTGTGTTGGGGAGCTCAGTGGATCTGCGTTCGACTTATCCGCCTAGGCTGCACTGTCGAGCACAGATCCACTGAGCGCAGCGCAAGCTAGCGAGTCAGAAGTTAAGATCCTTGCAACATGGCAAATTGAACCTCCCCCACCCTCATTCAGATCTGGCATTTGGAACTATTTTGGTCTTCATGTGAAGTATGACCCTGAAGGTAAGCACGTCATGGACAAAAGTAAAACAGTATGTCGGATGTGCCACGCAATGCTCAATTACATTGGTGGGAACTACTGCGTTAGCGCAGTTAGCTTGTTAACGTATTGACGCCGTCCAGCCCCACGCACTGGGCGATCCGCGGTAGCTCGTTAACGGAGATTTGCCGTGTTGTGGCGTTAACGTCATTTCAGATTAACGCTGACAGCACTAGTGGGAACACAATGAATATGACTGCACATTTACTCCGACATCATCCTAGTGCAAAGACAAGTGGAAGCAGACAAAAACAACAAGCACGCATGCTACAAACTTTACCCGAGTCATTTAGACAGCCGTTAGCACATGATTCTCCTTATGGGGACCTGATATGTTTAATATGCTGCTGAGAATATAGCCAACAAGAAGCATATAGTATAGCTTTTATTTTGGAAAGAGCCATTTCTCTATAATAAACCCTCTTTTCCAAAGATGAGTGATTTCTCGATCAGATAGATTTATTTTTTTATTAATTTGTTTTATCAACATTAAATTTAAAAACTGTACTTTTGAGTTAAAATATATATTTATAATTTTAATAAATGACAAATTAAAAAGACATGAACATTTTTTTGTATCGAAAAAATATCGAACCGTGACACCAAAGTATCGAACCGAACCAAACCGTGAATTTTGTGTATCGTTGCACCCCTAAAAGCAAGGTCTATAAAGACATGGTTGGGCAGATTTGGTGTGGAAGAACTTAAATGGCCTGCACAGAGTCCTGACCTCAACCTGACAGAACACCTTTGGGATGAATTAGAGAAATGTATTTCTGGGAGAATGGTTGAAAATTCCCATACACGCACTCCTAAACCTTGTGGGAAGCCTTCCCTGGAGAGATGAAGCTGTTATAGATTGTAAAGGGTGGGCTAATATCACATTAAACCCTATAGATTAAGAATGGGATCTCACCCAAGTTCATGTGGGTGTGAAGGCAGACGAGCAAATACTTTTGGAGCAGAAGACGAAGCGAAAGACTACAGAGAAGATTCATGGATGTAGTGAAGGTGGACATGCAGGAGATTGGTGTGACAGGATGGTAGAGATAGGGTAAGATATATAGGGTAAGCTATAGTGACCATTAAGTGGGATTTATGGTCCATGACCATATTGTGCTCCTTTGTTTCCTTGGCGGTATGTTTCGGGTCATTGTCATGCTGGAAGAACCATCCACGACCCATCTTCAGTGTTTTTGCTGAGGGAAGAAGGTACTTGTCCAAGATTTTGTCCTGTACCCTTGGCATAAAAACAGTCCCAGGACATTTTTCCACCTCCATGCTCCATGCTTGATTTTGGTTTCATCTGATCACAGCACTTTCTCCCAAGCCTTCTCTGAATCATTTAAATGTTCACTGGCCTGTACATGTCTGTTCTTGAGCAGGGGGACGTTGCAGGAACTGCAAGATTTCTATCTATTAATGTATAGTTTGTTACGGATGGCATTTTAGTGACTGTGGTCACAAATGCCTTCAGATCATTAACAACTCTTCCTGTGTAGTTTTGGGCTGATCCACCACCTTTCTAATGATCATCCTCACCCCGTGAGAGTCATGGTCTGAATGCTGTGTTGGGTGTTGGGACAATAGTCTAGGATGAAGAACTTTGGCCATGTTTAATGTAAGTGTCCATGACTATGACACTACATACAGAAAGGATGCTTTTCTGAATATGGTTGCTCTGCAGAAAACAACCAATGGCCTTTTAATAATGCCCAACAGTTAACTGAAAAACATTCCACATGATAAACCCATATAATGAGGCAAAAGTAATGAAGATACTGCCAGTAGTGTTGTGTCTACAGTTTATTTTACAAGGGGGAAAAAAACATATTACAAACAACCTTGATTGAGTCAGTCTGTGCAAATGTTTGACATGGTTCTCTAAATATTTCCCGTGCCATTGCACTTTATTTGTTGATCATTTACTTGTGTGTAGAAGTGAAAAAATGTGGGCATCTCGTGCTCTGAACTTGACTCTAAAAACCTCGAAATCAATGTCTAAAAAAGGGGAACACTTTGAAGATAATTATAAATGTAGTTGTCAAATTAATGTAGTGGCAACAATAATATTCCCCTGTGAAAGTCAATGGAGAGGAGATTAATGTGCTGTAATCTTTGCAAGAGGATCTCCAGGGAAATTTGATAACATGCACTGGTAGAAACTAGTGCACTTTGGACTTATCAGTCTGCACAGAGGCTAAATGAACTTGTTTTATTTATCAAAGTGAAGGTACAAAAAGGGAGGAAGAGTTCAAGTCAGGGCATGGTGTCCAGATGTTACCACTGATAGCATTACGACAGAATAATTAACACACAATCACACAACTGTTTCCAGATTGCAGTATTTCTTCTTTGCATGTATTTTCTTAAACCCAGGGAACGTGAAGTTTCTAAATGTTTCCTAATGTGGCTCCAGTTCTGCTTACAGCTTAGCAGTGTTGTATTTTATTGTTTTATTGTAATGGGAACATAAAATCCAGACATCAGATCTATAGTTGCCTGCAGCTTTACAGGAATCGTGGCGCTAAATTTTGATTTATTTTTGTCAGTTTCTAATTTGTGTTCCCTCTTGATTTAAGATAGTCCCCCTGCCAAGTAATGTGCACACTGTTGTTCAAGCAGAATGTTTAAAGACACGGTGAAATGAAATGCTTTTTGCTTTTTTCAGTATTTTTACAACAAAATCCCTCTCTTCTTTTAACCAATAAGTAATATAATTAGTAATATAATTTGTTCAGTATTCTTGTGTTTGAGGACTGGTTATATGAATCACCTGTGGTATACATCCTGACCTCTGTTGCACTGACTTCACTCCCTCAGAACAATCTCTCATTCAGCATTTCTCGCAAAAGTGAAACTCTTGAAAATACAAAAAAAATGAAGCTGAGAAGAAAACAGAGAAAATAGAAATGAGAACTATACACCACTCAGTTTTAAAACTACAGCCATGGCAGAATGCGTCCTCTGGTTGCACCCTTCTCTATAACACTAATGGCCACTTGCCTTTAAAGTTGTTGATTGAATTTTCATGAGGAAAACTTTCTCATTGTTTTCTTGTATGCATATTCGAGGAGCTCATAAACCCCAAAGCTGTATGGCTTTGGGAATTTGTGCTAGCCTTACTGACATCCTTACCTTAAAAATATGAAGCACATCATATGACATATTAGCCATGCTGTAACTTGGGTTTTGGAATTTGGGGTTCCTGTGACATTTTCTTCTTTTTTGATTATGATCAATCATTATTAATTTTGCAGATTAATTTCACTGTACTCATATCTATTATTTCGATGAGAGTGGGTCAGCCTATACTTAACCATATTATGACAATAATAATATGGTGTGTTCATACCAAAAGCAAACCAACTTTTCCCCTCAGATATTTGTCCCCAACATCTAAAAAGATGAGGAGCACGGCAACCAATCACGTTACAGCAACATACTTTCAAACATTACAATGTAGCCTACCTTTCTCCAAACTGAGTTCATTTTCTCTGTGTTTTATCTAAATGCAAAGTTTAACCAGACATCTCCAGTCATCAATAAGCACGTCCTAGATTTCTGAATTTGTCAGTGGTGTCAGGAGAACCCCAGCTGGTTCATGCATAGGCTGTTTTTCAGCAATGTTGCAATATTTTAACTTGCGCAAATGTACTATGCCCTCTTCTTTGGTTCTGTTGAGAATGCACCATTACGCATGCAGTCATAGCTTTTACTAAGAATGATCAAGAGAGACCGGAGGACAGGAAAAAAGGAAAGCTTGAAAGAGAATGAAAAATACAGTGCTCTTACAACGTAAATAAAGTTTCATTTGGTTAATCTCTAAGGTTTCAGGGTTTTTGTTTTTTCTAAGAGGATAATCAAGGAAATTCTAAATGACTGCACTGAATTACTGCAGTTAAGTCCTATCATAAGAACTGGATTTAAATCTGCCTCGTATATAAATCCTGCAAGTGTTTGTTGTTTGTATCACTCAGGGGATGTACATTTTTCTGAATGTTTACGTCTGTATTTCCCTTGACAGTTTTATATCATCAACATGGATTTCTCAGAGGAAGACTACGACTATGACAACACCACCTACAACTTCACCTATGATGATTATCCTGCCGTATGCGAGAAAGGGGACATCCGATCTTTCGCAGCCCTCTTCCTGCCCATCATGTACACCGTGTGTCTGGTGGTGGGACTGGCTGGAAACGTTTTAGTCATGGCTGTCTATGCCTACCACAAACGCCTGAAGACCATGACAGATGCCTTCTTGACCCACCTGGCTGTGGCCGACTTGCTCCTGCTCCTCACGCTCCCTTTCTGGGCTGCTGATGCTGCAAGGGGCTGGGAGCTAGGGGAGGTTGTTTGTAAAATCGTGTCCGCCTGCTACACAGTGAATTTCACCTGCTGCATGTTGCTGCTGGCGTGCATCAGCTTAGATCGTTATTTATCGCTGGTCAGAGCACAGGATAGAGACCAAAGACGATGGCTACAGAGGGCGTTTACCAGGAAATGCTGTTGGAAGGTGTGTTTAGCTGTTTGGGTGACAGCTTTCCTCCTTGGCCTTCCTGATTTAATACTCTCAGAAGTGAGGCAGGCATCTGATAGAAATGTCTGTCTAGCCGTCTATCCTTCATCTATGGCTCGAGGAGGTAAAGCTGTCCTAGAGGTGGTCGAGGTGTTGTTGGGATTCCTACTTCCTTTGCTGGTCATGGTGACTTGCTACTGGCGGGTGGGCTGTGCACTCCGGGGCCTCCCTGATGAGAGCAGAGGGAAGAAGTGGAAAGCTCTGCGTGTCCTTCTCATTGTCGTAGGGGTGTTTGTGATGACTCAGCTGCCTTACAACGTGGTTAAGGTGTATCGGGCAATGGATACAGTCTACAGCTTAGTGACCCACTGCGGGGCGAGTAAGGTGCTTGATCAAGCGGCTCAGGTGACAGAAAGCCTGGCTCTCACTCACTGCTGTCTGAACCCGATCCTCTATGCCTTTGTGGGGTCTTCCTTCAAGATGCACATGATGAAAGTGGCCAAGAAGTTTGAAGCGAAGCGAAGGAAGAGGGGAAGCAAAAGAACACAAACTAATGTGGAGGAGGAGATGGAAATGTCATTCAACTCCCACACTGCATCCCAAGAGACAAACACATTCTCAATATGAGACATGACTAAAATGTCAGTGAGGTCTATGTGTCTATATATGCACACAAGGTCCAGCAGGAGAGCATATAAAGCTTTTGTTGATGTAGGGTGTAGCAGCAGTAGCAATATGCTTGCAAATCATTAAACTGTTCAAAAATTCCACTAGTTTTAACAGTCTGTTCCTAAAAACAGTTTTATTGGCAGATCTTTTTCTGCCAAAGCGAACAGTTTATGTACTGGTTTCAAAGGGCTCCAATATATATTACTTTTTTTGCCCTCTGTTGAAGAGAAAAAAAATCATTTCAGCCACATATATTTTATGAAAAGACCTGCTGAGACAGTTTGTAGTTACTCTTTGCAGGAGTAGATGTATTTATTTACAGTAGTATCCATTAGTGTTTGGACAATGACAGCCACCACAGTGGGTTTACAGAGAACTAATTCAAGTATTGCATTAACTTTTCAAGAATTACGGACATTCTTATACACAGTGCTCCATTTTCAAAATCATGGAAATTAATTTTTTGATTTTATATTTAAAATTAATTTTAGATATAAGGATTATTTTTAATAGCTGGATGAAAATCCAAGTCCATGGACATCACCGACTGCTGCATTTCATTTCTTGAGATGCTCCACTTGGCTCTTACTACAGCTACTTCAGTTGCTGCTTGTTTTTTTTGGATTCAAAAACCATGCTTTTGTAAGTTGAAGTCAGGTGACCAAGTGGCAAGTTAAGAATATCCCAGCTCTCTGCCTCGAGAAACTCTTGGGTTGATTTTCCAGGATGCTTTGGGTTGTTTCCGTGTGCACTGTAAAATGCTATCTGAGCAGAGAGTACAGGCCTGTACACTTCATAATTCATCCAGCTACTTCTATAAGCAGGCACATCATTAATAAACACTAGTGACCCGGTTGCACTGGCAGGCATGCCAATGCCATAACACTGCCTCCACTATGTTTGACAGATGATGTGGTTTGATTCATATCACGAGTCATTTCTCTCTTCCTCCATATGTTTCCTGTCGTATCAGTCTGATAAAGTTCATCTTGGTTTCATTTGTCAAAAAAAAAAAAAAAAGAAGGAAAGTCTAATCTGTCTTTCATGTTGCTGAATGTAACCAGCGGTTTGCACCTTGTAAACACACTGTGCTGATCATTTATCATAAGGGTGTATCTGGAGAGTAGACTTTGCCAATAATATGTCTACCTCCTCCTGAGTGTTCTTGGTTGTTTTTTTGTTTTTTTAAACCAAGGAAAGAATTCTGCAATATTCCACTTTAGTTGCTTTCTGTGGTCTTTCAGGTCTTGTTTTTGAGCTGGCCTTCTTTTAAAGAACATACTAGATTGCAGAGTTAGAGATTTATGCTCTCTTTGACAGGTTTGTTTTTTTTTTCAACCTAATGATGTCCTACCTCACCCTTTTTTAATATCTTGCGGGACGTAATATAAGGAGTTCAGTAGACAGCTACCAAATACAAGTTCAACACTTTGAACCAAATGCAGATATTTGTTTAGTTTTCTATTATTCTGCTTCTCAACTGTCCAGTTACATCTAAACCTCTGAAAATGGGAGTCTGTGTAGCTATAAAGTCAGTACATTAATCACGTTTTATCGTTTGATTTAAAAATCTGCTGAGGAGGTGAACAGAGGTAAAATTACATAAAAATATTCTCCAAATACTTATGGACCTAACTATCCTTTTAATCCAGATCTTCAAGTTAACTTGTGCTTCTCTGGGATTTCACCAGAAACTTGCACTCTGCCCACACAGTTAAGACTTATTACTAAACTCTCTCTGCATTACACACTAAAAACACCCACAAAGGAAAGAAAAACCAGACCTGCTGGAACTTCAGCTTTGTTGAAATAGTGCTTTGTTTAATTACAATCAACCATGAATAAAAACTCCAGACCCATTTCATGTAATAATCTGCACAGGCTGTAAACCAGATATTATATCGTGCACCTATGAAAGGGTGAGCAAAGACTTTGAACCTCTGTATGTTTGCCAAATATCTGTTTTTCTCAGCTCAGGATGTTTCCTGAAAACTCTTAAAAAAACAAAACAAAACAAACAAAAAAAACCCAAACATTAACCATCAACAGAATTGCTGTAATGCACTGCTGGTGTTTCAGAATCGTGTGATATATCTACATCCACTGGGACTTCGTTTGGTTTGATGTGGGAATGCCGCATTTGTTGTTTCCTGAATTCCTAGGAACATCTGAAACACATGTTTTTCCACACACAGATTCGCTTCTCTGCACTGAGAGCCGAGGCTGCACAGCGGGGTAAAAAACACTTTTTTATGAGGCAATGACGACAAGTTTGTAATCGTACTTTATCACTACATATGGGTTTACCACTGAACTGAAATTACTTAGAAAATGTGTAGCTGCAGACAGAGGGAGGGCTGGACACATTCAGATATTAATTATTACCCTTACCGTCCAGCATCGGCATCATTAACCCTGACAGATATAAACAGGATACTGCATAGTTCAAATGTTTTTGATGTCTGTTGCAACTTTTTCTTTTTTCTTTTTTTTTAAAATGCATGCTCCAATTTGACAAAATGTATACAATCAAATGTTTACTTGTGTCATTAATTTTCTATTCATTAGATGCGGGGATTATTTATTATTCTTTAGTATTTTTTTCCCTGTATCCCAGCTGGTGGAACTCAAGTATTGGTGTATACTGCAGGTCACACACTCATGTGGAAAGCATCTGAGAGATGTTATCCATCTGTTAACAGAGCAAAACACTTCATTGAGCCAAAAAAGAAAAAAAAAGGGGGGGGGGGGGAGGGGGGGTTGATCCAATTTGAATTGTTGCATACCTTCTGTGTGATTCAAGACAATTTTGAAAACTATTATTTGTTTCAGACTCAAAATTTGCATTCGAGTGATTTTTGTTCATTTTCCTTACATGCATTTCCTTTGCAAATACAACTGTGCTCATTAAACTGATTTATTGAGAATATAAACAATATTTCTTACAATAAAAAATGAAGTATACAAAAAAAAACAACTCTGCAATTGTACTATATTTAGAACAAAAGTGCAACAAATTAAATTAAATTATGATTAAGGCAGTCAACTGACTTCAGTTTCAAACCTGAACTACTTTTTTTTTTAATTAAATAAGTAAAAATATTCAATTATCTAACTAATGATAGGATAAACTGAGGCCTAAAATGGCAGTATCACAATAATTTAGAAAAGAAAACTTTCTGACATTTTCACAAAAACAAGGTAAACAAAATGTAGCCAAAACATTAATTCAATAAATACAAAATGGTGCTTGAACTTTAACTGGGAAATTGAATAGATGAAGACGTACTGCATGAAGACAAAGCTTACGTCTCCTGAACTGGATCATCAAAGAAACAAATACTGAAATGTTATTGCAAAGTTCAACTTATCTACAACACTGTTACAGTCCCAAAAGTGGATAAGCTGTGCAAAGGAAAACAGTTATCAACAACTCAAGCTTTCCGCTGGATGTGGAAAAATACAGAGACACAAAAGTGCAGCAGGAATGTGAGGAATGTGAAGGATTTGTCTGTTTACTTGAGACATCGTGGCTCATGGCTTTATAAATACCTTGTGGTTCATTAAATCAGGCACTTGTTTTTGCTGGACAGAGTCTGGATATGTTTAGCTGTGAGGTGCACATCAGTGAAGTCTTTGTTTTTTGTTTTTGTAAGATGACAGTGGTATATCAAAGTATCATCTGTGAAATTTCTAACAAAATAGGACAAATCTTTACAGTTTTTAAGAGGCAGAAAGTGCTTCTAAAGATTGTAAGAGTGTGCATCAGAGTCACCGTCAGACATCAGTAATTCAGGATCTGCACATCAAACAGGTCACACACTCCCTCGTTGTCTTCCAGGTTGAAGCTGTAGTCTATACCTGAATTTGGAGAAAGGAATCAGTGCAAAAATGAAAAGATGGCACCCACACTGAACACAGATTCCAGCTGTTGATGATTTAGTACCTAGATCAGGATGTGAAAGGCAAGGCCCAGAGTTCAGAATTGGCCCAACACAGACATTAATCCAGCCCACTGCACTGCTTTGGAAAATGTGAAGGAGGGCAAACATTTACACTTTCATCTGTATTTTCATAAGTTTTACAGCTCCTTTAATAGATAAACAATTAAATAACATTTTATATTCATGTTTAACATTCCTGTTTTTTCGTAGTCTACTATAGAATTTTTCCTTTTCTTAATTAACAAAAATGTTTTGAACAATGAGCTATTAGAACTTTTTCTGTAATTTTACACTTTTATTTCTGAGTTTAAGCCCAAAGAGTTGTGCTGTCAGAGCAGCATTTCTTCTTTAGACTGTAGAAGTGGATGACTGATGAAATGTTTCTCCCACTGAAAACACTACGTCCAGGAGAACAGAAGCAACTTTTTGGGAAATGTTAATATGCCAAATTAAGATGTTAAATATGTCAAATAATAAACCTGCTAAGCATCAGGATGTTAGCATTAACTCAGGATCATCTGTTAATCATCATCTGAATGTCTTCTCTTTGACCTCCAGTCGTTAAAATGGACACATTAGTGATGCCTAAGGTCTGAAAGATAAAACCAGAGAGCTTTATAACAGAGTTAGGGGTCTCAGTTTATCTGAAATAGGACTTTATGGAGGTCTATATGTAGGTAGACTACCTCCAGTAGTTAGGGGTAAGTGTGCCCCCAATTACAGAATTACAGAAAATTGGGGCAATGAATGGAAGCCAAGCAATGCACTGCTGTGGAGGGGTTAGCAGCAATATATATTTAAGCGTAGATACTGAATGTAGTTAAAACAGGTGCTGTGATGCTTACCATCAGTGGACATGAGTTCATCAATCAGGTCAACAGCTCCTACAAAGAAAATTAAAAACATGTTTCTATTCCACTGTGGTGTTAAACGTTCACTGTTCTGGACCATTTGTAGCATATCTGTAAACAATTCATTCCTTTCCTCTCACCAGTCTATCTCCCACTGAAGGAAAAAAAACATTAAACAAAAGCATGCTTAGACCTAAGAGCGTCAACTGAATCAGAACTGAAACAAATGTGAAGTAAACATTAAAAAAAGGAAAAAGACTCTTCTGATTGTATTCAAATCCCTGGGCCTCACCCTCTCGGTTATCCTTCATGTGGTCTCCAGTGGCACTGAGCTTCAGTAGGCTGCTCACATCCAGAACAGACTGGAACTCCTGGTCCACCAGGTCCATCTCCTGCTGCTCCAACCCCATCACCGGTCGACCGTGATAGACTGCAGACAGAATGAGGAGTCGAAACAAGGTCACTTAACCTCATAATGAAGGATTAAGTTATCTGGAGGCAGAAAACAACAAATGTTGGAATGTGCACTTGTTTACTTTAATGTAAGAGTTCGAAAAACATGATTACCACCACTCTCATTTGTCCAGTAAATAAGAAGTTAATGCCAAAAGGCTGTTAATTTATTAATGTCCACGAGGTCATGCATGGAAAGAATCCTATACATGGCCCACTTTAAATCTGAATTATTTTTACCTAACTCATTCTTAATGTACAAAAAAAATAAACACACCCTATGCACTGGCTTCTCATCTACACACCACTGTGCAAAACATACCATAAGCTTTCATTTTACAGATTCCAAGTGTTCCCAAATGTTGAGTAAGTAAAAATCATTCAGTGAAAGGTCTTGTGATTTTGTTGGGGCAATTCCTCATTTTTTTTTTTTTTCTGGAAGGAAGGTCAGACTGGGTTTCGCTTTGACACTCTTCTACTTTTAGTGCAACTCTGACTCATCCTCTATAAAACTTAGAGCTGCCAGCTGTTGATCTGTCAGATATACTGGAAGTCTTTTTTTTTTTTTTTTTTAATAAAGCCACATGAACATATGCAATGATTAGCCACATTAAAACCAGTGAAGTATATGGCACCGCAATGCAATATTCTGATGGAGGGAAACTGGCATCAATGTGGCTGTTACAAGCACCACCCACCTAAATACTGTTATAACCCTTCTACACAGCTTAACAGGTTGCATGGAATCCAGTCTCAGCATTACAGAAATGTACAAAAACAAGTCAAATTAAGGGAGCGCCTACAGGACCCACTGCAGACATCCTGGTGCCGGACACCACAGGATAACTTCAGAGGTCCTGTGACCATACTCAGAGGGGCCAGAGCTGTTTTGCACAAGTGTATTTTTCCACAGTATTAGGCAGGTGGTGAGGCAACCTTTAAGCAATGTAAACAAGTTGTCAAGTAGCTGCCATTGGGAGAAATTTGATATCTTGTGACTCATTTAGGTGGAGAATGTTATTCCAGAGAATCTGATAAAGAAAAATGAAACTTTCCCATAGTAACAGCACTTTGAGGTTATTGAAGATCAAGTTTTCTGTGCAAAATTTTGTTCATACTCTCCTTGTTTATCATTTTTTCACAAGCTACAAGAGATTGAAGTAAATCTGCAAAGAAATTGGTCAAACTGTGCATACTGACGCTACAGTTTTCCTAAGACTTTAGATTCTTTTCTTATGGCCTAGATCTGGTTCACGCAACTCTGAAAGTCAGCTTGCTAAGAGAGGGAACATCGTGACAGACAGCAGTTTTATTTTTTGTTTCAAGATATTAGCACTGTATAGTATTACAGAAGAAAGTAGCAACTAATAACTTCTGCTGTTCTTGCATGTCAAGACTCTACAACAGCTAATACTTCTAAGTCAGCTGATAAACAGCAATACTTTTAAAACAATAAATCAATCACATTTACATAATCAATTTCAGTGTTGTCCGTGGACAGTGACACATTTTCATAATTTTGCAACTTGATCAAAATATGATTAAAGTGCAGACTTTTCGGTTTCTTTAAAGGGTTTTAAGAAAAGTACTGCATCAACCGTTTTGGAATTGCAGCTATTTTAATACACAAGCTCCACATTCAGTGGCTCAGAACTCACTAGACAACTGACTGACAAGCAGCTTCCTGTCAAATGAGGCTTGTTTCCATGTTACCTCACAATAAAATATCTATGACTTCCATGTTGATGTTGTGTGTGGTTTACTGGAAGCTGAGTCTGTCTGGACTGTGTCTATAGGCAAAACATTTCCCTGAAGCCATCCTGCAATACAGTTAAACAACCAGGAGATCCTCTGATATTTTTATAAGACTGACAGGCCAATCATTTTGCATTCCAGTGCTGTTGACAAACACCTTTATAACCAGATACTAAAAAGTAAATAGCAAATTGAGAATTTTACACAGTGAATTACAAGAATTACATTTACCTCTATGTACCATTAAAAATAATGATAATGCAAGTTTTTCTTCACCTTGAAAGTTGTGGTGTGGATTTGGTAATGTCTGGTATTGCTAAGGAACTATTTTTGAATAAATGCCAGCAAAGGCTGCACAGTACCGGTTGCAGTAATATGCCAAGAAGTGTTGCGATGCATCCGGTCATGACCAGACATGACTATGTGAACATCAAAAATACCAGAAGTGAAATCCTTAAATGAAGAAGGAGGCACTTTTGACTGCTCCTGAGGGGTCACCACAGAGAACACATCTGCACGTTTTATTCTGACACAGATTTCACGCCGGATGCCATTACTGACGCAACCCTCCTCCCATTTATCCAGACTTGTCACTGGCACTCCCAGTACACAGGCCTGGGGCCCCCTGAGGCTTAAATACATTAAAGTGTTAAAAATCAGGAACACAATGGCAGTTTATTCTGTTAAAATAGGCACTGAAGTTCAGAAACAACATGCGCAACTGTAACTTGAGGCCAGTTTATACCACCTTCACATTATATCTAAAATATTTTATCAGTTTCTTTCTTTAAACCAACATGCATGGGATTTATAACTATAGATTTATAGTTATCATCCATAACAATCTGGCACTACAGAAAGAGGAACGCAAACTCCATTGTTAAAAGCAGTTAAATGAAGGGCAGTGCTTACAAATCAAATGTAACAGCAAAAGCACCCATCACTCATAGTAGACCTGTTTGTTTAACATCGACAGTGTGTCTTTCTTAAAAGAAAACACACTATCATGTGTGTTAGGACACATTCATTCTTTTAAGAATATATGATGTTCGATACATTTTTTTTTCTATAGAAACAATAGTTTTTATATAGGACTTCAAAAAAGGGGTGTACAACACATAAACTGACCGACATCATAACAACTTATAATGACTTCCTGAAAACTTTCTTTTCCTAGCTAAACATGAGTAACTTCCAAGTCTACAACAAAGGAAATGAAGTCTTCTAATGAAAATACGTATTAAATGCTCTTTTTTAGCAGAAAATTAAATCTATAATTAACAGCTCTCACTAAACATGTGGCTAGCAATTAAATCATTTACAAAATAACTAAAATGCTGTTATCAAACAATAAACTGCAATAAAGTTACAACAATATAAGGTAATATTTATTACCCTAGAGCAGTGGTTTTCACATTTGCTCCTGAGTGTGTGACTCTGACACTGAAAAACTGAAACCTTATGTAGCACCACAAATTGGTTGACTATATAATTAATAAAAACTGTTCCAGCAAAAACTGAACATCAGAAAGTAAACCTAGTTTTTCTGAATTGGTCACTATGTCAGAAGTTTCTTCTGAGGCCACTTTAAATTTCACAAATGACTCAACTTGTAGAAGTTTTTCTTGACTATAAATGCAAAATTTTTATTACACATGTGTTCACCGCAGCCTCTTTAGCAGGCAGTAAAACTCTGTGGTGGTTTTGGTGAAGAACTTCAACAGCATTAAAATTCACATACCCTAAAGCCCATCCTTACCCATCTGCACGTCAGGAGGGGTGGCCGACGGAGTCAGCACATCATCATGTTCTGGCAGCACCATCTGGTGGTCTGAGCAGAAAGACTCCTGGCTGCAGCAGGAGGTGGTGTTGGTGTTGGAAGTGGAAACTGAAAGAGGGAATCTCTGCAGGCTCGCGGGGGTGCTGGGTGGAGTTGGCATCTGACAGATGTCATCAGTGGGGGGTACAGAGAAGACCACAGGCACTCTAGATTCTGAATCTCTGTTGATAAGCATGACCTGAATGGGAGCACAGTGGCTGCGCAGGTTCACCTGGTACTTCTTTTGACCACTCTGACTCTTAAAAACAGCAGCATGCCATTAAGTATGTCATTTAATAAAGCAGTTATATAGTTGAACTTTTTTTAAGAATATTTAAAACTGATCACATGATCACAAGGACATGAAATAAGATGCTTGCAGTGATAAACACAGAAAACCATCAGATAAATGTGCATTGTTTTTAGGTTTGCACTGTTTAGTTTCTGTGCAACTTTACAGTTTTACTGTTTACCATCACAGCAATATCTAGATGCAGCAGACAGCTGTCTTCTGTAAAACAAGGACACCAACAGCAAATAAAGCCTACTCACAAAGTTACAGACTAGCTGATTGATTCTAGAGCACACATAGGCCATTATGTACAAAATAAAAAGCCAAATGTGACGAGAATCTTGCAGCTCACTCACAAGCTTTTATCCACCTGTAATAAAATCTGCTAGATAAAGCCTGTGCTGTGTCTGGCGTCTGCTCTCATTAAAGAAGAGTCAAATAAAACAGTACATTTCTATACAACCAAAGCAATACTACCATTTCTGGCAGTGGCACCTCCAGCTGAGTTCCAGCAGGAGCCACAACAGCTAGAAGGGTTTCTCCACTAAAAGCGCTGCAGATGTCTTCATGCGTCACAAATTTATATGTGTAGAAGTGTTAAAGAAGCCGGATTACTGTTGGAAGGAAATGGAGACAATAAACTTGAAAAACAAGAACTGTGAGCATTGTGCAAATTGGGATTAGCCTGGATGTGATTTCACTGCTTGACAATGGCAATTATATTTATAATCCCTGCTTTATAGTGTTTTCTCTGATCAATAGGCAAACAATGTTAAAAGGATCAGAGAAGGATTTGTTGTCTCTGAACCGAGTAAATGGGGCCTTAAGAGAACTAGAATTACAAACTATGCAGACAACAATACAAAAAACACCCGGTGATATTTCACTGCAAAACAAAGCAAGCCCTACTAACAGATATTTTACTCATTTAATATGAAAAAACTGAGTTAATATTTGGTTATTTTACAAAGTCTTAAGATGAAAAAGAAAATCAGAACTACTGTTCTGCCAACATATGATAGAAAAGGCAGAGTGATGACATGAGATGCACAAAAGCAGTGCCTCCAAGTGAACTAAAGAAAAACATTTATTTCAAAAATGTAGTCACAAAAAGGATATGTGTTGACAATGGGATCATGGTTCAAATGTTTGATGTTCTCCTCCAGCCAGGCCTTCTGGTTGTCCAGCTCTTTCTCTTGGGCTTCCAGCTCAGCAATTTGGGCCTTTAAGACATTTACCTGCTCCAAAGCCTCCTCAGTTTGGCTGGCTATGTTCTCACCCCTTAACATAATGTACAGGATAAGGATGTTTTCTTAGCATTTGCTCCATCTGCTTCATCTTCAATTAAAGTGTGTTTATCTTTAAATTAATGTAAGCACCAACTCTGCATGCATTTTTAAATCTACAGAAACATTAAAATAATAACTTTTTGAAATAGTAAACATTTTGTTTCACACCTCCACTGGATTACATTCTTGTTTTTCTTCTCAATTAGCCCCACCCCTTCCAGTA
This sequence comes from Pelmatolapia mariae, assembly GCF_036321145.2. NCBI lineage: Eukaryota > Metazoa > Chordata > Actinopteri > Cichliformes > Cichlidae > Pelmatolapia > Pelmatolapia mariae. Next base: position 22,623,711 of record NC_086243.1, read on the forward strand.
CATTGGTGATATCATATATCCTTCTCTTCTGCTTCACTGCCAAGCTGTCTGCAGCCTGTTAATTCAGACAGACATATCAACATCACATCCATATTTCCATATCAGCTGTTCGTTTATAGCATCTTGACATATACACTTGCAGGTCCATCATAGATACCAGGAAGTTTCTGCAGGAAATGCTTCATCAGTGAATCCAAGAAATAGGGAATTTGGCAAATTAAGCTGCACAAAATAACAAATCAAACTCCTTGGCAGAAGAAGCCAGTTATACAATGCCAGAGGCGAAGGGAGGAGGGAAAGGGCTGAGGAACCTGCTGTGTAAACATTGCCCAAGTTTGGCGGGCAAGAAGAGAGGGAAAACGCTACCAATGATAAAAAATAAATAAATAAATAAATAAATAAACAGCTGCAGTAATTAAAGCTTCAAGTAGATCAGAGATTGACACAGGCAGTTAACATGAAACAGAAGTCTCTAAGGAGAGCACTGGAGTGTGAAAGTCATTTACAAATTTTACTAGATGCCCAATACTTAAGGACATTGCTAGTGGGGAAATTGAATAGATGAAATCAATTACATATATAAAACTGACTGGAAAAAACTTGATTTGGGTACCGCATTGTTATATGTTACTGCAGGATCCCACAGGGAGTCGATATCTGCTAGGTCTCAGGAGCATAAAGACAGGTAGACAGAAACCTAATTTCAGGAGTTAAGTCTTAGCCTTCTCTTTTAAAAGAAGATGATTCCTATTTCATCTTATAGCCCATGGACATATGAACCTGGTGACACTGGGTCACAGGATAATGCCATGTTTAATCATAATGCAAAAAGACTGGGGATCAGGATGCCACTCTGGCATCTCCCCGGTCGCTCATTAAAAGTAGGTTTCAAGGGAGTCTGCTATTAAACTTATTAAGTGTATTTTAGTGCAATTCAATTAGGCCTGATTTAGCATTAAACAAACGATAAATTGATAAAGCATATGAAATACAATGATTAGCTTATTTTCTGTCAACACATACTCTAAAAATATATTTTCTTTTTAATGACGAAAAAAACCCTTTTGAGTATCAGTGGAACTATAAAGGAGGAGTCCGGGTAATGGCGGCTTGCTACTCCACCTGTTAAACAAATCAGTATACCTGACTGGACCCGTAATGACCGACAGCCCTTTGTTCGCATCTGTTGTATTAATGTTGTCAGTGGAAAACACCACTTAATGCTCCCCCCAAAACAACCCACAAAACCCGTCGTCTCCGTTTTACTGACCACTTTCAAATCAAGGACGCCGTCCTTGGCTTCTTGGAGCAGGCTGACAAACTTAATAGTGAGGAGCCCCAAACTTTTCTCATGGCGACTCGATGTCGAGCGTGCCGTCTCAGTCGTCTCAAACTCCATCTTCTTTTTATAAAAGAAACCCTTACTTGCTTTTACTCAGCCACCTACGTTTTAATGCGAATAACGATAATTTCTTTAAGTTAGCAGATAACGTCGGATCCCTTAACGGGACGACAGCAGCACCTGAAGGGTTTTTAAATGAACGGACGTTACGTTAGGGTCCTGTTGCTATGGCAACCGATTTGCGGCTCGTGCCACGGTCGACCCCCACCGCCGAGCTCGTGCCAACTAAGTCCCGCCTCCCCGCACATCAAACATCACTGACCAATCGGTACGATTAGTATTAGTATGGAAGCCCATAGTCGCCGAAAATATAGGTTAACATTTTTTTAAATTAATTTAAAAAACATATAACATTTTATTGAGCTATTCTACTTATTTAAATTATTTTGTTATAGGTCGTGTTTAATTTTAGCTTTCCTAACAAGGATTTCATACCATCTATTTATATATATTATCATATTTTGGTAAAATTCCCAAACACTATATTCAAATTAACTTTTTTATCTTTACTTGATAAGTCATAGTAACTTAACATTCTTGTCATTTTTATTTTTAAAATGGGAAAAAATAATCTAATCCCAACAACTAATCCTATATACAGGATTATATATAGCACCTATATAACACAAATTACAAAAATGTTTGGACATCTGTAAAATCACAGTGAAGTGACTTTTAAATCTCATGATCCCATGGGGTTTTTTGTCATTCACAACTGAGACATTTTGTTTTATAATGACAAGTTCTAGCTTATTTTGAGTTTGATGGACGGCAGCAACATATCCCAAAAAGGACAGCACTGGGACAATAAAAGGCTGAAAAAAATGATTTAAAAAAAAGAGAGAGAGAGAGAAGCCAAAGGACCATTTTACTAATTAACTAGCAACAGGTCAGTAACGTGACTGGGTATAAAAAGAGAGGTGTATCATAGAGGCAGATTTTCTCAGAAGTAAAGATAAGCAGAGGAAGAACATGTTCACAAATATGAGAAAAAAAAACCCTGCACTACAAATTGCACTATAAATTACAATTTCAGAAAACTGTTCATCAGCGTGAAATTGTGAATACTTTGAATATCTCATCATCTACAGTATGTGATAGCATCAAAAGATTCTGGGACAAGGCCAAAATTAAATATTATATGCCTGTCATCTCTGATGATATAGGGGTCCATTAGCATCAATGGCAAACTGGCAGCCTGCACCTCTGGAAATGCACTATTTATGTTGCAGGGTCTAAAGGTTGAAGGGCAATATATATGCTCCCATCAACATCTTTTTCTGGGAAGGCCTTGCATGTTTCAGCAAGACAATGCTAAACCAAATACTGTAGCTAATACAACAGCACAACTTCACAGTAGAGGTGTCCATGTGCCAAACTGGCCTCCTACAGTCCAGACCTTTCATCTGATACAAGAAGGCCCAGGACTGTTGAGCAGTTAGAATCAGACAAGAATAGAACACCATTCTCCCAAAAGTCCAAGAACTGATCTCCTCAGTTCCCAGACATTTACAGACTGTTGCTTAAATGCCACACAGTGGTAAACATGGCCCTAGCCCATCTTTTTTGAGATGTGTGACAATCATCAAATTGAAAATTATCCTATTTTTTTATTTCTTAAAATATTATATCTTTTCACTTGAAACAATTAATGTATTTTATTTTTTCTATTATGACTACAATATGGCTTAATGAGATGTGCAAATAATTGCATTCTGTTTTTGTTTACATTCATCACAGCACCCAAACTTTTTGGAATTAAGGTTGCATTTCTTAATTTTAAATGAAAGGAAAACCTTCTGAATTAATTTCTGTCTATCCGCCTTTCATGAGCTATCTTGGGGCAGTTAGACCACAAAGCTGTAATTTAATAACCATTTCAGCCTTAAATAAAACTGCAGGTTTGCATAACGTAGTGACATAACATTAAAGCAGTCAGTTTTGTGCTTTCCTGTGTTTACTTGGAACTGGAGTAGTTATGATTGTTCTTAATGTAACTCTGTATTTAAGAACACAATTTAGCTTCTGTCTATCTGAAATAACCACAAACTGTTAAATTATTGTGTCTCATTAGCCTTTTGTGGTCTCTGGTTAGAAACAGAAAACAAAAATAAGATCAAAGAAGAATTTATTGAATAAATAATACAGTACTAAAATAGAACTTATTCTAAAACAAAAATACAAAAAAAAACGTTATTTGTTAAAAGTCTTTTAGTACACTGCTGAGACGTTTCATTTTCTCTTCCATGATTCTCTTGTTAGTTTCTGTCTCCTCCAGGAGCTGCCGCATCTCCTCCTCCACTTCAAATACCTGAGGAAGAAGCACACACAGACAACCTCAGCAGCACAGACACAAACTGCTTTTCAAAACATTTGTATGTTAACTAGCATTTTATTAACTATGTCTTGATGGGTAAAATGCAATTAAAACCAGGCTATGACCACAGCACACACTGGCAACATATGACCAGAGGGCCAGAACCGGCCGCTGAACCATCTCAACCCGGCCCTGGGTGTCTTAAAAGGAAAAATAAACAATCCAACAACAAAAAAAAGGAAATGGCATATTTTATGTATCAGTTTTATCTATTATGTATATTTTATGTTGAGATGAATAAGTCTAATACGTCTGTAAATGGTAAATGGCCTGTATTTGTATAGCGCTTTACTTAGTCCCTATGGACCCCAAAGCGCTTTACACTACATTCAGCTTCCCCCCCCCCCCCCCCCCCCCCCCCCCCCCACACACACACACACACAGAACAAAACTATGTTGCACAAGCTCACTTCCTGGTTTTTGGACTGAGGTCCCATTCTTATTTGTAATGTGTACAAAAATCCGTGGACTATCATTCAATGCTGTGTGTACCACGTTTACATCAAAGTGCAGCACTTTACTTACTTTATGTTAGACAACATACCCGTCTGAAGAAAACCCACCCCTTGACTGGAGGTATGACAAAAGAAAACACGCTTTACTTTAAAACATTTTCCTCGTCATTGTTTTTTAATCTAACGTTGTCACAGTCACTTTTATTTTGTCCAGAAAAAGTGATGAATGTCGTCAACTGTTGCATAACAACAAACCGTTACAGTATGTGAAGAATTTCAGTTTTTCAGTGACTGAATCTTCCCCATAATTTATAACGAATTGTGAATCCAACAGTGAAGTAAGCGACTAAAGTCTGTTATGAAATGCTTCCATTGCAGCCTCTCTTACACCTTATTTTTGAACTGTCACAGAGGAGGCCAACCAACGCCTGCGTTCCCCTTTCTCATACCAGGACACAGACACACAACAGAGTTTCTTTCTTCCACTTTGGAGAAAAAAACATTTGTGGGAAAGCTGCCCACATTTTACCTTCTGATTGGCCTCTTCTATCTTTTGTTGTTTTTCATTAGCAAGTCGCAGAAGCTCAGCTTGATGGGCAGCCTGGACGGACTCCAGCTGTCGACGGAAAGCATCGTCCACGCAGTGTAATTTCTCTAGTGCAGCTCTGTGGAACAGACCAACACAAACGCGACAGGCTGCGTAAGGAGTGGTACTTTGGATGCTCTCCAAATGCTGCATTGGGAAAAATACATGTCTGCGTTTTTGAAGGTGAAGGGCCACAGGTATAAAGTACTAACACAGGAAGTGCAGCCTTATGTGATCATTTATTTACAACAAAAGCATTCACCTTGCCTTGCTTTATGGGGAAAAGACTCAAACACTTTCCTAATCCTGATATGACATCTGAGACTTTTTAAGTACCATAACATTACAGTTTCAGAAGGGCTTTGTTAAAAACTATTTCTTACTGGTGCAAAATCTACAAAGCTATATATCATCTTTCTTCTGATTTCTTCCCAGCAGGCAGGCAAACATCAAACACACAACAATCAATGATAGAAACCAAACAACAGCACTCTAGACACCAAGAAAGGCACATAAAATGCATTTCAACATGCCTGACCCAAGAGAGTGAACCAGCAGCAGTGCAAAAGTATCGCTGAAAGTCCCTGATAAGGGCAGTCTCTGAACAACAGGGAGAGAATAACTTGATATTTAACATACCTGTGTGCTTCTGTTGCCTTTTCTCTTTCTTCCAGCAGCAAGCGCTCCCTGGAATCAAAGTTCTCCTTCATACGCTTCACCTGGCTCTCCAGCCGAGTGAGCAAGTCTGCCTTTTCCTGCCACTTCTTAGTGGATTCACTAAAAAGATGAAAGACACAAAGCATAAAACATACTGGTTTCAGAAACAGCTTAAAACTTTAATGTCTGATCATCTTCGGGTCAGCAGTAGCAGCACTAACATTGGAACTTGTTTGATTTAAACACAATTGTTACCCTGAAGTGTCAGAAAGTACTCTGCCTAAAGCAGGCCCTTTTCCTTTTTGTGGTTATGCTGGGGTACTTGCCTGTAAACTCTTTTGACCTGCTCGAGCTCTGCCTCCTTGTCTTCCAGCTGCTGCTTCAGTTCCTCCTTGCGCAGGCTCAGATGTTCCACTCGCTCTTTCAGTTCAGCCTGCTGGGTTGTTTCCTCCTCCAGCTGCTCTTGAAGCCTCTTCTGAGCCTTTGCTGCCTCCTCCTTCAGCCTTCGGATCTGATCATCACGCTCCTGCAAGGACTACAAAGCAGTGACTGATAATGAGAAACTGCATGATAATATGAATAAATGCATAAATGATTACAAAGCACAACAATGACGGTTAAAACTCAAAAGTTTTGTTTTGTTGTTGTTTTGCTTGGAGTTTGAGCCCTCTGGCTTGAGTAATACAAGTTCTCAACCTACCTCTTTGAGTCTGCGAATGGTTTCTGTCTGGTCGTCCATGATTTTGGCTTTGATTCTAAGAGTATCATTGTCCTTCTCATTCTGTTTCCTTTGAGCCTCCAACTCAGCACTCAGCACCTCTATCCTGGCCTCTAAACGACCACGGTCCTGAGCCAAAGACGCTCCTGGAAAAGAATTACCCAAAAAGAATAACCCATCAAAATGTTGCTTTAATTCTCTATGTAAACACATATGGAAGACAAACGTTAAAAGAGATATAAAAAATAAAGCTGGCCCAGTGTTTTCTGATTGTGCATCTGGGCTATAACCACTAGATGGCAGACTTTTACCTGATAAAAATTTAAATCAGCACGTACTGTATTGAGCCTCTTTTTAAATTACCTCTAAGGTGGAAATCTCCAAAATTTTACGAGTTAAGCACAAGTCAGTGCATTAGACTGGCTCCAGGGAGGACCCGCACCACTGATTGCCAATAAACAGCTAAAACTGCATTATCAGCTTTTTCTGTGCACTGCAGGGCAGACTCAAGGTGCAAAACAAGTACTCTCCTGGATTTTTCCCACCTTGCTGAGCGAGCTCCTGGCCCCAAATCTTCCTCTCTACCCTGAGGCCGTCTATCACCGACTCCTGAGCCGTGAGCTGAGACAACAGTCTAGCCTTATCTTTCTTAAGCAACTCTAGATGCAGGCCAAGACGCCGGTCCTGTCCTACCTCTGCTTCCAAGGAATGCAGACGGCTCTGGCAGAGAGAGACAGACAGTATTAATGATCAATGGCCATCTGTCATGGATGGCAGATGGGAAGGCAGCTGGACCATTCAGTATTCATGATGTCTCAAAGTAGTCAGTCTCCTACAGGACCAGGGTTAACATGTTTTTGAAAAGGCAGTGACTGATGAATCTGTGCCCATGCTATCTCACATGAAGTCATATTTCAATATTTTAAATCCTGCAATCTGGGCTCAAATCCAGTTGAAATGCTGGAATAAAAATCACCCACATCTCACTCTCTTACTGCAGTGCTGCACACCTTTAGATCAGTGACAGCGTCTCTCTTGGCTTTGATGAGCTCAGAGATGCGGCTCTTCTGTTCTTTGACCATAGCAGTGAGCTCCTGCACTAGAGAGCCTGATTTCCTCTCCCTCTCTTGGGACTGGGCCAGGGTTGCCTTGAGCTCCATCAGCTCTGCAGTCATCTGATCACACGCCTCCTTTACCTACAGAAAAAAGTGAGAGTGTGGAACTGAATGTTAATAAGAAATCTTGGGAGTTAACCAAAGCAAAGGTCCGAGCATTACCTGACACTTTAATCGGTCAGAACAGTTTCAGAGCCATGCCTTTACAGAAACACGTGGCTAGCAATAGCTTTTTCACACTTTTCTCAAAGGTCAAAAGTTTGGGTGACTAAGAGCAGAAATTTGTTCAAGCAGTAGCAATCAAAAATGAGATTACATTTTTGAACATTCTGAATTGATTCGAGCCCAATCCTTTTGTAAGGTTCTTTCCATGTGGCAATCAAAGACTACTTGTCCAGAGGCAAAAGATCCTAACTCAATACCAGTTTTCCCCATCGTGCTGAAAAAAAACCCCATCAGCCAAGTCTCTCCCAACTGGGTGAAATCAAGTTCAATCATTTCACTTTTTAGTGTTCAAAGTAATCATTTATCAGCTGGACTGCTCAGAGATTGTAGTGTAAAATTCAGGGCAACATTACAGTGATTAAAGGCCATCTGGATGGCAGGGGTCCATCTTTTAGCAGACCTCAGAGAAGCGAGCAGCCTCGATGGTTAGCGCCATGCGGAACTCGTCCTCCAGAGCAGTGTACTGTTTCCTGCCCTCTGCCAGCTTCTCCTGCAGCTCCGCCTCCCTGTGGCTGTGCCTCTCTTCCACTGATGCCACTTCCTTCGCCACAGCATCACGAAAATCTGCCCCACCGGGTTGTAACCGCAACTCTAGCTGTTTTCTGTAGGAAGAATGAAGCAAATGAGGATAAGGCATTAGCCTCTTTAAATGGCGACTGTGTCCTCAACAGAAACTCTAAAGGCATGTAACTGCTTATTGTAATCTGTTTTTGCATTTGCATCCAATATTTAATATAGATGCAAATTTCTAAATTAAACAACATTAAGTATTAGAATCCCTTAAAACTTGGCATTAAATCAGGTACCTTGGGGGGTTCGTGACAAATAAGCAATAATAAAACTTTTCCAGACTTCTAAGCATTTCATAATATTTCAAAATTTATGAGAAAATGTTACATTTATCTAGGATCACACTGCTCATAAGAGGCAACTCTTTTACAAAAGAAATGGTTTCCATGGCATCTAAAGATGAACTTTATATTTAGGAGGGGTTCTTCTTCTTAGATGTACCTGTGCTCTTGTTCCCTGGCTGCCAGCAGTTCATGCAGCTGCTGCAGTTTGTCTTTGTGCTGTCGTACTGACGCTCTCTGGATGTCCAACTCTCTCTTCAGAGCTGCTGCCTTGTTCTGCAGCTCCTGTTGCCTTTTTATCTGAGGAAGGTCAGCACATGTTTTATACCAGCCTGTCAGAGCTGAATGACCTCTCTGTGCTGAATCCTTTTATCTATCTGAATGTATTCACTCCAGGCTGGATCAGTGAACTAATGCGTTGTTACAATCAAAAATTAGAGCGATAAGGGGTGCTCAGTGGCAGGTAATCGAATGTAGCAGAAGCAGTGTGATAAACTTGCTTTGATGGGAGAAAAACTGTATGTCGAGCATCGATTAGCACCGCCTGAGTGAATATACCTTATCTTTATCAACATGATTTGTTCTAGGGGAAATAAGCGAACATCTATACCTCTTCAGCCTGCTGGTGAGCCCTAAGCGCCTCTCCGTGGGAAACGCTTTCTTCCAGTCTATGCAGTGCAGTTTTGTGCTGCTCCTCACAGCTGCGGGCCTGATCCAGCTGCTGGGTTAGGGATCGACACCTCCCCTCCAGCTCCTCAACACGAGCCTGCAGCTCAGAGTGCCCCGATCGCTCTTTCAGCAGCAATTCTTTCAGTCTGGACGGGGAGAAAAATACGATAAGGGTGTCCAAGAGAAGCCGCAGTAATACCCTGAATTTCTCTTTTCACTTTATATAGAAATTGGTACCAGAAAGCACTCCCCAATTCTGTGATGCCCTTGGCTGTCCTTCCATAGTGTCAAATATGTGATAGCTTTTGAAATTGAAGAACTCTAACGCTATAGTATAGTCAAAATCTTATCTCATGGGAGAGACAATGGAAGTAGGAATGGAAATGAGGCACACAGGGGACAACTAAGAAACTACAAAACAGTAGAAGCAGCTCACGCACAGTAGTCCACTATTAAAATGTGCTTTGATGAGTCACTGTAATCTGTCTCTCGCTGAGCATAGACGGCAACAGTAACAGCCGTGTTCAGTGTCATTAGAAAGTGACAGTTAAGATTGATTTGTGTAATACTGCTGACATATGCGCGTCATCGGACCTCTAATTACAACCATAATGCAGATTTATCTAAGCAGGATGTGGTGCCAGCGAAGACTGTACAGAGCAGAAGTAAAATGGCCTTGTGGCAGCAGAGATAGGAATATTTAATCAAAGCCTCTGGAAATTTAAATGTTAGGTATATAATCAGGATGGCTGCATCGCTTAATGATCTTTATACTAAATAGCTTTATTATCGCAGACAACTGCAGGCATACTTGAAAGGTTTTTGGTGTAATGGAGCCAAAATGTGAGCATGATTTCTAAAGAGACTATGGCACCGTGATAGTGAGACATTTTAATGGTGGGATGGATACTCATTGTTCAACAATGAGACAGGCAGCAGGCCTTGGTCTCAAGAGAGCCAATACAAAAGATGAAGAGAGTAGAAACAGATGAGGATCCATTATGAAGCTGACAACTAAAATCCACAGAGAAGAGTTCAATTATCGCTTTTTTTTCCAGCATGATATCTGCTTTAGAGCTGCCTAACGGATTCAAGTGGAGGTTTGTGATGAGAGGCGTCCACGGTAAATGTGCCTCCCTCTTACCTGTCTGTAGTGTGCAGGGCCATGCTCTGAAGGTCCTTTTCCTCGCTGACCTTGGTCTGCAGGCACTTGAGCTCCTCTGTTAGCTTTCTCACAGCTTGTTCTGCCTTCCAGCGTCTTTCCCGTTCCTGGTCACGCTCCTCCACAATCGTCTGAGCAGAACACATACACAAAGCATGAATTCCCAGAGTAAACACACACTGAACGCTTAAAAAAAAGAAAGGTGTCATTATTTTTTCTTTAAGTTGAAATACCAATTTCTTCTTACAGCTCAAGTGTTTTTTTACAGTTTCATTTAAAGCATCTCATTGTTTTTGAAGGAACAATGAAAACAACACTGAGGATTTTTATCCCCCTGTATAAACAAGTGAGTACCCCTCAAAAAATATTGTTAGGAATAAAAGATATTTCCACCATTTTCCTGTCGTGTTACATTTGCTTTGAGGATAAATCCAGTATTAGAAATTACTGCATGGGATACGTGCCAGAAACAAAAGCCTGTGCTGTCCAAAAAAACATTAAAGAAAAACTACCGTCTGCCAATAAACATGGAGGACATGACACTGCCTTTTTTTTTCTTTTTTTTAAATAATATGCTCTGAACGGGCAGATCAAATAAAAGAGTTGTTTGGCCACAGTGGCAGCAGATATACTCGATGCATATGAAGTTTTTCAGGAAGAGACCCTGAAAGAGTCTGAATTATGACTGTAGAAATATTATGACTTGTGTTGCTTTGCTGCCTCAGGACTGGGGAGTTTGCAGGAATTGACTGAACTGTGAATTCTGCTTGAAGGTAACAGACGAGCGTTTGTCCAAAAGTTGAAGTAAAAGTGGACCCGTCAGCAGGATAAAGAATGGCAGACAAATAACAAGAAGCACAGATTTAAATCATTTCAGATGTTGGGGGCATTTGAAGCACACAGTTTAAGTATGAAAAATCATTAATCTCTTGCAATAGAATGAATTTTACATGGAGGTTGTCAAATAATATCAGCAAACTAATGTAAGAGACTTGTAGAGAACTACATGAAATGCCGACAAGAAGTTTGTTCTGTTACTTTGACAGAAGAATGTTGGATCTGTTGATATTTTTGTTGAATAAATGATTGAAAAAATAGCAACTTTCTTTGTGGAAGAAAGGAATCGAATGTTTACTTATCAAAACAAAAAGCCAAGAGTTTCATTAAATGTACTGAAATAAAATAACCAAAACAGATGATGGACTACTGGCTTGAATTCTATTTTGTGCGTAATTTAAAAAAGTTACCACAAAGAAGTTATTGACATCACAAAGATAAAGTCAAGGTTACTGAAACAAAGCTCTCAGAAACAAAGAGCAAAACATGAAAAACCTTCTGTTTACTGTGGTCCTATTTCTGTTGTCACCTTCTAGAAGCATTATCCATTTATTCTATTCCTGCATTTTTTTTGTTTACACAAATGTTTCTGCAAACACACCAATTTACTCTCTTTTTGGATGGGGACAGAACCGTTTCTATTTTACAGTCACTCAATAAAAACAGAAGCAGCTAGGCGACCCGTCCATCGTGTACCCTGTAGGTTTCCTCCTCTTCAGTGGATCTGGTTTTCATATCGCCTGAGGCCTTAGCTGCTCTCAAAGGTCCTTTCCTTGTTGGCCTCACTGCCTCTGCACTCCCTGTGCTACCAGCCTTTGTCCTGGATCCAGCGGCAGACTTTGAAGCCCTCCGTTTATGATTCTCCTGATCACTGCACATAAAACAAATCACAAGTATTGAACCGGCTGTAAAATTGATTCTAAACCCTCCAGCTAATGTCTGGCTAAACAAAGGTCAGAGTTTTATAGGGAAGCAAAGTCTGAACAACTTTGAATTTTGAAGTAATATTTTAAAATAACCTTTTTTTGATGAGGGCTATTGTGAGATTACTTAAGTTAAATTTCTGAATCTTAAGCACATGTCATTAGTGGATGATGAAGTAAGATGAGGGGGCTGACCAGAGAAGTGTGGCCATTAATCATGTGAGTGAGGTGTCGGCGGTAATTTCTAACAGAGAGGAGGAAAGTCTATAACATATCATCTCTCTGAAGAAAATTTATCACCCCCTCTCAAGTGGGAGGTAAAAGGATTTTCCCTAATCAAGATACCTGATAATATTAAGTTGATGCATGATGAACAATATGGAAATACCCATTGCTGCATATTGTTTGGTGAATGTATGAATGCGATTATCATTGCTTAGAGATACACTCTCTGATTTTGATGTAGTGCCCACCAGTGCTGAAAATGTCTTCACATAGTTTAGGTTCATCAAGTTTTAGGCTTTGCTGAGTTTGATCTTAGCTGCTATAACAAAATCAAGGAGTCCAAATGTAAACATGATGGCATTTCAAAGCAGCTAACATGACACCTGAAATCTCTTTTGGTGCAGAATCACCTCTCTGATCTCTTGGTCTCCTTGGTGGTTGTCGACGATGTTACGCTGTCATGGTATTTGGGAATTCTCGTCCGCCTCCTGTTTTCCTTCCCGCTGTCACATTCACTTTCTGAAGTGCGGTCTGTGTCCCGCTTGGCTTTCCGTACCATCACCACAGAATGGGCAGATCTTCTGGATTTATTATCTTCAGGGTTCTGGGTAAATAATAAAGAAATACTTCAAATATGTAATCTGTTTCTGAAGTTTTGTTGTCACCCCCCGGTTCCTTATATTTTTCTAGGAAATATAAAAAAGTGGGAAATGGGTGCACCAACATCAGTTAACACAAATGGCACATAAGGCAAAAAACAGAGTTTGTACAGTTTGAAGCTGTGATCAGACTCTTCAGATGGTGGATCAAATATGAATATATTTTTTGGGGACAAGATCCCCAACACCAGTGGCTGAAATCCTGCCCGAAACCATGATAGAGCCTCCACTGTGTTTAACAGATAGGCTACTTACAGCTGGGAGGGGTAAAAATTACAAGAAAGCCTGGCTCTTTAAAAGCAAAATATAAAGAGCAGAGGGGTGATTTAGGACTTTTGCACACTAATTTATTTGGGGATAAATCACCATTTAATAGCCAAACATGTAAAAATTAATTTATGTAAAGATGACTTTAAAATATTGCCATGAATAATTTATATTGAACAAATAACTTCAAAGTGCAGTAGATTAAAAGAACATCAATTAAATTAGCATTTAGTACAACTTTTTCTTTCCCACCTTTTCCTACTTTCACTATTAAAAAAAAACAAAACAAAACAAAAAAAAAAACAAGGCGGCACATATGAGAAAAAATTAATCTTCAAAAAGGTGTACACCTGCTGGATGAGCTGGGACACCTGGTGCTCCAGTTTCCTGATGCGCTCTTCATTAACGGGGTCTCCTTTATCAGTCACAGTGGAGCGAACCGGCTGTGTGTGCGGAGGTTCTGGTTGTGTGACTGGGTCTGTGATTACTTCTGAGGTAGCACTCCTCTGACGAAACTGAGTCAGCAGCTGGTCAATGCGGGGTGTGGTGAGAGGAGCATCACCTCTGACCTGCAATGGAAACTTTCACTTTTATTTCAGAGTTTCCAAATGCAAAAGTGTGGTTTAGAATTATAATGTATTTACAGGACTTCATTGCAGAGACGGAAAAGAGTTAATAATGGCAAGCAAAATGGGTTCTACTGCAGTTTGTCTTCCTGTAGAAAAACAGACAGAAACTGCCATCTGGTGCAATGAAAATGCAAATTAGTATATTGTAAAGCAACCAAACTTTCATCATCCCAGTATACATAAATTCATTATGTTCCAATAATTCAGTGACAACCGGGAAATCTATTTGGCTCGATGATATTCCTCGTTGCAGCGAAGCAGACCTACATAATTAGGTCTTCTATAAGCAAAGCTGTGTAATTATGATATTTTGTCTTAAGTTAATACAAAGTGTTTGTGTGAGGTTTCTCCGGGTGAACCAGTTTCCTCCGACGGTACAAAGAGGTGCATTAATTGTTGACTTTAAATTGGACAAAGGTAAAGATGTGAATGGTTGTCTGTCTGTTCTCTGATGGACTGGTGACCTGTACACTGCATCCTGCCCTACGACAGCTGATGGGATAGATGGAATTTGTGTTTTTGCATAACTAACCACACTCTACTCTTCTGTAAATAGTACGTGCTTTATTCATTTAATTTTTTCTGTGCTTATTAATCTATTATTATATTTTATTTATTTATTTTATTTATTTGTGTGTCGTGAACCTGAAAAGTAAGAACCTCATTGCTCAACATACCCACAGTGATTTGTGGTGTATATGACGATAAAATTCTCGGTTCTTCTTACTTTTGTATCAGGAGCCCAGGATTTTGATACGCTGCCTATCAGGCAGTTAAGCATCACTCATACAATAAGTGGAAACTGTTCTACAACTTTCTTGTTCTCATGCGTCTCACATTCTGTTGCGTTATGAAAGCTGTAAATTAATTGTTGGGAAATAACTTTATGCTCCATTTGACTTGTTTGTGTCAGTTGCAAAAAAGTAAACATATTGCAAGAGACTTTCCGGTCAAATAAAACAGGATTTAATAACAAAAGTCCCTAAAGCATGGTGAGCATATCTAAACAAATAAAAGAACTACACTGGAATTGATAGTAGCTTAGCATCAAAAATTACCGCTTCATTGTGACTTGTGTCAGATGAGAGTAGGAGGTCCACGTAATCTTCTAGACCAGGAATATCACAGAGACTACTGAGACTTTGAGGTGATGGGTTTCCCAGTCGGTTTAGGCCATCCAGAACAGAGACCTGCGGCAGTGACTGCAAAACAATCTCCCTGTAACCTGCAGTAAGATAGGAACACACGTGTATCAGAGAAACCTGTCGAGGCTAGAGCTGCCTGATTGCCATGAGCCTCTTATTCAGTAATGTCACATCAGTGGTGCATATGACCTTCATGAAAGATCAAATAATTACTTCTGAATGAATAACCTTTGTGCG
Source organism: Pelmatolapia mariae (assembly GCF_036321145.2). Classification (NCBI taxonomy): domain Eukaryota; kingdom Metazoa; phylum Chordata; class Actinopteri; order Cichliformes; family Cichlidae; genus Pelmatolapia; species Pelmatolapia mariae. The sequence goes on from NC_086243.1 coordinate 22,638,850, forward strand.
TCACCTTCATATGCACTATTGATGTACCCTATTTAATAGGTAGTGAGCACAACTTATGTAAGTATATCTACGCATACAGACAGCAAGAGTTGCAAGAGTGCCTTCTCGTATTTAACAACATGAAAAGAGACGCCTTCAACAACTAGTGCTGTGAATTAATCATCAACTGAAAGATATGGATAATGGGTGCAGAGGATCACTGAAAAGCTTTTTACATTAATGTAACTGCAGCCAATCCAATTAATGAAGAAGCCAAATATAAGATAAACAAAGAGATTAAAAGATCACAGTCATTACTAATAGCGGCTGTCAGTTTGACTGATTTTCACTGGACTTTCATTACAGGGGGAGTTTTAAATCAGTTATTCTGCAAAATTGGAAAAAATATCCTCTAAAACTGCTATTCATAGCTGATATGCTGGGTGCTATTATTAAAGTTTGATCCAACTGCAGTTGGAAAATATGAATTAAATTGTTTATCCTTTTTTTCATATATATATATTTTATGTATCAATCTATTTTTTTCTGTAATTGGACAATGTACAACAAACTTTTGCTTTTTGCAAATTCAGCAAACTGACATACTAGCATTTGATGCGGAAATGCTCAAAATAAAGTGTAATCCAAAGAAGCGATCTTTAAGACCTGGAACCAAGTTACAATTCCAACTTTTCATCTCCTCTCACCCCTGCCATCAGAGACCCTGGCCTTGTTACCACAGCCAGTCTGCAGTAAATATCACATCATAGTCTTTGGTTCACCACAACAGGAAACCTCGTTAGTGCGTATCTCCATCAATAAAGCCAAAATATCATACCCCCTGGAGTCCCATCTGCACTCTAGTCTTCCTTCTTACAAAACTATGCACAAATCTGAAGTCAGCCTGACTCTGCCCAGGAGCACACAACAGACACACAACCATAAAGCACAACTAAAAGAGTATTATTACAAAATTAACATCTTACAATAATAATAATAATCTTTCATAGTAGCTGATAGGGCTGGGCCATATCATACTGTTCACGGTAATACCGGTATAATGTTGGGCAACGATAAGAAAATGAAATATCGTGATAGAATATGGGTAAAACACGCATGCGCAGTGCCTTTGTTTTCATATGCACATGGCGGAAAAAGCACGGCGGCGACAGAGAATGAGAAGGGCGAAAGCGGATCATTGAATGAAACGGATGAACCAGAATTGGTTTGTAAAAATGCTGCAACTTCAGTGGTGCGGAACTGGTTTAGCTTTCGTCCGTCAGATACACAACAAAGCACTATTTTTGGTAGAGCATGCTAGCAGGTCATCGTTATTACCGTGTTTGTTGGAAAATACGGCACACTTAAAATCAATCCTTTGATTTTTCTGAAAATCGACAGTGCCCCTTATAATCCCGTGTGCCTTGTGTATGAATTCTGGTTGTGTTTACTCACCTCGAAATGATTTTATGTGGTACATGGCGCGAAAATCTGTCAAATGTTTTAGTACAACTTTGCTAAGCTACGAAGCCGCACCGCTTGATGGATTGTCGGACCATTACGGCTATCGTAGGCAGGAGCCTTGCAGATTGATACGTACTGTGCTTCAACATAATATTACCGTATTGCGTGTGTATAGGCCAATTTCCACTGGAAATGCCTTTTCGTTAAACTGTCAGCAAGGAATTTGCACTGTTAAATTTTTATATAACTTTTTTTGCATTAATAAAGTTGTGGAGTTGTAAAGTATTTTGTCTAGTGTCAATTATATCGTCAGTTATATCGTTATCGCAAATTTTCAAATGTATATCGTGATAAATATTTTTGGTCATATCGCCCTGCTCTAGTAGCTGATGTGATGATTTCTCACTGACTTGTGAGATTAGATGGTTGACATTCCATTTAAGTGCCCTCATTATGTTTCCTGGGATTTTTCCATTCCTTCAGTGTGTTATAGGACTTTGTTGGTACATGTTAAATGTCTGCAAAGTGTCAAAGGGAGTTTTTCTTCCACTATTCTTCTGAATTTATATCCATTCTTTGCTACTTAGCAAACACCTTGTTGACAGTCCAGACTTTCATCTACATCACTATGTGATACATACAAAATGCCTTTGTCTTCTTAAACAAAGAATGAACAGCTGCCAAGCAGCTTGCCAGATGCTTTTCTTACTCAAAACAATGACCTAAGGCATTAGGAGAGATTGGACTTCTTTGTCCAAGGTGTATTTGATGTCCTATCCACTCTAGAAAACCTCCAGGGCCAACAGAGAGACACCTCCCTGCCCTCTTTGCTCTGGAAGGTGTTCCAACGAGCATCTTTTCAATAGCTGTCCAAAAGCCTTTAGAGGCAAGCACTATTGCTGGTGCCATGACCAGGTCTTCAAGGTAAATGCTTTTAGAAACACCAGAGGCAACCATCTGACAATGACTATCACCTTTATAAGAATTGGAGAGAAATCTCACCCCTAAGCTGAAACTACCACCTTGGTTAAGCAGCCGAAGTTCTCAGTCCAGGTTGTACTATCAAAACTGCAGCCAGACATGACCACTGTATCCACATTCACCAAGCAAGTGATTATGCTGGAAATAATAGTACTCTGGGAACATCATATGGATGAGGAAAGCATGTCAAGTGAAATGCATGCCGAAGGAAAGGCAGGTGCTCCCGCTGACAAAAGGAGGACCATTAAATCAGCTGCCAAAACCACAGAGAGAGCAACTATATGGCTTTCAATTACGAGGGTGGATTTGTGGACAATTCCTTGTGGGACACAAGCTGGGATCAGACCAACCTCAACTAGCTCACCCCACTGTTGTAACACCTGAAAAAGCACCTAAAAAAGCTTCCACAAGATATGTTTCATCTAGCTAACTAACATACACTTGGACAACAATGTTTATTGTACAGCACTTTGGTCAGCCTCGGTTGTTTTTAAATGTGCTTTATAAATAAACTTGACTTGACTTGACTTGACTTGACAACACAGCATTTGTAGATATTTAAAACTTTAAATTTGACACTGAATGTATGCAATATGAGTAAGCTAATTCAGTCTGAATTACAGACTACAGTTTCATCACTACTTAAGTAACAAATTTACTTTGCAACAGTGAGCTCCTATTGGCAAAATAAGTCTCAAAGTCATTTCCTGTATACTGCTGGTTCCATTAGAAACACATACACACACGCAAACATTTTTTTTAAATGCAAAAAAGACTGAACAAATTGCGTAAAAAATAAATATATGGAAGACTGGTATATTTTTCCGCTTGAGGAGCAAATCTCACACGCACCATTAGGGCGCTGCTCTAATATAGCCATTTACATTGATGTCAGTGAAAACGGAGTATTGCTGCACTTGCTGGGCGTATGTTATTACACATTCAGTGTAGCTACAGGTTCATACTAAAAATGAAAGGAACAGAAACAAATGAATTCAGAGGGAAACAGCTCAAATATACAAGTACAATGACTTTCAATGCTGAGTTAATGCCCTTTTAGATAAACCATGTTTTCAATGCGTTGTGTTTTAATGAAAATTCCATCCCAACAAACATAAGCCTTCTTGTTTTGTTCTCCTACATCAGGCCAGTGCATTTACACATCTGATAGGTCAACATGTACAGCTATCACATCAGTCAGCTGCTTGATACAACTGCACTCCAATACAGAAGTGGTCACAGCCTCTATCAGCTGAAGTGTCTGCTGGCCTTGTGATTCAGTTAAGATATCGAATACATATAACAAAGCTTCTGGCTTGTTTGTTGCCTCCGTTCTCTCTGCATTTTAAATCTGTATTTCTACAATCACTGTTCACCCTCTGAATATCGTTAAGTACCAATTTTTTGTCATAGATGTGAACAGGGCTCCTGTCTATGAGTGTTAAGGTTTCCTACCTGGTGACCTACAGACAGGGTTGTCTCTGCCATCCTGACTTAAAGTCACCTCTCTTAACCCTTGTATTCCCAGAAGGCACTGCAGGAGGTGATCAATGCTGTCCAGGTAGTTGCTATGGAGACTGAGGTGTTTCAGCTTGTACTCCGTGCCATGGAGATACAACAAGCCTAATGAAGGCATGAAGAATTGACAGAATTGAAGCATCATTCACTTGTTAGCATTCTCATTTGGGTGCAGAAAAAGAAAACACTGTTCAGGCAAAATTCAACTCACCGCTGAGATCATTTATCTGATTGTAGGACAAGTTTAATCTCGTTAAATTCACAAGCCCATTCAGTGCTGGAGTGAAGGGAGAGGACATTAACAACTGAGTGATTTTACAGCTCATAGAGCAGTGACGGCAATGTCAGGGTAAACACAAGATCCCCTAATAAAGAATTATTACTTGGAGAACTCACAGATAGCAGAGGCATTTATTATCTCTGTTAAATGGTGACTAAAGACTCACCTTCAACCTTGGTGATTAAGTTGCAGGATAAATTTAAAGTCCTCAGGGAAGTGAGGGAACTCAGACCCTCAATCTTAGAAATGCAATTGGAGGAAAGGTCTAAGTGTCGCAGGTGCCAAGCTGAGGTCAGGCCCTCGATCCTCGGGATGTGATTGCAGTGCAGATTAAGTGACGTTACAGTGGGTATCAGCGGAATATCTAGCAAGCTAGAAAGAGGGCAACAAGGTCAGATTCACAGCGGAAGGTAAAACTTTGTGCAAATAAGTACAAGTACAAGGTAAATGTGTACCAACTAATGACTATTATAACAATAACTTTGTTAATTTATTTAATCAATTGCTTAACAGTTTACTTTAAATGATGTAAAATCTGGCTGTACTTCACAGCAAAAGATGCAAATTCAGCAGCCTGCAACAAGCGCTTTAAGCTGATACTGTGATACTGTCAAAGGAGGTAACACCTCAAATCTGATGAAATACCTGGCGACGCATAGCGTTTTTTTTTTTAAGCCGAGAAATGCGCCGTATTTGATAGCTTGCTGCGAGACCTCACATCGTGCACATCTACTGCGGGTGTGGTGCCTGTTATCGGACCCGGAGTTAGCAACATCCCCCAAAAACCCGAAGAGTAGAGTCCTGGCCCCTAGCCCTGCCAGTGTAGCAGAAATGATGACGGATGATGATGGCAGCAGCAGCCGTTCTTCTCTGGGCGAGTAGCTTAATGTTGTTCGTGTGTAATTTACGTTGAGTAGGCTAACCACGTTATTAAATTAATGCATGTAAGGTGAACTAGCAAACACCGTCGTAGTTACATGCAGCTGTCTTCTTGTATGATGGCAGATACTCCCTTCACCCTGGCCAAAAAAACTAAAATGACCAAAGAAAAAGTGGAAAACAGCTAAACATGAGAGGTTTTTGGACAAAGTTTGTGTTTTTTCCATTGTTTAAGCACTGCTTCCAGCCAAGAGTGATACCATATATGCCCCATAGCTGCAGAAAAGTCTAACATTGTTATCTTTTTACAAAAAACAGCTGAACATGAGAGGTTTTTGGACCAATTTTGTGTTCTCCATTCTTTAAGCACCGGTTTGAGCACCGTTTAAGCACCGGCACCGTTTCAAAAGTACCGGTTTGGCACCGGTATCGGATAAAACCTAAACGATACCCATCCCTAGTCTTTAAGCAAACTGTGAGAACTGAAAAAGCAATCAAACATGAAATACTAGAAATCAAACAAAATAACTGGCAAGTGCTGACAGTGAATAAATTAAGAAAAGTCAAGACCTCTGGTTACAGCTTTTCAGCTAAGAGGATAGGTTTCTGTTATTAAAATATTTTTAGGTTTGGATTTTCAGTCTGTCATACACCCATCAGTCACTGTATTAGTTACACCTGTCCTACTGCTATATAACACAAATATTTACTCAGCCAATTACATTCCAGCAGGGCTCGAGAAAATTGAGGATAGAGTTGATACATGGTCACCAGACCTGAACAACAGAATACTGGAGATATAATGTAGATCTGTACATCTGCAACATTTCAATATGGACCAAAATATTCACAATGAATTGCCACAATGAATTAAGAGAAAATGCATCTTACCCTGCAATGAAAAGGTGTGCCTATTACAGTGACTAGAAAGTTCATATTATATACAGAAGATGGGAATTTAGAACTAATTTAAAACTGACAACCACATAGCCTTTTTTTTTATTTGCACTTGTTTGTCTGCATATTGCAAGACAGTGATATTAAATTCTTGGTAGTAAAGCTTTTGTCCACCTAACATACAGTCTTTTTAAAATCTGTATTCACTAGATAATGAAGTAGATGACGCTAATAACCTATATAGGCTTTTTCCCCACAGTGCTTAACTTATCTAGGCTTTACTTTAAATAAATAAAATATTTGAGTTACTTAATTTAATTTTGCAATTCAACATTATTTACAGCATTCTTTGTCTGCACTCAAAGGAATGTATCATCTTATTTTTTCTTATCTAGAATCATATCTATACAAATGAAGAATGGTACTGATGTCAACAAAATGTTATTCATATGTTATTCACACGTGTCATTCTCATACAGCATTGAGTTATAGTTTACTTTGTATGGGGACTTATTGTTCCTTATAAACATCACGTTTATTAGCAGATTAAAATTGTAACGTAAAGCTCGTCATGAAGTAAGTAAATATTCGTGCCAGACTTAATCGGTTCGTCAGTGGTACATAGTAGTCCCTTATTGGCTGATGTAATGTAAATTTTGATACGTTAGTCGTGAATAGGTAACTTTACCTTGTTATGTTCTTGTCAATAAGACTCAGCTCCTTGCCTGCCATAACGACGACATGTAGCTGTCCCACCCCTACGCGTAAAGTCTGCTAACTAACAAAATAAACCAAGGAACCGCTACCGACATCAGGCTAAACACGTAGAAAACTCGCTAAAAAAAAAAAGTCGACGAACACATCCTCCGAACAATTCCTGCTAAGTTACCCAGCAGGCTAGCCAAAGTTTAGCGACTACCGAGCGGCCTCAAAGGAGCCAAACTTATTATAGGCCATCAACAGAGAACAACTGCAACTTCTGGGAGAGCCCAAAAGCCTTTCGTACTTCATTTTCTAACAAAGTGTTGTAAATTTATTGTTCGTTGGAGTTCAGTTGAACTAGCCGCTTCTCGCATCATACTTCCTGTTTACTAGACGTCGCTAACGGGCACATCCGGGACAGCTTCTTTGCTCCGCCCACCTCTAGAAACGTAACATGTACCTACATGCATTATATATGATACAAAACTAGAAGCAAAGATGGTTAATTCAGTCAATGCTCCTGTAAGTTAAAGTTTAGCAAGACTATCCACAACAGTTCATACAAGATAAACAGTACTTAACACTGCAGTTAAAATTATACTAAATTGTATTTTTTGGCACCTTTCAAGGCAGTCTAGGTCACCTTACAACACAGAATTAACAGACATTAAAAGACATATAAAACTAGATGATTACAGCTGATATGCCGATGAAAACAGATGGGTTTTGAGTTGCCATTTGAACTGTGCCATAGAGTGGCTGATGATGGTGAAGTGGTGATAAATTCCAAAGACAAAGTCCAGCACAGCTAAAGGGTTTGACACACGGTGTTAAGTCTGAAGCGAGGAGCATTCAGGAGAGCAGATGAAGGTGAGCAGGTGACGTTTATAATAAAAAATAAACAAAGAAAATATCACAACAATGTTTCTTTTGTAAAATAGAAGCATTTTCAAAATGTTTCCTTTCTTATTGTTATTCTTCTGTCTGTTCCTTTCAGTGGAACATCTACCTCCATCTCACCCTATCCCTAGCACCCTCTGTACCCCCACCTTGAACCCATCTGTTACTCCTCACCACTGTCTCAGTGTCATACATGTTCTACACCACCCTGACAAACTTCTCTGGCACTCTTGACTTCCTGATGCTGTACTTTTCTCTAGATATACAAAGACTGAAGCTCCTTCTGACCTTCTTTATACTTCTCCATCAACACTCACAGCAAACATCTCATCTTTCATCTTCTCAGCACACTCTCTTCACTCATTAGTACATTTCAATTTCTATTTTTAATCATCTTAACCTGCTGCACATCCTTTCAGCTTGATCCCTCTTCCTACCCAATCAATACAAGTCCTTTTCTCATTCCTTAGTGTCCTGTCTCAAATACAACTCGCTATATACCTTTTCCTTTGCCTTCACCTCCTCGTTCTTCACCTATTTGACTATCCCACTTTGCCTTTGCTGACTTATTCTACCTTTGCCTTTGAATGCTTTACTGCACTTCCTGATTTCATCACCCAGGATGCATTAGAGTCACATCTTTAAATATTTCTGAGGTTTTATCAAAGAAGGAAAGCAAAGCTAAACTAAACTAAATCTGAAGCACTGGTGTTTGGCATGTCTGGGAATTAATCAGGAATGGTTCATAATATCACAGTGTACACTGTGATATTTGTAATACACTCAGTTAAAAGTGTCATGAAAATGAATAAAATTAATAAACGTGAGAAATTTCATCCGCTTAATTATGTGAAAGTGATAAATGACAGCCAGAGTGAAATACACCAACTCTGACCACGTAAAACAAATAGAAGAACATAAAGCTGATGACAGTTGACAGTTTTTGCAATTCTGGAATTATTCATGGAGCAATAATTTAAATACAGATTTCTCCTTTTATGCTTGCATCCCCAAAGTTATAATTAATAAAACTTCCTACATTAGCACCGTCTTTGACTTATAGCCCTGTGAAACAATGCTTTCTCTAAGTTGAGTATCTTCGCTCAACTATGGCTAATCACAGATGTATTATAAAGATCCTGACCCCTATTATTCTCATAATTTATCCAGCAGCTCTGCAGGCCGGTGATTGATTCAGTTCATCTCACAGTGAGCATTGTCCATATTAAAGACGCTGCATGACTGATCACTGTACTCACTGGCTGCTCGCCAGCAACGATAGAACCAATTATACCTGCAACCCAGCCAATGGCCCTCCTTAACCTGTGAAAATGATGATCTGGTGCTAATGAAGTGAGTGAATTAGAAATCCCATCTGTTGATGCTTCGGCACCTTATCTCTCATTGGCTGCAGTTTTCAAGGTCACTGTAATAAAAAAATTCAAAAGACAGAGGGGAGGGATAATCTCAAAGCCAATTAGGAATCAGTACTAATGCACAAGAGTGCTGTAATTAAAGCCGACTGGAGAATTTGTACATTTAGCATCATTCTGCACCTTTGTTTTCATCTTATTACTCCCATTTGTTTTGAAAATTGTTTGAGGCTGGCGTAAAAAGTTACAGAGAAGTAAAGCTTCAGGCTTTGGCACAAGCTTGGAAAAGGTTAATAAGAGTGCCTCTCTGATGCTTTGAGCTGAACACTATCATTTTATTTCCATGTACAAAGTGAGTTTAGCAGGACATTAGGATATATTGTTAATCAGATGGCTGGAGCTAAATATTGTTCTCACAACAGATGCTGATTTTTTTTTTTGTTTGTTTGTTTCAATCTTCAGAAATTATTGGAAAATACCTTCTCAGTTAACAAAATCCTGCCTACATATTGATAATTAATTGAAGCAATTAAATAATTATATGGAAAGACCTCTCAATTCTCATGTTTGAGAAACTGGAAGAATGAAAAGATTATACCAGTTATACACTGTTAATTACTGGAAAAATCTTTTCAGTTGTAAATACACTAATTAGCCACATAATTAAAACCACTGACAGGTAAAGTGATTCATAAACTCGTACAGCATAATGACACCTTCTTTAGGGAAACCTTGAGTCATGGCATCATATGGTTGTTACTTGGACATGTACCACTCAGCTAAACATTGGAATAAGAGAGCACAAGGTCTTGAGACTGATCAGTCTGTCCATGAACGATTCCTGAGATGTACTGAGATAAGTGTGTAATAAATTCATGAAGCATATAGATACAAAAATATGTGCTTTAAAGTTCTCTAATTCATTGACTGTCTCTACCAAAGGTAAAACTACAGAATATCAACCTCATGGGGATCCTAGATAAAAAGTCAGCAGGTTTACAAAAGTTATTAGGATTACATACATATCTGTTGAGGTATTAAATCTGGACCGACAGATTTGAAAATGGCTTGAGAGTGGAGGACGAAGTTTTAGATGAGTCTTATAGAAACTTTCTAAATCCGCTACTGGTGTCATGAGAAGTTAAGTGAAAGTTTCTGGAGGGGAGAGTGGGGCAAGGTTAGCTGATCTAACACCTGTACCTATGCAACCCTACACACCTTTTGTTAACTGACCCTAAACTTTAATTAGCACCTTCCTTTTCATCTTTCTTTGAAAGGAAGAACCTTATGAATGAAGCATTTGTTTTTCACAGGTTATTGTGTCCAAGGTTTTTGTAGAGTTACGAGTTATATCAAGTTTGTCAAATGCTTTTTTTTAATCTCAGGTTATAAAGTTCTATATTTTCATAACATGTATCTGCATTATTAAAAAGTTTATCTTTAGTTTTCTAGATTAAATATTTTTTTTATTTATTTAATATTGGCTGTGGGGCAAAATGAGCTCGAGGCTTAGGGGTCAGTTTAGTCAATGGTTTATCTAACAGCAAGACAAATAAGTGGTCTTAAAATGTATGCAGCATCATAAAAATGAATAGATCATAATAACTACATTGGATATTTGCTTATGCCACATAAGAAAATAAGATAGACACAATGCACCCTTTTTCTCAACACTCATCAGTTCTAGTATTTTTCTTTTTTGTTTTTCATTTTGAACAACGTTACCTTCAAAACATGTGACGTGCGAGTGTTTATGTCTCTGCCTCCAAAGTTTGCTATTATAAAAATATTTGCAGCATTTTATTCCATGTTGGTGTTTCTCAGCTAAACATGCAGCTGTCTGTATAAACTGAAAGTAGAAAGAAAATCATCTCCAGCTTCTCACGATGTTGAAAAGCATGAAAAAGGCATTCAATTTAAGACTTCAGTGTTTTGTTTTGTTTTGTTTTTCTTAAGAGTTGGTAATGCATATTCGTTGTATGTATTACAATGAATAGGGAGGGAGAGCGAGGTCTGGGCTTCTCTGCTTAGGCTGTTGCCCCCGCGACCCGGCCCCGGATAAAGCGGAAGAAGATGGATGGATGCAATTTTCCCTCTAAGCTGCGTGCGTGCGCAATTGCGCACTGCTGGCACAGTCTCTGCGCACAGAAAATCTGCGTTGCGCACAAAAAAAATCTAACCTAAATTGCAATTAAAATTAAAACTTTAATAATTCTGTTTTGCAGTGTTAGTCAGTAAGTGACTGGCTGCTCCCGTATGGGATTAGAACGATGCCACCTTATCCCATAGTCCAGCCAATAATGCGATTCATATTCGTATATACGCAGCTAATCAACGTTGTTGACGGGCTATGACAGCGTCCTTATGTGCCGACACCGGTGTTTTAGCTAGCAAAGCGGCGTGGCTTATGTGGAGTCAAGCCACGTTAATGACAACGTGTACAACCATTGGAGATGTGAGCAGGACAGACGGAACAATTGACGGAAAAAGTGTGGACTTTATTTTAAATTGTGTTGATAGGCCACGTAAAACCAGAGTTATGATAAAAATATATACAATGTTTGGTTTTCTTCCAGAATACTATCTTTACTGCGGGAAGAAACGGTAAAAACGGCGTTTTATAAGGGAAACACTCGAAAGCACTGCGGAGGCCTGTGAGCAAAAACAAAACCAAAAACTCCCCACCCTTTCCTATTGGTCGAAAAATGTACCATGTGGACCAATCAAAAAATTATATGGCAACATGGCATTTAGCTGTTTAGGAAGAAAAAAAATTGGTGACCACAGTGCACATGTCTAATGTTGCTCACAGTGGTCCAAGGGACCGCACAGGGAGTTTGTGTGTTCGCTCAGACACATGAAAAATTAGAGGCAACATTGGATGGATGGATGGATGGATGGTATTACATTTTTAAAATTAGAATACAAATTTTTGGTCACAAACTTGAGTTGTCATATACATCTGTGAGTTTATGTGCACAACAGTATGCTCATGTACACACATGAAGAATTTGACCTTTGTTCCTTAAATATATGGCATTGTTTCTGACTGATATGCTGCTCAGAGTCTTTTGCTCCTTGCTTTTAAATCAAATGGCACTCTCGACATAAACACAAGCTACTGCAGCCCAGCTGTCTTAGCTGAGGAAACAAAGGTACATTTGTTCCTTTTCGTAAAATATTGTGATGATGATACATTATATTAGGCAGTCAGTTGCCCACATTACACTGTAACTATCACCAGTTTGGTTATCTATTTTGAACACCTCAGCTGGAAAAATGATTTGTACAGTTGGCCACAGGTCTGCATGTCAACGGGAGGTAGAAGCAGTGGCGGTCCTAGCCTGCTTGGCGCCTCTGCCCCCCCCCCCCCACACACACACACACATAAAACATATTAAGGGTTGTACATTAATATAATGTTAGGAGTTGGGTTTTGGTTATGTGGTGTTTTTGTATGTGTTTTTTGGTGCCTCCCTTTTTGTATAGGTAGGCGGAGCAGTGAGTCACTGAACCTGGCACACCTGTTACTCATCAGATGCTTTCTTCAGAAGTGTTCTTTAGGAGCTACCTGACAGAAGACTAGTGTCGGAGTATTGGCGTTTTCGGAGAGTTGAAATTCTGCCCCTGCCTGTTGGAGCCCTTGGATTACTTTTGGTGACTGTGAGGAGTTGTTTTTCCTTCCTAGGATTTTGCCGTGACTGTTTTGCCTCGTCTGGAGGTTTTGGGCTTTAAACAGTACCAAGTAAGCTCTCCAACTCTCTGTAAAGTTTTAAGCTTTTCTCGGTTAACAGGCAAGACCCTTCTCGTCCCTCTCCTTTTTTAGATCGAGTGCACTACCTATGTGTGTTTTCGTCACCAGCACGTCCTGGCTCCGCGTCCCCATTCATACACCGTTGTATATATGTTGTCCTTGTAAATACCTCCCCCCCTCACTGTAAATAAACTGTCTTCACTGCAACTCTGCCTCCGTGCGTTCTGCTTCCTGGGTCCATCTGCATTTGTTATAACATATAAAACTGTTGTTGGAACCATACTGAATTTCGCCAGAGAAACATGCACACGTTTCTCCTCCTCTTCTTTTCTTTCTCCTCCTCTTCTTTTCTCTTTTTTTCTAAACTGAGCCCCTGATGGCTTTGAACTTTTCTTGTCCATCTTGGTTTTAATTTTGCACTCCAGCATGAACACCCACCCCCCAACCCAAGGATCACCACAACATAACCTAATAGACCTACACCTTAGTTCACAGATTCACTTTGTCTAAGGTGTATTTCTGGGATTTCACACAACCCAGGATTCAAATCATGAATAGATAATGGGCTTGGATTTACATCATTATGAATGAAATGTGCTCTATTTGGAAGCAGCCGGACCCTCTCCTTTCGACGGGTTGTGTGTGAGACATTAAATCATCAAACTGTAAATTATAAATCTTAAATTGTTATTAATCCTTTACCCCAGTCCTAAAGTGTATATTTATTTTCTTACTCTTCTTATATTTATTGTTTGTTTACTTGCACTGCTGTAACTGGAGCCTCGTCCTCTCGTCTCTCTATATACTGGACTGTATGTAGCTGAGATGACAATAAAGTTTACTTTGACTTCAGCAGCAAGCAGGCGCACCGAGGGCTCTCGCGCTCACTTTTTCGAAAAAACATCGGTGCAAATTATAAGTCTGTATCATCATGTCTGCTGTTTTCGTGTTTGTTGGTGTGTTTTTATTTTGTTTTATTTTGCAAGTTGGTTATTAGATGCTGCTCCAGCCAGACAGAGAATCCCCCGCCGCCCCGCCCTCTCCTCCCTGTGCCGCAAGCAGCAGGCGCACCTCGCAAACGGAGGGCGCCCTTCTGTGGCGTGTCCAGCGGGGTGGCCTGTGGGGGCACAGCCCCCCCCCCCCCCCCCCCCCCCCCCCCACCCCAACCAGACTGGCCACCCCAGGTGCCACCCCGAAGCCAAAACAATAAAATCCAATGAAATATCAAATGTACGATTATGTTTTCACAGTGAAGCTCAGATATCCGAGTGAATGCAGCATCGGCTTCTGCGCTATGAGCATCATGTTAGCAAAGGTAGGAGAGCCAAGCAAGAAAGAGGCACCGCAGAAAACAGTTTTTCGGCGAAAGATTAACAGTTTAACACAGCTGGACTGGCCATCGAGCATGGCGGAGCTTCCACAGCGGCTAGCAGGTGGATGAGGGAAGGGGAGGCCCAGTGTCAGGTGAACTGAACTTCAGGTAAGAAGTTATGACCTGCAGTCTATCCGGGTCAGATATAAACTAAGTTTAGGGGTAGTTTATTTTCGTTGTGCTGACTTTTTACAGTCAGTTACAATAACTCGTACTGCGTGCTAGCTAGCATGACGGAGTTTCTATACAGCTGGATGGGTGCTATGATGTTACTGATAGTGAAAAATATTACAGGTTTTGTATTGAGCTGAGAAGAGACGCAGTTTGTCCCGTACTTAAGCTAGAATGAAAAAAAGACACAAAGCTGGGGTTATTCTGTGTCTTTGCTGCACAGCTGCCTCTTCTTCTCTCATGGTCTCTCCTCCCTCTCCTGTTTCTACTTCAATCATGAAACTGATCAATGATCAGCTGATCGGCTTTTCTCTTGTTTGTTTATCGCCCACTTTGCGCCAGAAACAGGAAACCAGCGGATGTCACGCTAAACAACAGCAGCACGTTTAAGCTTGATCAGCTGTTGTTAGAATTTATTTAATATTAATTTCTAGTATCAGCTGATGTTTGCTGGAGCCACAGCTGTAAAAAGTGCTGGTCATGATGTCAGTTTGGTTATCTGGTGAGAGGGAAACATGAAGATGAAACCAGGAGATGTCCTTACTGAATCATCAGAGCTGAACAGGTGATGGAGAAACAGGTTTACGTTTTAGGTGACATGGATGAGTTGAAGTTATGAACTGTTTCTGAGAGGCAAATAACACCAGGATCCTTTTCTAAGTAGCTGACAGCCAGTAACTGTGCAGGGGCGGATCTAGCAAAGTTATGCCAGGGGGCCAGGTAGAGCATTAACAGGGAAAGGGGGGCACAAAGAAATACTTTTCTTTCTTATTCTCATTTAAAATATCTCGCTTTTATTAAATAATTATCTGAATCTTGCGAACAAAGTTTTTATCTGATGTAAAATTGATAGAAATCATACATATACCAACAAGACAGTGTACATCACTGTTACAACAGCGTTTGTTTTCATTCAAAGGCTTTATGGCTTTAATACCTGGTGGGCCTGTCTCTGGTCAAAATGCCCAATTTTTTGTCCCAGTCCAGCCCTGCAGGTTAATACTGGCAGTGTCACCATGCCAGCTGACTGTATTTCATCATCAGCCAGTGTTGTTCTTTATACATCAATATTACCAAAGTTTATCATAAGGCAGCATAGAAAGTATTTACTTGCTTTCAGGTTTCATTCAAATGTTAGTCTTTTCATTTGTTTCCCCACTTTTTTCCTGTTTCAAAATCAAACACCAGTTTGTGAGAAGATTATCTTCTTTTTTTAATAGGCAGATAAAGTTTTGCATTGGCTAATTTGCCAATTGTATGTTAAAAATGTTCGTATTTTAATATTTAAAAATGTTTTTGCCCAAAACATACGTGCACTATATGTCAGTAAAAATACTATGCAAATATTGCTGCACCGTAGTGGTTAAAACCTCATTCTAATAAGAGTCAAAAGCAAATTCAGTTATTAGCTTTACAGGGTTATTGAATGATGGTTAACTGTTGGTAGAATTCTTTTTAACATTATCTGCCAATTACATCTGCCACCCTTCTCCAAATCTGTGCCCCTACCTGGCCCCCCCAACAAAAAATTTCTAGACACGCCACTGGCGCCCTTACTCCCAGCAAATGGGCGATAGAAAACCGATCAGTGCCTATGCCATTCCCAATATGCGCTGGCTGATGTCGGGGCAGCATGAGTACCAGCATTTTTTTTTTTTTTTTGCCGATGCCCGTGATGCCGCCCCCCACCACGATGCCGCCCCGGGCAACTGCCTGTGTCTCCCGTATCAAAAACCGCTACTGGGTAGAAGATTGCTTCATATTTTGCTATATATAACGTTAGTGTTTCTAAAAAAATTCTTTATTAACAAAGTAAACTAAAAATACACTTTATCATATTTTATAGTTTTAAAATTGGATAACAACTGACTTGAACACAATATGAAATTATGTGTTTTCACTATAGGAACTTTGGATCCATTGATAGGTTTACTAATCTGAAAGCTTTCTAAATTTTATTTTTGTAGTTTTCCATTTGTAGATAGTGCGATTCTCTGATGTGTATGTGTTTCTACCTGTGCTGACGCTAGCATGACTAAAGCTAGCTAAGTACCAGTAAATATGTTAAGCAAGGCAGAAGCATGTACTCATAAAATGAACAGAATCATAAGAATATAACATGACGAGCACTGCAAATGTAACAAAAATATGTTGACATCAAATGGTATGTTATTTGAAATCTATATGAAAAAAATGACACATTGATTTTTTCCAATTTCTTTTATTTATGTATTTATTTTTTTACCAGTTGTCCAAATTAGTCTGTGATTGGCCTTAATGTCCCTGGAATCAAATTTATATACAACTAAATATGACTTGCAAATATGTTTTAAATGGATGATTTCTCATTTAATCACGAATCATCCAATTACATATTTGGTGAGTCCTAAATTTGATGCCGGTGAACTTTTCAGTGGTTAGTTTTAAAAAAAGCCCCCAAATTCCCTATGAGTAAGCACTTGGCGACAGTGGGGAGGAAAAACTCCTTTTCAATGGGGCGAAACCTCCGACAGAACCAGGCTTAGGAAGGGGTTGCCATCTGTTGTGACCAAGTGGGGATCAAATGTTCACTGACAATTTAGCTGTATATGAATATGATTGATATTGTTTTTTTGTTTTACACTCTCAGAATGAAAGAAGCATTGAGGCACCGCCTTCTGCCCCCCGGCGTCACTACTGTGCCCCCTCCTTCTGACAGGAACTGTCTACAGAGCAGGTATGAGTGATGCCTGAGTGCACATACACAAGTCATAAGTTCCTGGCTCTCACGGCTCCTCTGCAGAGGGTTTCCCTAAGAAGGGGGGCATCGCAGGGGGCGCCGGGGGATGGGGGGCTGTGCCTCACTGCCCTCCTCGGAAAAACCCTTCTACAGAGGACTGGAAAGAACCAGGAACTTCTGAGGTGTGTATGTCCTGGTGAGCCTCCACCTTTTACAGGTGGTTGCAGCCTGGACACAGACACTTCAAACCTCATCTGAGGACAAAAACTACAAGAACAACATAAAAATGGAGAAAACATACTTTATTAACATGCAGGGTTTCAGGAGACGGCAGCACTGCAGAGGTGAAGACAGGCAGCTGTTTTAACTACACAAAACAATATACACAAACACTTACACAGACACACACACACACACACACTCACAACAACAGAAGAGAAACAAAGAGAGAGAGAAAAGTGGTTATCAAGCACTTGAGGTGAGGACATGCAGCCAGGTGAGCCTGTCTGATTGTGAATTTCTCTGCAAAATAAAATGCCCACAAATATATTGTAAGAACAGGCTTTTATTTTTTTAGTATATACTGAATTAACAGTATAAAAGCTACTCTAAAAAATTAAATAAAATACAAGTTTTAAAGGAAAAGTTTTAATAAATGATTGTTTAAAAAAAAAAACTAACCAAAGTAGAAGACAACTGTTTAGTCGAAAAGTGTTAAACATTCAAGATATTCTCACTCATAAAAACTTCTTTCATAATGTAAACTAGGACATGTAGAAAACTTTCATACTTACTGAAAGATATTTATTAACACTATCTAATTACCAGCATATTTTTCTGAGTGTTACAGAATATGTGTAGGCAGTAGGATCTTGTTGGTTGCCTAGGGGACAGAATGTCAGCTATATTTTGTTTTAAATTCAGTTTCATTGCTGAAACTAAGAATCAACAGGCTGTAGAGGGAGACTTTAATTGAGGTTTACTAACTCTTGCTTTCAAATCCAAGATGGAAAAATCTGTGCTGATTTAGCATATATTAACCATTCATTGGAATAATCCAAGTATGCAAACTAAATATCACAGGAGAGCTTATGAGGCCACAAACATCGACGAGGTCCAGTTCAGAGACACAGGTTTAGGAGAAGTGGAGCCTAGAGGACAGCTGGCAGCTGCACACATGTCTGTCAGTACCCACCTGTCACAAAGAGCAGCCTTTTCATGCCTGACTCTGCATAACTGTGAGCACTAAAAACTGTTAAATGATGAATAAAGAAATCATCATGTGCATAGTTGTTTTAAGGGAAAAATAAACTAAACCCACAATTTCATTTCAACATTATGAGTAAACTAATGCAAGTATGAGACTCAGGCCTATGCTGTTGTTGTCTCATACTGTTATGTCCCTTGCTGTTAGCTTGTTAGCTTTCCTCTTTCTTGCTTTTTGTTGTTATTATCCAGACTTTGAATTCGTTATTTAATTTGTTTGTAAGGTGCCGATTAAAAATTTAGATTTATTTCAAACAAAATCAGCATTTTTGAGGGTTCAGTTATCATATTTAAATCCGTCCTAAAGAAAGCGTAGTAACTGTTTTCTTTAACAGTAGAAATGTCTTGATAGTGTTAGCGCACTGGTAAAGTTTCAAATGTTTGCATTATGCTGCAGTCACACAAGGGAAAACAGTGACTGGTGACCACGGCACAACCGTGCGCAATGAACTTGCGATCTTATTGGAAATGGTTGCTGAGAGGAATGGAGTCACGTTTCTGTCTTGAAAAACATTGGTGTTTCAAGAATTTAATAATATGGCAATAAGATGATTCCATCTTTAAGTATGATATTGTATTTAATTGCCAGTTTGACCTCAATCTGGGATGATAAGATGATTAACTGAGATAAACCTGTGAAAATTGCAAATCTATTGTCTTTAAAACACACAGAAATTCAAATGAATTGCTTACATTCAGAGTCTAATCAGAACTCAGTTTTGAAACAAATAGTTGCGTAGTTGCTGCAGAACAGTAGTTTAACTTTATAATGACATAAGTGCACAGCAACCTTGTTTTAATAGGAATATAACGAGAAAAAAAGACACTTGGAAACTAACTTAGATGAACCCCTTTTTGCAAAGAAACATGATACAGATGAGTTGCAATCATCGGCGTACACCGACTCAGACTGATTGCAACATGTCAACAATCTGCCTGCATTTCTACATTTAATGGGAAATATTTGTAATTCAGAAGTCTGTCTGACAGCATTTGGAGACACTTCATCTCCCACTAGGTGACCTGTGCAATCGCCTTGTCAGACACATTGAATGCTCATCCCCACCCAGAGACTGTCCATGCAACACAGTCTCTGGGTGGGGATGAGCACTACTTTTCATCAGTTAGCAAATGCGAAAAAATCAGCAGTCAAACTAGATGCAAGAAGTATATCTCGTCTTTCCTTAGCTTTAGGTCCATTTAAATAGAAAAAGAAACAATACATTTACAAAAATGCGAGCTACACCACTCAGTTTTGGGGAGGAAGGACACAAGTTTATGTCAAAAATGTTTATTATCCATGGCTGTACAACAGAGGCAATGAAATGATCCTTGATAGCCACATTTTTAACATGCTGACAGCAAAAATTGTTGTCTTTCATATTTTAAAATTTTAAACAGAAAGTAAAGAATTTCAAATACACGTTGTCATGTAGAACAAATTACAAACATGAAATGCATTCAATACCATGTGGCAACATTGTGAATAAATTACATACTGTACATTTGCTCAAAATGAATGAAAACAAAATGCAGAATTAATCAGTGTCAAAGAAAATATGTTACTGTTACATTCATATTTAGCTCTCTGCCAGCAATGCAGCTTTTCACAGTTTTCAATGCACAGAAACAGAAACAAACATCTGAGGTACAACAAAGGACATAAATTTCATCTGATAGATCACATAACTGTATTTTTATACACAATACAGACCATAATATAATAAGCACACAATATACTGTATTGTCCGTATTTTTCAGAACAGCAATCAGTCCGAGGGGAAATGACTGATTGCTGGTTGCGATGAGCTTGCAGTCGTCTGGAGAATATTCATACCCAGGATTTTGATGACGTATGCATCAGCAGTGCCATGTTCTAATGAGGCAAACAAGCAAAATACAAGTCTGACACACTCTTCCACTGCTGTCTGTCACTTCTTTTCCTTTAATGTCAAATGCACCTCCTTGATCAAGAGGATTTTGCTGGTATCTGTCCTCCCATCTTCTGTAATGCAAGCTTCATTATTCCCCAACTTGAAAGAAAAAAAGGAAATTATTATTTTTTTATCTCTCACAGCGACCGCATGTGAAAAAAGGTAGCTGCAGGTTTAAATTTTCCTGTGAAGCTTGGAAACTCAAGAGGACCAACATTAAAATTTTCTAACGCTGCTGTTATTACCTGCAACCACTCAGATATCCACCAGAGGACAAGCAGTTCATTAAACCATCATCTTAACAATCTATCATGTTCAGACCGCCTGAGGAAGGAAAAAAAAAAGGAAAAACTTCCACTCGCAGGCACTTAAGGACAGCAGGGAGGAAATGTCAGCCAAGAGGCAAATTAAATCTCATAGCTATTTGTTCTTACAAAAAAAATCAGGGGAGATTTAAATGTCGTTTGACAGGAAATGCACATGAGAAAGAGTCCCATCTCTGCGGCTGTTCAGTCATCAGCGATCACTGCAGAGAAGCTGCTTTTCCTTTTGCTCCCAGATGCAGAGAATGACCCCACATTTAGAAGAACATTTTGGAGGATTAAACTCCAAGGATGAGCAATGTTTCTTACTCTGTTACTCTTTTTAAAGCAGGAAGCGAAAGATCCTTTGAATTGCTTTCAACTGCTGGACACTAAAATGTTTCTATGATTCTGTTTTTCATACGTTATTCCCAAAAATAAATTCAGTTTTGTGCAAAATGTGTGTTGTTAAACCAAGATTAAATACTGACCTTACTCAGTTGTCAATGTCCGATATGTGGTTCTCTATCTGCAGTAAAAGAAATAAGATTGCTTTAAATCAGTCACATGTTAATCAAGAATTAATTTTTATAACTAGGCAGCAACATAGCCTTCCCTTTTCTAGCTCAATCCACAGTCATTAAAAAAAGAAAACACTTCCAGTTCTAAGTCTGAAATACACATCAGTACATATTTAAAAAATTAACTGGTCTGCACAAGTTCTGTTATTCATTTAACAAAAACCATAAACATGAAAAAATGGATCCATGCTGCATTTTATTAACAGTTCAAGCTGCTGGTGGTGTAATGGTGTGGGGAATATCTTCTTGACACATTTAGTAACACCTGAGCATTGTTTAAATGACAGATAACACTCAGGTAGAGTATTGCTGCGGACCATGTCCATCCCTTCATGACCACAGCGTTCCCAGGAGGATGGCGCACCATGTCACAAAGCTGAAATTGTCTTAAGCTGATTTCTTGAACATGGCAGTGAGTTCACTGTACTCAAATGGACTCCACAGTCATCAGAACCTCGTCAATACCTGAGGATCTTTCATGTCCTGATTTTTAAAACCTTAGAAATGGCTGTACTTTTTTTTGTTTTGTTTTGTAAATCTTATTTTTTTTCTTTTTGTTTGTCTGAACCCTGAAAATGTGCATCAGTTCACATCTCATCCATGTCCTCTGAGACACATTTTATACAGTGTGTTTTCACTATATCAATATAGGGATTTGGGGTTTTTGTTTATTCTAAGCCTTTTGGCCACAGTATCTATTGGAATAAGGCATATAAGCTTTAATGATTACCAGTAATCAATAGTTTAGTCTGCCTGCAGAATGAAGCCAATAAACCACCCAACAGTGGGTCCAGATCTCATAAAACAGGAAGCAGGTATGATTATATAACCTTATTATTTTTTTAGTGTCAAAGTAAGGCAATAGTTTTGAGAAATAAAACTGTCACAGTAATAAAACTGGAAAGCAAATGTTCAGTTAGATGATTTATGATTTTTAAAGTAAAAATTGGTGACATGCTGCATGCATTATGCTCTTTTACTGCATTACAGTAAATTAACACCACCCAAAAAGTTTCACAAGTGTATCCAGAGAGTGATGTAGTTAGTAGCATGTTGATCATAATGTTTGATCAGTTTCAAACACTCTGTGAGAAACTTTGCTCCGATTTCATTCTGCACACGCGTCTGCAAACAGCAGCCTAACTTCACTGAGGAGCTGGAGGTGCATAGCTTGTCACCTGCAGCTCTTCATCTAACAGCTTAGTGTTGTTGCTCCGTCTTGTTCCGTTACTCCAGCTGTCTTGTTTCATAGATGAATGACAGCAGTAATTACTGAGGTAGCTGACAGATGTGTCCCATTTCTTGTAAATATCTTGTGAAAGTCAAGTCTTGTTTTGTCAGTTAAATGATTTTTAATGCTTGGTGGCAGTGTGGGATCATCTTGAGTAGAAAATGTTTGCTTTGCCATGGCAGGTTTCAATACAGCAGTTTTTCCAAGTATGTCGCCATGGAAACTTAGTATAAACGCTCTCTTCATCAGTGATCGTGCGTTACCTCACTCAGCGATAGATAGTGACTTAAAAAAAAGTCTGGCACTTTTAACTGCATAATTCAATTATTTACTCTTTTATTAAAATAAACAATGCTTTCAAAGATTTATAAAACTTCTATGCCTGAGGCTTTGCGTATAACACAGAGAAGAAGTTTGCCTTCGAGTTCTTCTGGCAGATGGGCTCAGTACCACACATTTTATTCAATCTGAGGGAAAATTATAAGGGTCTCTCCCAAACCTAAGTTCTGTTGCCTGAACCTGACCAAACTAAGAGTTTAAAAATGTAAAATACATTTCTGAAGACAAACTCCTCCCATTCAGGTTTGTCTGAGACAGGGAAGGAAAGCCAAAGTATTCACAGACATCGTTACGTGCTGCTGACTTTGGTGTTTTCATGTGATTTGTTCAGTTTCATGGCGGTTTGTGATAGAGACGACCTCGAATTATTTTGTCATTGATGATATTTATTACTTTGTAATACAATATTAATTCAAAACACATTAAGATTAAGCTTTAAAACAACTGCTACTACTTTTCTTGGTTGCCACAACAATGTGTCCCCACTTTGCAGCATGTATGTTGTTCAGACAGAGACAAAATACACCTCACTCAAAAATAACATAAAATAAAAAAATCGCCCTTCTGACTTCAACTAATTTAATTATATGTAATTTATCCATGTAATTTTGTTGCATAAGTACAATGTAAAATGTTACATTTAATGGGATCTGGTCAAACTAAACTTAATTGATTGATACACATTTAGTTTGTACCAGGCACATTATCCTTAATTGTTAATTAATTAAATAAATTCAAATGTAATTTTATATATATTTCAGAGTATTGTATTGTGTTTATTGCGGGTGAAGAATCATTTTCTGAGTGTTCTTACTCATATAGTTTAGACTTTTCAAATCATGCTTATTGTCACAAAAGACAGCCAAACTTTGTATCCGTCACCACGAACAATCTGATTACTTTTTCATGACCATTTCACCTTTTAGTTTTGAGAGAATCCTGTATGACTCAAATGGTTCCATCTAAGGCAAAGTTATTTATACAACAGAGTTGAATGTACATTATACTTACTGTTATTATTGGCATATTATGTCAGTGGAAAACATTTTCTGCATCATAGTATAGATAAACTACTATGCAAGAGTCTTGAAACACCCCTCATTTCTTTATATCTTGCTTGGGAGATGGGATGGGAAACGTCCAAACATACATGGATATACAGAAAAAGAGGCAAAAACAGAGTTTTTATAATTCTGCTGTGCTTGAAAGTTGATATTTGGTGTGAGCACCTTTATTCTTCAGCACAGCCTGAAGTCTCACAGACAGCTTTCATGTAATTTTTTTAAGTATTCTTCAGGAATAGTTCTCCAGGCTTCTTGAAGGACAATCAAAGTTCTTCTTTGAATGTTGGCTGCCTTTTATTCTGTTCTCTCTCAAGATGATCCCACACTGCTTCCAAAATGTTGAGGTCCAGGCTCTGGGAGGGGGGTGATTCATGACTGTGTTTCTCCTCAGCTACTATCGGCTGTTACGGCATTGACAGTGTATTTGGATCACTGTCGTGCTAAAAGAAAATGACATCAGCTGTGTTGCAGATGGTATTGGTAGATTGAAATTTGATGGTTCTGTTCTGCATTCATAATTCCATGTTCCATGTAGACGCTCACCACTATACCTCTCTCCTGACCTCTGTGCATACTGGCAATGGGCAATGACTTACACTAATGATGACAACGATTTGGATTCATCAGTCTACAAGCCTTGTTGCCAATGATTTTCTGTCCCGTTCTTGTGTAATTTGGAAGTTAGGGAAGTACTGCCAATACGGCATTGACAGTGTATTTGGATCACTGTCGTGCTAAAAGAAAATGACATCAGCTGTGTTGCAGATGGTATTGGTAGATTGAAATTTGGGGCGACCGTGGCTCAGGGGGTTGGGAAGGGCACCTGTAACCGGAAGGTCGCCGGTTCGATTCCCGGCCTCTCTGTCCTGGTCGTTGTGTCCTTGGGCAAGACACTTTACCCTACTGGTGTTGGCCAGAGGGGCCGATGGCGCGATATGGCAGCCTCGCTTCTGTCAGTCTGCCCCAGGGCAGCTGTGGCTACAACCGTAGCTTGCCTCCACCAGTGTGTGAATGTGAGCGTGAATGAATAATGTCATTGTAAAGCGCTTTGGGTGCCTTGAAAAGTGCTATATAAATCCAATGCATCATTATTAATACTGTGCCTCTACGGGGGGGGGGGAGTGGACTTTGAGTGTCCAAAGAAAAACTTTGAAGGACCTTCAGAAAGCCTGCACAGGACCACTTTAAAAAATTACAAGAAAATCTGTAGGAAATTAGGACTTCTTGTGACTTTTGCACACACACACACACACACACACACACACACACTTCGCAGCTAAATTGGAACCAAATAACTTCTTATTAATACTGTACATGGGTACTAGGCCTGCTCACCATGTCGCTTGTGCCTTCATCTTCAAAGTCGTCTTCACCACCGTCTGTCATCTCCCCTGCCTCAACCTCAGCCGTCCCCTCCACTTCCTCCCCCCCAGAGTGGTCTGCTGCATCACCATGGAGACACTCGCACACCTCCTCCTGCTTCCTCTGCATCTCTGGCAAAAGACATCAAGAGACAAAGACTGGCAGTTAACATCAGAGCATAATAGATTTATTGACTTTCTATCTTATTTTAATTATAGAAGAACCTGTATTTCAGACAAGCCTCTGAACAAGCATTTAATATTTTCAGTATCATTCCGTCATCTCTCCTCAAAGACTGTTTGTGTGGCTTTTATTTCAGTACATGGCCGCCTCTCTCAGCATCTTTTCCATTTTTCTATGCATGCTCATCAGACAGGTCCTCCCCTCCTGCCTGTCAAATCTTACCGGCATCAGAGCGATGTTGCCTCTCTATCTTCTCAAGCCTTCCCAGCAGTGAGTCGATCTTGGTCTTGATTTGCGACAGTTCCTTTTTGATTGTTAGAAGCTGATCTGTCTTCACTGCAAGCATACATTAATAAAGTTAAAAAGCATAATTAATGGGATGTTCTACAAGAGACACTGTGACAGCAGCAGACTCTTCTCAACAGTCAAGTTCTTCACTGAAAATGTGGCACAACTGATGAAAAGCAGGAAATCTCACTGTGTTGCATTGAGGGGAGAATAATAATAAGCATGCGAGAGTTTGAACAGTACACCAGCTGCTAAAGCCATAATCTCAGTGTTGTTGCTACCAGCGAAAATATTTCTTTCTTAGCCGTGTTTTACCTCAATTTTTGTAGAGGAAAGATCTGGCTCTTACTATTAGATTTACCACCTTGTTACTAGCTTAGATGATGAGAAAACAGCTGCCTGCCTGCTGTAAAACAATAGAAAGTGATGAGCAATATGATGCAGAAATGCTACACAGAGCAGAAAATAAAAAAATAACCAAACAACTAGCTGAGACTCTGATCTAAGATTTATTCTGTATAATTTTGGTTTATTCCCAACATTTCTGGTGTGCTTACTTTTGTTTTAACATAAATAAAAACTCTGGTTTAAATGTGTTTCAATGCATCTCAAGAAGAAAAACAAATTTACTGTTTATCCCAGTCATTCCTAAAGTGTGTGGCGGTGGTCTGCAGGAGGTCAAAGTTTCTCATGTACAAACATGTAATTAGCTTGAAGCTACAATGGAACAGCTTAAATATTTGCATTAAAAAGGTCATCAGAACTACTAAAGAAAAGATGTGAGATTCAAATGATATGTTTTTCTTTTCAGATGGCAAGGGAAGGGAAAGTGTTTAATGAAGATTCAGCCTCAACAAGCAAATCACCAGAAGATCAAAAGGAATCAGAGAAAACACAAAGAAGGAAATACTTCATCAAGTCTTGTGTTTCAGAGTTTTGATTAAAGGTTCAGTCGACGCAGGTTTAAAATTTGGCCAAGTCATTCTTAAGTTTGACAATGGCTGGCTTTGTCACCTGACTGAAGATTAATCAGCAATGACTGTTAAAATCAAATGATAATAAATGCCATAATAAAGTAATTTTTCAAGAAGAAAATATTTAAAACATTCACTTTTCCCAGCTTTTCAAACGTGACAATTTCCTGTGAATCTGTTCGGTTAGCTTAGGAAGTCATTATGGTCATTTTTTTCCTCCCCATTTTATTGCATTATTTGACAGTTTTTGCCTCAACAATCAAAATAGCTTATACATTAACCTCTTATTAAAATCAAAGGTGGTGTTTTTAAAAAATTGACTTATTTATTCAAAAGTAAATCACATTCAACGACAGTTTTGACATGAAAATGATTCAGCATTTGGAAATCACTACAGTTTTTTTACATCTCCAATGTGAGGATAAGCCACTTTTCTTGTTTTGTATGAAAATCTCTTATTATTTTGGGGTTTTGGACAGTTTGGTGAAAAAACAAACAAACAAAGTACTGTAAATGTCAGTTTTGGCATCTTAAAAATTACAATAATTTTTTTTAATGCACTCACTAGACAATTAGGTACACCTTACTAGGACCAGGCTGGACCTCCTTGTGTCTTCAGAAGTGCCTTTATTCTTTGTGTTATTCAACTAAGACTCAATAAGATGCTGGAAACATTCCTCAAAACCTTTGGTTCAATGCTGACATGATAGCATCACACAGTGCACACTGCAGATTTGTTGGGTGCACATTCATGATGCAAATCTCCCCCTGCATCGCATCCCAAAGGTGCTCTATTTGACTGTGATCTGGAGACTGTTGAGGACATTTGAGTACAGTGAACTCACTGTCTTGTTTAGGACACCCGTTTGAGAAGATTTGAGGTTTGTGACATGGCTTTATATCCTGCTACAACCAGCCATTAGACGATGGGTACACTGTGGTCAAAAAGGCACTGGGCATGGTCAATAACGATACTCAAGTAGTCTGTGGCATTTAAACGATGCCCAGTTGATATTAAGAGGCCCAAATTGAGCAAAGAAAGTTTCCTCCACGCCTTGGGGGCGACCGTGGTTCAGGGGGTTGGGAAGCTCATCTGTAACCGGAAGGTTGCGGTTTCGATCCCCCTGCGCTCTCTGTCCTGGTCGTTGTGTCCTTGGGCAAGACACTTTACCCTACCGCCTACTAGAGATGGACCGATCCGATATTACGTATCGGTATCGGTCCGATACTGACCTAAATTACTGGATCGGATATCGGAGAGAAATAGAAAATGTAATCCGATCCGAAGTATCACAAAATCACCTCACAAAATGCGCTACTTGGTGTAACCCAGCTCGGCGCATCGGAGCAGTATGTGTCACGTGATAGAACGGCTGTTGTCTGCCAGACCTGTCGGTGGTCTGTTGGAGCATTTGGAGCCTCGCTACATGCTTCCTAACGGTGGCATTTCATCTCTGCGAAAACTATCCCACAGAAGTAAAGCAAGTGTGTAAGTTCATCCCTGAATGTTTGCATAGTATTTCCACGTTAAGCTTAACAACTGATATATTGAGCCACAGCTGGACTGGCCATCGGAGTTCCATACTGAGGTGAAAAGGAAGCGATTTGTCCCGTACTTCAGCTAGAATTAAAAAATAGAGACAAAGCTGAAGTTATTCTGTCTTTGCTGCGCAGTTGCATCTACTTCTCTCATTCACTCCCCCTCCCTCTCCTGTTATTACTTCAAACATGAAACTGATCAACGATCAGCTGATCGGCTTTTCTGCCGCAAGTCCCGTCTTTCTTGTTTGTTTATCGCCCACTTTGCGCTAGAAAGAGGGACCAGCGGATAAACAACAGCAGCACGTTTAAGCGTGATAAGCTGTTGTTAGAATTTATTTAATGTTACTTTCTACACCAGGATCTTTTTCTACGTAGCTGACGGCTGGTAACTGTGCAGGGGCGGATCTAGCAAAGTTTAGCCAGGGGGGCCGATAGGGCATGAACAGGGAAAAGGGGGGCACAAAGACATACTTTTCTTTCTTATTCTCATTTAAAATATCTAGCTTTTAATAAATAATTATCTGAATCTTACACCCAAAATTTTAATCTGATGTAAAATGTATAGAAGTCCTATACTGTATATAGTAACTATTAAGTCTAATATACCCTAGTAAGCTAGTACTTTTTCCTTTGGGAATGTACAATCTGTGCAGTCTGCAATTCTGTTGAAGAAAGATGTTGAATCTATTTAATTATTCTTGAAAAATAATTGATTTCTGTGCATTTTTTTTCACACTGCATCAAATTAAAGTTGATTACGTCGATTAAGCATCATGAGGTGGAGGGTGGTTCCCTATTTTTTTTTTTTTTTTTTTTTTTTTTTTTTTTGCTGGGAGTTTTCAACCCTATTAGTTAGGTTGCTTACTCTTTAAAATACCAGAATAGGGAGGATGGAGTAGGTTTAAGTTTATTAGATTGATCAGTATTGCTGAACTATGAAATATTTTGGGTGCAGTGTATTTTTTGCACACAGGTATAACAGAATAGCTTTAGTGTTTTGTTTTTTTTAACTTGAGTTTGAACTTATACAAAATGCAGCAAGATATTTAAAAAAAAAACAGTTTTATTGATTAAAAAATACACTATATCGGATTCATATCGGTATCGGCCGATATCCAAATTAATGATATCGGTATCGGACATAAAAAAGTGGTATCGTGCCATCTCTACCGCCTACTGGTGTTGGCCAGAGGGGCCGATGGCGCGATATGGCAGCCTCGCTTCTGTCAGTCTGCCCCAGGGCAGCTGTGGCTACAACTGTAGCTTGCCTCCACCAGTGTGTGAATGTGAGAGTGAATGAATAGTGGAATTGTAAAGCACTTTGGTTGCCTAGAAAAGCGCTATATAAATGCAATCTATTATTATTATTATTATTATTATTATTATGACAGCACCAGCCCGAACCATTAATTCAAAGCAGGACAGATCCATGCTTTGTAAAATTGTGAAATTCTGACCATACCATCCAAACTTCATTGCAGAAATTGAGATTCACCAGACCAGACAATGCTTTTTATTATCTGGTTTTGTTGAGCTTATGTGAATTGTATCCTCAGTTTCCTGTAGTCCATCTGCTTTGAGGTTTGGCATGTTGTGTGCGGTTGTAATGCCGGTTTATTTGATTAACTGTTGTCTTCCTAATACCTCAAAGCGATCTGGTCATTCTCCTCTGTGCTCTGGCATCAACAAGGCATTTTCCACCAAAGGACTGTCTCTCACTCGATGTTTTCTCTTTTTCAGATTCTCTGTGAACCCTAGAGCTGGCTGTAGATCAGGAATTTCTAAAATATTGAGATAGCTGGTCCCATGATGCCATGTTCACAGTCACTGAAATCAGATTTCTTCCCTATTCTTAAATTTGGTTTGGTGAAGTTCAAAACCAATTTGTGAATTTGCTTGTAATTACATCTAATACAGTGCATATGTTCCTAATATAACAGATTCATCTTGACCATGTCATGTCTAAAATCTTTGAGTTGCTGCCATGTGATTGGCTGACTAGATATTTGAGTTAAAGAGCAGTTGAACAGGTGTACCTAATGAAGTGTCCAGTGAGTGTATACTCTAATCAGTTCAAGAGGGACTATCAAGACTACTAATGAAAATAATCAGGAATTGCAGGCCTGACCTTTTTCGATTATTAACCTTTTATTTTTTGTTTCCAGAGCTTAGCATTTACACTTGCTGAGTACATTTCCATCATAATGGGCAGAAATGATACCCGCCAACATGTGTTCAAAGTTATGATAATAAGCAATGTTCTTTGTAGCGGCTGAATTTATTTTCTTTGCCATTAACTTGACTCAAACCCCAAAAATGGACATGGAGGTAAGCTCAAAACAAACAATCACATAAAAATCACATTTAGAAAACATCATTTGGCAACCACAGCATCCTTTAGAGATGGCAGGATACTATAGGAACAAAAAGGGACAAAGAAAAACCACCAAACATACGTTTAGGGCCAGTGATGGAAGAGCCGACATTGAGTGCTCGGGAGGAGGAAGAGGAGGAGGAGGAAGAGGAAGAGCAAGCCCTGACTGGAAAAGAGGATTTGGCTCTGCGTGTGGTTGGGACAACTAGCCGTGAGCGTTTGATGGGGATCACAGCTCGGGTCGGAGGCACAACACGGCCGTGGTACTCAAACAGTCTGAAGACACATGAAGAATAAAGTTGTAGCAACAGAAATATTCCAAGAGTATTACAATACAGAGAAATAACAAAACAAAAAAAGTGGGGATATAACTCTGTAATCACTATGGGACCTGAACAGCAAGTGGGTTTTTTTTTTCCTTGTTTTTGGTCAGATGTTTTTATTCAAGCAGCAAGGAACACTTACAAAGCACCTAATAGACATGCTGCAAAAGATGTCTGAATGATAGAGGTACACATTGAACAATGCCACAGCAATTCAATCAAAGCCTGTTCCCAGTTGCCTTTGACATATCAAATTGCCAAAATAGCAATAATGACTCAAAGCTGAAGGATTCTGCTCTTGGGGATATTGCAAAGAAGAGGAAGTAAACAAACCAATGAAAATGTCAGAATGAAGATACATTCTGTGCCTTGCCAGCGCAAATGACCAGCCGGGGGACTATCTGACATTCAGTACCCGGCTATGCGGATAAAAGCATCATTAGTAAGCCCAACGGAGAGGAATAAAAACCTCCTCAATATGACATTCATTATGCCTGTGATAATGTAGTTACTTTGCCTCAGAAGGAAATGGGGCCATTCTGCTCAAAAATCATCTTTATTCAAGATGGGAAATGGGGAGAAAGGATGTGTATACTAAGGGCAAAATATCGGGAGGAAAGGGACTGGTTGAAAAAAGAAAAGTTGCAAATGACAAAGACGTGTGTTATTTACCAGTGAGACAACATTTTTTTTTAAACATACCTACTGTAGAAGTCATCTCTGTAGTAGTCGTAGTCAAATTCATAACCACTGTGGAAATAAAAGAGAACATTTCTATTTTTCTTTGATTTTTTGTGCACAAAATCATAAAACAATAAAGGAAGAAAATGACGGTGCAAATACATTTAGACTGAATTCTTTATTCAGTGCTGTCCTAAAAGACTATCACTGGAAAATTCCTTCTTGTTAAGATTTGATGTGTGGTTTCTTAACTGAGCTGAGCACTGGAATCAAATTTCCTTTAATCCGTTTAAAAAATGAAATGCAACAACAACAAGTTTGCCTCATTATGTTGCATTTCTTTCTTGGTTGGCTATAGCGGTAAACTTACCAGATTCCCATCAAACTAGAAAGCGAGGTAATGCAGGCTATTTCTACAAACAACTGCTGACAACAGGAAGCTTCCGTTCTCGGCTACAAATTACACTGTGATAAATCTGACACAACAGGAGTGGCCTTAAGACTTCTTCCACGATATGCACGAGTTCCTGATGGTTGTATTTTGATTACTTTTCAAAAATTCAGGATAAAAGAAAGCAGGAATCAAAAGAGCTTGAGAGACGGTGGGCAGCTCAACACTGCTCACAGCTACAGAGCTTACTCTTCCATTTTGGAAAAAGAAAGGAAGCAGCGACAGTAAAACTCGAACAAACTTGATAAATGTAGAGAAATTAAAGCACTGTCATTTACAATATTGTGCCTAACGAATTCATTTTCATGAGTATTTTCAATAACTGTGTGTGTGTGTGTGTGTGTGTGTGTGTGTGTGTGTGTGTGTGTGTGTGTGTGTGTGTGTGTGTGTGTACGGGTATTAACATCTTCATGGGGACCAAAAATTGGTAGTTTACTATACTTGTGGGGACAAACAGCCCTCGTGGGCTGTTTGAAGGCATTTTTGAGACTCAAAATGTGGTTTTTGTGTCAGGGTTACAATTAGGTTATAGTTCTGTTTAGGGTAAGGGTCAGGGTTAGCCATTCATTTTTGATGGTTAGGGTTAGGGGTAAGCGGCTAGGGAAAGCATTATGTCAATGAGATGTCCCCACAAGGATATAAATACACACATGTGTGTGTGTGTGTATGTTGCATAGTGCTGCCATCTTCCTGCCCCTAACACACAGGTCTGAGAGAGCAATCTCTTTTCTGGATTTGGAGGCAAAACTCAGGCACAAATGTTTGAATTCTTTTGCAAATTTAAAAAGAAAAAGAAAATCTGAGCTCTATAATGATGCAGGCCACTCTGTTCCCGTTGCATTGCTCACTGTGATGTGAAGAGTATTTCATCTATTGTTACCCCAGCACCTCGGTACAGCCTTCACATTAAAGTTGTGTGATTAGAGTGCCTGACTACCAAAAGGCGCGCGGTTCTAATCAATTCACAAAAGGCTGAAACAAAGGAAATTTGTCCAGCTGCTAGCTGTCGTCTTCCCAAACCTCCCCTCCTGCCTTTTAATAAGCATCCCCACTGGCCAACGGCAAGAATACAGATGAAAACACTGTGGTTCATGACAGCTTCCTTCCTAATGTAACAGATTTGTGTTGCTGGATAGTTGTTAAGCTCGAAGTACACTTTTACAGCTTTTGGGCTAACAACCAATTAGCAGTAAAAGCAAGACAGCGCACAAGAATCGTCAACTATGATGAATAAGTAGCTCCCTTTACAGATACGATCTACTATGAAGATTGGATCTTTGACACGTTTCAGCACGTTTACCCAGGCAGCATGTTTGATGAAATCTCTTCAAAATCAGTCTGGCACATAAAACTGCTACAAAACCACAACATGACCGTTTTACTTAACATACAAACATAAAACGTGTTTTGTCAGATTTTATTAAATTTTAGTGAGATAGTTTAAATAGGTAGAATTTGTTATGTGTCTGTTGTGTTCCTTCTCATTTTCAAATCCTCTAGTAAAAGAGTTCCCAAACTCTTGTTCTTATCTTATTATCTTTTTTATCCTAAATAACATATAATCATGCAAAAAAATAATACTAATAAACCTTTCATAGCCTCATGACTCAATACCAGGTTCTAAAATTATTTAAACACACCATCTCACTTATTTAACAACAACTAAGCCGACATGTTGAAGCAGTGTGAGAAAACCAAGGAACACCCAATGATTCATTAGCTTCAAGTTATTATAGCTTGTATAATAACTTGAAGTAATTGTTTTTTGTATGATAATCATATACGACTGTCTTACATCATTGTGTAGGAATTTTGGTCACCTTCTTTACAGTGTTGCTTCAGTTTATTGAGATGTGCAGACATTTATTTATGCACAGCTCTCTTAAAGTCCCACCACAACATTTCAGTAGGGAGTCAGTTCTGTTGTAGATTTGCTGCTAGGCTTGATATGTGCATTGCCCAGATTCAACCAAGCTTTAGCCGTGGGACAGATGGCCTTACATTTGACTAAAACACGTTGGTATACAGAGGAGTTTATGGTAAACGCAGGGACTGCATTTTCAAACCAAGTCTAAATAACCACCCCTTCACTACGGTGCTTGACAGCTGGTATGAGGTGTTTGTGCTGATGCATTTGGTTTTTACCAAACATGACACTGCATTATAGTCAAACATTGTCAGTTTGGTGTCATCTGTCTAAATGACATTGTCCTAGAAGTGGTTTGTTCACAAGATTTCCAGAAGAATGCAAACCAAAGCTGTGCTGCTGTTTTCTTTTTAGAGAGAAGACACTTTGTTGTGGCAAACCTCCCAAACAAACCATACTTGTTCCATTTTGTATTCTGGTGAACTTTAACATTTTAACAAGCTAACTGAGTCAGAGATGTATCTTGTGGATTTTTTGACAATCTTGAATGCTCCAGACCAGCAAACTGTCAAAACCTCTGCTCTTATGGGGGCGCTCACACTTGCTGATTATCAGTTAATCAAGTGCGTTTGATTAACAGCACCTGGCTGCTACTTACCCTTTTAATTCTGATTGAAGCAATAAGTGTGCACTAAATTTTTCAAAGAGTCCTGCCAAACCTGTCTGTTTCACACGACTGTGTAAGCTTTTAACAGAGGGTCTGCTGGGTTGATCCTGTTACTTTGGGACAGAATATAATATAGACAGAATTTGGTCATGTTTCCAGTCTGTGTCTTAAACTATGTAAATCATATTCAAAGCCCCCGCAGGAAGAGACATTTCCCAAAACTATTCCTTTAAAAGCCTGATGTGGTGTTATTTTGTATTTTTATTATACTGGTAAGATGTAAGCCAAGCAACTTTGTGTGGACTTTTTTTTTTTGTTTTGTTGTTGTTTCTTTCAACCAGATGACAAAAGAGCAAAGTGTGTAACAGCAACAGACAAAAAATGGCACTAATAGCACAAGTAGGGAATTGGCTGTTTCTCCTTAAGAGCACAGCCTGCCAGAGAGGATCATAAACACATATTTTACAGACAGCAGAGGCAGAGGGTACAACAGAAAAAGTAGGTCAGGAAAGGAACATCCACTTGACACTCTAAAATAAGAAAAACATGTTTCACCTGTAGAGGGATGAGAGAGGCCTCTTGGAGCCCATCTTAGGCCTGTACGGTTTGGGCTCTCCAGCCATGTTGATATCTGGAGAAAAAAATGAGAGTTGAAGTCATGGTGTGATAGAGAAGCAGTTTATAATATAAAGATCATCCACAACATACAGTTGGATCCACATATATTTGGACAATTGCACCAATTTGTGTCATTTTGCCTTTGTACACCATCGCAGACAATACATTTTCAACTTCAGTTCAAGGGCTTTAACAAAAGAACTGCATTAATAGTTCAGGAGGCAAATGTTCAAAGGTAATTGGAAAATTGTTAAAGAGTTTTATGTCCAGGTGAACTCTTAAATCAAGAACACTCCCGAGGAGGTAGGAGTATCACTGTCAAGGTCTACAATCAATAGAAGCCTTCATGAGTAGAAATAAAAAGAATTTACAACAAGGTGCAGACTACTGGTTAAACTCAACAAGAAGGCCGGATTAGAATTTGCCAGAAAACATCTGAAAAAGCCTTTAGTTCTGGAAAAATATAATTTCTACAAGGCAAGACAAACTTGAGTGATGGGGCGACACAAGTATGACGGAGAGAAGCAGCTCATGATCCGAAGCATATTATCTGTCAGACATGGAGGCAATGTTACGGTGTGGGCATGTATGGCTGCCAGGGAAACCGAGCCAAAGTGCTGATTGATGTGACTGCTGGTAGAAGAAGCAAAATGTGCACGGGGCTGTACTCTCTGCTCACATTCAGCCAAATGCAGCCAAACTGCTCAGACAGTGCTTCATAGTGCAACTGGATAATGACCCAAAGCAAGCTGCACCCAAGAAACCCAAGAGTTTCTCAAGAGACAGAAATTGGATATTCTTCAATGACCAAGTCAGTCAGCTGATCCCAGTCCAGCAGAGCATGCTTTTCAGCTACTGAAGACAAAACTGAAGGCAGAGACCCACAAACGAGCAGCTACTGAAGGTGGCTGCAGTAAAAGCCAAACAGAGCATCTGAAGGGAGAAAACACAGCAGCTGGTGTTTGTTATGCAAGTATAAAAAATAATACTTATATCTAAAATAATTTTATCTTGTCCAACAGTTTTTTAAGCCTCTGAAGTGAGAGACTGTATAAAGACAGCTGCAATTTAAAAAATGTTCAAGAGGGTTTTAATTAAAAACAACCAACATGATTTTTTCTGTCATTTAAGGTATCATTTGGTTAATATCAATGCAAATATTGTAGATATTTTCTCTGATAAAACATAACTTGATTTTCCAAGCACTGTAATTTTACCTAAATGTTATACAAAAATTAGTTTTCTGCTTAGACTGGAAATATTCTACATGTGTGAAAAAAAAATTAATATTTATATTGTAATGAAGGACGCAGATGCTTAGATCACAATATTATTTTTGATTTGAATATTTGCATAAACACATTTTAATCCTCTATATTCATATACATGTTATGACAGATGGAAGTAAATCTTTAATGTTTTAAGTGCTTATTCATGATGGTCATTCATGAGTACAGCTTTTTTTTCCCTGGATGACCATAAACTTTTATTTTTATGAAACCAAAAGACTTCAAAGCAACTCACACCCAAAGCTTTTTAAAGAGTGGCACAAATAAAATTGTTGCCAAGGAGACAACAGGATAATGGCAAATAAAGGGTAAACATATCTTCATATGTACACTGTAATAATTTTTACAGTTATATTCTTATAAAAGCACTATACCTGCCTGACTGCAGGAGCAATTTTTTAGCCTGTCCTGCAGAATACCACATCATACGATGTAGCACAGTCTTTATAAAGAGGCTCTCTGGGCATTTTCAAGCTCCTAAGAATTTTTGTTTAAAGGTTTGAACAAATTACAAACTGCATTTTTATGAGATTATCAGTGTGACAGTGTTTTCATTCAGAATTGCCATATTATGGGCCAGGGCTCATGTACTGTAGCAGTGTACATTCATCCCCACTGAACTAGACATTCAGCAGAAACTGAGAATTTTTAAATTGTATGATCCTCACCCTCAGATCTCATGTATTAAAAGGAAGTTTATTTAAAGTTTCTTAGCTGAATGGTCAAAGTGGGTTTTGAAGATGAAAGATGCTGTGAAAAGTGGGCCAACACCGTTTTAAATTAAAGAGCAGCAGTAATAGTAAGAGGGTGGTTGCTAGCTAAAGCTAATTACGTCTCGTAGCATTTCTGAGTGCATGACCATATCAATGGGATCAAATTAAAAAGAGAGAGAGAGAGAGAGAGAGAGAAAGAGAGAGAGAGAGAGAGAGAGAGAGAGAAAAGGTCAGTTTGTGTTTGTCATTAAAAACATTTATAACAGTCAGGATGTTATGGAGTATTCATTGCTACTTTTCTGTTCCCGTTTCCTTATTAACGCAGTTATTCGATTTTATATGAAGAACAGACTGAATATAAAAGTGTAAACCTGCATTCTTTCTAGTGGCCAGGAGGTGGCGATCCTGGGGAAATGAAAAACAAATCCAGTTGTGTAGAAGTCTATCAGAAAACAATCATCTAAGTTATGTTATTTATGATCTCCTTAAATGTTTTTCTGATTAATGTTTAGTGTCTACCTTTAACTTTAAGACTTCTGTAACACAGCAGAACATATATTTTTGTAAATTATGTAAATTATGGCCCCATTTGGAGTAAAATAGACGATAAACAATGCCATGCTTTGGGGCAGGCCTGCATTACAACTAGAGAGCTGCTGCCATATGAGCATTTGGCATTCTTAATTTGTAGGTCAGATTCAAATTCCTCAATTTAAGGTTTCCAAAAACAGCTGATGATGTCATAATAGCTACGTCCACCCTTTATATACAGTCTATATTTGGAAAAGAGCCACAAATCTTATCCCAAATGTTCTTATAGTTTAATTAGTTAATAGTCGATCAATGAAAATTCATCTAATAAGACTTATCTATAGATTGTCTAGTGTATAACATGTAAAAACCCATTTGAAAAAGCCTTCCTCTATTTTCTGTTTTAATAGGTGTGAAATAGCAGCAATCTCATCAGAGATGAGGAAGTAGTGAAGAGCTTTTCTTAGTTTGAGCTGTCTGAGTGCCTATAGGGCTCTGTGTGATGAAACTAACCAGGTGAACTGGGGTACAAAACATTGATTCATTTAATGATTTCACTTCACTTCACTGTAACGCTCAAACAGACAGTGCATAGTTTGCAAGATTTTGTAAGAGCCTCAAAACAACCGAGACTCTGACTGTGCAAAAAAGGAACTTCAAGTAAATATTAGGACAGTGTTCACTCAGCTAAACAAAACAACAAAGAAATCCCCTTCAAATGCATTAGCAGACAGCTGTGACTCATCTGCACACACCTCATGACTACTGCCATGATTGACAGCCCCTTCTACCTGCCAAGAACGCCGGCGCATTAAACCCGGCTGGTATCACACCGCGTTTAGTCTGTCGACTTTCCGACGTTGCTTCTGCTCAGATTCTGCTCAATCAGCCTCGAGTGCTGCTCAAGGTCATACACAAAAAACACAAACAAAAATCAAAACGCCACCTTCCCACGCATACACACAAACAAACACAGGCGTGAACCGACAAAGCAGCAACAGAGATCCCTTTCTGATGGATGAGTCACCCTTGAGTTGCAGAGATAAAACATCAGCTTTGGGAATCATGCAGCAGCAAATGTCATGACTGGAGCTGGAGTCAAGTTGTTGTGCCTAAAGGGTTGCAGTCGCAGTTTTTTGGGCTTTTTCTTCCAGAGGTGGGGTAAGCATGAACTCTCTGCTGCAATATTAATGCACCAAGCTTATGAATTAAAGAATGGAAAATATCTCAGATAAATCCAAGCACTTCTCTCAGATTCACATTTTAACACAGAGTCCTGCAGCTGCAGATGTGTCTGGATCTTCCATCACATTGTCTGCAGAATCACCATGGGTGCAATGGTTGGAGCCCAGACTTTCTCGCTCTTTCTCATTCTCTTGATTTCCTCCTTTCCTTCCTTGCTCTCCCTAATGGACTAATGGAGTGGGGGGATGTATCGCTAGCTCTCAGGTGCACAGGGACAGCTGTATCATTATCATTAGGACACAGGAAGACGTGAGGAATGGTTCGCACTGTAAAGCCTGCTCTTCTCTGGGCCCCTGCTAGGGTCATTAAAGAGAGAGTGGAGCACTAAAAAGCACTCTAAAATGAACACTGTCACCTCACAACACCCCTTCCCTCCACATCGCAACAGACACACACTGAGTCTCTGATTAATTACAGTCATTATACTAATCATATACAAAAGTCGCATGAATAAGTATATGTGTGCTTGCAGCCTGACTTGTTTGTGCGTGTATTCATAAAAAGTTGAAGCGGGAGATAGAGGAGATAGAGCCTGTGTTGCTAAGCAATAGCCACTTAGGACTTGATTGATACTATAAACTGCATGCGGCATCGCATTGAAGGGGAATATAAAAATGTACTTTGCTGAAGCCATTATGTCCAGGTTGGCCACAAAAACCTATCACAGAGGTGAACTCAAAGTAGAAGAAAGTCTGTCTCAGACACTGTAAAAACACTGGCCGCCCTCTTAACTCCAGAGAGCATACTCCTATTGGCGCTGCTACAATGCAGAATGCACTGCTGTCAGAATATGATGAACAACGCACTTCTACTCACTTTATCAAGTATGCCTGTTCAAATGCTTTTTAAAGCAAATATCTAATCAGCTAGTCACATAGCAAAAACTTAAGGCATTCAGGCACACAGACATGGTCAAAACAACCTACTGAAGCCCAACACGAGCATTAGAATGAGTATGGACAGTGATTTAAGTAAGTTGGAAAGTGTCATAGCTGAAATGGTTGATGCCAGAGAACTGCTTTGAGCTCACAGGAAGGCGACAATAACTAAAATACCAAAGGTATCCAGAAAACCTTCAAACAGATGGTCTACAGCAGCAGAAGACCACACAGTGCCATCAGTGTCAACAATTCACAAAGGCTCAGAATTGGGTGTAAACAGCTTGAAAGCACTGATCCATGCTGCCTTGTATCAACAGTCCAGTAATGGTGTTAGGGATATTTTGTTGGCACACTTTGGGCCTCTCAGTATCAGTTGAGTATTGTTTTAAAACCACAATCAGCCTGAGCATTGTTGCTAACCATGCTCATTTCTTTATGAAGAGTGTACCAGTCTTCTGACGGCTGCTTCAAACAGGACAATGTGCCTTTTCACACAGCTCAGATCATCTCAAGCTGGTTTCTTGAACATAACAATGCGTTCATTGTACTCAAATGGCTGCTACAGTCACAACATCTCAATCCAATAGAGCACCTTTGAATTTCCGAGGAATGTTTCCATCAGCCTGTTGCATCTATGTCATGAAGAATTCAAGCTTTGAAGGCAAAAGGTTACAGTTACAGTTTTATTGTTCAGAAATATTTAGTTTCAGTGTTCATGTCATGGTTCACTGTGTGGCAGACAGGAAAAGGACCCCAGTGCAGGAGACGAGACTGACTTAAACTTGCAGCTTTATTGCTCTACTTCAGCAGAAACAAACAAACAAACAAACAAACAAACAACAAACCAAAAACAAACAAAAAAACTCAGATCAGGCAGAAACTAGGAAATAGCTAGGCGCTTGGGAAGAGACTTGGAACAATCTGCAAACACAGCTAGAGGGGAGAACGCAACAAAGAACAGGAGGAGATGCATACAATATAGAGACAGCAGGAGATATACAAAAGGGAACTAATGTAATAAAACAAGAACCAGGAAATAACAAAGTCACATTTACAAACACTTGAAACAGTCACACAGACACAAATTTATAAAATTTTATATTTATTTTATATTTATTAAATAACATTTTTTATAGCTTTTCTTTATGTTAGCTAGTTTAGTTACATTTTGTTTGGTTACAGTGTGTTTTTTAAAATTTTAATCTGGTTAAGTAAATGTTTTCATTGGCTGTTTTTAGCTAACTAAAGCACTCAACAGATATTTTGTCGTTAAGTGCTCCAGTATGCTCACCAGCTAGTTACTAACTTCAGCTGTCTGCTGAAACAACCAAAGACTTTTATACACTTCATAGGGAGGGTGATAATTATCGGCAGGCTGATAATTCTTATGTTCACTTCACATTTTGATACTGGTTCAAGTGTTAATAACAGAAGGACAAGGACATCTGCCAGGGCCAATGACACTATCTCACTATGTTTTAAAAAGTCATTCAGATCCACACAAGAAATTCATCAGGCTTCTTCCTCTTCCTTTCCACTGCCTGTACAACAAGTCTCACAAAATATCAGCTTTATAGTCTTTGTGCGATTCTGCTAAAATACACAAACAGATAGTCAAATGGTACTGAAAGCATTATCTCCACAGAGCATCTGCATCCTTTCAGGAAGTAATACGACTACAAATAAAACTACCTCTGTGGATGCTACACAAGTATTTCCTAAACCTGAGCACTGCACAACAGCAGCTTCTCACTAATGCGTAACTGATATTCCCTGTTTACACTTTTTAAGACTTTAAAAATCTAGGAATTTCAGTACTAACATAATTACTTTTTTCGTGTAATTTGGTGCATTTTCTCTCATAAACTTCTCAACTAACCTCCCTCTTCTGCAACTCCATATTAACATTTCTACCTACAATGGTACGTCCTATTATTTACTGTGCAACGTGAAATATTCCAGCCATGTTTTTCTGTCTCACACAGTCAGTTTGTAAGTCACAGTCTCAAAAGCTGAAGTGGTGTTTTCACACTGTCTTCCCTCATCTGTGTAGAAGATGAAAGGGCCAATAGCCGACTTTACAAGACCTCATTTCAGCTGAGCGTCTCCTACAGAAAAGCTGCAACTGAGCTCAGTAACAGTTCTATCTATCCACAGTGGCTCCTTCAAGAATACAATCATCTGCACCTCAGGGGCCCTCTGACTCACTTTGGATTTATTCATATTAATGAGGCTGTGCTGAATTACCTATGAGTGCTTCGCCGTGTTACTGCTTGCATGCATGTCTGTTTTAGTTAGATACTGATCCCTCAGCTCACCGTGTCCTTCGTAACTTTCCCATCCGGAGACATGATAACTGGACTGGGCACAGACAAAGGGAGTCATAGCACAGGCTAAATCTGAATCAGACGAGCCTGCTTTTAAAAGTAAAAAAAAAAAAAAAAAGGAAATGGAAATTGATGCATAACCCCTCCGCTGCCTCTATTTAGCCAAGCGTAAGCTGAATCACAGAGCACTCGCAATTTTCCTCTTGAGTGAGGTTACTTTGATATGTGATAATACATTTGAAGAGACTTTACAAAGCAACTGAACATTTAACACTGCCGTCCTTCAGTGTTCTCGCTGTAAAAACAAAACAATTATGACAGAGGAGGTGAGTGCTGTAGTAATACAATATCACCTGAGAAAATAAATGGGAGAAAACATTACCTTCCTCAGCTAATGCCAAAACATAATCTTTTGGCAGGCAAAGGATCAATTCTGGCACAGAACAAACTCCCATCTCTGCGGAGTCTACACGCATCCTGAGAGCAGGTGAGCGATATTTGATTAAGAGATCATCCAGGCACCTGCATGAATACAAATGTGCCACTAAGAGACATCCTGCATGACAGCGGCCGCAGATTCAATCTAGGCTGTGTTCTCGCGCCCTGTAAATCTGACAGAGCAGACTTGAATAATCTCCGATCACAGCTCATCGGCACAGGCAGCTCTTTTTCGTTTTGTGACACCTGAAAGTGCATTTTCTCAAATGGAGCAGGGTGACTGAAAGGTTGAAAGAGAAGACACGAATGTGCCGCTGGGCGTTTGACTGCTCACACATGCGGACATCATCATCTCTGGTTCACATAACTATATTTAGTGGATGATATATTGTCCCAGAAATAATACCAAGAAATGATGTTAATGTAATTTTCAAACCATTTTAAGCCAGTTATCCAATAATATTAATATAAAAACAAAGACCTATTAATTCTTAAGGATATTCAGTCTGGAAGTTGATGACCTGATTACTGTGACAGAAAGAGACTGCTACTGCTCACAATGAAAATGGAGCGTGATTTACAGTCGCAAGGGATGACAATGGGATTAGATCTGAACTGAATGTTATTACAAACCATCTATTTTCATATTAGGCTACATATATTGTAGACTACATTACACGATGCAATAAAACACTACTTCTTCTCTCGATTTAACACACATTTATTCGATTTAGAGCTGATTTCACAAGAAAAGTCTCTGACCTGAGTTGTGGATCACAGCGATAGTCAGATGTTCATAAATGAATCATCTGTGGTGGGAACTTCTTGAGTGTTTTAACCGAGAAAAATTTCATGATGTTAAGCCGTATGAAGCGAAGCAGACTTAATATGTTGTGGCATTTTAATTTGGAAAGGCTCAAAGCTTCTGCTGAATGGTCAGCCATGTTAAGGATATCAACCTGGATTTTTCCCGGGCGGATTTCGGATGCTGTCCTCTCCCTGTGTCTGTGTGATTCCCCTCCCACTCTGTTTTTCTCCGACAGTCCAAGGACTGCGAGTGTGTGTTTGTCTGAATCTCAGTTTTAGCCTTATGTTGGACTAACGATGCTAAGTTTGAAAAGTTGGAGATAAAAAGAATAAATGGATGTGGTGAGAGTGCCATTTAAAGACAAACTATACCCAGGCATCACATGTGTTCTCCCATGGATTATACTAAGATACCAACAATCCTGCACACTCATATATTACAGTAGTGACTTGTCAATAACAAAGTATCAATACTTTAAAGTGTACCCTGCTTTATCATTTATTTACCACACCAAAAATTACAGTAGATGACCTTAAACTTTTGCCTGGAAAGCCTAATCTCATCAGGCAGTGTTTAACGAGAAATCACCCACAAACAAGAAGTAGGAACTTTCTTTTGTACAGTTGGACTCTTTTTTGCAACCACAGAAGTCGCCCCCTGCTGGTCAACACTGGCCTCTCTTTTCAGACCAGGAGGCTACATCCTATCTTTTGTATATTTATGACACCCAAATGTTTGCTCTGCTGTTAATACTTTGTTTCAGCCTGTAAACTTTTACCTGAAAACCAGGTTTCAGGAGTATTCGCCTTTTGCGTCTACCATTTCCTGAGTTCTGGCAATTCAATCAATGC
The DNA here is from genome assembly GCF_036321145.2 of Pelmatolapia mariae. Classification (NCBI taxonomy): domain Eukaryota; kingdom Metazoa; phylum Chordata; class Actinopteri; order Cichliformes; family Cichlidae; genus Pelmatolapia; species Pelmatolapia mariae. Next base: position 22,682,969 of record NC_086243.1, read on the forward strand.
TAGTTTAAAAAAAGGCACATCTCCATGATTTGACAGCGTGGATGTGTTGTGACAGGCAAGATACTGAAAACGTGTGTACTGCAAAACACAGAAATCGGTGCTGTGTGAACTAATTTTTGAAGGGCTCAGGTGTGACTGATGTTCATTTATATGTAAAAGTCCAGCAGCGTTGATAAAACCATCAAAGCCGGCAAAGAATCTGAAGGTAAACTGATCAGAGATATAAACTGAATTATCTACTGCATTAACATATTCTTAGTATGTATGCAGACATAACACTAAAGCAGTGAATCCTTTCCTCAATACACCTAGGAAGTCTCGGTTAATATCTTGAGGTACAAGTTGTTGACGATGATGACATGTATACCTTTCTACTTTTGTTCTGCAAAATATCGCCATTCCTATAAAAACACACAAAAAAAACAATGCCATGCACTCTCAATAGCATGCCAAAGCATCAGGTGATGATAAAACCCTATCCAAAACGTAGGCCAATCAGAAACTTGCAAACATTAATAGTGCACACAGTCTGACCTCAGAAAAAAAGACATAAAGGCACATGCTTTTGAAAAAAAAAAGTATTTTCCCTAAAATGCTGCTTATATTAGCACAGGGCCTAAAAGAGAAATAATAGGGTGACTTCTCGTTATAGATTGTGTTTTAAATGTCCCAGAGTTTACTTGTACTCTTCATTGAAAAATCATTTAAAAGAACCTGATAGTTTGTATTTAGCTGTTAATAATTTAGAGCTTCATGCCATCCAGGTGTAGCACTGAGTCCTTATTCTATATTCTATGAGAAAAACATCCATAAATTATCCTTCCTGGACCAGCAGTGCCCACAATAGCTCCTCCCTCACTCCAAGCTCCATAGCAGCTTAACTAACATAGTTACGCTTGATTTATAGTACCCACATCCAATCTACAGCCTATGCTGTAGCTTGACCTGCGCCTCCCCAAAATATGTTACTACATGTCGCAGCGATGCAGCAGCTGTGACAGGTCTGACTGGTGGTAATATGCAATGTAAGCGCAGTACATTGATTAGCACACGGCTCGTGACTCTGTGAAACAAAATGTAACAGGCTGTAATTGTATTTAGTGTGCCCATTATTCTACTGCAACAGCTAGTATTCTGCCAGTGTGGACACAGGCTGTTTTTCTTGTTGTCACAGCTCTGTGTGACATTATGTGAATAGAATCAAATGTGTATAAAATATTCTCTCTTCCCTGCGCTTGATTAAAAGTAACAGTTGTTCAATATTTACCAGCTCCGAGTTAAAAATGATCAGCTGAGTTTCACTTGTAAGGACGGAGCAATGCAGACGGACCAGCTCACAATGTCACGCACTGTGACAGGGATTCAATGCAGTAGTATAAATGAAGCTGTAACTTTGCTTTTTTGTTAGATCTGTGACCAGGTAATTACTGGAAGATATCTTTTATCTCAAAATTCCCTGTAAGTCGCTTTGATTTAGCTCATTCTTACTAATAGGAATTTGAAATAGCTTCTCATACATGTTTCAATGTGAAGTCAAATGCAGTTAGAGTGAATTTAAGATTGGACTGCTTTAATGAGCTACTGACATATATGAATCATCCTGTCAATATCAAATACTTTAGTCTTAACCTGCTTGCAGGACTCCCACCCAAGAAGTGTATTGTAATTAATCTGTCAGCTCTCTTTGAACAGCATGGCTCCGTCTAACCATGTAGTTATTCCAATATGGATGAGGACCTCAGGGCTTAGACAGTTTTTGTTGTGGGGATACGGGGATTAATCGCTCAACAGCTTGTCCTTCCTTAATGAAATCTGTGTACTTTACTCTTTTGCCCTTTTCAGGAAAATGGTTTCCTGGCAGTGCATAAATTTGGCAGCCTGTCTTTAAGCTCCTGAGCATCTAATGAAATTATTTGACCTGCTGATCTATGAGTCATTTAGAAGAATGTGATGTTAGGCCACTGAACTTCCAAGTTGACTGGACTCTAAATATCACATTGGCGATATAACTATTAGTAGGCGGATGTTCATAAGCACAAAAGGCAACATTCTGATGCCACTGTTGTACCTCCCAACATTGGTATGTGTTAATTTTTTGCATTAAAACATAATGAGCATACAGCTGTAGCCTGAGGTAAAGATAATTTAAGAGTCTTTCATCTCTCCTGAGCTGCACTCCTGCACTAATGCACTTTCCTCCTTTTCCAGTTTGGCATTTTTTTTCCTATGATGTAACTACGTGGCTCTCAAGTGCAACACTTTGAAACACTTTAACCCCTGGAGCCGGTCCATCACTTCCACATAAGCACACGCTTGTTAATCTGTGCAAGCAGCTGGAAAACAAAGCGGCAGCTGCAACCTGCTTGAAACTACTTGAACATCTGCTCCAAAACGTGTCTACTTCATTCAAAGGTGGACTGTAGACAAAACCACCTGCCTAAACTAATACAAGCACACAAACCTCCCATGAGACATCTTTAGCATACATGAATAGTCACCAACTCTGTGATGAGCTACTTTGATAATTCATTGTTCAAACCAGTAGGTCCCAACATGCTGGTACTCATCCTCCAATAAAAGGCCAAAGTTTAATCAGACAAGCAGTATGGAGGTTATTAGTATTTGAAAGGAGAAAGATTTTTGTGACATTTCCCTCCTTCGCAAGCTAATAAAAGGTTGAAAACCACTGGCTTAATCACATGTAAGCCAAAATAGAAATAAAAAATTCATTCACATTTACTGCATGGGTTGATTTTATGTAATTGTAGTAACTTAGATTTCTTTAAAATAGGAAATATCACAATAATAATAATACTAAAGTTAATGATGCGGTGCCATTTAGCTGCTTCAATTTCAGAGTCCTGAATGCACCAGAGCCTTACGTGACGTTACAAACTCGGGGCTGTGCGTATGTGAATGAGCATGTCTGCTGAGAAAGCCCTGCTGCTGACAAAAATAACGCTCAGTTGCGGGGCACGTTTAATTAAGTTCAATAAATATTAATAGGAGAGTTAGAAACGCAAACTGCAGCCTTTTATAAATAATTGATGACGATTATCAGTTAGTACATATAGAGCTTGGTACATGAGGTTCATTAATGTTATAAATTATTCATGCACCCACAAATTTCCAAAGATGGACCCGCAGCACTCAGCCTCGTACGCGCACAGGTGCGCACACACCTGGAGCTGCGAGCCACTGAGCAGCTCCAGAGAAGACGTCTTACTCGTACAACCGCACTCTTAATTTGTCCCCAGCGACAATAAAATTAAATCAGACCCCGCACTCTCAGAAATCTCCAAGCTCTCTGAAAAGCAAAGAAACAGAAAGAGGATGTTTTGCTGTATGAAGTGCTTAAATGACTCTGAGGTGCTGTTTCTGCGCGATTTAGTTACAGTGCGACAGCCCACGCTCTGAGATCAAGTGAGTTACTCGAAAAGGTGCATCCATGCTGAGGATGGAGAAGCAGTGGTTACAAACTTTAATCCGAAAAGTGCCTCAAATAAACACATTTCCAGTTACTTAGTCTATCACTCCCAGTTGAACAACTTTTTTTTTTATCATTTACACGACTAAAAAAAACAAAAAAAAACCACCATCTTTCTATACGTTCTGCATCCAGATGTTTAAAGTGCCAGTAATGAACTCCTCATACTCACATCTCTGATTGCGACGCCTGCCTTTGTACATGGTCATGACGAGCGTGGAAACAAAACGGGTGATGCTGTGGCCGAGCCGACTTTGCCTCCGCTTTCTCCTAAAAACCAGACAGACTGCCGGAGCACCTCCAGCTCCAGACTCCGAGCAGAGCTGAACAGAGCCGCTCCGGACCGTACCATTAATCCACCTATTCCAGGGGGAGCCATAGACTCAAACGCTCCACTCTGCTCCAATAGCAAGAGCACAAAAGGTGGGGAAAAAAATCCTGCTTTCACGTATTTGTACGGTTCATTTGCTGAGAATTAAAATGCGTTATTTAGAATGATTATCTAAGGATGGCAGAAAAAATACTGGCTACTCTCCCCTTAAAAAAAATAAAAAAATAAAAAAATAAATAATAAATAATAAAAATAATAGATAGATAGATAGATAGATAGATAGATAGATAGATAGATAGATAGATAGATAGATAGATAGATAGATAGATAGATAGATAGATAGATAGATAGATAAAGTTTTGCCTAATAGAAGTTGGTGTAATATCGAGTATTTTTTGTGGAGCACCTGAAGCCAAAAAAAAATCTTGAAGAAGCTGTATGACTCCAGTAGATAATCTTCCAATGTTTTATATATTTTGCCCATGGCTACATTCAAAGTCTCTCCATTCCTTCACAAAGTTTTTACCAAATTAACCGGATTTTTGTCATTTTTCATTTCTCCTGTAGTGTTTGAATATTTTCAAAAGATGCCACACATCATATTTCACTTACTTAATGACCAAAATATGTTTTTGTTATTATTAGAAAATTTTGTCCTATATTCTAATTTTCTGTTACATATAAACAGTTCCAGTGTTGGATGTTCTTATTAAACATGGTCAAAGTTTTCAGAAATTAGGTCAGTGTAGATGTGAGTTATCCCCATGAGACAAAAAAAGAGCTGAGGCTCCACTTTTTTCTACTTTCTACATAGCCGCACTCACTTGCAGTTCAAACCGTCCCTTTTCATGGGGCAGCCAATAAGAAAAGGGTTGGCTTAAAGTGAGGGTGCCCGAAAGAGAGAGAGAGGGTTGACCGAGTGTCTGCCCCAAGCCCCACTGTATGTTGAAAATTATTTACTTTGAACTATGCTGATCATGCAAAGCTGCTTCAGTAGAATCCACTTTAATCTAAGACTACTGAATCTAAAATAGCCATGATAGATGCAGAAAAATGTAACTGTCATGTCACAAATATGGCATGTTTAAAAGACTCTTTTCAAAGACTCCACATATATGTCCTTAAAATATCTTCTTTGGTAATCTGACAGTTAATGATGATTGAATGGATGGATGGACAATTTGTTTTTTACACATCAAAATAAATTAATAAATTAGGATAACATCAGTTTACATCCCCATTGCATCCACCATCTCATTATTTCCATTGTCTTTAAAGGTGAAATATTTCTCTACAGTGAATGGTAATCAAATAATTTAAAGGTTACACAGATTCTTCCTGACTTACAGGCTTCTCGTTGTTCTCAGTTTGATGGTAAGGAGATGAAATTCCATTTTATTTGCAACAACAGTTGCCTCAAGGTGCTTTATATTGTGAGGTAAAGACCCACACTAACACAGAGAAAACCCAGACAATCGGACGCCCCCCTATGAACAAGCACTTGGCGACAGAGGGAAGAGTCAGGCTGAGGGAGGGGCCGCCATCTGCTGCGCCAGGTCGGCGGTGAATAGACCCACTAGGCAAAAAGGGTGGGGTTACATAGACTAATGGGTGTCCATGAGACTCACAGGTGACCAATATGATTGATGCCGGGTGTATCAAATAGGCTTAGCCCTAAAAATCTTCATTTAAAAAAATAAAAATTAACATAAAATACTTGCATCCAGTCTACACCGTAGGCCTAATATAAAGTGAAAACAGCAGCACTGAGCAGCACTGTTCCAGTTTACATAATCATAATCAGATGTAAATAAACATACATGTATGATATTGTTATGTAAAAATTGCTGGCAAGGGGAAACATTTTGATAACTTTCTGGGTTCTTGATTTTAGCCGACCTGGTCTATGACCTAGGAAATTTGAGCAGGCTTAGCTTGCATGCAGGTGAACAGCTCATGGCATTTGCCCAGACAGCCTTGAACTTTCGTCAAATTATGTTTTCACTTATTTTTCTTTTCTAAACAGTGCCCAGCAGAGAGAAACAGAACAGAAAAACTGACCTTTGCCCACATTAGTCCAGACTGGGTCCCCAAAAGAGAAATGGGGCTGTATCAAACATAAAGCTGTAGGCAGTAAAAGCAAGACTAAAAGCTAAAAGATGCTGAATTGTGCGCTCACCTGTGTGAGTCTGCAGTTGTGAGCGGCCCTCTCTAACTCATTTAACCCAACAATGATATAAAAATAGTGATTGGTACAACAACAAAGATGGACACGTGTGTGCACAGTACACTCCAAATATAGACTTCTGCATTGTGTGAAAACTTGCCCAGTCACAGATAATATGTTCAACATGTTTAATTACATACACACAGTCTGTTGTATTCATTTTATTACTATATAATTTCAACTGTAAGAACTGTTAAGATGTTTTCCTTAGTTCCATGATGCTTTATAGGCATGATGACTACATGCAAGCATAAAAAAGGTCATTCTTTCTATTAATCACATAATTTTAAACAACAATTTAACCAATCTTTTTAGCAGAATAAACGAAACAAAATCTAATCACGGGGGTCACAAATGAACGATTCATTTGATATTTGAGCTACATCTTTAAAAAATGTCCTGATTTTTCTGTCCTCTAAAGCCACAGAAAATGACCTCACTATTCAAATGGCATCCTGTCATAAAAGTAAATCAGCCTCCCATTGTCACTGTCTCTCATTCATCAATCAGAGTTTTTAATTCATTTTAAAGTGGATAGCCTGTGGACTTAAGAGACAGATTTAAAAAAAAAAAAAAAAAAAAAATCAGCAGTGTGTCTAAAGGAGCCGACTCCCCAGCTGTTGCAGCTCTTAGGCTTGGATGAAGATGAAGCCTTGTAATTGTGATATCTAATTACACTGACATGGGGTTTGCAGCTGCCTCGTACAAAGCCTGAAGTCTTAATTGTTTCTTTGTTCTCACAAAGAAAAGACAAGAAACTAAAAGCTCGTGAACAAAACAGGCTGAGTGAGACGATCTGGGGCTTCAAGTCGCCGAAATCAAACTCCAGTGTCATCAGCTATTGTCTCAATTTGACATCTCTTAAGAAAGAGTAAAAATACCACTGTGTGACTTAAGTGGTGAAAATACTGCACGACAACAACATATAATATATATATATATATTGTGTTCTGGCATATTTTCAAAAAAGTCACCTGAGGCTAATTTAGAAATAAACCACATTGAGTGGCAGGCGAAGAACTTTCTAACAAACAGAGAAAAATCTTTTTGTGAAATTTAATGATTCATAAATGGAAAAATGTGATTGGATATTCTGTGCAGGATACATGCAGTCTTTCCCTCGCTGACTACAAATGAATGATACATGCTGAGGGACAGCATGAGATGTCCCAGTTTTGGTCTCAATGCTATTCTCTCAGCACCATCTAGTGTTCATGCAGATGAGAAATTAATAAATGCATCAGCAGAGGCCAACAAACTGCTGGTATTGGAAAAGAAACAGAGGAACCTTTAGATAAAATTTAAGCATTAATATATGAATGTCAATGTGGCCTCACAGCAAGAAGGTCCTGAGTCCAGCTGGGGTCTTTCAGTGTGAAGCTTGCAGGTTCTTCCTGTGTCTGCGTGGGTTATGTCCGGGTATTCCAGGATCTTCCTACAGCCCAGAGCCGTCCATGTTGTACCAATTGGTGACTCTAAGTGAATGTGAGCGTGAATGATTGTCTGTCTCTCTGTGTTAGCCGTGCAAAAGACTGCCAACCTGTCCACTGTGTACCCCTATGACAGCTGCAATAGGATACCGCACTCGTGCAACCCTGAACTGGATAAGCAGAAGAACATGAATCAATATAAATATCAAATTAGCAAAAGAAAAACAAACAGGCATCTAATCAATCCTCTGTATTGATTTTATGCCATTATTCTTGTGCGTATAACGACGTTTGTTCTCCTTTGTTATCTTTTTCGTTCCTGTGAAGCCCTTCAAAACGTACTATATAAATTGATTTTAAACTAAAGCAATCTCAAAGAAATGTTTCTTCTTGTGGGGTTATTTTTATTTAAGATGGAGTTTCAGTAAACAAGCCTACAATCAAACTATTACTAGCTAGCTACTACAATGTAACACCTTTCCTGACTCAAACTCACAAGTGCTGAATTTATTATTGGACCATCGGCTCTTCTCAACTAAACGCCAGGATTTCACAGGTTTTACTGTAGTATCTATTTCAACCACAGGGAGGCACTCAAACACTACAAGACTGCTGTCACCCATGAACGCTCTCAAACACTATAAACCTAAGCAAGATGTGATCACACAAACACTGATTATGAAAAATGAATGTGGAAAATATCAGTACATCTGTGTCCAGATTTTATCCACGGAGACATTACAAGAAGGAAAGCTGAGTGAGTAAAAAAAGAAATGAAACCCTCCCCTATGACCAGCAGACATCTTCATCAGGGCCCAAGAAGCGGTTGCGAGACGAAGACCGCATCAGGGTGATTGAATGTCACTTTTAGTCACATTTAACACTTTAAGTCATTGTATCTGCAATCCGGTCATGTCTGAAGAAATTAAAGCAGGTAAAGCAAGCACGTCAGTATCTCATTGCTATTAAATCTACTCATGCAAGGGGTGCTGTGGTACCTCAGCAGGTTGAGCTGCTTGCTGCAGGATATACAGGTTTGATTCTGACCTTGTAACATTCCTGTCACATATCATACTTTCACACAGCTGCATTTCCTGTCATGCTTCAGTGAATATAATTTAATAAAAAAAAAGAAGAAAAATGTTAAGGAAAATATCAAGCATTAATATCTTAGGCAGGCTGCAGATGCCTCTGGAGCATAATCAAATATGAAGTTTATGTTTAAAAGATAAGGTGTTTAGGGTTAAATTTCTTGGAAGAATAAAGGCAGAAGAGATTACTTCCAAAGTAGGAAGAGACATTACTTTAGGCAACTACAGAGCACCTCAGACACTTGCTACTGTGCATTGTTAATATACTGGATTTAATGTCGGTGTGTGTGTGTGCGTGTGTGTGTGTGCGAGCACAGATGGTCAGACAATCAAGAGCAGCCAGTGGAGCCACAGTATGGCACACTAAGCAAAGTCGTATTTCACTTTGGCTGCTGTATGAAGCTCAGATGACGTGTTGACCCGAGATCTTCTCTCAGCTAGACACTCTTTCTGTGTGTTTCTCAGAGAATACAACTGTGTCAGCATGCATAACAATGAGGCGAGCTTCTTTTAGCAGAGCAAAGGGGACATGTGGTTTTGTGCTGACATCACTGTGAATATGTCTGTGTTGTGGCAAAGTGAAACAGAGTGGTGTTTATGACTACGACTGTTTTTCTTGGCACTAACTGGGTCTTATGAATGCAGTGATGAGCAGCTTTTATTGGAGATCTTATTATACCCCCAATTTCTGGCCTACATTTAGAGCTAAAATGTTTATTTACACCTGAGTAAAAACTTTGATTGCTACTTAGACGAAGTGATTGATACCATTTTTTTCATGGTACATTTAACACAAAGCTAGAGCCAGCAGAGACAGGAAGATAGGGACACAGGAGGGATAGCTAGTTAAGCTAGAGCCAGCAGTCACTTAATTTGGAAAGAGAGCTCAAATACTGAAGTCAGTGCCAAAAACTCCCATGTTAAAATGCCCAACTTTGCAGCATTAAAAGCACATTTACAGCCTGGTACAAACAGTTTGGTCCTTTATGGATTGTTTAACACATCATAACAACTCTCAGGAGGGTAATTTGTTTTTTTTTTATAACTTATCCACCTGGACACTGAAGCTAGGAGCTTGGCTGGTTTGACAGGCAGATGTTTCAACACCTGGCAGCTGTGGTGGATCATCTAATTAGCAGCCTCACCTCTGCTAATTAGAGTCACTAAACTAAAACTTTCTACTTTGTCTGCACTGTTGGTGTCTTTTGGAGCGATTTTAGGGAATAATCTGACACTTAATATGGCTTGCTCTTTGGTGCATCCTTGTGCTTCAGTTTAGGTGAGTGAGATTCTAGTGTTTCATTAGTCTGTTAGCGCTAAATAGCAGTTATGCATGTCTATGTCTTGCTAGCTAAGCTCATTAGCATTAACTAATAACTTTACTGCCTTGTACAGCTACATGACAACTTCTAGCTAAAAGGAACCTAACATAAAGACCACATCTATCTTTTAAACACAATCTTTGCTGGAAAACTGTTTAAAACAGTTAATTGGGCTCTGAGCTAGCTGACAGATAGTCTAACTTAGCCATAAAGAGACTGTTCAAAGCTAGAATACTGCTATTTCTAAAATTGACCTATGGTCTTTATGTAGTTTTGTTTTGTTGTTTTTAGTTTTTTCAAACATAAATAGAGAGAAAATCAAAAGGAGCAAACCCTGGCTGGTCTGTCTTTATTTTATTTGTTTCCTAAAGACACAGCTGGTTTGCCTGATAAGCTGACAGCTAGCAAGACATATAAGCAGGGATTTGACATAGGGTTTTCATTACTGAGCTTAAGGGTTCAGCTGACAAATGTTCTGTAAACACACAGGAGACACTGTGATACTTTTTCATATGTTGTCTGATAGTGAATTGATGCTAGTCTCTGGTACCCACCTATCAAATTTCACTATACTCTTGACAATTTTTGAGTCTGAACAGCAACGTGAATTAATCATATGCAAACAACTTTGGCTTTTGTGGCATTTCTATTTTAACTATGATGTAAAAAAGTTTTACTAAATTTTTACTAAATTAAGTATCCCTGAAATATTGTCTCTGCCTGAGACAGCTATTCACTTTGAAAAGTAAAGCCTTATAGCAAATGTTAGAAAGGGTTATGTTATCTGAGGAGCTGTCGGTTACCAAATTTCAGTTTTTATATTTTTACCTAACTGTGGTGAGCTCAGGTATTCTTTTAGTTAGTTGGTGGACTGCTTTGACTCTACAGTCCTCAGTTAGCATGTTGAAGTTCCTGACAGCACAATTAGAAAATAACTGGACAAGTGTGGCTCATTTGGAAGTGTTACGAGGAGAAAGTCTCTTCTCTCTAAAAGGAACAAGGCAGCAAGGCTTAGGCTTCCAGAGTCGCATCTGATAAAGACACAAGACTTGTACAAATGAGACCAAAAGTGGAGATGTTTGGCCATAATGCTCAGAGCCACATTTGGCAAAAAACAAACACATCAGAATAAGCACCTCGTACCAGCTGTCACACACGGTGGTGGAGGGGTGATGATCTTGGCTTGTTTTGTAGTTACAGGACCTGGGTGCCTTGCAGACATTGAGTCGACCTGTATACCAAAGTATTCTAGAGTCAAATGTGAGGCGAACCCATCTACCAGCTAAACCTTTGCCAGAACGAGGTCATGTAACAGGAAAACGATCCCAAGCACAGCAGCAAATGTAGAACAGAATAGCTGAAAAAGAAAAGTCCAGACCTCAACCTGATTGAAATGCAGTGGTAGGACCTTAAGAAAGCTGTGAATAAACGAATGGCCACAAACGTCAATGAACTGAAGCAATGCTGTAAAGAAGAGTGGGCCAAAATTCCTCCGCAATGATGTAAGAGACTGATAAAGCCATACAGAAAATGGTTATTTCAAGTTATTGCTGCTAAAGGTGGTTCTACCAGCTATTCAATCATGGGGACTGAATAGAGGTCTGTGAAAACTCTTTTTCACAGGACTGTAAATGACAGAGTCTTGTTGATGCATAAATGCAAAGTTTGGTACAAACTAAAGGACAAAACCAGAAACTTGGTCTTTAAATTATAATGAACTGATAGATTTGGTAGTTCCAGTTAATCATTTCCAGAGAGGTTTGAGATCTGGAGGGTTCCTCGCCATTAGACTTGTATTGATATCTTGGTGAGTACAATAATCATATTATATGAATAATCATCAAAAACACTCGTGTGTTTTTTCAAAAGGATACATTTTCATAACTGGCTCAGGCTGATAACTTGAGTGACAGTTTCACTAAAGAGATCAGTCATATAGTTACAATAATACCAGAACAGTTCTCAAGTCACGTAATTATGTGTAATAACTGTTAACCTTGCAATTTTACCACTGCCACATGTAATTTCATATCCAGAAATGCATGAAACTGGGCAAATATAAGGTGGAATTACAGATGTGACCCTGCAGCACTCTTATTCATATTTAATGAGAGAGCAGGGCTTGGGGAGGACTTTTATTCTCTATGGAGGAGGCTGTGAGCCAATCAATAAGTAATATAAGGAAGACTTAGAGGGATCCACTGAATGCCTATGAGGACTGAGGCCTGAATGTTTCCTCTCTGTTACTATCAGTCCTTCTTCCCGCCCACCGTCTCTTCACTCATCATTTTATCTGTATGTACGAGCTTGCCTTGTGTCCTTCCCGCAGCATCTCCCTTTTTAACTCAGCTGATTAAGTAAAAATGTATTCTGTATCTCAGAAACTTCACCGAGGCCATACTTCAGTTTATTAAATTATTTCATACTTTTTACAGATCAAATATAAAACTGACAACCAGATACAGTGCAGAACTTTTGACCATGAATGGTAAAAACCAAATGACAGCTCAAGGTCTTCTGGCATTATTGATTAAAAATAAGAGTTGATCATTTGTAAGCTGTTCAGGCTCCATGAGGTTGAAACATAATTCTAGAAGCCCTTACACGGACAAAATCAATCATATTTTAAATCTTAAATTAAAACTGATTTTGTTTAGGTTTCTAAATAAACATTTATTATTGCTAGTTATTTTATTTAAAAAGGGAAAAAACGCTCAAGTCTACTAGTTCATCTCAGAAAATGTAAATATCTGGATGGGTAAGCAGGAACAGATGGATTTATGAATGGAAACTTTCATATATTTTGGATTTATTACATGTAAAGTGAAATATCAGGTCTTTCCTGTATTATGGCTTATAGATCATGAAAATCAGAACTCAGGCTTCTCAAATTGTGAAAATAATCATAAGAACATTTCGTAATATTCTGTAAAATATGTTCATTTTTATATTGAGTACTTGGTTGGGAGTCGATGCAGGATGGCATGGAGACAATCAGCTTGTGACACTGCTGAGTTGATACTGAAGCCCAGGTGGTTTTGATAGTAACAGGCCTAGGGAGCTGAATACAGTAATGACATGTCTAGCAAACAATTTGGTAGTAGCTGTGGCATTGTGGGCTGGTACTAAGTCCTGGTGGAAAACGCAATCAACATCTTCCGGTTTATGACCACGTTGACTCTGGACTTGATAAAACACAGTGGACAAGCCATACCAGCAGATTACATGGCACCCCAAAGCAACCCAGACTTAGGAAACTTTACACTGGTCTGGAATCTGTGCTCTCCAGACTCTGGGACCTTGATTTCCAAATGAAATGAAAGAATGTACCTTCACCAGAAAAGAGGACTTTGGATTATTGAGCAGCATTTCAGTTCTTTTTCTCCTTAGCCCAGAGAAGATACTTCTGACACTGTCTCTGGTTCAGGAATGGCTTAATATTATAATTGCCCCTTTTCTGAATACCCCTGTGTGTGGTGGCTCTTGCACTGATACCAGCCTCAGTCCTTGTGAAGTTCTCTTGACAATCCACTGTTGCTTGTCCACCTTTCCCCATCATACTTTTTCCTTCTAGCTAATTTTAATACAGCACTCTGTGAACAGCCATCCTTTTCAGCAATGACCTGCTGTTGCTTACCTCGTTTGCTTGAACTTCTATTATTGTTTCCCATGCTTTTCCACCAAGGTTATCCAAATTGACATAATTGAGATCATTTACTTTAGTAAAAGTATAAATATACTTCTATGAAATCGTTCATAACAAGAAAAAGTCTTTCAAAGATATAATGGAAAGACTCAAATTGCTGTGCCGTATATGTCATGTGCAAGTGACCTCTTTAGCATTTTATTGTTATTGATACATTATTGAGCAGTAAATGAGCCCTGCAGCAGGTCAAGTTGGAGCATTTTTCAATAACTATATTGTGTGCATATAACATTATAAGAGTAGTATCAGGATGGATTACTGAATAGGACTGACAGGCACAGAGCCAGATCACATGGCCTTAGAGATTTCATTTGGCCAGAGCCCTGGTAAGACATGACTGTTAACATCTCTTGTTGGGCAGTCAATCAAACAACAAAGAGACACAAAAACCTCTCAAACAGCCACACTACTAAGAGGCACAGAACAAAAAAGTCACAATACAGATGAAAATGCCAACAGCTTTAAAGAAACACAAAATGTTTGCAGTCAAAGCAACACAGTAAAAAAAAAAAGCTCAGAGACAAAGATAAACCACCAGCAGGCTTTCAGTCTGGTTTTGCTGTTGTATAGCACGGATGCGGGCTTTCTGGATGAGAGTGCCCAGAAGTTTATTCTGTCATAATCAGATCTGTCAACAATAGCAGCTTAAGCTCAGAAGTAAATGTAGTAAAGTGTATTGAGAGAATGTAGTAGATTTACTGCAAATCCAAACACTTATACAAGTACCTGAAAATTGTACAGTACAGTGTTGGAGTAAATAATCACGTTAATTTCCTGCTCTGAATTTTCAGATCAATCTGACGATTAAAAGTGGCCATGTAAACTGAAAACTAGAAACTGCTGGTACACCAGCATCCCTGTCCACAGTGCAGCGAGATTTACATGTAGAGGGTGTCAATCAAGAAGGAAGCCCCTGCTCTAAAACCTTCGTCATTCCTCACTTCTGCTAAGAGGACATTAAAGATGTATGTTGTACAATCATTCCACTGTAGAAAAGGAACAGTTTAAAAAAAATAACAATTAAAAGCCCCAAACTATTGTTGATCAGTGTATGGAAACTTCTGACCACAATTGTATGTCCTGACACACAGTGAAACTAGGGCCAACTCCGAAGTATTGAAAGTATTTAAGCTGTAAACAAAGAAGTTCTCTCTATTTATACTGCAAGTACTGAATTTACTGCTTCAGTTGATCATATGTTCACTGTAGTATATGTGGAGTATAATAGAAAGTTTCACCTGTTCATGGATCAAAATAGTTGCTTACCAAGTGATTGTCCAGCAACGATCCTGGCGTTCTCTCCAGCCACGGCTGCCCGGGCATTCCTCTCGCTGGCGTACTGAACAAAGGCGTAGCCTTTGTGGACAGAACAGCCCACAATCTTGCCGTATTTGGCAAAGATGGCCTCAATGTCAGCCTTGGTTACTACGGCTGTGTTGAGGTTGCCGATGAAAACGCGAGAGTTGAGGGAGCGCGGATCATTCTTGTTGGTCACGTTGCTGGTCTGGGTCTTCCCAGTCATCCTATTCCTGCAGCAATGCCTGCAGGAAGACACAGTTGAACACTGCTCAGAAAGCCAGGAAGGTTAGATTGCAGAGGTTATACATAGAAAGTCAAACAGCAAGCAGCAGTGGGATGTAAACACTGGTCAGATCTGAGAGCATATGTTGTAAATAATTCCTCAGTTTTTCTTTGTACAGGCTGAGAAACAAATCCCTTCCTAGTAAAACTGGGGGAAAAAGGCTTGCATGTTATCCTAAAGGCTTTTTGTAGACAAATCTTTAATGATTTCAGATTAGTCATATTCACTTATTTATTTATTTATTTATTTTTACAACTGCCACTTGTAAAAATTATAATACAGCATGTATTTGGTGTCATCTTTCCCTCCTGAGAAATTTTTATGATTAACCAAATGAGCAAAAGGACTGACAAAGAGTAAGACATTGATAGATAATAATTACAATAAATATCAAGCAAAGCTTAAATCAAACTCCAGGCACCATTGAACATAATTTTACAAAGCCAAACCTTGATTGCTGACAGTTTTTTTTCAATCACCTTTCAACTGTTTTCTCAATTAATCATTTAAAACATCAAAAAAATAAAATAAAATAAAATAAGGTAAGAGAGAACGGTTTCCTGGTGTCTATTTTTTTAGTTGATAAAACCCAACAATATTCAGTTTGCTGCCATAAAACAAAGGGAAAAACAAGAAAATCTATAATTTAAAAAAAGACTGACAGTAACTTTGGATTTACTTCCACTGCTTATATATTTTTAAACTAATTGTTTGATTATGGAAGCAAAAATCAAAAACCCAATGAAAATCAAATACATTTAAAATGCCTGAACAGACTGATTTTGGTTATTTTTGCCTAAACTGCTATTTTAAAATTCTACATTATTTATCTCGAGTATTCAATGAATCACATGGTTACAGCTCATGAGTCGTTATGCTGCTTATGCTGTTATTATCCTTGTCTAAGTGTTCACTTGTACTTGTGCCTACCTCAGTGAGCATGGAGGCTGAGACAGATTGCTGTCTGCAGGAGGGGAGAGGAACTCTGACACGGAGGCGGCTGTGATTCAGGCGTGTGAATCTGATAGATCTCACTATATATGTGAACTGTGTTCCCACATTTGAAAATAGCACATCACACTGAAGTCACAAGAATCCCCACTCACTGTTTTACCCTTTTCTTTTTTTTTCCTTTTGAGTCTCTTCTATATGCAGTGCCAGCAGTGGCCTTTATACTCCAACTGAGTATTTCACATTATAATCACTATGTACATCTTTTTCACAGTGTTTCAAAAGGGAGAAAATGTAGTATTATATATTGTTACAGCTATGGTTGACACATTGTTTCTATATACATGTTCATGTGATAAATAAAGCACACCCTACTTATCAGCACATTTAAAAAGTCCTTAGCAAGTCTTAAAACTAGGTAAATATACCAACATTCTGGCATCGTTGTATTTTTACTCAGTTGTATATAGCATTTGTATTCTATTTTTTATCTTATTGTATATTTTATTCTATTTTATTCTACTGTATATAGTATTTTATTTTATTCTATTCTGTACAGTTGTGTACTGTATTTATTCTTATTTTATTTTATTCTAATTTTTGCTTCATAACTTTTGCACTGTCCACTTCCTGCTGTGACAAAACAAATTTCCCACGTGTGGGACTAATAAAGGTTATCTTATCTTATCTTATTATTTATTTACATCCATTATTTATTTATTTACCAAAAACGAACTGCAAATGCAGAAGTATTGTGCGAAAAACTTTTGTGTGTGTGATTAATAGATTGTCAGCAACTTTGAGCGCCTCTTTAAAAACAGAGGTTTTTGGCATTTTGCTTGTCTGGTGGTTCAGGTGTTCCCAAGTTCAGACCATGCGATGCCTGGAGCCTCTACAGGCCTTAGTTAGCATGTTAAATGTTAATGTTCAGGACAGTACGATTACCTTGTTTGTAAAGGATGCCATGAGAAAGTGTCTTTTTTTTCTAAAAACAGCATGGCAACACAGCTTAGGATCACATTATACCTGCCGCTTTGGTTGCTTTGCACATTGCCATTGATGTTGCATTCACTTGAATGATAGGTGTGAGGCCCCAGACATCAGCACTGGTATAGGAGGAGAAATCTAATCTAATCTTTTTAAACTTTTGCAACAACTCTCTCTGTATACACTGTGAATTCTGGGCTTGTACTGATATCATTAAAATGGTGGTTTAAAAAATCGACACGACAAACTGGCTGTATCGCTAGCAACCAACATACAAGGTGTAGGTAATTGGTGCACAACCGGCCAAAACAAGACTGAAGCAGTGGCTTCGACGAGGAGATGTGACATCACGTTTGTCTTTCGGTGTGGTTCACCAGGGCAAAAACAGCAAATGTAATGGCCACATTATACAAACGACAAAAATTCAGTAAAAACAATTTTTTTGCACAAATGAGACTAAAGTGGAGATGTTTGGCCTTAATGCAAACCAAACACAGCATACCAGCTCTCAGCACGGTGCTGGAGGGGTGAAGATTTGGGCTTGTTTTTTAGTCACAGGACTTGGGCAGCTTGGGGTATTGAGCCATCTCAGTATGCCAAAATAATCCTAAGTCAAATTTGAGGATATTTGTCCAGCTAAAGTTTGTTTCAAATTGGATCATGTAGCACGACAATGATCCCAAACACAAGAGCAAATCAACAACAGGAAGGCTGAAAAAGGAAAAAAAATCAAGGTGTTGCAATGGCCCAGTCAAAGTCCAGACCTCAACCTGATCGAAATGCTGTGTTGTTGTGCATAAACGAATGTTGGCAAACCTCAATGAGCTGAAGCAATGGTGTAAATATGAGTGTGCCAAAATTCCTCCACAGCCATGTGACAGACTGATAAATTCATAAAGAAAACAATTACTACATGCTAAAGCAGCTAAAGGTCATTCTACAAACTCAAACAAATAAATGACATGGTGTAACACGTTGTTGCATTTAGATTTTTTTAATCAGCAAAAACACAGATATTTTTTATTATATCCTGATAAACACCTGATAAAACCTTAGACTTGAGAGGTGTACTTTCTTTTTTACATGACTGTATATGCACAAACTTGCTGTGTGTAAAGGTACCAACCTCCCAGGTTATCAGCATTAAACTTGTAGTATGTCATTATATTTGCATCATAATATCACAAATGACATTTAACTGCATAACAAGTACTTATGCTTAGGTTTACTCTTTGAATGAAAGATTTATTTGAGTGCAGCATGGTATGTGAAAGGATGTGAATATTTTAACCACCAGAAGAAGAATTGCTTTCAAACAGAAACCAGGTCAACAGAAATAAAGATAATTTAACTGGACTCCTAACATTAATTTGCATTTAAGCATAAAGCCAATAGGTCATCTAGAATTAATCTTAGGGCAATCCTTCTGTAAACATCAGCAGCACATCATGATCTTTTTACACCTCTGTGGAGCCTGCACTGTTTGCTCCCATCATGCCACAGTCCAGGGAGACGAGCATAAAGATGTGCACCACGAGAATCGGACACATCCACTTCAAGAGGAAGGAAGAAACTTTCAGGTTGTTTCTTCTTGGAATTCCCAGTTGGTGGTGGTCTTTGTTTGTGAGTGAGAGTGTGTAATGAGGCTTTCTTAACCTAGATTTCACAAAGTGTAGACACATTGTCATGCAGGATAAGCTCTCGTGAGGCTGTAAGGACAGAAGTGAGTCCCAGTGGTTAGCGCTGTTACAGCTACTCACAGAGAGTAGAAAGATTAATTATTAATACTAAGAATTATTTGACTAGATTTAGATATATTTGTTTATATATAGTCATAATCAATTAATTTCTGTGGTTTAAGCTTCTTAATTGTGAGGGTGCTCTGGGTTGTCCTTGTGTTATGGATTCATAAAACAATTTTTTTTTTTTTATAAATTTGGAAAAAGGGCAACTGGAAAATGTCAACATCATAACAAGCACTATTTGTTAGCCAGGCCCAGCTTTTTCATAATATATAATCTATTAATGAAAGAGCTTTAAAAATTCTCATTAGTAGATTTTATTTCCGGTACTGAATCAAGTTAGCTGTCTTTGTGCTAGGCTAAGCTAATCACCTGCTGGATGAGCGTCTTCTTCTAATTAAACACTAAAGCTAAGAAATCCAAAAAACTCATTTTATAGAATCTAAAATATTTACTGTTTGCTATATAGTACTTCCTAGCTGATGTGCCTCTTGCGAATATATTTAATTGCTTGATTTTGCTGCACAGCTGAAACAAAATGAACTGAACATAAAACATATACAAAAAGAGGTGCAGTTATATCCATTGGTATTTTCTCAAAAATATTTTCCCTGCTGGAGGTGGAGGTGCGAGCATGTCGAGTGACAGTTACTCTAAACATCTGCACACATATACACCAACACAGACACACTGACTGCAGTCAATCCTCTCTCAGGTTCCCCTTGTGTCACAGCTTCCCCCATCCTCCCCAACCGCTTCTGTACTTCCATCCTTTGCCTCCACCCACACATAATCCACTCTAAATCTCCTCTGCTGCTCTTAAAAAAATCTCCTTTTGCACAACAGAGAAGAGTAGATGAATTAAGACTGGTGCGAGTCCCGTATTACGGTAGTGCTGTGAGTTTGGAGTTAATTGACTTAATTATCAGTAGTGAGAGAGCAGGAAGCTGACACTCTATCCAATCAAACCTCAAATCCCATTCACCCCGTCTCTACCTTTTGAATGGTATCGCACCCCCAACACCTTACCCAACCTGCGGAGTGACTGATGGATGTGGAGTGCACTGAATGGCCTCTTTGAGGCAAATGTACAGAGGTGAGGCCAGTAGATGGAAGATTGATTAAGCAGGAGAATATTTTAAATAGATTTAATAAGAGAAAATGTGATTCAGACAAATGCTGAGCACTGAATGAAAGAGGTGGCATTTGCTTATTAAATACTAGTTAAGCGGTTTAAATGCACCGTGCTGGAAAGACTACAGTAGTTTGTAAATAATTTTTTTTAGGTATTATATATTTATTCATTACATACAGTGGAGTGGGACATGCTAAATGGAATGTGCTGTTTCTTACATTTAATTAATGGACACTCAGCATTAACCCTATGATGTAACCTACGCCATAACAGATGCCATAATTGACATGCAGCTCCCTGGGAAATCGAGCTACACATCATGTCGATGCAGCCTACAACTATTGTGTTTGGCCTGTTCAGTACTGTCAATCCCTCCTGGGTTTCCAGATGCTATTTTCCCACAGTTTTTTCATTTATCAGTGGGAGAAAAATAATCATAGCTTCAATATAAGGATTCCAGGAGGCAGACGGCACGCAAAAGCATGAATACTCGTAACAACGTTGGTCAGTTACACCATAGGCTCAAAGAAGATTCACCACAGAAATTTAAATCAGCCTGTACACATAAAGGAGTTTCCTTCCAAACAAACAGGCGAGATTCACTTTAGAAGCGTTTGCATCCATGAGCCTTAACAAATACGCAAAAGGCAATTTCTTTTTTTCGAAGCGACCTGTGGTATTGTTCACAATCACATTAACTTGTTCGTTTGTAGTATTCTTGTGTATCAACACATTTCTACAGCAGAACAGTTTAAATCACTGCATCCACTCTTTAAAAAGACCTACAACTACACATCCCAAAAAGTTGATTCTGCTTATCTGGACATACAGAATCAACTTTTGGAGTTTCCTCACCTGGATGATTAAGTATGCATCAAGACACTACAACTACACAATGTAAAGCTACTAAAAAGGTCAAAAAGAGCAAAAGGCAAAAACTGAACAATTATACATATTCTCTCTTAAAACAGAGAATGAGTTTTCAGTGATCACAAGATTGATCACATGTATTAATATGAGACAAAAGAGTCTTACATCTGCATCATCGCTCATTCTTAAAAAAAAAAAAAAAACTGCAGTGAGGATTTATTCTTTAAAAAGAATTTTAGCTTTAGAGGTGGGAATGTCACTTTGGTCCAGAAAATATTCCAATAAAACTACTGGAAGTACAGCCTTGAAATTATAATTAGCAGACTTTACAGCATGCATGGTTGTATTGTTTCAGAGTTAATGACATATTTTAGAGGCTACCTTATTATTTTATTATTTTACTTTCATGCAGTTTGAGGAGTCAGTATATGTGTTCATTGCTGCTAAACTCCAACTGTTCCAATATACACTGAACTGTTAAAATATACATTAGAACCCAAATGATCCACACTTCACGCCAACCATCCATTTTCTTAGCCGTTTATCCAATTCAGAATCGTAGGGAACCTGAAACCTCCACTGGGTAGAAGGTGGGGTACCCAGGGTAGAGCTATGGCCAATTTAAAATGACCAGTTAACCTAACATGCATGTCTTTGGACTGTAAGAGGGAGCTGGAGTATCCAGAAAGAACAAAACACCAACTTCACACATAAAAGCATGTAGGCAGGTTCAAACCAGGAACCCTTTGGCAACTGTAACCACCTAACCACCGCACCATCCAAACCATAGATGTCCAAACTTTCATTAGATAATTGCATAGCAAGTGGCTAAGCTTTCCTACCTGAATATTAGAAGCTCACCGGCCATCGAGAGTAACTTTGGGTTGAATATATGTTGTTCTCAAACTGCCATCTCTGTGACTAGGGGACATTCCCTCTATAGCTTGAGCCACAGCTGCTCAAACGTTAGCATCTAAGTAAGATAATGAGCACGAAGACAAATGCCTGCCCAGCATCAGCAGGTTCTTCAAAGCCTGAGGGAACGGCATCGAGCAAAAACAGCTATATGGACCAGAAACGGTTGAAAACAGCAAATTGCTTCTTAAGTGTTTGTATGTCTGTTTCTGAATTTAAAGCCTGGTGCAAAGTTGCTTGTAGACACAAGACATTACCTCGACTAATGGCTTGAAGTTTCTTACAATGTCTGCAAACTTGTCAAACTTCTATTAGCAGCTGACAGCATCAGATGGTCACTGAGCAACCGCTCAAGCGACGCTTTAAATAACCGCAGGCTGCATCTGGTACAAAAATACAACCACAGTCAGTCTAAGCAGAAGCTTTCAGTCTCCACATTTTTCACGTAGAGCATCACTCAGTTATCCTCAATTACATGTTTTTAATGAAAGTGATCACAGGAAAAAGGAGTAACATTATTCCTCTGGTTTTCAAAATGGAAAGAAAGAGACTTCAAAGGCCATTTACAATATTCATGAGGCTCTAAGATCCTCAAAGCCTTTTAAGAAGAAGCATGTGGCATAACTGCTGGCAAATGCTTGGTGGAAACGTCCCAGGCCAGGAAACACGCTCACATCGAATTCAAAGCAGTCTGATAGGCAAGACAGGAGGAGAGAGATGGTGCTGGATTCATCTTGGCATGCTTAACGCTCCTGAAATTAATGCAAAATTACATCTTCGTGCATCACCGGAGCTGTGAATACATCCAAACTCATCACTGGCATGTTTTTCCACACACAGACTTTGTTTTGTCTCTTAAAAGTCTTTCTTATAACACAGAAGTGAGTGTCTGACAGTGATGTTTTCCTTTCTTTTTTTTTGTTCAGGGCTTCTACAGCATCCTCCCGTGTTGCAGAGGTTCCAAGTGTAAGTATTTCATGGATCCTCTTTGGTCCTTTCACACCGACTGTCAGGGGCTTCAGAGCCTGAATTCTCCTGAGATAAAGAAGCGAGGAACTGGTGAAAGTAATCATTTTAGCACTTCCTCTCTCCCTGATCTCTCCTCACTGACTCACGCTCCTGTCTGAGGAAGAAAGATGAAAACTCCTCATCCGATATGACAAATACATATGGGATGTGAAAGATGCATTCAGGCCACACTCACTCCCCACTGTTTGAATGCTGCACTGCAGCGTTTTATCTTTAGCAAGTTGACAGCGTACAACCGAAAGCGACTAACCTCGACTCTCGTCAACAGAGGAAAGTTTAATTTGCAGACATCTTCATAGTCTGTCTGAACAGAGCCATCGACACACGTCGCTTCTGCTTTATCAGAAGGCAGGTGTTTTTCAGCTGTGTCTCGTGTCTCTTGCTTGTAGTGCCTTTCTGGAAAAACGTGGCTGCTCAAGTGAACAAAATATTGGTTTATAATAAGACACCTTTTCACCTTTTTGCCTCATTTCTTTGATGGACAGCCAAACACATTACAAGGGAAATAAATGTGTACTGAAACCTAATTACGCTTTCATACAATCTAAATTTACAAACTGGGCACCAACGCAGCTATGGATTATTTCTTCTCTTTCTACTGTTTAACATGTGTAACGCAAACCATGAGGATCATCATGTAGATTAAAATAGATCAAACAAATGTTAATCAGCCATAAAACACAGGTAGGTTTAAGGTGTTTAAGATAAATTCCACCTTAGCGTATGTTTGATAAAGATGAAGCTGGAGGTTAGCTTAGCCAAAAGATGCTAAACAGCAAGAGTAGCATGTATGGAGAATAGAAGTTCTTCAACCACCTCTAAACCTTTTATCAGGGGACCGGAGGTGTCAAACAGGGGTATTTAACAACATGGGCCACAGCAACTCTCCTCTCAGTGTGAAAAAACTTTGAATCTACTGCTGTAAAATAAATAAAAAATTATTGTCAATCGTGAAAAAACAGAAATCTTTTCCAGGCAGGTTCTGGCTCCCAGGCCTTATGTTTGACATCCCTGCCTTATATTAACACTATATACCCTGAATGTTTAAGGTGTAATGAGAACAATAAACACTATGGTGATACCAGGCTAATTGCTGCTAAGTTTTTCTCTTGACTGTTGTTCAGAATTTAACAGACATGAAGAATGAAGCTTTCGTGTATTTTAATTCTTTCTGGTATCGTTTTTGTTTTGTTTTTTTCCTGCAGACGCGTAGCACTTTCCATGTTTCTGTTGTGAAGATGTGAGGATTTAACAAAATGCTTCAATAACTTTGCTGAAATCACTCAGTTACTTGGTCTGTGGCTGTCACTCTCAGTCATGGGCCAGTAAAAAAGCTTAATTACAGCAGCAAAACATCTCCAGACAAAAACAGGTTTAATTTTCAAAATTGAAAAACCTTGTTAAAATTGCATGAGGAGTGCATTGAATACAATCTTCTCTGAGACTGTAATGAATTCAGCTCAGAAAAACAGAAAAATATTTTGTTGAATATAAACTGATAACACTGTTGTATTTGTGAGTTCAGTATAAAGGTGCAATGAGCCGCTCTGTAACTTATAATAGAAAAACACAACAGATCAAAGTAACAATTGCATGATGATTAAAAACTATTTTAACTACTCATCATGTAGAGTGATGTAGATTAGTGAATGTTATTTATTAGGACTAAACCTAGTATTATGATTTATTAAATGTTATGCTGGAAACGGGCATTAATGATTAGTTTGAATGCAATAAACTAATCACATCTGGTTTGTAATTTCAATGTAATCGCCGCACATGAAAGGAAGTAACCACTTTCAATCTCAGCAAATGAAACTATCTGAAAACAACTTGACAGCACAATAAGAGATGTGTTGTTCCCACGGAAAAATTTGTATTCCCCAATCGGTTGCTATAAACTTTATTGGTAGTCCCACATTCATGGAGGCTTGAAAACCATTGGTAACCACCGACTTGTGTGCAAACAGTCTACTCGTCAAGCAGCAGTGAAACTGAAAAACCAGAAATGGAGAATGTCACCTTCAAAGTTGCACCATTTGAAATGTGGTAAGGCTGGGGAATACATTTTCCATAGCAAGCAGAGGTTGCCAGGGGGTCAACAGCTGATTACTAGACCTATATCTCTGAGGCCACAGGGAGTGAGAATAATATACCTGAAGCTTATTAATCTAATTTATGTCTCCTTTGTTCAAAGACATGCACATTACAGAGGAATCAGTTTTTATGATACGCCCGTTTTCTCCATTTTTTTTTAATCACAACCAAACGAGAAACTAAATGTGGACAGAAAAACATTTATAAACTATGCTGCTTCCATGTATGAGTTTTTTCCCCCCGCCCTCTCTTATGTGAGAATATACACAGCACGAGGTGTGAAGATTTATCAAAATGCTGGGGAAAATGCTGTTAAGAATCTCTCAGTGACCCACCAGCTTTTATTGTTACTGGGAGACTTTGGAGCAGGAATAATGACTGCAGCTGATAGGACCGCCGCAATTTTTCATTGTCTGTCACAGTCAAAGAAAGAGACGTCATCACTTTAAATGCACAAATTCCACAAAGGCACAATAATATGCTTAATCAAAAAATATAAAATTAAATTTGCATGTGAGTGCAGAGTCAAATTGCATTAGTGCTAAATTGAATTTAATTGCAGAACATAATGAATTTAACTCAGACAAATGGTGAAAATCAGCCAGAAAAAAAAGAGCATACCACAGACTTCTGAGCATTAACATAAGGTGGCTGTGTAATAACAACACTATGTGGGCACCAGTGCCCTTTTTTAATAACACTGTCTCACCCTCGTTCATTATTCCATGCTCCCTCTCAGCCATAAATTACTCGGCTAATGCCCCAACAGCAGCAGCTATTGCTGAATCATTCAAAGACCCCAATTAGCAATTAAGGACTTAATGAATAGAGGTCCTTGCTGGGCCGTTTTCCTCCCTGCCCAGAGGAGCCTGGTGGAATCTAATCTCTCCTGCAGGACTTGTACAGTAAATACTGGCTAACAGTGCAGAGGAAATAGAGAATAGCCCATTACTGCACACATATAACCAGAAACCTGCCTTCCAGTTTCGAGCCCTGTTTACTATGTAGCAGGAATTTCAGTTCTGCTGTGGATCTTAACAAGGAAGGATGACTGTCAGGCACTATTCTTATATTTTTTCCCTTCAGTTCACACCCCATTACCTTCTGCATAATACCTGTCTTGAGTTTGAATTGAAGAAGGAGAGGGGAAATGGCAACAAAAGGAGAGAGAAAGAGAGAGGGGGGGTATAAAAGGAGGTGAGATGGAAGGAGAGAATGAGCGAACTTCAAAAAAGGAAGAAGGGAAAAAGACATTTGCAATGCCAATCATTTTCAAGGAGCTTAGAACTGGGCCTTGGACCGGAATATCAAAGATGGAAAATGCAGGCATACATCATGCGGTTGGTAGGTAGTGCTAGCTTATAAATTATTACTGCGACTCTATCCTTTTATATTACTATCCCATCAGCCTTTTATCGTTTACATATTTTTCATATATTTGATGAACTGACTTTTGAACTGCAAGGCTATGCTTCACTGTGTGAGAGTCCACAAGTATGCGAATATGCAGAGTTTCTCAAAGGAGAATGCACTCTATTTTCCATCAGCTTTACCAGCCTCTTTATGGAGTCTCTGTGAAGCATGAAGACTGAGGGCACACGGTCACGTGCCTAAAATGAGCAGTGCCATAATCTGATTTGAGCAACCTATAGCAACGACAGCCGGGAGATAAAGCACAATGTGACCTGTACAGTGAGATGGGATGAAGTCATATCTCTGGAAGACATTTTATCTCGCATCTTACAATAATAGAAGTTCTGATTATCTCTGAAATCGGTGCAATTTAATAACATACCAGAAACGTGATCTGTGAGGTCAGTGTGTGTCTTTCACACTACTCTGTTTTGGGGTGATTTTGATTGTAAAAGCTGCTTACATAAAGTCTCACTGATTCCACAGGGACATTGTTTTCAGGCATTTTTGCTTTACTGCATCACTGTGCACCAATTCATTACATTCAAAGTATTCTTAAAATTTTACTTTCCGTCTTATTGGGAGTCTACCCTGTTCTCATGAAAACAGAGGATTTCTCCTGCATTACTACTATGTGAATGAATGACAGGGGGGAAAAAAGACTCCACCTGCTGTTGCAGCAGGGGGAGTCCACAC
The DNA here is from genome assembly GCF_036321145.2 of Pelmatolapia mariae. Taxonomy (NCBI): domain Eukaryota; kingdom Metazoa; phylum Chordata; class Actinopteri; order Cichliformes; family Cichlidae; genus Pelmatolapia; species Pelmatolapia mariae. The sequence goes on from NC_086243.1 coordinate 22,709,980, forward strand.
ACAGCTCTGCTCGAGGGCATATGAACATATGCCATGCTTTCCCATATCTCTTGGCACGGACATATTTCTCCATTTCCTTAATTCTCCTCTTGTGTGACTGCCAAATTTAGCTTCCTCTCCAGCAGGCTAAAGTAACTGGGTCACTAGAGCTGTGGGTAATTAGCAGATAACAAAATATGTTTCCGCTTTATGACACCAGAAGGGTGAAGACTGGGGGTTAAAAGGCATATTGAGGTAATAATTTGGGGCAGGAGTTGACACCCAGGATGAAAGGTCAAACGTGAAAGTCAGAAATGGAGCAAATGAGACAAAATATGCATGAGGCTGAGGGGGATGCAGATGATGTGGAGGTTCTCTTCCATGAATGTGAAAAACAGCACGACAAAGAGCTGATTATCATTTCATTTTAGGAAGAATTTGCAATTTAAATGAAAAATAGGCACTCTTCTGCTGTTAAACGTTACGTGCCGACAATGTTTTCAGTTTATTGTGCACAACAGATTTTGTAGGCAGAGTGACGGCATGGTGAATGCATGCTGTGTCACAAACACTAAATAGTGCTCATTTTAATGCAAATACACATCCACTGTGATGCAAGCAGGAAAGATTCAATTAAAAAAGAACAAAAACATTCGGGCAGGAGCCAGTTTTTCTCTCTTCGTGATCCTTCGCTTTCTAGTTTCTATATTTGTTGACAAAATTAAAATTTAAAAAAAAAATCCCAATCCCAAACAAGAGTCGTGTGGGAAATGCTACATTTGTAAATATTACAGTTCTTATTTTGTGTTGGAGATGAAAATATAGAGAAGAATGTTAATTAACATCCACCTGCCAATTTTTTACATAGACCTGGAAAGACTGTTCTGAGATTTTGGTCCATATGGACATGACAGCTGCTGCAGATGTGTCAGCTGCACATCCATGATACAAATCTCCCATCCCTGCACAAAGACGCTCTATTGGATTGAGATCTGGTGACTCTGGAGGTCATGTGAGTACAGTGAACTCAACATCATGTTTGAGAAACCAGTTTGACAGGATGCGAGCCCTGTCACATGATGTTTTCTTTTACAGGAAGCAACCATTAGAAGATGGGTACACTTTGGTCATATAGGGATGGACATGGTCACTGACAATACTCAGGTAGACTGTGCTGTTTAAATGATGCTTAGTTGCTACTAAAGAGCCCAAAGTGTACCAAGAAATTATCCTCTGCACTGTTACGACACCACAAGCAGCCTGAACTGTTGCTACACGATGTTTCATGTTTTTACACGAAATATTGATACTTGCAAGCAAGTTTTTTTTAATGCCTGGTCCCATCTGACCTGATTAGAGCCATGCATTAACAAACAGCTGAACAGGTGTATTTAATAAAGTGGCCAGTGAGTGTCAGGTAGAGCATATTCCAGCTTTGTTTTGTTTTTTACCTGTGGCCTTGAAATCTAACTACAGAAAAGACCAGTCTCACTTATACAACTACATAACAGCTTCTTTCAGCTCCTCATTCACAAGGGGTCGCCACAGTGGGAAGCTCTGCATATTTGATTTGGCAGATTTTTATGTTGCGTGGCCTTCCTGATGCAACTTCCAAGGGATCTGTGTCTCCTCCTGGAATCCTTTGCTTTTTAGGCAAAAGTGTAGAACTCATAACTAATTTACTAAATTACCTGGGTGCTTTAGATCAGTTTCTGACAGTGAGTGTACCTGAAATAAACCACATTTTTTTAGGTTTACAGTAACGATGGAGACCGTGCAACAGCTTGATTCATTTATGAGTCATGTTCAAAGTGTGTGTCTTTTTAAAGGTTTTAAAGTGGCTGCTATCAAACACAATCAATTTTAAAACAGCTGAATTTCTTGTAGTATTTTTAGATTTAATAAGCCTGGAATTTCCCAAACTTTGAGCCTGGTATGCTGCTGATCTGCTTTTGGTCAAATACCCATTTCAGCTGTAAATAAATAGCAACAAATGGAGTCCTGTGCAGCTTTCACACCGACAGTCTGCATAGCCCCTTGGATGACGTACCCCTGATTGGGAATACTCGGCACGGTGGTATAATCTTTAGGCTTTGCATGCAGACAATACATGTTGTGGGATCAGTCAGTGGTTGGTTTTAATGGGATTTGTGATTAAGGTTCCTATCTAAGTGGATTCCTCAGAGGTGTGTTCAGTCCACGATCTGATGCATTTTTTTTTTTTTACCAGAGTTTGACTGTTTATTAAATTCTCGAGTAATTTTTGTGTGTAAAGTAGCAAAAAAAATGTATCTGCATTTCTATCCTTAAAAACTAAAGGATATTCCAGTTTTAAAGATTTACTATAGTATAATGTGTATTCTACGAAAACATTTCAATGTTTTTAAGGTGAAAGAGCTTCTTTAATCTTCATCAAATAACGTTTTGGAGCAATCATAATTTTTACTCCTTACCAAGAACCAATCTTCAAAATGCAGAGTAAAAACTGAAAAACATTGTATTTTGAATGGCACTGGACTCGATTATACATTGTTTGAAAGCACAAAGCCGCATGGCTCAAAGAATGTGGTCATTTTAGGATACCAATACCACGGCAGCAAATAGTTTTATACTTGCACACGTAGCAAAATAGCAGCTTCTTTTTCTGTTTTATTGTCTGTGTGGCTGCAAACCTGTTAAATCTCAGTGTGCTAAAGTTTATTTCTGCCAACAAACTCCAACTCACAAAAATGCTTTCTGCTTCTTCTTCTTCTTTGGTAAAAAATGGTGGTGAATGTCATAGGGTTACTTCTGTTGGGGTTGGGTCAGAAAACCCTCTGGGAAATGTATAAATGTTCCTGATACTGGTAAAACAGAAATATCTACTCTGCTATACTTCTGTTTATTCTTAGTGCATAAGATTAGAGATTAAATACTAAACACTAAAGAATAAAACACAGAAGAAATCATTAAAATAAGTTATCTCGTTAGGTTTTTAAAATTGGGCCGGCTACACTTGAGCTTCTTTAATGAAGCTGGTGTTTAATGTTTGCTGAAGAAGTCTCAGTTAAGCTCTAGAGTAACTTAAAGGACACAGTGTGTGCTTTTATAGTGCTGTTTATATTTTGTCAACACAAACAGCTCACTGTGGTCCCTTGAAAACACACACACACAAAAAAAGAAAATAATGTAATCTTAAATGTCAAGGTTCTGGCTTAACATCTCTAAATTTTGTGTTACTTCTGAGCAAGTCAAAATTGTGCGATACAAACATGAAATTTTGACCAAAACATTTTTGTATCAGTGGCATAAACAAACTTCCACAGATCACATGCAGTATGAGGGGGAATTAAAAAAATCAAGCCCACAAGGATGAGCCAAAATGTGCATTTTCTCTAGTGGCCAATTCCTGGCTGTAAAAGTGAGTCGACCCATATAGACTCATGTTAAAATGTCCAAATTTCCAGTATTAAAACGCACATTTACAGCCCAGTACCTCTATGGATAGTCTTACCCTTCACAAAAATGCCTGAAAGGGATTTAATTTTTTTATAACTTATCCATCTGAACACTAGATTAAAAGGCTCTTTTAGTCACTTAACTGGACCACTGCACTCTGGCTGTGTTGTTGGTGCCTTTAGGAGCATTTTCATGGACAGATGACAAACATTACAGCTGCAATCTATTCAAAAAGTTTGTGCTTCAGTTTTGGTAAATGTAATCTTAGTATTTTAATCTGTTACTTTGCACTAATGATTAGATGTGAGTGTCTGCGCAATGCAGGGATGTAATTTATGAATACAGCTTGCTAACACCTAACAAAACAATCTGACATTAGCTGATAGCTTAGCACTCCACCCTTTCATCCAATCTGGCAAACATCTGGCTCCAAAAAGCCAACATGCCAGCAAGGGCTAACGTCAAAGCTCCAAAATGCATATTTGAAAACCAGCTGTTGACATCTGTCTGTTTATCCTGTGTACAGTCAATCAAAATGTCCAACTCTAAGCACTAAAAAGCATGTTTACACCCTGGTGCTGGAAATGGTTTTAGTGTCGAAAGCTGATATTCTCTTTTATAACAACAGAACAATGATCACCCCTGAATTTGTTAACAATTAAATTTAGGGGCGCGGTTGATTTGATTGAGAGGAGCACCGACACAGGCAGCTGCAGGCGATCTGCTTAGGCCTCAATTTCTGGTGTCAGTTCCTTCAGGAGCACATCACTGGAGTTATGTGATAAATAATAAGGCTGACTGTGAAATCTGTGCTGTCTAACGGTTTTGCTCTCTGGTTTGGGAGAAATTATTTTATCAATCTGTTACTAATTAGCAGGTTTCTGTGTCTGCGTGATGCACCTGTGCAGTTTATGGGTGAGGATTCCAGGTGTTAACTTTGCACTCAATTCTCTCCTCTAAATATAGTCACTTCTGGGAACAGAAAAGAAAGATGGTGTGGGTCATAAAACAAGATTTAATTCCCCAACATGTGAATCCAGAAACTAATTAATTGTGTTTCATATAAAGTATTAAATTAAACTTATACTTTAGATTCCTATATTGAAATGGTTCAAGAAATGCTCAAATGTTTAATTTAAACTACTTTCCCTGTTGATAAAACACAAAATGATAATAATCCTTTCTTAGGCTTTTGAATGTGAGGTGCAGAGCTTGAAATAGCTGAGAATAAGACGTTTGCGGTGGAGAGGGCAGGGGTTAGTGAGTAGAGACGCTCCAGACTTCCAGGCAAGAATCATCTCGCTCCAGCTGCCAAAGGAATAAAGTGTTGGGAGCTGTCCATGGTGCTGAAATCAACCACTATCTCTGTGCACAGGGAATAGAAGGAACTGGCCGTGATGCCGAGATACTGACGCTGCAAGGCGAATGGCACGTCTCACAACAAAAGTGAGCATCAGGTGCATGCATACGTACACACTGGCTGTCGTTCAGTCAAGCTGCTGCTATCCAAACACACACTCTGCCCAGAGAAATGTGTTGAATATGACAAATGCAGGCGTAGAAATAGCATCCGAGAGCAGCAGCCTTAATAAGGAGCAGTGGGTATTACCACATGCATAATGTAACACAGAACTGAAGTAGATATCACACGTATGTGCTCATAAAGCCCACTCCTCCACATGAGCATCCCATCATCTTTCTTTCTGTTTCTGTCTTTGCCCATATGCTTTTCTCTTTGGTTATCTCTCACATGCAGGGGATATAAAAAGAGACAGAGAGAGACAGCTCTCCTAATCTGTTCTTTGACCTATAGTTTGAAAGCTGCAGTCGCTCTAAAATGTTTTTCATCCGTAGCTCGCTGAAGATGGGCTCTGTGGTGCGTGGCTTCAAGGCAGCCCGCATCGTACACCTGCTAAGGGTCAATGATCATCTCAGCCCACGGGGGCACAAACGTAAAGCCGGGCCTCCGCTGGATACGGGCAGGTTGCTGACCGGCCCAGAAATGCCTGGCTAAACTTTATTCCTTCCGTCCCCTCTCTGAGCTCATAGCGATTCAGTGCATGCGTGTATCGGCTGGCTATTCCAGAGTCAGCCTCCCACCCTCATCCCTTGTGAGAGATAAGTATTGTTTGCGTAGCAGCACATTTCATGCTCGGCTTCCCCCACCTGTTCCTTGACCTGCGAAGTCTGAAGGCTGGAAAAGCTGTCAAACGTCTCCACACACACATCTTTTGAGGCTGATTGAAAGGTTTTTGTCTAGAGCTCTGAAAGTTTCCCTCAGCGGAGCACAAAAACAAAACTTTGGTCAAGGATTCCAGCAGCCATTTAAAAGGGGAACGTCACATGGGTTGTCCGGGATTTAGTGTTCTTTTTGGATTTGTTGCCTGCAGGTTTGTGGGTGAGATCTGGCTGATACAGCAAGGTCAAACTATTAATCAAATCTATCAAGCCTGATTTGCATAATGAGTTGTCACAGAATTTCCAGCCAACTCCTTTCCCCTCTTCATTGACTCATTTAGTGAGTTTAAGTTTCCCAGCTTCTCTGCGTAAAGCCTGACTGTGTCAACCAGTTATCAATCCCACATGCATCAAGGCTTGTGTGTGCAGCAAGACAAACAGGGCGGAGAAGCACAGCTGTGTCTGGTTCAGCTGGCAGGAATCTGTTTCCTTTTGCATACCAGCGATTTGCATTCATAAAGTTGTTTGAATTTTGCACAATGCTGTCACTGGAAGGCAAATGTGAAGAGCAAAAAACCTGAATGCCTTCACCTTTTCCAGTCGCTCTCTATAGAAACAAATTACACATTTACAGTAGAGATCTTTCTAACTGTAGCATGGTGAGTGATTTATGTTTCTTCTCTTTTTTCTTCATTAAAAGAGCTCAAATTAGTTCATTATTTAAAACAAATCCAGGTTTGTTCGAGACATTTACTTAAAAAGACAAAAAAAGGGGAAAGGAAAGTTCAGACTTCTCTCATCTAGGCTGCAGAAAGAAGTACAAAGACAGCACCAAAACAAACTCCAGCAAAGTTAAATTTCTCACCTATTGGAAAAGCAAAATCCTCAAAGATGAAAATCAAAACTGTTATTTTTGCGCCCGAGGAGACGTACAGCCTCCAACACCAGAGAAACACTGTAAGACCCGAGAAAAGCACCAAAACCACACCAAAATAAGCCATGATAAAGGAGGAAAAAGCCAGAAAATAAGCAAAAGGTCGAGATCGGAACAAGTGAGCTCGTGAAAAAGCTGCTTCGGGAAGAGGAGAGGAAGACAGAGAAGAGGGGGGAAAAATATCAAGAGCGTCCGCAAGCACGTAGGGCTATTTCTCAGTGGATGTCGCCGGAGCACAAACACTCAGCATCCAAGATTTAAATCATTGCATGCAGAAAACGAGAAAACATTTTTCCCCGTGTCGAAACACCAAGAACAGGAAGGAAGAAAAAGAAGACAAAAATATGCTTAAGAAAATGGCAGTGGGAAATGTACTCACCGAGCGGGAGTAAAAGGTTTCAATTAAAAAGAAATTGGGCGTATAGCCGTGTCGGATTGGCGGTGTGCAGGCTTGTGTACACCGAGGCTCTGCGTCCCTTTTGCGCTCTCCGTTCGCTGCTGGTGGTTGAGTCATGTGACTTCGGATTGGTCAGAGTTTTTGAATCAGTCCGAGCTTTTTTCTTGTATTCGCTGCTGTCTTTTTCTGCTTTTCTCTCTCTTTTTTTTTTCTTTTTTTTTTGATAATGTCACTGATTTTTCCACGCAGAGCTTTTCCAGTTTCTCACAATATAGACCGGCACCTCTTTGAGGGTCACTGCGGGAGTCCCAGGAGGGTCCATGTGGTAACATAGCATCTATTTCCCAGTTATTTATTATGTTCATTACATGAAAAAAACACATGCAATGTGATTATTTTGATAATACAGTTTAGAGACAGTTTTCAAGCTCAGTTTGAATTCACAGTCTGCAAACATCTTGTAACTTTCCTGCTGTATAATGTGAAGATTGATTTGATTTGCTGGAGGAACACTGACTTAAAAAGCCCGATAGCTCATCCTCTGATTGGTCTGAGAACTGTTTATTAAATCCGAGTTGACCCAGAAAAGCAGAGATGTATGGAAGCATGTTGCTGCCAGTGAAATAAATAAATAAAAATAAAAATGTCAAGCAGTGCTAAGTCAAAGTTTTGAGTTATCTCAAAATTTCTAGTTACACAGTTTTGGGTGGATGGACAGTAAAAAAAACAAAAACAAGCTTCTCTACAGAAGTGTTAAAGCCCTGCAGGAGCTGCTAGATAGGAAAGCACATCTGCCACATGAACTTACCTATAAGACATCTGAGCTTCTTTAGGGTCTTTAAATTTTTAAATTCTGGGAATTACTGAGATGTTTGTCTAAAAAAGTTTCTCCTAAGCATACTACTAGTATAACTCCAGCTTGTAGGTTATCATTTATATCCATTATATAACAGTACCCAAACAAAAATTAGGACTGCATCACTAAAATTAGGAGAGATGGGGCAAGAACCTTCACTCTGAGGTAAAACGACCACACCCCAAATCTTCAAAATAAGTTGAACCCTTTTCTATGGCGCTCCCTAAAGACCACAGAGGACATTTTTTTGTTACCTCACCATAAAATGTAGATTTCTTTGCAATGATTTTGCCTTTATGTCACAATAATTTAGTCATAATATGCTTTACATGAATTTTAATCCACATGAGTAGTCATTGTGATCCAGTCCAGTAAAAGAAAGGCTGCAGATAACTTGAAGAGGAGAAATCATGTGACATTTTACATCATGCATTTAATGCTCATTACTCATATTAAACTGTAGATGTCCAACAGCATCCAGCTGCAGGTTGTGAGCACAGCTGCAGCTGTTCTTCCTGCTGTGACTGCTGAACTGCGTCTGGATAAGTGGTTATTGTTCGGACTTCTCCTGCTGCTGCAGTTCAGTCTCTAGTGAATATGTAGCAGGATAAATAACTCAAAAGTATTGTGAGGTTATGTAAATGTTCCATAACATATTCTCATCCCAGGTTGTCGTGCTGTATAATGCCGCCCTGCACAAGGTAACAATATCCGAGAAATAATGATCAGGTTTAACAGACCTACAGTATCCAGACAAGAAGGCTGGAGGGGGTGGGAATGGCCAGAAGACCATAGTTTGCATCTCATTTGAACCTTTGTGTTTTTCCGGTTGCAAATTCCTTTCGTTATCTCTCGCTTTTTGCTTTCATTGTCACTCGTTGGTTAGGTTTACTCACTAAAAACTGTTTTTTTAACTTAAGGAAAAGTATGTGGTTCAGGTTAAAATGATCTACAAAACATTAAAAATGCATGTAGAAAAGTGATGAGCTGGGAGTGACCCCTGTTTTTATTGCCATGGCATGAGCTCTGCAGCCCCACCAAAGTATACTCTGTGCATAGTGTAACACACCAAGGACTTTGGCACGAAAATGGACTACGTTTTTCTTGAAGTAATGCAAAAACAGTCCTTAAACAATTTTCTGTTGAGCTTAAATCCTGTTTGATCACCTGATGAACTGTCTTCCTCGTTTTAGCCATCACGGTCTCACAGTGGTGATCTCAGCAGTTTCACAAGTGACATACATGATGTTCAAAACTGGGGAAAAATAGTAATCTTGTCGCATGCATGATAAATTGAAGCTCCTTTATGCCGCTGTCAAATGTTCAACATAAGAGAGAATTACTTGTGTCACTGACATCCATCAACATTTTTCATTACACCGCTCCTTGTAGCTCATTATGTTATTTACATAAATTCAGTCCTTTTGCCAATTAACCATCATTGCTGAGGGCAGTATCACCCTCTAAGATTTTCATATATCATCAATTTCTAATTCAAGCCTCTTTGTGCTCTCATTAAAATCCACTTAAATGATTAATCAGCTGAGTTTCTACTGGGCCTTATGAGAATACTGGTGATCAATGAAGATGCCAATGGCAGCGGCTCAATAACAGAGTTTAAAGCTCAGTTAATGTCCACTTTGCCAGTTGGCCACAGGTAAGAAGCAGTATTTACTGAGCTTTCTGCAGGATGTTAATACGACTCCAGGACATGAAAGGTGCAGCATTTCTTAGGTCTGGAAAACTTCGCCCCAGCTTATCATCGTGTTTTATTTGATCCTGCTGTGCAAGGTTGATGGCTCCAGGGTTTCTACCCATTCTTGACGGAAACACGAGTGGTCGTGCTGTCAGGGAGGAACAGAAGTCTTTGTTGTTGCTGCAGCATCTGCCGGGCATATGAGCAAAGAGTCTGCATGGATCAATGACTTCTCAAGGGCCTGATAGGCACAGTCAGATAGACGCAGGGGCAGCCTGCTTCCATGCACCTTTGTTTTCTTTTTACAAAGACAAATAACCTAATAGACTTTGACAAATACCTCGGGACCAGCATTTATCAGACATGTTCTTTGTGCTTCTTTGATTTGATACAGTGTGATTTAGGAAAACTTGTGTAAAGTGTGTTTTGTGACTGATACAGATAACAAACTTTAATCTCTTGGAGCTTCACTTGATATTTGTAAAGCTTAAAAAAACGTTAGTGCCAATAAGAAGAAATTCGTTTTTGCAACACAAAATAAACAAATGCCTATATATGCCAGAAGCCACTTTGTTAGGTACACCTTAATAGCCCTGGATTGGAACCTGTTTTTTGTCTTCAGAACAGCCTTAATGATTCGTGGCATAGATTCAACAAGTTTCTGGAAACATTCCACAGAAATTTTGGCCCATATTGACATGACGACATCACGCAGGTGCAGATGATTTGACAGCTGCACATCCATGATGTGAATCTCCCTGTTTCACCACATCACCAAAGGTGCTCTGTTGGACTGAGTTCTGGTGACTGTGGAGGCCATACACTCACAGTGAACTCATTTTCATGTTCAGCATGGTCAGCAACAATACTCAGGTGTGCTGTTTAAACAATGCTCAAGGGGCCTACAACATTGCATTACCAATAGCAGCCTGAACCACAGTGCAAGATGGATCCATGCTCTCATGCTGTCTACATCAAATTCTGGCGATGTGAAAACTGAAGCAGAAATAAAAACTCACTAAGCCAGTGAGACTGTTTTGTTTTTGTTTTTTGTCTAGTTTTAGTGACCCTGTGTTAACTGTAGTCTCAGTTTCCTGTTCGGAGCTGACAGGAGTGCCACCTGGTGTGGTCTTCTTGCTGCTGTACCAGATGTGCATTCAGAGATGCTCTTTTGGTACTGGCCATTCTCCTCTGACCTCTAACATCAGTAAGGCATTTTCACACAGAGATATTTTCTCTTTTTTCAAACAGTTCTCTGTAAAGCCTGGAGATAGTTGTGCAGGAAAATCCCAGCTGATCAGCAGTTTCTGCAATTTCCTGAGCCCCTGACACTGACAACCACACCAATCTGATGCTCAGCTTGATATTCAGCAGGCTGCTGCTGTGATTGGCTAATTAGATATATCCACTGAAGTTTGATCAGATGTACCTAACAAAGTGGCCAGTGAATGTAACTATGCATCAGGAGATAATGTTTTTACAGAGACTTAAAATATTTGTATACAAAAACATAACTGATGCTACTTTTGTGATTTCATTCGGTTTCTATTATGATGCTGACACATTTTTTCACAGTTTATCCAAGAGACTGATTTTTTTTAAACAACCGTCAGTTCATGTGTTAAAATATATGTCGTAGTTTATTTGCATATGCTGGTATCGCTTCCTCCATAAATTTTGCTTTTAAATGGGGTTCTGAGTAGGGTTTCGCTCATAGCAGGTTTTATCACTGATATTTGAGACTGTCCTCCCCCAGACAGTTGCTATAGGTTATTTGTAGTTTTATAGTTGTTTTTAATCTTAAACACTTTGACAACCGACAAAATGTATTTAACATTGCACGCTGTGCAATGTTAAATTGCCAAGCAGTTTAAATTTTGTGGTCAAAAGTCAGCTGTAACATTTGTGATTCCTGCACCCTGCCTGCCCTCTGATTTTTTTTCACTCTCTTGAAGTGGAGCCACTCCTGCACTGTGCAGCTTTGTGCTTACGTGGGTTGCTTTAGATGTCGGGAACAAATATATTGTGTAGCTGGAGGCCTAATTTGTACAGTCATTGACTCAGTCACTCACTTGCCTCTTCAGTCCCACCTGCCCTGCTGCATTACCTGATGTTTCCTGACCCTGTTCTCACCTGTTTTCACACCGCTCATCAGCCCTCTTCAGTTTATGCAGCACATTCCCACCCTCCTACCTCTTGTTGCCTCAGCAGAAACCAGAACGTCACCATGTATTTACGGATTCAGATTTCAGCTCTTAGTTCTTGCTTGTTTCTCTGAACTCTGCCTGTACTTTGGATTCAGCCTCGGCCTGCTCCCGTGTTGTGTTTTCATGCTTCGTTGTTTTGGAACAGTTAACCTTCTTTTTGTAAGCAACGCTTGCTATTTTTTCTTTTTCTTCTTTTGCTTTTACCAGCTGCCTCCTGTGTGCCATGCTCTTGGCTCCTCTGAACACAACCCTGAAACGCGGGATAATGGTGGCCGCAACATGAGGTTTTTTTCCTCCTTTTTATTCCCATAGCAACCAGTAAGTCAGTGGTGTTTTTAGTGCAGCATGGGATGTTGTGTGAAAATAATTATATTGCATGAGACACGATCCCCGTTGTAGACGAGGGCCAGAAATGCTCACGCATTAACGCTACACAACTTGTGAAGGTCACTGTGAAACCTTCAGAGCAGGAATCTTTTACACAGGTACACACAGATCAGCCACAAGATGAAAACCGCCGACTGGTGAAGTAAGTAAAACCGATCTTCTCATTAAAATGCAGCGTTCTGAAGGAAGACCTCAGGTCCTGCTATTGATGTGGATGTTACTTTAACTTGTGACATACACCTAAACACCTATCCCTGTGATCTGAAGGCAGCAGCCTCTCTCAGCAGAGTAATGGCCACAGCTTTGTCCCAAAAACTGCCCTTAACAGCACGGCTGAGGTTAAAAACTCCCCATATCCCAATATGAGCTGCCAAAACGAACCCACAAGGAGGTCCTACTGTACAGTACAAAGGACTAAAGGGTCCGCTGCAAGTGTCCTAGAGCGGGAGACACTCAGAGATCCATGCTTAGACAAGGACCTACACAATGTTAGGAAGCAGGTTTTAATGTTGTGGCTGATCATGCACATCAGATGTGACAGACTGCATATTGGCTACAACTCATGATTTACAATAATGAATGATAAGAGCCAAAGACCAGCTATTCAAAATAACTGTGATTGTCCCAGTTTCAGGTTTGGGGAATGTATTTTTGTTTCCAGCAGTATCTTTTTGTTCCTCCCTCTGTCTTGTCTCTGTATGAAGGCCTTTGCCCTCATTGTTTTCTCCTCCTGTTTTATTTTTGATATATTTCTTTATGAGTCTTCCGTGCTTTTACTTCCTGTCTTTCATTCAAGCTTGTTTGGAGAGCATTTCGATTTGGATTCATCCAGCATACTCAGTACCAATGTTCCCTCTAAGCTGCGCGCGTGCGCAATTGCGCACTGCTGGCACGGTCTCTGCGCACAGAAAATCTGCGTTGCGCACAGAAAAAAAATCTAACCTGAATTAAAATTAAAATTAATACTTTAACAATTCTGTTTTGCAGTGTTAGTCAGTAAGTGACTGGCTGCTCCCATATGGGATTAGAACGATGCCACCTTATTCCATAGTCCAGCCAATAATGTGATTCACATTTGCATATACACAGCTAATCAACGTCGTTGACAGGCTATGGCAGCGTCCTTATGTGCCGACACCGGTGTTTTAGCTAGCAAAGCGGCGTGGCTGATGTGGAGTGAAGCCACGTTAATGACACCGTGTACAACCATTGGAGATGTGAGCAGGATAGAGGGAACAATTGACGGAAACAGTGTGGACTTTATACCAGTTTTTAAATTGTGTTGATAGGCCACGTAAAACCAGAGTTATGATAAAAATATCTGCAATGTTTGGTTTTCTTCCTGAATACTATCGTTGTTTATATTTATATTTAGAAACGGTAAAAACGGCGTTTTATAAGGAAAACGCTGGAAAGCACTCTCCGCCTGTGAGCAAAAACAAAACCAAAAAACCCCCACCCTTTCTTATTGGTCGAAAAAAGTACCATGTCGACCAATCAAAAAATGATATGGCAACATGGCATTTGTTGTTTAGGAAGGGGGAAGTTTTAGGAGTGACGGCGGTGTTTTGAGATGTGAGAGATTTTCGACGTTTAGCGCAAATCTTGTGTAGTTAGTGTGTAGTGTAGTCAATAGTTTTGTTGTGTGTGTCAGAACAATGAGGCGACTACTGAATGTCACAAGTGTTACAGGAGTGATACATCTCCTGTTGTCAGGCAGGTATCAGGCTTTTGTTGTTCTCCTTTATCTCATAGTGGACAGAAATAATTTTTTTGGAGTGGCACAAATAATTTGTGTGGCATCAAATTTGATGCAGAACAGCTGATTGTTCTGTAAATAGTTTGAAATGCTTATTTAAAAAAACGCCTTTGCTGCATTTTTAGGTAAACAGCTGCAAAAAACTTTGTTGTTTGCATAACTCTTTTTTGAAGAAGTAACTATATAATTAATTGCCCAACATTGGTCATTATATACTGTATTTTGCAGACAGAGAGTTACAGGACTCTCTCCCAGACCACAGACTCATACTCATAATACAAGTCAGAGCTTCATTTTTTATTTTATTTTTTTCTTAAAAAGAAAGAAAGTTGTGTTTTCAAAATTGGAGTTCAAGTTATTTTTACTTCCAATAGTGTTAACATACTACACAGGTCATGAACAAGATTTTTTTTTAATTTTCATTGTAAGTGGGCTAAAGCAGTTAATTAAAAGTAGTCTAACATAAATGTAAATGCTGTAATTTGATTATTTTAATAAACCATGTAACGTGGATGGATTCGATGCTGGCGTGACCACAGTGCACACGTCTGCTGTTGCTCACCGCTCAGGGAGTTTGTGTGTTCGCTCAGACACATGAAAAATTAGAGGGAACATTGCTCAGTACTACTTGCTATTTAAATTAGTTATTACAAAAAATAAACTACATTACTTTTGCTTATCTCTGTATAAAGAACCCAATTACATTAAAAGAGCAGATTTAATTAAAGATGGCATGGGCGGGGGTCTACAACTCATTGACTTTGATGGTTTAAACTGAAAATTATAAATGGCTTAAAGATTAATTTTCAAAAACTTGGTTGGTAAAGTATATTTTTTAATAGATGCAAATTCATTATAATAAATCTCCCAATTAAATTATCCCCTTTTTGCCAGCAGATCATGATATATTGGAAACTCCTGCATAATCATAATGTGATCCATAATAACACACCTTTGTGTGGGATAATAGGTATATCACTGTCAAGAGAATATCACCGTGTAACAAGCACTGGATGGAGAGAGGTATTTATGTTGCACGTGGTTGATATTAAAAGCTGCCGTACAATATGACTCATTCTGTACTCAGAATACTTTCCACTATATATCTAATTCAGTTTTATGTTTATTAATTAATTAAGACAAACTTCAACCTGATCACCTGTCTACTACAACTCTTTTCTCAAGGCTCTGACTTTAGTATAGTTGAAATGTAGAAAATTAGAAATATGAGTTCCTAAGATGTCTTAGAGAACATCTGTCCTTTACTTCTTTCTAATAAATATCTAAAGTTCCCCGTAAATCCCAAAGCCAAAGAAATGTATTTTAAACTTTTAAGTGGAATGCATCTATTCAGTGAGTTTTTACAATAGAATGGAAGAGTAGAACTGAAACTTGCAACAGCATATACTAGAGTATTGTGTGGCCAGCAATTTTACTTCTTAGTTACAGTCGGTGCATAATATACCATACATAAGTCAGGTTTTGTGGATATAAATTATATGTTACTGTCATGAAGTTGAACTGATCAGATGCTTTCATGAGGCTTTACAGGTGCATAGTGTGTCATTTTAGCCTGTTAGTAGGTGGTTGCTAGGAAACACAATGACATCATAATGTGGGATATAGGCCTAACATGTACCTGGGTGGCAATTTTGGTTTCTCAGCTTCTGATCGTGTAGGAGTTTGCACACATACAGGCAGACAGAGATGTCTGTATTACAGCAACACTGTGACACACTCATGTGTGTTTGGTGTGTTTGTGCAGTTGACCCTCAAAGGATAATCTAACCAAAGCATACTAAATAAAATTATACATTATAAGTTGGAAGAATTATCTCATTTTTGCTTGCTTCCTGCAACGCTTTGGTCTTGCTGTACAATCTTAATGTTGTTGTCTGTTAACCGGTTGTTAGGCAGTGTGATAATGCTATAATACCAATTTAGAACACTGTGCAAAAGTCACTAGGCGCATCTTTCTTTATATTTTGCCAGGAAATTGGGAAATGGTTGCAGTAATTACAGCGTATCAGGCAAAGCCAGAGTCTGTACAATTCTAACAAGCCTGAAAGTCAATATTTGGTATGACCGCCTTTATTCTTCAGCACAGCCTGAACTCTCTTAGCCAAGCTTGTTGTAATTTCTTCAAGTAGTCTTCAGGAATAGTTCTCCAGGATATTCAAAGCTATGTTTTGTAAGAGCTATATCTATTTCTTAAGGGCATGACTTGTAGATACAGTTCATCTGCTGCAGACTGTTTTTTAACACTGCCACTTCTTCTTTTATCCTCATTTGTCCAGTTTCTTCATTTTTTTTAAGGACACACTGCACATTGTGCTGAGATGGGCCAAGTTTACAGCTAATAGCTTTTTGAGAATCACCTCGTTGGTGCATTAATTGTGTTTTATTCCTGTCAAACTGTCCTGTCATTGACATGCTCATTCAACTGAAGAAATGGTACCAAATGATGCATTTTTGCCAAAAAATGCCTAAAGATACCATTTAAAATGGATTTATTTCTACGTTGTTTGTTATGTGTAGACATATTCTTTGATTTGGGTTAGTTTTGTGCTTGAATGACTCATGGGTCAGTGTTAAGCGGCTTACCAAACAAACTAAAAGCATTCCTCTGAAAAAAGTCAGGTGCAAGAACTGGACTGAAAGTGAGTGGAAAGCAGCCAAAGTAAAAGCCTGAAGAACGGTTGCTCAAGACCGCTTTAAAAATGACAAGAGACTCAAGGATTTTGCACCACACTGTAGGTGAGAGCCATTGTTATAAGAAGCATAAACTTATTTTTACTGACCATGTTTCACACAATGTTAGATCCAATGCCAAAGTCTCAAACAGAAGCCAGAAAAAGTATGCTGAGGGTAATTTCAGCTTTTTATGGAAATCTGTGGCCTACTGTTCCTAGAGCAGTGCATCTGAAAGGTCTGAGTCTTCACTTCTGCAAAAACCTAAAAAGCAACAAAGGGAAAATGCACACCACTCCTTTCTCCTCAGTGTCACGCAAATCTCAGAGCAGATGCCATTCCAGCACAGTGTGACTAAGGATTTCTGTATCTATTCATCTCAAGCCACGTTCCTCCACCCCGGCGCGCATGGTAATTCTCTGGCTGGGATCCCGAGCTCTGTGTGGATAGACCAACAATATCTGGCATGCAGCTCGCCTTATGCAGCTGATACTTTGGCTGACACTCCCAGGTCCGAGCCACACGCCTGCATTGGGAAGAGGTGTTCGCAGCCGAGCTGTGTGTGCTGCAGGGCCGGTCTCATCCTCAGCACCTGATAAACTGGATTTATTCCCAGCCTCAGGTCGAGACACGAGTCTGAACTGAGGCAGAGAAAGAGCTGTAATTATAGCAGGGAACGGGACATGTAATGCAACATTAATGGCAGACGGGCTGATGCTTCGCCCACAATGCCCCCTCTTCAAACACGACTAGTGCATTAGCAGCAGGCTTCACTATCCCCACACTGATTGAAGCTATTAAATACAATTTAGGATATGCAGAAAGGGAACAGAAAGCTGGTGGCTGAGTGGTGTATCTATGAAGACCAAATCATTTTTTGTCCTGGTGCAATGCTGCTGTTATTATTCAAGGTTCTTTGGGAGGAAAAAAATACTGCATTTTAATGGTGTCTAAATTACAGCTCTGAGGAAATTTTGAGTGCTTGTCCTGTAATTTTTTTCCCTTCACTGTTGCTCTGTTTTTGCTCATACCCCATTTTTCAGGCATTGCTTTGCACACAATACCATTTCTCACAGAAATTACTACGCAAAGAAAAGTAATTTGGTTGTCTCTGAGATTCATGAAAAAGCCATTTGTGCTACTTACTCAAAAATAAGGATTAGACAAAAAGGTCATTTACTGATGCAGTCAGTCTGTGTGTGTGCTTTTTGTGAATCTGCCTGCATTTATTTATGTGGGGGTTTTTGTTGTCTTTTTTCCTCGAGCGTCTAAGAGTGAGCGTCTGTTCATGTGCAGATTCGTCTGTGCACCTGTCGGGTGCATGTGACTGATGAAGCGTAACCTTTTAATGTGTTTACACATTGACATTTCCCAAGATCTGTCGTGTTCCTCAGAGAAACTAAAACCCTTGACATTCTTTAGGCTCACATTTCCTTGAGCTGCTGGCTCCGTCGGCTCTCATACCAGGCTTCAACATCATAATTACATCAGCTTCACTCCATCATCTGCCCCCTGTCAAATACAAATGAATGTTTTTGCTTTAAAAACATGTTCCACCCACGATCTGAGCGCAGTCCAGGACTGCATCATGGACATCTTCTACACTTGTGACCTCTTAAAGATTTCTAAGGTTACAGAGGCTTTGTGTTTATTGAATTTGAAGGCACATCTGTCTAAACATACCTGATGATTCACTCTTCTCTACGGGCCCATGAATGTTCAATGAATCTCGCAGAAATGAAGAAGGAATAAAATCGGACATCCAGCCCATGATACTGACTCTTAAATGAGGCTTGACATTTAAGGGACGGTGTGGGTTTTAATCCATCTGTTCATTTTGCTTTTCAACATGGTCACTCATATGTTCTGGGTTTTAGGATCCTGCTGTGAATGAACTCACTGATTTGTCTCAGGGCATTTTTTTTAGGACTGAACAGGACTCTCTGACTTCAGGGAACTGCTCTTGCTTGCAGTGACATACAGTAATTTGTGGGATTTTAAAGCTGTACCGATCAATATGTTGAAATAAAATATGGATCAAACATGTGTCTACTGTGAAGGTGTTCAGTCAGAGTGACAAAGCACACTCCCTCAGCTCCAGGGAGCATTTTAGCACCTTTCATATCTTTGTTTTGGTTGTTAAAGCTCACAAAGTTTTAATCACTCTCGCTCGTCTCATAACAATGTTGGCACTAACAGCAGGTGGCAGTTTTCCTCAGAAATAAACTGCAGACGCTCTGTTTTCTTACCACAAAAGAAACATGAAAGCATATTTATAGATAAGATTTGCATCTTTGTGGCCACAAATGACTCCTAATGAATGATAATGACGCTCAGCGTCTGCTGAATGTGTAAAGAGGTGACTACTGACAAACATGTTGTCATAACGACATTATAGGAGCCATCCATCCAGTTTTTTCTGCTTATCAAATTCAGTAGTCCTAGTTGTCATAGGACGAGAGGTGGGGCACAGCCCAGACAGGTCATCAGTCTGCTTCAAGGTTAACACAAAGACAGAGACAATTATTCACACTCATATTTACACCTACAGCCAATGTATACTCACCAGCTAACCTAACATGCATGTCTAAGGACTGTGGGAGGAAACCAGAGCACCTGATTATCCAGGCACAGCTAGTGGATTCAAATGCAGGACCTGTGAGGCGACAGTGCTAACCATGGCACCAAACAATATAGAATCAGCTTTCAATTTTAATTCACATATATGGTAAAATGATTTAAAGATCAAGCCATTTTCTAACTAGGTGTTTATAAACTAAAGGCACAGTTAAAATAATAAAAGACAAATAATAAAAAATCTATAATAATAATCTGTGATATATATATTATATAAAATAAAAAACACAGTAAATACATTCAGTTTAAAGTGATAATGTCAACATATCTGTCGTATATTAAAGTTTATTTTCATTTTGTACTTAACTCTGTTACTTTAAAATTAATTTATTCACTATTTAATAATTTTATATGAATATAAATGTTCTATAAATATATTTTAAGTGGCTCCATGGTGTAGTCCTTAACCAGCGGTTAACCAGACTTGTTCACCTCACACATCCCTAGTTTGGAACTGGGAGGGCACACAAACCCACCCTAGGAAGGTCACATGCTAGCATTTCTAAGTGCTGGTCCCAAGCCCAGGTAAATGGGAGGGTAGTGTCAAATCAAATATTCAGATCCATGTGTTGTGGTGTCCCCTTGGGGAATGAAAAAGTAACTTTTATTAAACTCACAATAATAATTTTATTTTAAAAATATATGATCATAGTTAATGAAGTTCAAAATATGTAATTAAATAATTTATTTTAACTGAAAAAATCAGTAACTAATTAACAACAGTAGCCCTGTGTCACATTTAACAGATAAAATAAACCTGAAATAATCTGTTAATCCTTGAGTATATGATTAATTAGAAGTGACCACTGCGTCTAAAGAAACCCCAAAAGCAGCCGAGTCAGCCTTCCTCACCGGTGTTCAATCTAAATGTCAGCGTCTACCTTCCCAGCTGTCTGTTTGCGGAGCACCGTGCCCCTTGTGTTTCCAATTTGAGAAACATGCTTACTTTCATTTGGGCCCCGCTGCTCTTGTCAATGTAAATCAGGTAGGACTCTCAGACCAATCAATACAGACCTGAGAAAGGATTCACTCTGCACACCCCAGGGACTCATCAATGACACGAGTCTATTACACCAGAGCAAACGTGTGAGGGAAGCTGCTATGAATTGCAAATCAGAAACTACAGACTTGCCTGCTATGCAAACTGTGTGTTGTATTAAAGCACACTTGGGAATGTTACTATTGAACAAATCAAGGTCTTACTGCACAGTTGGCTAATCCCTGAAAATATATGCTTTGTTAAAAAAAAAGAAGAGGCATACTGGATTTGAAACATGATCCTTATGGAAGTTTGTTTCCACCATTGGAAAAAAAAACATTTTGTTTCTGCCACTCAAAGGAAAATCCCATCTATAACTTAAAATTTCAGATGATCAAATTATTATCTCAAAATTTCAAGTGAGGCATGTTAAGATTTTGACTTACTTTATCAGAAGTTGGAGTCAGTAACTTTTGACTTTATTTTGACTTAAACCTGTAGAAACAAGCTTCCATACAGCGGTGGTCAGAAGTATACATAGGGTTTACATATACTCATTATGAAC
Organism: Pelmatolapia mariae; assembly: GCF_036321145.2. Lineage (NCBI taxonomy): Eukaryota > Metazoa > Chordata > Actinopteri > Cichliformes > Cichlidae > Pelmatolapia > Pelmatolapia mariae. The sequence continues at coordinate 22,730,683 of NC_086243.1, forward strand.
ATGAATTTCATTGTAATTTCACTGTAGCCTTCCCAAAACCCCAACCTCAACCCAAGGGAAATTTGTGAAGTATGCCTAAAAGTCTGGTCTGTGCAAAGAAACTGACTACTTTAAATTATCTCTACCAATTCTGCCAAGAAAAGCGGTCCAACAATATCCAACAAAAATTTTGGCAGAAGCTTGTTGATGGGAAGTGTCTGGTCGAGGTGCAATGCGCTAATATTTAACCAAAGATTAACGGGGGAGCATATTTGACCATATTCTTGTTTTTTGAAGTCTGTAATCATTCCACCATGGAAAAAGAACAGTTCACTTAAATCATTAAAAACCCAAAATGATGAGTTTATGTAAACTCCTGAGCACAGCTTTATGTGCTTAAGATTTATCATTCCAATGGAAATCTGTATGTCCCACTGAAACCCCACTGTAAGGTCATCACTTTGTATTCCACCTTGACTTCAGTCTAAACTTCCACTCTGCTACATGGAGTTTAATGGAAGCGCAATGATATTTTTGTCCCCTCTCTCCTTGTCTGTTTAAAGTTCAATTAGGGACACACTGTGCTCTGACTTGCAGTCATTAGATGTGATGCTAGCCTGTGCTCTGAAGAGTGCTCGCAGGCTCCTGATTAATTCAGCTGATGGAGAAGTTTGATGCTCTTTCTCATTTCCCTCCTTTGTTAGTTAAACCTCAAGGGGTGATTATTAAGCTTCCTGCGGGGATTTGAAATGTTCACAAGTTGTCAAAACCTTTCAGTGCATACTCATGACCAATTACAGTAACCATTGCCAGCAGAGGGTCTGACTCTGCTGAATTTCCTCAGCAGTAATGTGCTTGACATGATGCTTGTACCCTTGAAGTACTTGCTGTGTACATAAAAAAAATAGCTAAATAAAAGAACATATCATATTTTGGTGAATGTGCTTAATTTTCAAACAAAGAGCTAGATGAGTTGTTTCAATATTTGATATGAAACTGCGGCCAGAAGTTAGCCTAGTACAAACAGAGGTTAGCCTAGTACAAACAGAGGTTAGCCTAGTACAAACAGAGGTTAGGCGAGGACAAACAGAGATAAGCCTAGCCCAAATAGAAATTAGCACAAATGGAAGTTTTGGACATACAAACTGTGTCCCAATTCATAGGCTGCATCCTTCGGAGGCCGCATTTGAAGGCCGATTACGTCACAGCCAGGCGATGAAGGCTGTCCCAATTCGGCCTACGTAGGCTGCTAAGGCTGGGTCCTTCGAAGGAAGCGGCCTATGAATTGGGACACAGCTACAGAGGTTAGCCTAAAACATACAGAGGTTAGCTAGGGACAAATAAAAGTTAGCTTAGCACCTCACACAATCTGTCCGCCTGGACATCAAGAACACCCTGAACAACATCTGCTATAGTCTTATTTAGTAAAGCAATTTGCTATTTACCAGGCCTTTACTCTTAACTACGAAGTTTCAAGTTTCATTTTTACAAGATTTGCATGCAAATGTGCTAACAATATTAACATTCATTAATAAAACGGCAAAAAGAAATTTACTTATCAAATTTCTCCCCCAGGCAAGTGAGGCAAGTGAGGTAAGTTGTTTTCTTTAGTTTTCTACTAAAGTTTTAAACTGGGTAGAGTGCAAAAGAATGAGATCCCAAGCGGCACAAATTAGCTTTCACCGAAGGGTGGCTGGGCTCAGCCTTAAAGACAGGGTGAGGTGCTCTGTGTAGAGCTGCTCCTCCCAATTGAAAGGAACCAGCTGAGGTGATTAAGAAATCTAAGAAGGATGTGTCCTAGACGCCTCCTAGATGAGGTGTTTTGTGCATGTCCCACCTGGTTGAGGCCCCAGGGCAGAACCAGGACATGCTGGAGTTATTACATCTGTCGGCTGGCTTAGGAACACTTCGGTGTTCTCACAGATGAGCTGGAGGAGGTGGCCAGGGAGGGGGATTTAATAACATGCACATGCACATATCTTACTAGACTTTCCAATAGGGAGTAATATAACTTGTGTAAATGTTCTTCTGTTGGGATAAAACAAAAATGTACAGATTTTTTTTTCTGGATATTGTTGGAGATCGTTGCTTTTCAGTGAGAGAAGCCCAAACTGCATTGATTCATTTGTTTCAGAACATGATTAGTAATTCCCTTTACAGCACATTTATAAGGGAAGGAGTCACAACGATCTTTCTTAGCATTTGTTGTGATGTGGTTTCAAAATGATGAAGGCTACTGAAGAAGAATCACAAAATGTAATGCCATAAAAGAATGCAAACAATAATATTTGTTCTACTTCTTTTTTTAATCAACCATGCAACAATCTATTGTAAATAGAAAATAGTTGTTGCTCTGTGGAGTTCTCCATGCCTCAGTGGACTACTGTTTTAAGTTTGGCGATCACTGTTTCTATCTGAAACTAGAAGCAGCCATATTTGTACAACAGGTTGGAGCTGTGAATCAGGATTTAGAGCAGTCATCTACAAGTCAGGAGGTCAATTTTAGCAGACTGCAATGTCTTTTAGTACAGTCGTCCCTCGCTATAATGCGGATCACCTTTCGCGGCCTCGCTGTTTCTTTGCAGATTATTTTTTTGTGCAATTTCGCATGGTTTTTTTTTTTGTTGTTTTTTTGTTAACAGCGCATTCTGTTCTGCATCCTGATTGGCTGTATACCACTGTCAATCAATCTCATGCCGTGTCTCCTGTACAGTACAGAATGCGTTCAAGTTGTCAAATTTACATAAATCTTCGATCGCTAGTGGTGTGACTCTGAAGTGCTGCACTGTATGTTTGTAAGTTTTCTCTCCAGCAAACATAAAACTGTCAGTGAAACATTTTGCACCATCAAAGGCACCTGTGGGCACCTGTGGGCACGTGCCTTTGGTTTCATTCTAATAAGATAAGATAAGATAAGATAAGATAAGATAAGATGACCTTTATTAGTCCCACAGGTGGGAAATTTGTTTTGTTACAGCCAAAGTGCAAAGTTATGTAGCAGAAATTAGAAAACACTGGAATGCAATAAAATACAATAAAATAAAATAAAATACTATATACAATAGAATAAAATAGAATAGAATAATACTGAACTTATTTTTCTAGGAAGGTTTGAACTTTGAGAGTGTTTAAACAAGAGAGAAAAGTGTGAAAATGTTCATGCCTGTGTGAGAAAAGTGTATAAAGTGTGCAGTGAGGGGTTTTATAGCCTTAAAACATCTATAATAATTGTAAAAAAAATAAAGCTTACTGTTTTTGCTTATGCTTATTGCTATGCTATGCTTATTTTTAGAACGTAACTCCCGCGATAAATGAGGGACCACTGTACAGCTGAATCCTAACAAGACAAAAACACCCACCTATCACTGGATGTGATCATGCCCCTTACTCATAACTTTAAGCCTGAATGTAATTTAAAATGGTAAATTATATACAATTTTATGTACAATTTTATCTCCTATTTGCAGTTGTGCTAAATGGATTATAAAGCTATAGAGACTTGTTTTTGTTGCTGTATGTAATTGCATTTATTTCTGCTTTAAATTGAGAATATAATGGGGTTTATCTTACTTGTACGCAGCCTCAAGTGGCCAGTCCAGGAACTGCAGTTCTTTGTTCTTGAGGCTCAGAGGCCGCTACTTTCTTTTTCTTAAACTACACATTTTAAGCTCCGTCATTGCATATTTTCCTAAGGCCTGAATATTTACCCCTGCAGCTGACTAATATATATATGAATGTATTGTTTTTATCCATTATATTCTTCTTTTCCTGCTGGAATCTGCAATAGGAAAAACACAACACCAGCTAACGGCCTCTCCAACCTTACAACTAAACTGCTTTCTGAGTTATGGTTAGGAGCATCGCTGTTGTGGCAGAGTCACATGCATAAAACATAAAAGCAGTGCCCATGTTTGTATGTGAACCTTCTTTTCTAACAGTATAAAAGCAAATAAGCAAAGCATCAAACTTACATAGAGGTACCAGTGTAAACCTTCTGAGCAGGCTCTCCAGTCCCAGACGTAATTTTTCTCTCCCTACTCATGTCAGGTCATTTAGGTTCATTACCCGTCAGCAGCCGATGATAATTTGTGCGCCCGGCTGGAGGTTAGTGTCATATGCTCCCTCATTGTGTGTGACATGTGGGTCCCAGTTCTCCAGTCCAAGGCTTGAATTATTGAACAGGTTCTGCTGGAATGACCTGACGGTGACCTGGTGCTGCAGCACAGTAAGAGAGGTTGGACAGAGTGAGACTGAATCTTCCTCCCTGCAGGGCAGATGATACAGGGCATGATTGGAGGGCATTAGTGAGAACATATTATTAATTAATCATCAGCTACAACTGGTAGCAGAGCAGGGTTAGCTGAGGATAAGAAATGAGAGTCAAATGTGGGCATATTTATTGCATGCACAGATTTCAATGGCTTCTCATGTCTCCCTCTTATTGATTCTGCAGCTGAATATCAAATACTAAAAAGTAAAACAATTTCACATGTTCAGTAAATATAAGGTGGATTTTGCACTAACACTCACAAAGACACGGCCTTGTTAATTTCTAGAGGGCTTTCTCGTCAGTGTCAAGAAGCAAATCAACAATCGCAACCTAGATTAAGACCTAAGGGGGAAACAGAAACACAAGGCTGCAGAGCTGACTCTCCTCTCCCAATGAGCTCAGAAGACCAGTTTGTGCATGTGAGAATAGCTGAGAGGTAATAGTAGTCCCTGCACTAATGGGAGGTCTGTTCTGCTGAGAAGTTGTTACTGTCAAAGATGAAAAACTAGCTGAGGCCTCCTCTCTGTCTGCACGACCGCCATAAATCTCAAAACATCACTCACAGAATCCTCCCGAAGAGAGTTTATGCCAGAAACATCAGATGGCTTCCGTGTGATTAAACAGCATTACTGAGTCCCTTTTTAATGAGTCCCAGTCTTTTTTTTAAAAAATTGACAAATATCAGTTTTGCTTCGAAGTATGTGTTAAGTGTGGAAAGTTTCAATAATGCAGCGGGGAAAGTACAACTTTTCTGGAATAAATCCACATGCTTTACGCACAGCGCTGTCAGTTTCAGTCGAGAAATCTACCTTTTTCTTCATTCCCTGTAGGTGCTTCTCTCCCACGTGTGTCCCACGGAAAGATGAGTGCTGGTCTTTTATAAGTTTCAAAAAGGCACCATCTTAAAAATGATCTTCTTTGTGGCTGGCAGCTGCCTTCAATCTAAGCTCAAGAGTACAGCAAGAATCATCTCAGTTCATGATTCTGCATACTTTGTCACCGTGCCTTGGAGACCGAGGATTTTCTGTTCTTATCCAACCTTAATACCCAAGGAAAAATTGAAAGCTTTGATTCCAAATGCATACATAGAAAGTCAAAAGGTTTCTTGTGTGTGTGCACGGAAAGAAACAGACACCAAATAACAAACACTTCCAGGGGCTACTGGTAGGGCACGCTTTCAACAGCCTGTTAGACCAAAAACGAATTCCTTCGCACGTGTTTTAACCTTGACATCTGCCAAGCATCTGTTTCATTACGTCCGCCTACGAGCTGCAGACCGGTCAGCTCCATGCTTCAGAGACAGACCAAATTAAAAGCACATAAACTGCCAGATACAAAGCCCCGCTACAGATAATGATCAGCTCTGCAATTTTCCAGTGTATTTCACATCATTCTCTACCCCAAGCCTCCACAGTGCATTGATTTCTTTTTAAACAGTAAATAATAAGCAAATAGAGATAAAAATGAGTGCAAGAGCAAAGAAAGCGTACCAGCAGCAGCTCAGGGAGTACATTAGGAAACATTGTGTAGGGGCGAGCGATTGAGAGTAAGAGTGGTTTCATGTAATTCTCTGTTCTCGTGATTTAAAAGGATCTTAAAAGGAATGGTAGGAGAAACTACAGGAAGTAATATCACATTCATCTGATCCTCTCATGGTACCAATTCAGAATGTGGAGCCAACATGGACGCTGCAATGATCTGTTGTATTTTATTATTCAAACTAATTGAAGATAACACTTTATTGTTATTACATAAGTCAGTGTCTATTTTCTTTTTATTAGAGTTACTGTTAAATGTCTAACTAATCTGACTTACTATAAATAGAGAGCAATTAACTAAAAGTAAAGGGTAAAGCAATTAATATGTGAATTAGCATCATAAATCAAACTTTCCTTACCATCAGCCAAATATTTAATTTCATCCACCATGTCTTATGTATATAGCATCAACAACTAACCGGGAGACGGTAAACTTTCCTCGAAAGAACCTCACATTTATCTCTCACTATAAGATGAGAAGTTTGATCCTACAATCCATCCTTTCCATCCATTTTCTCCCACTTGTCTAATTCAGGGTCACGGGGGGCTGGAGCTTATCCAAGCTGCCAAACACACCCTGGACAGGTTCTCAGTCTGAGACACGGCTAACAAAGAGAGGTAGACAACCATTCACACTCACAGTGGGAGGGAATCCACACAGACAGGCAGAGAAGCTGCAAACAGCACATTGATTCAAACCCATGACTTTGCATAAGGCAACCATGCTAACCATCACACCTCGATGCTGCATCTGTTACTACCTCCGGTGTGTTACATATAATATGACAGCTTAGAGGAAGCAGACAGCATTGCTCTTTACATTGGTGACAAAATTAGCCATCAGGGTCTCTAAAGCTTTCCATGAGCATCGAGTCCTTTAAGCCCCGGTCACACAGAACGAGAGACCAGTCAGCAACTGCTGGTCACTAAGTTTAAATTAGTATTTCCCAACTGGTTGGCAAGCAGTTGCTGGAGGTTCCTGGCTGTCTATGAATTTAATGCTACAGCCACAGTCATGCAGGTGTAGAGATCAGTTAGTGACACCCCTGGAAACCAAAGGTTGCTATGGGAAAATGTATATCCCTTCACTGAATGGCGAGTGGATGTTAACTGATTGATTGATTTCACACAATAAATAATATGGAAAATAACAATAACAATAAAAATAAGCCACAAAAATGTGTAGACTGGTAAACTAAGGAAAAAGCACACAATGTTGTCTCCCACATCACTATGCTGCTCACTTTACATGTTTGAAAAGGAGTAGGATATGAAGAGTGAACTTATTTAATCTGTTTGATAACTATCAGCTCAATATTGATTTATGTGTAATCGCATACACACATTTACACGTAAAGAAAAAACACAAGTCTGCACACACACACACACACACACACACACATATATATATATATATATATATATATATATATATATATATATATATATATATATATATATATATATATATATATATATATATATATAAAGCACCCATCTCGCCCCTGCGGGCGGTTTATCCTTCAAGCTCGGGTCCTCTGCCAGAGGCCTGGGAGCTTGAGGGTCCTGCGCAGTATCTTAGCTGTTCCCAGGACTGCGCTCTTCTGGACAGAGATCTCCGATGTTGTTCCCGGGATCTGCTGGAGCCACTCGCCTAGCTTGGGAGTCACCGCACCTAGTGCTCCGATTACCACGGGGACCACCGTTACCTTCACCCTCCACATCCCGTCGAGCTCTTCTCTGAGCCCTTGGTATTTCTCCAGCTTCTCGTGTTCCTTCTTTCTGATGTTGCTGTCATTCGGAACCGCTACATCGATCACTACAGCCGTCTTCTTCTGTTTGTCTACCACCACTATGTCCGGTTGGTTAGCCACCACCATTTTGTCCGTCTGTATCTGGAAGTCCCACAGGATCTTAGCTCGGTCATTCTACACCACCCTTGGGGGCATCTCCCATTTATATATATACAGTGGCTTGCAAAAGTATTCGGCCCCCTTGAACTTTTCCACATTTTGTCACATTACAGCCACAAACATGAATCAATTTTATTGGAATTCCACGTGAAAGACCAATACACAGTGGTGTACATGTGAGAAGTGGAACGAAAATCATACATGATTCCAAACATTTTTTACAAATAAATAACTGCAAAGTGGGGTGTGCGTAATTATTCAGCCCCCTGAGTCAATACTTTGTAGAACCACCTTTTGCTGCAGTTACAGCTGCCAGTCTTTTAGGGTATGTCTCTACCAGCTTTGCACATCTACAGACTGAAATCCTTGCCCATTCTTCTTTGCAAAACAGCTCCAGCTCAGTCAGATTAGATGGACAGCGACATCTAAGAACTGATCTAAGGACTGTGGCAGTTTTCAGATCTTGCCACAGATTCTCGATTGGATTTAGATCTGGACTTTGACTGGGCCATTCTAACACATGGATATGTTTTGTTTTAAACCATTCCATTGTTGCCCTGGCTTTATGTTTAGGGTCGTTGTCCTTCTGGAAGGTGAAGCTCCGCCCCAGTCTTAAGTCTTTTGCAGACTCCAAGAGGTTTTCTTCCAAGATTGCCCTGTATTTGGCTCCATCCATCTTCCCATCAACTCTGACCAGCGTCCCTGTCCCTGCTGAAGAGAAGCACCCCCAGAGCATGATGCTGCCACCACCATATTTGACAGTGGGGATGGTGTGTTCAGAGTGATGTGCAGGGTTAGTTTTCCGCCACACATAGCGTTTTGCATTTTGGCCAAAAAGTTCCATTTTGGTCTCATCTGACCAGAGCACCTTCTTCCACATGTTTGCTGTGTCCCCCACATGGCTTGTGGCAAACTGCAAACTGGATTTCTTATGGTTTTCTGTTAACAATGGCTTTCTTCTTGCCACTCTTCCATAAAGGCCAACTTTGTGCAGTGCACGACTAATAGTTGTCCTATGGACAGATTCCCCCACCTGAGCTGTAGATCTCTGCAGCTCGTCCAGAGTCACCATGGGCCTCTTGGCTGCATTTCTGATCAGCGCTCTCCTTGTTCGGCCTGTGAGTTTAGGTGGACGGCCTTGTCTTGGTAGGTTTACAGTTATGCCACACTCCTTCCATTTCTGAATGATCGCTTGAACAGTGCTCCGTGGGATGTTCAAGGCTTGGGAAATCTTTTTGTAGCCTAAGCCTGCTTTAAATTTCTCAATAACTTTATCCCTGACCTGTCTGGTGTGTTCTTTGGACTTCATGGTGTTGTTGCTCCCAATATTCTCTTAGACAACCTCTGAGGCCGTCACAGGGCAGCTGTATTTGTACTGACATTAGATTACACACAGGTGCACTCTATTTAGTCATTACCACTCATCAGGCAATGTCAATGGGCAACTGACTGCACTCAGACCAAAGGGGGCTGAATAATTACGCACACCCCACTTTGCAGTTATTTATTTGTAAAAAATGTTTGGAATCATGTATGATTTTCGTTCCACTTCTCACATGTACACCACTGTGTATTGGTCTTTCACGTGGAATTCCAATAAAATTGACTCATGTTTGTGGCTGTAATGTGACAAAATGTGGGAAAGTTCAAAGGGGCCGAATACTTTTGCAAGCCACTGTATATATATATATATATATATATATATTCATATATATATATATATATATATATTACACAACAGTCTATATTATTACACCTAACCTCGCTTCTATATCCCTGTACCTGATGACAATAATATAATTATTTTGATTTTTAAACTTTTTCATGTTTGGACACTGCTTTAGATCCACACTTAGTCTGCTATAATGACTGCTTAGTCATTATACACAAAATCTCCTAGTCATCTGAATGCTGTGCGTCTTTAAATGTGATGTGCCCCTTAAATTGCAGCTCCCACACTATCACGTCTGAATATCTACTGGCAACAGATTGTTCCTTGCTTGATGCGTTGTTTTTGCTGTTTTGAATTCTACAAGGTCAAAGAATTGTAACAGTTTTGACTGTAAGAAAAGAGAGTTTCTGTGTTCAGTGTTTCTGACATTATGTACAATTCTTATGGCTCTTTTTTTGCAGAATATACTGTGATTATAATGACATTTTACATGTAATTTCTCACTTTGACTTATGTTAACTTAAATAAGGTATAATAAGAGAACAGTCATCACTGAAATGTTGTTAATTTGCTTTAAACATGTTTTTTTATTCACATTTAGTGATAACTTATTTTTATCAAATAAAATTTAAAAAAAATTAAAAAATAAATTCTTTATTACATTTTATTCTTATATTTATTATTGTTATTTGTCATTATTAAACTCAGACTCGCTCTACAGTAGTTCACCTTTGTCTTGTCTCTCTTTGCTCTCTTTTCCTCCTTCTCACACCCAAATGGTCAGGCCCCTCCCTGAGCCTGGTTCTGCAGAACATTTCCTTCTGTTAAAAGGGAGTTTTTTCTCCCCACTGTTGCCAAGTGCTTGTTCATGGAAGGTCCTCAGATTGTTGGGGTCTTTTTGGCTCTTTACCTTGCATTATAATGCTCCGTGAGGTGACTGCTGATGTGAATTGGGGCGGTCGTGGCTCAAGAGTTGGCAGTTTGCCTTATAATCGGAAGGTTGCTGGTTCGAGCCCCGGCTCGGACAGTCTTGGTTGTTGTGTCCTTTGGCAAGGCACTTCACCTACCACCTACTGGTGTTGGTCAGAGGGGCCGATGTTGCGATATGCCAGCCTCGCTTCTGTCAGTCTGCCCCAGGGCAGCTGTGGCTACAACTGTAGCTTGCCTCCACAAGTGTGTGAGAGTGAATGAATAGTGGAATTGTAACGCACTTTGAGGGTCTCGAAAAGCGCTATATAAATGCAATCCATCATTATTATATAAACTGAACTGAACAGATTACTCAAGTGCAGATACCTGAAAATTCAATTTAAGTATTTGTACTTTCTTACTCCCCACCTGTGATCTATATTTTTTTTACCTCATGTTGACCTTTTTCTTGTATGTTCTGCTGAAGTTACTGAAATCAAGAGAGAACACCAATCAGCTGCTTTGCCTCTGCACGGCTCTTTATATTAACGAGAAGCAACAGCCTATTCAAACCTCCCTGTGATGACTCAGGACCACTGGATCACCACAGGAACACAACAGCACAGCAACCAGCTAGTCTCATGGTGACACATCCTCATCTAACACGTAACACAAAATATGGTACAGAACAAACACAGAACAACTCATGATCACACAATGTGAAAGATTGTAGCTGAAGTGCACCAGCTTTAACTTCCTTATGCACGCTTCCAGGACAATATAATACAAAGACGTTCTTCATTTTGTACCAGCGAGTTTAATGTGAAACATTTGTATGGTCTACCTTATACAACAGTGGCTATATGAAAACAACAGAACAACCCCCAAAATAAATTTATTTAACACAGAGTTACAGCGTGTCTGTCAGCTACTTGTCCAAACACTGAGATTTTTACACTTTGGTTTTTGTGCTATACTGAGCTATGCTAACTGGCTCTTGGCTATAATACATATTTAATATTTCACTGACAAACATGCGAGTAGCATCAGTCTTCTCAGCTCCTAAAACTATTCCTGAAACACACAACCACACTTATCAACTAAAATTTTTATTTGATCAGGCACATGGACAAAAAAAAAGGCTAGTCTTCCATTTGATCACATTTACTGTTGTGGAATATGTTGGCGTTACAGAGGAGTGTTTCATCAGCAAAGAACAAAAGGCAAGATACGTGATATGTGTGTACCTCGGGGGGATAGAGTAAGCCATCCAGCTGCGAGTGAAACAGAATAAAAACACTCGCTGGGAGTCTGTTCTTCCAAGATTGCTGCAGAAGGCAAAACAAGATGGTTCTGCCAGTTATCCTTGTTTCACAAAGACGATGGTGTGTTGCTTTCACAGACAAAAGATGCGTCATCTTGTCTCTCCTCTCCTTTCTCTTCCACTCAGCTGCAGCAAACTGACCTTCAGTAAATATTATGTGAACCTGACAAAGCTGGGACTCCTTTCCTTCTATAGAAACAGATTTCTTTTCATTTATCTTTTTTTATTTTATTTTAATTTTGTTATATAAAAGAACCACCCAAGGCAAAAAAAAAAAAAAAGCTTATGTTCCTTCATATAGAGCATCATCTATGCCTGAGATTATAACAAGGATGTTGCTTTGATTTAAACCCTTAAAGCCCAGATGATTGTTTCAATGTGTGACAGGAACCTGAGAGTATTTGGGTCAAAGAGATTTCGAGCCTGACCTGTGAAGTGTCGTTCCAACCCGCAGCCAGAGCACAAGAGTTTAAGATGTAGCAACCATGGGAAATTCATGCTGAGAGGAATATTCTGGATTGCAGATGCTTCAAAGCAAATGCTTAACAGTGTGTGTCAAATTGTGTGGATGTTTGTGGGGTGTGAGTGTGTGTGTGTGTGTGAGTGTGGTTTTCCATTCATAATATGGTCAATATCATTGAACTGTATGATGCTTTGAGTCTGAATTTCTCTTCTGAATTTAAAGTAAGAGATTGTACATCTGTTTTAGCAAATTCACTTTAAATGTCATTTTTAATTAAAAAAATCAGTAGCCTCTGTAAGTCTTTAAAGAATAGTAACATTAAAGTAAATTAGCTGTGGTGAAAAAAAAATAATAAAAAAAAAAAATCTTATCTTATTAAAATCTTAAATTATACATAAACCCTGAAGCAGAGAAGCACTTTGACAGCCTCGTCGCCTTTGAACACACACACAAAAAAGTTTGTATCCACCAAATTAAAAAATATAAAGCATTCAACATACTTGAAAGACGTATGCCAAATTCCCATCAAACCATGATAGTCCTCTTTACTTTGGTTTAAATCTTAAGCAGCTGGTTTGCTGAGGGAATATTTCCCCCCAAAAAACACTGACAGTCCTCCAGAGACGAGAAACAGTTCTAAGCTCTTTGTCATACTCTAACATGAATTTAGTGGCACGAAATGAGAGCAACTTTGTGAATTTACAAGCCGTGTGACATCTATTGTTCCAGCTCTGCCAACAAACAAGCTCTGAGCTGTTGACTGTGGCTCTCTCGACAAGCAGTGCATCAAATGCAGCGCTGCATACATTGCAAATAGTCTGTTTGTCGTCTTTGGTGAATGTCTTTACGTAATATTTGCAGATTTTATCTGCAGTGATCCTCATCTAAACAGTAAAAGAAAAAAAAATGCCGTCAATTCTCTAAGTTACATACAGACAGGGTGGATATTTGAAAACTTTGCTTTGAAACAGCAGCGCTCATACTGAAGCTTTTCATTTTAAACTTTTGATGAACAGACTGCAGATGCCCTTCGTGTCCTGAATCTAAAGTGTGTCTCACAGACTCAGGCAGTGCAGCGGTTTGGCACTGCTGTGCTGAGGGTGTAATAAATGTACAGGGGAGATAATTTCAGTTAGCTTATTCACCTGCACTGTCTCTCTCTTATTCTTATTCTCTTCATTGCCATTCATGAACTGCAGGTTTGATTGGACGTAATGATATCCCCCCTGCTCTTTGGAAGAGAGGGTGCCGAGGCCTCGCTGAGGCACTGTCAGCACAAACCTCCGCCGTGCTGATTCAAGCACCAGTGAAACTCCCACTCTGCCCGGGTCTCCCTCGCAGCCTCCAAGGCCAAGAAGCTTTGTAGCAAGTCAGCTAAAAATCGCCACCTGCAAAACATGAAGAAAAGCCAACTGAATAACAACAATGTAGTTTACTGGTTTTTGATCACTGAACACCCCAGGGTGCCTCCAGCTCCTTTACCCCCAACTCCCACAGTTTGTTTATCTGTGCATCTGTCAACTTCCATCCCTCATTTTTTTTCTTTCGCTCCCCCTGTCAGCTTTTCTCTAAGTCTCCATCTGTCCATGTGTGTTTGTCTGTCTCTGTCTCTAGTTTCCACTCTCTGTGCTTACTGTATCTTCGTGCAAATATCCAGCAAAAACCACAGCTGTCCCTTATTCCCACTCCGTCTCCTCCTCCCTCCCTCCTCTTCCCGCTCCCGTCCTTGTTCCTGTTGGTGTGAGTCGACGGTGACAAACAGCCGGCGTCCCCAGGTTTACCAGCGGGTTTGATCTCTGCTGGCGGAGCCGCCGCGGCAGATCGATGACAAAGCCTGTCAGAGCAGCTCACTGTTATTCAAGGATAGATTGCATCTGAAAGCCCATGCACCATGTGGTTAATGAATTAAAGAAGTGGCCAGCCAACATTGATCAGATCAGCTGACAACCATCAATATCTCCCTTTTTATGGGGTTTATGGAAGGAAAGAGCAGTTGTTGAGAGACGTAACGGATGTCTGTTTTATGGCAATGCTGAACAGGCTCAGTTTTTATTTTGTTTCATGGCTTCGCTTTCAGATTGAAGAAAGAGAGAAAATTAAGTTACTTTTTGAGCTTGCAGATTCATTCATGGCCTTAGAAAAACAAGCACGGTAAAAAATGACAACACAAGGTTCAGTATACTGACTCTTCAGTCACATCAAGTGGATTGTCCTCTTGTACTGAAATAAACTGATTTCAGTGGCTCTATACCAAGCTTCTGAAGCTAAATGCATGAAAACAAAGGCTGATGTTTGTTGAGCTGATAGAAACGTTGCATTTGTAACTACTTAAACAAAACATGACTCCCTTCATGCTTCCTCCTCTTCTGTAGTGCTAGCTAGACGCAGCCACCGTAACCACCGCAACCACAGCTTACGTATATGGGCAGAACTTTGTGCCATCAGAAACTGGATGCTAAATGATTACTGTTAAACCTAAGGTAACGAGCCTCTTTTGAAAATGTAAGAAGTAAGTAGAGTAAAAGTAACAAGTTGTCAGAAAACTAAATACTCACGTAAAGTACAGATACCTGAAAATTCTACTTAAGTACAGTAACCATTTGTCCTTTACGTTATTTCGTTATTTTCCACCTCTGGCCACAACATATTAATGTTTTTTTTATAATGGCCTGTTAATGGGTGGGAAAAGTGCTCAAGTACTTCATCTTGCATTCACAAAAAGCCGCTCTATCACGTTAATAACTCATTAATAAATACTACTAAAGAAAGCTGTTTTGTGTTCATTATCAAGAAGACTGGTAGTATGACTGGACTGAATTGTCAGGGAAGTTTTTACATAATCCATCATTGCTTCAGACTGTGTTTATTTATGGAACAGTCCGCATTGTATGATAATACAAGTCAGGTCAGACACAAACACACAAACTGTTTGTGTGCAGTTTGTCGCACAGCGTGTTGCTGCTGTATTTCACAGGGAGAGAAAAGAGTGCGAGCTAACTTCACTCTGAGGTGAAGAAAAACATAGGAAGACAAACAGGACAGGAGAGGAAGAAGAGAGGTTAGATTTACTGCTCAGTGACGCTCGATAAACTGCAGATTTTAAGCTTGCATATAATGTCATCATTTTAATCACATATTGGATCTGTATATGATGTGCTTTGATAAATTATTGTGAAACAGCCTGCAAAACAAACTAAGGATGAACAGTTTAGCTTGCATTAACGTGGTGTAAAGCTCTGTGTTGGACTGGTACACAGTGACTGTGGTGCTCATGGTCAGATTTCGGTTACATCAAGCGAAGCAGAGATGAATTTGCAATTTGCATTCATTCACTGAATTCCACCTTTATGCCAACTGTATACTGTTTAATGTAAAGACAGTTTAAACAGTGTAGTGTCAGGAGGAGATGGACATCAGCCGTGATAGCTGGTCAAACTTTGTACATCTTGTTGAATTTAGTTGTGTAAATCCACAAAGAGCTACTGGGAGTTTGGGAGGTGTGGAGGCAAAGTCACTCTCTATCATGTAGGCAACTGGAAATAGTAAAAAAAAAATCCCTTTTACAGCAGGAGCCATACATGACAGATTGAAGTTTCATTGAAGATTCATGTACTAATGTTGTTTTACACACAGATTGTTGGTCCTCTCTCCTCAGATCTGGTTTCAAAACAGCAACAATGACAATGCTCATCTCAAGGCTTCAAACTGAGACAGCAACTGGAAGTCCTTTTTGATTGAGCTTTTCTTTAAGGCCAGGGTCAAGACACCCTGAAAATCCTTCAATCATGCTCCAATAGGCTGACCGTTTCTTCTTCACTTGTACATCACTGTTGCATTTGGACATTTAACCCAGTATTACTAATTATTAAACTGTAGCCTCCTCCAATGTGTGGGTCTTTACGCTTTAATATAAAGTGTCTTTGGGTGACTATTATTGTTACTGGTACCCTATAAATGAATTGAATTGAACTTAATGTCCATTGTTTATACTATTTATGTTTTTATGTGGGTATGCAAATTTAGGAACAGGGCATTTTACTCTAAAGAACCTGTTTGCAGAAATAGGTTCATCAGAGTGAATGCACATCATGTTTCATGTGCATTCACTTTCATTTCATTTTTTACAAAATGCTCTGAGCCATCTGATATTTTGTGTTTGTTTGTTTGTTTGTTTGTTTGTTTGTTTGTTTGTTTGTTTGTTTGTTTGTTTGTTTGTTTGTTTTAGTAAAACCTGCCCATCTATCCATACTGCCAGTCAGGAAATCATTTTAATCTAATTATTGCTGAACAAGATTAGATTAGCATCACAAAGGTTGCTTTTTACAACCAAATGAATAGGTCAGAGGCATTATGAATCTTGTTTTAAAGTAGACTGCAATATTTACATTTTCCACTAAATCGGTCTCCTAAATACAGCAACAGCTGCCCAGCTAGCTGTCAATTACTGGCAACTTGTTGCATGTAGGCTTTACAGTCTGTAAACTACAGTTTACTGTCGGGAATCTGAAATTTGCAGGTGGTCACCTGGCTAAAAATGTTTTCATGTTATGTTACTGGTCAGAGCCTGTTCCAGATAGTCAGCTAGTCCTGGAAGCAATTACAAGACTTAACTAAAGCCCAAATCTGTGTTTACGCAATAAAAATTCACCAGAATCAAGAACTTCCTAAGGTGGACTCTAGTGGCAAAAAGTATACTAAAATTAGCAGGTTAACATTCATTGCTTATAGTAGAAAAACTTGAGTATTCTAACTTTAGGAGTAACTGACAGGTTTTAGCTTCACATGCAGACAGAAATTATGAAAAAGTCTTTGAGCGTGTCATACAGCAGCTGCCGACAGCTTACCGTTCCCTCCCTCTGGTCCCTCAGCAAACATGGTAGACCAAAGGCACAACTGCATAAAGAGTAATAAAACTTTAATTCATCAGAGAAAACAACAAAAAAATTACCTCTGTATTATAATTCAGAAATGAAACAGGCTCAAACAGCCTTGGCAAGGAAGAAATAGCACTGAAATATCTCGGTGCAATTACTCCCCTGCAGCTGCGGGCTCTTTTCTGTGTGACAATAAAAGAGGCTAGATATATTAGGACGAATGTTTATGTAGGAAAATACATTTTAAGAAAAGAAGCAGTACAGCTGAGAATCTCTGCGGGGTTTCTCTTTATGTTTGTGCTTTTTTCTGTCATCTACCGCTGGCATGAAACACAAAAATGTTTAAGGGAGGATAAGGTGATACGTTTTCATTTAACAGGAGACACAGAATTAGAAATTAAAAACACAACCAGCTTATTTTTTTCATTTCCCTACCAAAATAAAATGTTAAATAAAATAACATAAAACAAAACAAAAATAAAAAGCTGAATTTTCGCACTCGCACTAAAACCAATCGTGTAGCATCTGTTTTACTTCAGTCACAGCAAAAAGAAAGAAGGAAAAAACACATCGATATGCAGAAAGTTCATCAAATTACTTAATTCAAAAGCACACCGAGAGCTAATACAGTGCTGACCTTTCAAATGACTCACCCACTCTGCCTGTCACACTTGCTTTCTCGCACAACTTTTAGTCTCCCACACTGCTAACCATTAGCATTTCCCATCACCTCTGAAACAGTAACATAATGCAGAGAGCACAGAGCGGTCCGAAAAACATAATTATCATCTGTAGCACAAGCGCAGGGCTCCCTACGGACCGCTACAGTCGAGGCCCTGTCAATTTATGGCTATAGTGTACCTTTTCACTTTATTGCTTCACTCATATAAAAAGCAATCCAGTGGACAAAGCAAAGAACATGAAATCCTGTCTTCAAATTGCTACTTTAGACTCAGTTAGTTTGTTGGTGGGGAGGTTTTAGTCAACTCAAAATCCCACTAACCTCAACCAGAAACAGTGCAGGCTAATCGCAGAGCCACGAAAGCTCAGATATCCACCTTTCACTTTAGTTCTGACCAAATGCAGCATGTTTGTGCTTTTGAGTTATTAATAAATATCATGTCCATTAGTTTTGTCATCCTGCCTCTAAATAAAGGATGGACTCTGGATAAAAATGGCTGCTTTGGAAATGCTGAGCATAAGAAAACCTGCAAGTTAAAGCTCCTTTAAAAAAAAAAATAAAAATCTAACCATCAATACTGAAGCTGGCTGTGGACCCTGTAGGGATAATACACGTAGGTGTGCTGCACATGGATATACATTTTTAGATGTGGATAATTCAGAGACAAATCTCAAGGGAATTTATGTGCATTTAGTGCCATATTTATCTATCTATCTATCTATCTATCTATCTATCTATCTATGTAAATCACAGGCAGGAGTAGGAGGGGAAAAAAGGTTTTTCATGGCAGATAAACTCATCAGTAATTTAGTAATTAACACAAAACAGGCAGGCGTGATAAACCAGTAGACTAAATGCGTTCCACTGTGACAGGCTGAAAGGCGCTTATCTTAATATCATAATGTTTAAAATCCACAGTAATTATTCTTCATGGAGGCGTGAAATTGATTCCAAACATTTTCTTTTTCTCCTCCTCACACGGTTTGATCTTTGCTCCCCCGAGACGACCTTTAATGAAATTCAATTTTGAGCTATGACACTTTATGCCGCTCTCACACGTCTCACACCGAAAGATATCAAAGTTTCATCTCTGATGAATTGTTGAGTACAGCTCGGATTTTAAAATGTTTTCACTTGTATCAGTGAGGGGTTGGACTGCTGACATAACCGATGCTGGATAAATTGATTAATTAAGAGAAAGGACTTTTATTGACAATGAAAGCTTTATTAAGGCAGGCCTGACATGCACACTGAGATGGAGACTGATTCTGTCAGACAGCTGGATAACCTGAAGCAGCTGAAGCAATGAGCTCTGAGAGGTCAGCCCCCCCTGCTGGAGGTGACATGCAAACATGAACCTAACACCCCAAAATGTGGTGAAAGCGCCTCTGAAATGTTGTACTTTGTCTTCTTTATCTCAGTTAAACAAATTTACACAGGAAATGTTTATTGGATTGAGGCTTAAATGAAGCAAATTAAACTTTGAGAATTTAATTAGTAGGTTACCTTTAAAAATTGAATTTGTGCTAAAATGATCTGAGTGAAACGGCTTCACAGTCAGGACTGAAGGGCACGATGAGATTTGATAAAAGCAAGAGTGGCATTTCAGCCAGTAAAAGGATTCACACAGTAGATTTTAGCAAGATGGTTCTGTGTTTATAACAAACAAGTTACAACTACAGTCCAGGACCGATGTTACCCATGTCATGTAAAAGAGAAACACTCTCCGTGTGACACCCCTAGAATTTATTTTAATGTAATTTTTTACCTAATAATAAAGAGAAATATCAAGATTCACATTTTAAGATTAATTTAATTTGCATCATGTATGAGAAAATTCAATTATCCATAGCTTTTCATGTGTTAGCAGGGTGAACAGGCCATGATTGGAGTGGATATTCCAACTTGATAACCCGATTGTGATACCATTGCATCCGTGGATCCTTGTTTTACTTTGTGGTTTCTCTGATGAGTTTCTGTGTTTTGGTCGTAGCGGTAGTTCTAGTTCCCCAGCATTTCCCGGTCTGTCTTTAGGTACTTATGCCTTCTTTGTAGAGCCCAACCAATATATCGGCCCTCACAATATTGAGTAGTAAATCTAAATTTTAAAAGTACAGTAGTGATGGGACAAACAGTCTTCAACCAGAGTACACTATGCAGCTTCCCTGTTGGCAGCACATGTTTGGAAAGCCACAAACAGCAACCAGCTGATCTGAGTCGTGCAGATCAATAATGAGTAATCTACAACTTGTTGTAACAGTAAATAAAGATTTCTCTCAACCCTTCTCTGTCAGACCTTCTCTGGCAAACTTTAGATAGAGCTGTTCATGTGTTTTTTTGAGCAGGGGGACATTGCAGGGGCTGCAAGATTTCAACCTATTCCCAATGGTGTTTTAGTGACTGTGGTTCCAAATTCCTTTAGATCATCAACAAGCTCCTCCCTTGTGGTTTTGGGCTGATCCACCACCTTTCTCAGGATCATCCTCACGCCATGAGGCAGGATCCTGTGTGAATCCCCAGATCGAGGAAGATTAATAGTCATTTTATATTTTATCTGCTTCCAAATACCGTATTTTTCGGACCATAAGACGCACCGGATTATAAGGCGCAGTAAGCAGTCAGATAAGTCAAACTTTACTCAACTCATTCTTCTTGCTTCTGTACCATTGATTCATTAATGTTTTATTCTCTAGCAGCTGCTCTGTTCCCATGTTGTTGCAGTATATTAATGACTAACCTCGTATTGTGGATGGATTATCTCAGTTGTTCTCCTGACTGAAGTTTCGTCCGTATACAGCATCCTGCGATTGCATTTGTCCCTAACCATCGGGAACCCTCACTTTAACTTTTATCGAGTGGAAAAAGTTAGCGTTCATCCTCCAGCTTCACTGTGTTTATGTTATGCTAACAAAACTGTGTCGCTAGCAATCACGTAGCACATCATTATATACCAGCTAGTCCAACTTCATTAACCCGACAAACGACAAACCCGACACTGCTGTTTAGTTTTCTGTCTTCATTTATGTTGGAAGAGATAGCAGAGCTGTACGTTTAAATTTTTTCAGAAATCTCTCAGTCAGAAAATGCTATATCATGTTTAGGTGGAAACTAGCGAGCTAACTTCCTGCTGACTTCTAATCCTGACATCCTTTGATGGCTCTTTGATATAGCCCATGAGGTGGAGACGTCAAAGAAACTGATTATGTTACGTGTACTTTATACATAAAGCACGTATCTGTAACTGATTGACTGATTGCTTGATTGTAATCACCTGTAATCTATGGGTGGATGGTTGGGGATCCAATACTTATTTCACTCAATGATGCCCAAATCAATTTATGACTTTAAGGTAATGTTTTTATTCTGGATTTTTGTTGCCTCCATAAAAAATGAATGAACCATAAAATTTAGAGACTGTTCATTTCTTTCTAAGTGAGCAATAATTATTCCCCAAATGTAGATTAGACCCAAAAAAAAAGCTAAATTTGAATCCAGCCTTTGCATGGTGAAGTACATGAATGCCTCCCCAAGCCCAGTGAAGTTAAATTGTTGTAGCATGTGATTGATTGATTGATTGATTGATTATACTTTATTCATCCCGAGCGAAATTGGGTTAAGGCTGCCAGCCGTGCCAGCGCCGTCTTACCCATCCGACCATACATACATTACACAAACATGACATGGGGAAGACAGGTCAGAGGGGTATAACATGGAAAAGCACAACATGAAGAAAGATAAGTAGAAAAAAATAACTCCCCCCAGACTGAGCTCCAACAGGGAGATCAGTTTGAGAACAGAAAAAAACACCTCTGCACAAAGCACATGAAAAAAACTCTTAATACACCAAAGAAACACATGACAAGCAACAGGGGTGGGTAAAGGTAAGAGACATCCAATGTAGACAGTACATCCGGGCTCCATGATCCACCGTCAGCATCGGAAGGGAATAAGCGTCGAAGGCGTTTGGAGGGGGAGGGGGGATGAGTGTATATCTGCATGTGTATATATGTCTGTGTGCGTGTGTGTGTATGTGTCCAGAGTTCAGCTGAGACAGTGTCCTTCGCCCTGCCAGGCTAAGTAAACAGTCTTCCAGCCAACCCAGGTGGCCTGGCATAGAATGGGAAGAAGTCTCAACACAGTCGTTATCAGGGTGTTGTTGTTCAGCTCCAGCCTTGAGCCCACAGCTGGCGCCGAAGGGGTCTCCGCATAAAATGATGATGATTTTTACTTTAGTGCGAACAACTCATAAGAATTTCAAAGCTGTTCTAACAGTCCAACACTGGTCTCTCAATCTCCCGTTGGAGAGCCGTGAGCTTTCTATGATGTTATCCAAACTTACGTTCCGTGGTGTTGTCATTCTTGTGGTCAAAGAGCAGGTTCTGAGAACTCACGACCGCGGTGCGCTTCCCAAGATGTGATCAATTTGCGCCCAGAGGTGTTATTCTGAGCGAGCCCCTCCAGATGTAATCAGTTTGCACTCAGAGGTCTTATTCTGAGTGTTCACGGCAGCCGTGCGGTTCTCCAAGATCTCATCCATGCTGCGCTCAATGACCCATTTCGAGAAACTCACGCCTCGTCCCATCGTTTCAATCCCAGCGGGCAGCCTTGTGAGGGTTTGAACAGCCGGTTCCGCTTCCTTAATTCTTCGATAAGCCAGGGCCAAGCCAGCTCCGATCAGCAAGAACCCTGTTATCATGGTTCCGAATAGGTAGATATCTTCAGCACTCAGGCTCACCCGAGCCCAGACTTCTCGTTGAAGGGGTGTCAATTGCATTCAGAGACCAGTTGATCAAATCCATAATTCCTCTTTTAGGTTTTAGAGAACAGACTGTGAGAGAGTGTTCCAGGGAAAAGTAATACAAAAAACACGAGACTAGACAAGGACACAAGAGGCTAAGCAGGGAAGCTAAGGGAAAGGGGAGGAGGAGGACAAAAAAGTGCGACCGCCTTCGCCAAGAGCAAGAGAAATAGGCATGTTCCTATGGTAACTGAAAGAGTCTGTGGATCAGTTGGATCTTGCACAAACTGCATATTTGTGTGCAACGAAATGAAAAAGTTCTGTACAGAAATAAAGCAGTATTCATTTAAAGGACTTGCACTACAATGTAAAACCTTCGGTCCTTCACTACACTTAAGAAAGTAAGACCCTTTGAACTCACAGACACAGCAGGGTAAACCATGCTGGACTGATGCAGACCGTTTTAATTCCAGCACAAGCACAAGAGCTCAGCACAAGTCCAAACTTTACAGGACAACAGCTACAATTAGCAACACGCAGCGCTTTCTTGCACACATGTTGCATGCAGGTAGTCATTACAGGACCCAGCCGAGTATTGTCTGCCTTTAAAACTGTCATCGCCAACAGCGTTTGCTTGCTACAGGTGACTGTTGTGTGCTTCAGCTGCGGAAACGTTTGTTATTGAAAAGCAGTCCTTGTATCCGACAGCTGCAAATCATTTCTGAAATGTGGAGTTTCAGGTTTTGAGGGAAAAACAGCACCAAACAGCACTACCAACTACTTCTTAAATAAAGATTGAGAAAAATGCCTTCATTCATCATCCAAAGTGAATGCTGGGTCTCATTTTTGTTGTAATCAGCTGGCAGACTTTCTGATTCAGCTCCAACAGGGGCGTGAACTTCTTTACTTGGATCTGCTGTAATAATAAATTGTGGATATTCAAATATTAATCTTTCTGCTCACATTGCTTTGCATCAGTTTGCTATGTGTGGAGAGAAATGTATGCACCCATAAAGAAATTTTTAAAAATTCCCCATCTATGTGCTGAAGTACACATATTACTTTTTATGGTCTACAGGAAGCTGAATATATTAACATGTACAGCTGTTATTTAATGAAAATGCAGGGAAAAAAATTGCAGATTTTAAAACTCAACAGCCCTGTTAAAACCAGACAAGCACAGGCACACGAACTCTATTTAAAATAGAACAAGATAAGCAACTGCTAACATTTGTCTTCTAATGGGGATTAAATTGTGCTCAAAAAATTGAAAACTTTATAAAACCTGAAAACAGAAACTCAAGAAGTTGCAGAAGTCTCCCAGACCTCCTGAGTTAGGATATGCTTGATTTACAATAAATGTTGTGGGGTTTGTACAGTCACAGCAAAAATGCCGGTTTGCAGCTGCGTACAGGCTAGAAAGCCTGCATTGATTAATATTGCCAGAATAATCAATCCTAAAACAACTACACTAGCAGTTTCGTTTCCTGTTTCTCATTACTTGATCACACTGAGATTCTTTACATGTCTAGTGATAAACTGAACAAATGATGTGACATTCAGTTTATAAATCTTTAAAATATCTCAAATCATGTGTACCATCAAGATTTCTCTGATTAGGGGTCCAGAATCAGCAAGGCAAAGACTCCAGTATTGTATTTTCATAGATTTTAAAGTTTTTCCTGCTGATAGAGACCTCCCCCGAGGTCATTCATACTACACCAAAGTAATATAGTAAAAGATAAACAATTAAATGACACAACAGTTGGTGTTTTTTCATTAATATAGAAATGTGTTTTGATTCTTCGTACAGTTTGTCCACACTAAAATAAACAATTAAAAATAGGACATTTTCTGTTAATTAACAAAAACTTTCTGTTTTATACTTACAGGACACATAATATTTGAGACATTTATTTCTTATAATTTAAACCCAAAGAGTTGTGCTGACAGATTTGTTATTTACTACATCAGCTTTTCTTTAAATATGCTGTTGAAATTGCATTTTTTTTTCATATATTTAGATCTCTGAGGGATTAATTGGAGATAAAGTATCTGAATTTCGGGAGTGGGACCATGAGTTCGGACCATGAGAACCGAACATGCTCCTTTCGGTTCTCATCTATATAAGTTCCCCCAGCTCTACAAGCTGTTCGTTCTTGTTTACGTGCCCCACCCTTCCTCCCCTTTTTAATTCATTAACTTCTTCACTTCTATGTCTGTGAAGGTTCTCAGTCATCCAGGTCATCATAGTCTAAGGAGCTTGGAAAGAAAAGCGTCTGGACTTCTTTAAGTTGCTTCTCATCCGAGAAGCTTCTTCAGTTCTTCAGATGGCCCTTAACACCCACTCACATCCTGGGCCATCTGACCTCAGGAAATCACATGATAAGGTGGGGCAAGGTTTCACAATGAGCCCACCCGAAACCTTGGCTGATTGTGACCTACACCCATTTTCACACCTTGGCTCATGTGATCAGGTAGAGGATCATTAGGGGGTCAATTGTCCCTCTTGGTGGGTTACTCCCACAGAGCTTAAATCTGGGACTCTCCACCATTTGACCCTAGAACTGAAGAAGCTTCTTGGATGAGAGGTGAAACGTCTTCAAGCAACTTAAAGAAGTCCAGACGCTTTTCTTTCCAAGCTCCTTAGACTTCTTCACTTTTATTCAGTACATGGGGATCTGCCAGGCCTGGAAGCCACCGCCAGTCCCCTTTGAGGCCTTCCCCAAACCGCAGCTTCATTCATGTCCAAGCCATTCACCTCTATCTACTAAAATGCTGTCAAACCTCAAATAAGGACGTGGGCCCAGCGAGTGAAATGCAGAGTTAAACTTCTTTACACTGGCAGAAAGGAGGGTTTCACTGGTCCAGAACACAAAAGTGGGCTGTATGTGGCCCGCAATCTAAAATGAATATGACATCCATGCTCTAATGCATTGAGTAGCATTATTGGCATAACTGGTCCTTTAAGCTTTTAGCTCCATACTCTGGACTTCCAGCTACACAGCAGGTTGGTCTTCAGATGAATGAATTGGTCACCATGGAACTGTAACCTAAAAAAATATATTTTGTTGTAAGCCTAACCTTAAAGCAGTCACTAGGTTTTAATCATTGCTAATTATATTTCTGTAAGTTTATGGGATGTCACCGCAGCATGAGCTTATTCAGAACTTGTGCAATTTGGACTTGAATGAACTGAAGAATTTCTAGCAGCAGACACCTTCACCCACCACAACCGTTAAGTTTAATCTCTGATTTAATGATACTTAACGATGTCTGTTTTAGCTGTTGTTTGGAATTGGGTTAAATCAAGTGAGCATGTCCTAGCCTAAATCATTACCTAACCCATAATCTTCATGCATTAGCAGAACGCTAGCATTTTAAAGCAGCGGTCCCCAACCTTTTTTGCGCCACGGACCGGTTTATGCCTGACAATATTTTCACGGACCGGCCTTTAAGGTGTCGCGGATAAATACAACAAAATAAAACTAGTACCGGTACCGAAAAAAAGAAGATTTATTCATAACACAACACACGTGAAAAGACCCAGGAAAACCGAGTTAACGATAAAAACGATAACAAAATAACGCTGAAAACCGATAAAAACCCTGAAAACCATACATTTCACACCTGAGCTTCAACTCTCGCGGCCCGGTACCAAACGACTCACGGACCGGTACCGGTCCGAGGCCCGGGGGTTGGGGACCGCTGTTTTAAAGGACTTACCTTTCCTGTAAGAAAAACAGGGCATTTGTGATTAACTCACACATATTATGGATATTCTACTTGCCCAAACTAAGATACAATGTTGGCAGTTAGCTCCATTAACTCCATCCATGACGGCTAGCTCAGGTGCAACTAGCTTCTATACTATGGGTGTCACAGGAAGTGGAAGGGTTTGCCATCATTAGCCTCATCATTTCCTGTCTGCATTCCTGTTTCTCTGACAATAGAAGCAAAATGAAAAGAAAAACACTGCCTTTAACCTCAAAAACATTCATCAGGGGTCTTGCAGGGTTGCTTACTACCATTCAAACATATATTTATGGTAATTATATTTGGACATAAACAGTTTATTGTTGCACATGTTGCAGCAATAAGCTGTTTCTATAATGGGGCACAAACCGGTGAAAGCCTAACACTGTTTGCCAGCTGTCACAATACACCCCTGCATGTTCACTGCAACAGCTGGGGACTGATGCATGGAAATTATGTGTATAATCACGGAGTAAGCATCACAGTATTTGGAATAGATTGACTCTGTGTTTTGCTTCTTCTCTTTTTCTATGTTTAGCTGCCAAGCAGATGTGTCTGTGACCGCAGTGTAAACAACAATTATCTAGAAATTAAATTCAAGTGATTTTTTTTCTTTATTTAGAACTTTACAAAATCTAAACAAATGAAGCTCTGTGAGGATTAAAGTTACAGAAAACCACTGAAACTAACTTTAAATACACTCAGGTAAAAGGGAATGTACAACAGAGAGAAAATCCTGCCCACTAATTTAAATTCAAAGTAACCTAACTCTACCACACATCTATACAAACGCCTCTTTTCGACAAACATACAAACATAACACACAATGCTATACGTGGCATGGCACTCTTTTATTGTTCCTACTTTATAAGACCAGACTAAAACTAGGAAGCCTTCACCTTGTTTGAGAGAATGAGATGGATTATTTAAAAGCTGCATTGTTTTATGATTGATCTGAAGCTTTGTGAGGCCTTGAGGCTTCTGTCGAAGGTTGTGGTCGAGGAAAATTAGAGACTGCAGAGTGAGCTGCATTGCCTGGCAGGTGTTGGTTCTGAGACTGATTTATTTTAAAATCTATTTGTACTGGTTCATGACGCCCCTGAGGAAATCTTCGAAGCGTGGAACAGCAAGCTGTGGACCAGCAGCCTCCTTGGTTGGCTCATCTGCAGCGGCGGCTGCGGCAGCGGGCTTAGCACGACGCAGGCGGCAGTTGTAGTCGTATTCAGGATCGCAATCTGGATCAGGCAGGATTATGCCATCCTCACTTGATTTCATGGCCTTGGCACCAGAGGGTGGAGCAAACTTGTGACAGTTGGGGTCAAATGGATGGCAGAAGAGCTTGGCTGGAGTCATGACGTCAGCCTTGGCCTCACGACTACTCTCGACTGGGATGCAGTCTTTGTCATAATGCACATAGCAGTCGTAGCCCTCCTTGGTCTTGCCACGGACACCAAGTTTGTAGCGTACCTGGTTGATTGATTGATTGATTGATTCATGTGTTTTTGGTTCAAAACAGATGCAAAGCAGACCGTGAAAGCATTATTCAACGTCAATATCATTTTACTACATTATTAAGCAGACCAAATGTTAAAGAAAAGATGAATTAAAGAATTATTCAGTGAGAAGGATTACACTAGATTAGATGAAATGACAGAAAAATTCAAGCCTGTTTACAGGACTTCAGATTCAGACCTGGTGCTCTGGTAGCTGTGGAGGGGGTTTGCGCAGAGCGGCAGCAGCTGCCAGTATGCAGTATGGGTCGTAGCGAGGGTCACAGGACAGAGGAGCAGCAGGATGTGCAGGCTGATTCATGGGGGCGTACTCCACCACAGGCTTGGTCAGGCTGGCCAGCCTGGTAGCAGACAGGGGGTTGCAGCCTGCATCAAACAGGGGGTTGCAGTGTTGCTCCTTAGCAGCCAGAGGAGCGGGAGCGTTGGTTGCACACAGAGGATCCACAGCTGGGTCACAGCTGGGTTGCATCAAGTGGTAGAAGCCAGTAGGAGATTTCTGGACCAGGGAAGCCATGCAGTAGGGATCCTTTGGGTTGCATTTGAGGGCAGCATACGATGGAGCTGGACCTTGGGCTGGACGGTATCCATAGGCTGCTCTCAGGTGGTACTGCAGACACTCTACATCTTCAGGTTGGCAGATTCTGAGCAATTCAGCCCTCTGCTCAGCACCCAGGAAGGGCTCCAGGACAGGAGCGTAGTAGTAGAAACCAGTTTGGCTCTTCATTGGCACTGGGGTATAGATAGGCGCTGGCACTTTGGCTGGAGCTGAAGGTGGCTCAGGGGCTGCAGATTTGCTGGTAACAGGGAACATGCAGTAGGGGTCAGTATAGGGGTTGCATAGCCTGACATCAGCAGACTTGATGGGGGCAGGCATCGCCACAGCCGCCTTTGGTTTGCTAGTTAACTCGGCGATGCACTCCGGATCTTCAGACTCGGCACAGGTCTTGTAGATTTCGCTGAGGTGGTTGAGGTAGTGGTTAAAAGTTGGTCCCTCCTCTGACCTGTGCTTGTTCTGCAGGTAGGCCACATACAGACGATCCAGGTCCTCAACCTGAAGATATTTGGAAAGGGGAAAAACAAGTTAACCTCCTCAAATCCAAAAATCAAATCAAATGATATAGAGGCCATAGAGAGTAAAAGTAAAAAAAAGAGGAACTCCAAAGATAAATGTGCACAAATCCTCTGTTGAGAAAAACATTTACTTTTTCACTTTTGTGTAAACCACAGAGCTTTCACGGGTACTACACACTGAACACATTACGAGGTTAATAGCTTATTAAAATCTGTTCTATAAAAATATCTGGGCAAATTTATTTCTCTGAACTGCATAAATAAGGAATCTGTTAAAACTAAAAAGGTGGCTGAACCTTTCTGTTTCCTGCATTAAACGTGGCATATTTAATTTTAAAAAGGAAAGAAACTCTCCTCAAAGTGCAGAGTAGTGACGCAAATTGTTGCCTCAATTTTTAAAGGAAAAACAAGCACAGTTTCATAATCGTGACTGGGAGAATCTGAATAATTAATGTGAAACAAGCTCCACTCACTCCCTCCTGGTTGTGGCTGTCCATGAAGTATTTGTACCATCCCCAGAAGTCAGGCACGCGTTTGAACTGGGGCACAGCCACGACGGGGATGTTCCTTCTGTCACGAACCAGCTTTTTTAGGTTGGTCATTGCCTCGGCTTTCACATCATCAGACATGGCGGCCACTGAAGGGAAGGAAGAAGAGAAAACATACAGGAGTGTAGTTAAACTATATATATCATTTACTGCTTGTTATGAAGAAAGGTTCCATGATCTTTTTTGATTTTTTTTTTTTTAGAAATTATTAACACACATACATAGGTATAGATATATATATCTATATATGTATAATATGTATAGATATATAGTTGTATATGTTGTATATGTATTGATAGATTATACATCTATATATCTATCAATGTATAGATAGATAGATAGATAGATAGATAGATAGATAGATACATATATACATTGATAGAGATATAGATATATATAGATAGATAGATATAGATAGATATATATAGATAGATAGATATAGATAGATAGATATAGATAGATATGCATAGGTTGGTGCAAAAGATCAAAACATTAGCCACAGTTTTCTTTGTTAAGTAGGCTGAATTAGAGACTTTAGGTCCAGTGGAGATGTTATAAACCAATTACAGGACAGTAGAACTCATTGATGTCAAACTAGAGCCACAGGAATGTTTAATGTAAAATAAAAACGCCAAATCTGTATTTGCAGAGGACATCAGTGCACAAAAGTCTGATGAACTGACTGCTGACCTTGATTAAACTACATCTATAATTGAAACGGTAAATCCTGTTGGCAGCGAAGGATGCAGTTTGTTATAGTTAAGAGGTACAGTCCATAGATGGGTGAAAAAGAGAGATCACCCTGCTCCCCTCAGCTGTAGGTGAAGGAGAGCTTGAGCTGTGAATCTATTGTGCAGAGAGGGGGCAGAGCTTTTTCACACTTTGTTTTAAATAGTCATTTCAAGAACAACACAGTGACAGTGATTGTGTTTAAAAGCTCCAAAAGTTAAAAATACACTAAACACAGTTATTATTTCTGAAACCATCGTTATAAACGTCTGTCTTTGGATTAAGGTGCTGTCCAAGTACCAAAGAATGCACTCAGTGTCCCGGTGCCAGGCAGCACAGGAGACCCACAGAGATGCCAACAGGGCAGAATATATTAGAAGGACCTTCACTAATTTTAATTATGTTCCTATAGAACATAATTATATATACTACTATATAGGCCATCACACAACTAACAGTGAGCAGGTCCCTTTCCACTGGTAAAGACCAGGTGAAGCATTTTTATCGTAATATATATATATAAGCTGTATTAAGTTTAAAGCAAACCAAAAATTTTCTACTGCTCGAACTTCACACTGAAGCTTTAATCTGGGAAAGCATGGGCTGGCTTTTACAATCACCAGAAATACATCTCTATAGAAGGCTGCTGCTGTGACTGGCTGCAACTCCATAAGATAGCCTAGAAGCTCTTTTATATTTAATTTGTGTGAATTGCATCATATTGTTGTTAAATCAGGTTCATCAAACTTTATCTCAAAGGAGAAATTTTCATCAACAATAAAAATGTCATAATTTTAATTGGCCCAACTATTTCTATTATAAGTAGATTAATCTCTTAATCTCTTGGTCTGTTAATTATCGTGTATCATAGGCTGACGTAGTTCTCATAGAGCACTTTAGCTTCTTACTTTAATCCATTATCACAATCCTGTTTCTCTTGACTAATTGTTTTATCTCCAAACTAGATCTCCTCAGACTTTGTGTTTTATTGTGAACCAACATGTAAGTTATTTGGTGCTAATTGGCAGAATGGAAAGAAAAGGTAGCTACGTGGAGCATTTATCTCCCTATAAATAGCAGCGTTTAAGGTTTCTGCAGTTGGTTTTTAGGTTTTTGAGGTTGTTTTGCCCCACGTTGCCACATCATACGTCCTCACCTTCCTCCTGCTTGTGCTGCTCCACTGGAACGGCCCCCAGAAAATCTGTAAAACACAAGCAGCAGCCACATTAGCAGCAGCAGAGACGTTCACTGATTAGGAACAGATGTTCCGCTTTACCACAACATCAGGGAAAACGCTGACCCACTAATAAGCCCCCGGGTGAAACACGGCAGGTGCTGGAGCACCAGGCAACATCCTGCAGATTAAATGCCCCCCCCCCCCAACGCCAAGCCCCCACCCAGCCCCTAACTTGTATCGTATAGCTTTGAACCAGCCCAGTGAAATTAATGCAGGTACTGGGGGCCTCCTTAAAGTTTACCTGTAAAACTACAAAGTCAGGCCTCACACAAACTAATTACAGATACACTGTAAAAATGTCTGGTGGGAGGGGAAGGACGTCTCCGGGTCTCTTCTGCTCCTGCTGAGGTTTACAACTACAAGAAAACAGCCAAGTCAGCTGATTATCCCTGAAACTTTCATCTATTAATGTGGAAAATCTTCCAAAGGGGAGGCAGTGATAGATGTGTTTTTTATGACTGCAGAAAGGTTTTGTAGTACTAAAGGGCATCATCATGACAAGCCATTTTACTGCTAAAGAGAGAAGGGTAATGGTGTTCTTATGACTCTGTGGCAGAGATTAACGTGCCCGGGGTTGGACTATACTACCAGGTCAAAATGCTTCTAAAGTATTTTTGTTTAAACTAAAAATAAGGAGAAAAAAAATCAGTACTCAGGTCTTTAATTGAAGTAAAGACACAGAGGAAATCGGAAAATGTAATTTATTTAAACCAAAACATACTTACAGTATCAAAAGTAAAAGTATCGTTATATACGTCAATAGACTGTCGGTGTGATAAATAGTTATTGATATGCTGATGTTAAAAGAGGATTGTACTGTTGGTCTTTTAGTTGTGTGATCTCTGTGAGCAAAGGAACTATATGTGTCAGACGTTCAGTATGTAATAAAGTAGATGACTTCAAGCTTTAGGAGTTTACAGGGCATCTAGTTCACCTTCACTGGTCTAATTTAAAAATATTGTATCTGAAATCTCAAAATTTTAAACAAAAAACTGATGTAAATGGTTCTTCGGCTCATTAAATTCCCAATGAAATATTTCCTAATATCATAGATGAAACTCTCACCTGGTAATAAAACAGCTGCTAACAGGAATCCTGTGTGGATCAGGGAAAGCGACGGTCGCCCAACACGTGCCATTTTCTGTTGTTTCTTTGTGCTTCCTGGGGGAAAACACAGTTAACAATATTCAGAGTGTTTGCAGGCTGAACTTCTGGAGGCATAGTCTATTATTTCAATGCGACAAGAGTCTTATAAGTATCTTATTATTTTGGGGAGGGTTTTTTTTTGTCTTTTTTAAGGCAATTTTTCATGTAACTGATAGATATGGAAATCCTTGAGAAGACAATGCACTTGGAACAAAGAGAGCGTTTTTATTTAACCGTCTGATGCCAAGACAATGGAGAGGATTGAGGACATGCTGTAATAGAGCTTTTTCAGGGATTAACGAGAGAAATAAGATGTCACTTCTGAATATCAGAATATCAAATAAAG
The DNA here is from genome assembly GCF_036321145.2 of Pelmatolapia mariae. Classification (NCBI taxonomy): domain Eukaryota; kingdom Metazoa; phylum Chordata; class Actinopteri; order Cichliformes; family Cichlidae; genus Pelmatolapia; species Pelmatolapia mariae. Next base: position 22,763,389 of record NC_086243.1, read on the forward strand.
CGACTGAACAAACCCGACAATTCAAACAGCCAAAAGCTTGAGATGTTCTCTTGGATCGATGCATGGAGAGCTGCTGAATTACATCTGTTGTTCTCAAAAAGACAGATGGCTTCTAAAAGTTGGACAACCTCACTTTTCTAACAAAGACAAGGCAGATGAGACTACAGGCGACCACTCCAGAATTATGAACTCCAGGGGTTATTATCGGCCCTTACCTGCAAAAGGTGTTGAAGTTGTGGCCTCTTGGTCCAGCAGCTGTCTTGGGAAAGGGGAGGGGGCTCTCTGCACTCTGGTTATCTGAGCTGTTTAAACCTTCTACCTCTTTGCTCTCTGTATGGGCCGGACACACACGAAAACATTTTAAAGGCGCTCTCTCGATCATTAAAAACAAAAAGGCATGTGATACAGTTTGCCCGCTCCAGGATTGGCTCCTGTGCTGCCATCCATCCAACCAATAGGGGTCCTGTAATTATGAAAGGTGAGAAGTATGACAGTATAGCTGCAAGGTACCATTTAGAGCTTCTTTCCTCACCGGTTTGGAATTTATTTTATTTTAAAATAAAATAAATGGGAAGGTGTGAATGTGAAAGGTAGTGTAAGTGGGGCACTCACAGAGGTAAACCTTAAGAGACTTTAGAGCAGGAGGTACTCCTGGTTTTCCTGGTACTTCCCAAATATACTGTGGAACTAGTAGATAAAATCATCCTCCACTACTAAGGGAATGAGTCTCCTGTGTTTTCTTTTCAAGCTTTCTCTCCCCAGGAACAGCTTTTCCTGCAGAAAATCGACTGCAAATAAAAAAATATTTCTACTCTGTTGCGTCAGTGTATCGACTAATGTGTGAGCAATATTTGCAGGATGACAGAACATGACTCATTTCACCTCAGTGATGCAATGCAACATCCAAACAGCAACAGTTGCAGCTCATTTGATAATGTTTGTGAACCTCCCGTGAGTCTGTGGTGTCAAAAGTCTGCAGCCAGTCAGCTGTTTTATACTGGATGTGAAATCTGCTGCTGGAGAGAGAAAAAAAACCCAGAGCCAAATTCCTTCAGCCAACTCTGAATGGAGATTTTAAATCCTACCAACCAGAGTGATGGTAAAAAGGGTGGTTTCATATGTTAAATACACATCTTTTAGATGATTAAAAATGCTTGCTTTTGTTGCACAGGCATATTTTCTGCTCTGAAACAGCACAGAGGAGATGTAAGCCATTAGGACAGGCAGCTCTCATACAGAGAGCTACTAATGAAGTAATCTGCTTCTGCTGTGGAGACAGAGCCATCAGGGCCAGCATGCCAGCAGCACTGTTTGCTACATGATCCTGATGCTTGGATCATGCCACGTAGCCGGCACAGCCTGCAGCCTGTGTCAGTGGAATATATATATATATACTGGGAGCTATGAAAACGGGATAACTGAGCTAAAAAGAGTCAAACAACATAGGAAGCTAAAAAACAAAACAACTCATTGAACTCAGTGTACTTAATTGTACTTTTTAGAAAGCTTTTTCAATAATTTGTATGTATCCATGACTTTAGGCCCTTTACTTTAATCATTTTTCTGTTTTAGCTAACCCTTGAAAGCTGTGACCATCTTCCATTCCAACACATCACTCAGGTGCTCTACTGGATTTGCAATCTGGTTGCTGCTGTGTTATCCTGCTGGAAGCGGCCATTAGAAGATGGATGGGTGCACTGTGTTCATACAGGGATGGACATGATCTGCAGCAATACTCAGGTAGGCTGTGGTTTTTAAATGATGTTTAACTGGTGTACCTAGAAAAGCCTGTTGATGCACGGTGAGATCGATCCATGCTTTCATGCTTTTGACATTCAGTTCTGACCCTACCATCCAAACGTGACAGCAGAATTTGAGACTCAGATTAAAGTCACCTAAATCGTTTTTGTATACATGCTGAAGTGTTATGATTTGCCGCCATGTGATTAGATATTTGCTACTTGATATTTGTCTTTAAACAATTGATTAGGCATACTTAATAAAGTAGCCTGTGATTATATAGACATACATAAATATATGTTGACAGAGAGACAGACCAAGACTAAATCAAATTACTAGGTTGCCATTTATTTTCTAAATATTTTCCACATTCGCACAGTTTGTTCTCGAGGACATGTGACCATCTCGCATGACTGACAGTGACTCAGCCTTGGCTATGATCCATGCAATTTGCACATTTCTGAATTACCAGGTTTGTCACAGTGGGAGGCAAATTGCTGTCCTCTTCATTTTAAAACAGATCTGCCATAACAACAAGTCAATCTCTGTGTCTGTGTGAAAAATATACAGCAACTTAAGAGAAATTTGGGGGGTAGGGGGGTGGGGAGCCCAGAAAGTGCTTCTTGTGAAGAAAAAGCTCATTAAAAAACATAGAATCATGTTAACGATGATGCCTGTCAGACGTTTTTACAGTACTTTAGCTGTGCTTTGAGTTGCTTGTCACACTTAAAGAACAACAGCAAATTTTTGCCATGGTTATTACCACATTTCAAACAGAGCTCATAAGTGCATGCAGCACAATGGATGAAATGATACCAACAGCTTCAGCTGTTTTAAAGTTATAGCTCAAAGGAGTCAGTGTTTATATCTAAGAAACTCCTGAAGCAGTTTTCAGTGAAACCTTTATCAGGCATTATGTCAGGTTTGAAAATATCTTTTTGCTTCAAATCTATGATTTACTGCTAACATGTAATTTCAGCCTAAAGTATCTTAGTAAGTATTACATGTGAAATCTTGCACAAACATTCCTTTACTAGATGAGGAAAACATAGATGAGCCCCTTATTTTTTTATTTTTACTTTAACTACAGATCAGGTGTGTTTGGTTAACCTTTGGCTCCAGGCACAAATGTGGAAAGAAAGCTTCAGAGGGAGCTGTGGGCTCTCAGCTATTGAATGTAATATACATTAAAATATGACCTTTCGGTCTAATGTCTACATCATCCTGCACACTCTGAAATTCCTAAATGTGTATATTTTGCAGTGAGTGGGCAGGATAATCACAAATGTGCAAAGGTGTTGTAATAAAGTTCATGATTTCATTCTGAGACTTTTGTTAGTGGGTATGCACCTTAAGCCTGTGTTTCATTTTGGGAACTTATTCAAGCTTGATGTATTTTGCTGCTTAATGCACAATTACCAGTGTCTTGTATATAACTATTGGACATCCCTCTGCTGACAGCACACTCCTCTGTTTTTCTGAATCTGTACAGCCAGCTTTTAAAAACCTGCAGTTTGCATTTTGTGTTCTTCAGAAGCTTCTTATCAGTCTCCAACTTGTGCTGAATAGTAATAAAACCACATCATGCTGCTGCCCACCACTGAAAGCATACAGTAGGTGACCTTCAGATCAGCATTCTCATCCATGCTTATATTGAGGTAGTCTCTCTTTATACAGCTAATTTTGGAAATGATAAAATCCACATGACATCCACACTGAGAATAATAACTGCTCTGTTCTCTGTTGCATTGCAGACATTACTCCAGTCTCTCTCATCTTCTCTAGAAAGACTGCATGTACACACACAGTAGTCTGTGTGTGTACATAAGCATACATGTAAGTGCTTCTCCAGAAGATATCATATCTCTGTGTGTTTATTGGTGTGAACTTTGCCTCAAGCTCCAGTCTCCTCAGATTAGTGAAAAACCTCAATTAAGTCAATTTAGTAAATTTGGTGTCTTTATTAATTAATAATAGAGACACTTGATGATGCAAGAGTCCCAGAGCTTTCGTGCTCAAAGGCATGACGTTGAAGGTAATTCATTGCCAGAGTATGCTTTTGGTTGCTGGATTCATTTCAAAATTACAAGCTCACACTATGAAAGTTGATGTTAACACATCTGACGGCACAGACTGTTCCTGTTGAGTCCTGTTAATATTTGTTTCTTTGACCGACAGTCATTAGGAGAGGGGATGTCTGATGTGAGAGCTTCACCAAATGTGAAAAAAATAAGGTGTCTTACATGGATAAACTGCTTAGCTTGCAGATTAGTGCCACTGCTGGAATGAAACAGCTTGCTACATACTCAAACATTCATTTTGATCGTTCATATCAACAGCTCACCTTTTCCTGTGAAGCCAAAAATAACTGTTATTTGCAGCTGATGTAGTGTCTGGCTGAAAGTATTGAAGCCATCAATCAAAACAGATCTTTCTAAATGTCACTACAAAGCAAGACGGCGCTGGATGCTATTAGACATTGTTTGCTCAGATCTCAGAGCAATCCAAGTAGAGCTCAGGAAGGTACTTTTTAAATGTTACTGGTAAAATGTGCACTCAAAGCTTTTTAGTTTGTCAAAACTGTTTGCCATGTACTCGGATGCACTTACACAGTAACATCTCTGGGTAAAATGATGTCAATGTGTATGGAGAAGGTTAACAGTGGGTGCCAATGGCCAGAAAGATGCTTTGGGATATCCTTCAAGAGGTCTGGACAATGATTCTTGGACTACTTACAGAAACTACAATAGAAAAACAAAAAACATAGAACTGTACAAACTCTGTTTTTGCTTTATAAACTGTATTTCCATGAGTGTTTGCACATGTTTCAGTAAACCACTGCACCAGTTTTTCCTGTTTTCATCGAAGAAATGAGGGGCTCAAGACTGCACATTCCTGTATTAACTATCCTTGAAAGTCGGCATTCTACTACATGTATTGTACTAACAATCCAGCTTGTGACTGTGAATACTTTAAATGTGCGTCTGTTAAAAATGCCAAGTGTGCCATCAGTACAAAGAAAGAAATCTCAGGGTTGTTTTTGATCAAACAAACAAAGCTTTGCATCAAATGCCCTGCTGATGTTGACTCTTGTTTTTCACTTATGCTGGACCTAGGGTTACTTCACCTGTTCATGTTGTTCATAACCCAGGCTGGCAGCTAGCTGGTACACCTGTTTACATTATCAATACAAAACTACCATCTAAAGCCAAATCCAGTACACGTTGTGGGTCTTTGTTGTGATGAGTGCTTAAGAGATGCACTGCACTGTGATTACGTTAGCAGAAGACACAAAATGAGCTCTGGAGTGAGCACAAACGTCACATCATTGAACTTTCATAGAAAGTTAAGGCTTTCTTTTTAAACTTACATTACAAGCCATTCACACATGGGCTATAAAAGCTGTTTAATTGAGAAAACCTTCAAACATAACCTTTAAACATAATACTGCAAGATGCATGTTTTCATTTTTTAAGCACATTAAGCATCTAGAAAGGCACAATCAGTACTGCTACAAAGTTAATCGTATACGCTGGTGTATATACTGGTTTGTATGACTAAAATTCTACTTTAGAGGTTTTTGACTGTGTTACACCAAAACAACTGCAGACAATAGGAGACAGATTTAAAACAAGAACAGAATGTGATGATGACACACTGTCATTCAAATCATTTAAGGCATTTTAACAGCTCATCATTTATTACATGCCATCTGCAACATGTTTATGGGTAACAGTGATTGGTGCCGTTTCCTTGTATAGGTGCTGTGTAATTACACCTCTAACAGGTGTTCTCAAGTGCAATCCAGCTCAGAAGCTGTGAAATGCATGAACAACATAGAAGCTCATAATTTTAACATACCATATCGCTGCAATGTTAAGAATTTCACAACATCTGGAGGTGGGGGGGTGGGGGGTATAAGGAAACCTGAAACTAAGAGAAATATGGAGGGAAATTATATGTCATTTGACTGTAAATAGTTGGTTTGCTTTCCACCAGATAAAAGTGGAGATAAAACAGTGAAAATATCATCTATTGCTTCTTTGGAATCTGTAATCTCTCATGAAATTACAGAACAAGAACATGGCAATGTCTCTTTATCAGCCCGGTTCCATAAAGCAATCTTGCAGATTGATGTTGGTTTGAAGGACTTCAGGGTGATAAAAGTGAAGGATCTGTTAGGTCGTGTGCAAAGTTGCCTTCTGGTGGATCTGATAGTTTGTGAGGGCAGAGGTCGGCAGGAGAACTGAATGAGCAAGCACAGGAATATGTGTACATCCTTGATTTCTGCAGGCCAGCCAGCCTTATATTCAACACTCACTAGAACCCAGGTGCTGTTTAGTGGTTAGCAGTTAATGCAGGCAATGCTAAATCTGCCATGAACCCTGGGAGTTTGTGCTTGGGTTTGAGTTTTGTATTTTGAACTCTTGTGTTTGAGGTATTTTGAGTTTTATATTCTCTCAGCAGTTGTTTCTGGTTGTTTTTTATGTTTATCTTCTCAGGCCTTCTTAGTTTTAGTGTACCTATTTGAGTCCCACTCGTGGTTATAGCTGTCCATATGTAGGTCCTTGAGTTTTAAGTTTATTTCTACCTCCCCTTTGTACATCTGCTATAATGTGAGGACATTTTGCTGACTGGCTCCACTTGCCTCCTTTAAATAAAGGAGCTAATTCTCTACAATAGAGACCGAGGCTTGACAACTGGATACAGTTTTGGTTTTTTTACTTTAATTTGTCACCTGCTTATATTTCAAAGTAAACTGGATATGTTTTGGTTCTGGATTCTTAGTTCAAAAACAAGAAATTTGCATTAATTTTCTGTGAATCTAGATTTTTTTTTCCTGTAACATCGGCAAGTATCACTAAACTCGTAAGCAAAATGAAACCATCATGACGTTTTTCATACACTGGTTGTTTTGATAAATTAGCCCTACTTCAAGAATCCTATTGTTCAATCCCTGATAAAAAAGAAAAAAAAATCAAAACTCTCCTTGCCCAAAAATTATAGTAGACCATTTTCCAATATGCTTTTCTTATCAAAGATCTTAGAAAAGGCTGTAGCTGAGTAGCTTGTATGTTTTTTTTTAAATCCATAAGATTTTTGATCATTTCAGTCAGGCTTTCATGAACTGCACTTGACTGAAACTACCCTTCTTTGAGGGTAGCTTTCTAGGCTTTCTTATTCAAATACCTCATGACTGCCATCAAGTCTTTGTTAAATGCTAATTCCCTACAGTTAAATTCTGACAACGCAGAGATCATCATTGCTCCAGATAGTGAAAACAATGCTTTGGGTCTCTAGGCTCCTTAAATCTAGCTTGCATCATTATCCTGGACAGTTCTGTCTTTAGACTGACTCTCCTCTTCTTTAAGCTGATTCATTCCTCAGTTTTTCATATATAAGGAGGACTTCAGTGTTATTTTTAAGGTAGAATTGATGCAAGCGTTGATGCTTTTTTTTCTCATTTGGAATATTGCAGCTCCATATTTACCTGTCTTGTTTTAACGTTTAAAGCTTTGAATGGCAATGGGCTATAGTGTATTTCTGAACTTTAATTGACCTACTACCTCTTCTAATTGCACTGTAAAAAAAAGTCAGTAAAATATACGGCAAAACACCGTCAAATTCCAACGGTAATGGAGCGTAAAACCAAAAACTTCCTTTTACTGTATTAAATAGATTGAATAACAGTTAATTGTGAGACTGGATAAAACTTTGTTTTTTACTGTAATAAAATGTTGAAATTATAAATATTGTCTGTGAAAACAAATAAACATGCATACATTTTACAATTAAATATTGTAATGTTGAAAATGTCTGAAAAACTTAGATTTTACGGTATTATTTGAGTAAAACTACATCTTTTGGGGTTGTGCACATTGGAATTCACAGTATAAAGCTGTAGATTTTTAAGCAAACAAAAACATTCATTTTCACAGAAGCAAGATGTTAAAAAAATAGGGTCCACTGTAATAATACAACCAGTAAATACCATTTAAAAAAAAAAAAGCAAATATCAGCAGTGAAAGACAATAAAATTGATAGTATTTTTTTTTATTTTAAAATTCAGATACTGATATACAGGGGCGGATCTAGAGAAATTTTCTTAGGGTGGCATGAGGGTGGCAAAGAAATCAAGTGGGGTGGCAAAATCAAAGCCTTTTTCTCCCCCAAACACATATGCAGGTGGTTACATTTTTCATATAAATATAGTCTATAACTTAATTATTGTCTGTAGCCCACATAATTACACACTTTAGTTACATAAAACATGTGAGTTTTGATTTTATGTACTCTATAGCCTGTATGATAAATAAATATGTAGCCCAATAAGTATAAAATCCAGAAAGCTACACAACATGGGGCGGTTTCCAAAAACAGGTCTAACTTAAGTTTCACACTGTTAGAAAACAATCACATTGTTACAGCTTAAATTACACAAAATGTCAGAAATTTGCACTGTCATGAACAAAAATTTAAACCTAATTTTTCATGATTTGTTGGATTAACCCACTGAGGTCTGAAATACAACTGGCCATTTTTGAATCCTTTTGAGTTTACGTTTGTATTTCACCCTCAGATTGTTTCATTTTATTTTTTCCCCTTGCCTTGTTTGGTATCTTTTCAGCTCAACTGAATTTAGTTGTTTTGACTGACATACTGCATTAGTATTACTGATCTGAAATCACACAAAGAACTTAAAATCCTAGTAGTTTTTTTTACTGTAAAAAAAAATCCACAGACATGTTGGGTAAATGTTTATAACTTGAAATGCAAATATAAATTGTACATTTTGTAAACATATACAGCTATTTATCTAAAGATGCAGCCAATACACCTGCCGTTTTTTCATTTTCTACAACCATTTAAAAATATTACTAAAACTAAAATGAGAGAACAATCAGGTGTCGCAATAAGATGCCCCACAAATGATGTGTGCCAGTAAAAAAAAAAGTTTGTCCACCAAAAGACAGATGAGAACAGCACAAACCTGCAGGCCTGACAACAGGTGGTGTATCACTCCGCTGGTTTTCTACTTAGTGACAGTGTTTACAAATGTGCCTTTGTGACATTCACCAGTGCCCTTACTGACACACAAAACAAAACGACTACACAACAGAACAGCTACACAAGACAACACAACACACTAAGTAAACACTCCACACAAAACGTCACAAATCTCCCACATCTAAAAACTCTCTCTCTCTCTCTCTCTCTCACTCGCTCGCTCTGTGTCGCTGCCGTTACCGTCACTCCCAAAACTTTTCCCTCTTCGTAAACCACCAAATCCTACGTGTTGACTTTTTTTTAAATTGGTGGACATGGTACATTTTTCGACCGATAGGAAAGAGGTGGCTTTCCCCTTTCTTTACTGTTTTCGCGCTGTCCTTAGAAAACGCTTAAAACACACACAAACAAAAACGTGACGACAGTGTTTAGAAAAAAGTATGGCTTATATATATTATCATAACTCTGGATTTACTGGCCTGTAATTAAAATTTAAAAACATTGAAGTCCGAACTTTCAATGTGGGCTGAAATAGAGACTCAGCGTGGCTGCAGCTTGTTGCTATGTCAGCTTACATCAGTCATGTGATTTGGAGGTGCAGCGTGTCCGTGGACCACAGAGGGTTAATAACACTCACCTTCCTTCCATTTCCAGACTGTAACATCCAACCACCTGTGTAAAATCCGAAATTCCCATGGTGTTGTTCAAAATGTGCTCTGGCACAATCATAAGCATCGCTCGCTACTGAAAACAAGAAAAAAGCCGGTCCTGCTATGGGCTGAACCATTTGTAAATGGTGGAGGGGGGGAACACTATTGAATATATTCAGTTTTAGCATTTATATTCACTGTTGACTGTAACTACGCTCAAACTGTTAATGCTATCTTATTTTAATAAACAACACTGTCATGTGCAAAACTGGGGTGGCACTTGGGGTGGCAAGGGATCATTTTAGGGTGGCAGTTGCCACCCCATGCCACCCTTCTAGATCCGCCCCTGCTGATATACAGATTAAAAGTTAGGCCTGCAGTATATCATTGTTAACCTTCTGATTAAAAAAAATCAACAGCAAAAGAAGATGTTAAAAATAAAGTTCATGGTTGTGAATAAAATTGATTTCAATAATCTTTTTTAATTATTATTTTAAAACAACTTGATGTTGTTGTGTTTCACGCCATATTATCAGACCACCTTAAGTGGGTCCGCCTTAAATTTTGAGTTTGTGTGATCGCTGTTGATTGGTAGCTAAACTGCTGGTAAACTGTGTACAGAAAAAAAAAATCTGGTAGCAACATTGTGCAGTATGAGCGAACCATTTCACCAAAAAAAGGGGAAGCAAGGCAAGACGTGGCTGCAGCGGTCTGCAGACGTGACTTCTGATCAAATTCGAACCTCCTCCTAAAGAAACAAAGAGCGACATTACATTGCGGGATGACGTCACCTGAAAATGACCAATAGCGCGGCGAGCTGCTGAGCTGTGTGCCAACCGCTCTTTTTTTCATGCAGGAGACTCAAGTTGGCTAACGGACACAGTTTTGAACTCGTATATTAGCGCCATTTATTGCTGCTTGGACCACAGCATCTTCGGAATTTGTAGACATCCTGGCAGCTTACAATTAGTTCGAGGTGAGGTGAGTACATGCAACTTCAAGTTATCTCTGTTATAAAAATCCACCAGCCCAGCGTTTATAGATAATTTTAGCAGTTCGTTTTTTATGAGTGAGGTTGTGAATTTAGTTAGCATTTGTGAGTTGAGTTAGCATTACTGTCGCGAGGGAAGCATTGCTGGCATTGTTTGGCGTGCTTAATTTGCTAGGGAGGAATTACCAAAGTACATGGAGTTATGTTAACCTGTAATTTCTGTGGTAAGGTAGTTCAGTCATCAAGGGGCTACGTGCTTCATTGTAAACTGCATCGGAATGAGCCACGTTGTTTCTTTCGGTGTAAATATTTAAATATAAATGTAAATATTTTACACATTTCTTTGTCTGTCTCTAAATCTTATTTTGTCTTTATTATGATTAAAAAAGTTTGTTTTGTTCCTGCCCTTTTCAGACACTGAATTTGAGCAGAAACCATAAGGATACTCAAAGGACCTGTGACTCTCAGGAAATGGTGAGATTTCAGGTGATAATCTTTTTTTCTTTTTTTTCCATTAAATTCATTTTCCTTTTTCCCTTTACAATATTGCTGTTTTGTTTTTGTAAACAGCATCAAATGAGAGGGACAGATGAAACAGTTTCAAGACAATGGCAGGAAAAACATGCTGAAGATTGAAACAAACCTTGGCTGGAAATATTTGGTATGTGTTTTACCGTAAATCAAATTGTTGAAAAACATTCAGCTACACTGCAACACAGGGAAACTTGATTTGCACTTATTTTGTTACTTTAATTTCTTGTCTCATTATTTTTGTCAGTTATTATTGTTTATGGTGTATGCCCTTCTTGTTTTCTTTCTGAATGCAGAAGGTATCTAGCCAGTCCACAATGAAAGCTTCGTTGCACCCCATGAGTCTTCTGGCAGAAATGATGGCGCCTGTATTCTTTGGTTTCCCTAAACATCACACCCTGCCTGTTTATACGAGGCTCTTCAATTAAGTCTGCACCCAAAGATTCAATAAGAGGTAAGCAGTGGTATTATTCAAGTTTTGCTAAAGAAAGATGGACAGGAGACACTAATCTTAATCGGCCGAGCTCAGGTTCATGTCCAGGTGAGCAGTTTCATACGCTATAAAATGTAGATTGAATGATAGGTCTCATCACCATGCATTCAGCCATTAACTTCAAGTTCTATGATAAATCAATAGGAAACTTAAATACGTTTTCCAACAAATTATGATTGTGATTAGGGCTGCGTTGTCTGTGTATCACTTTTACATAAGTAGCAGGGCTCTAGAGTGCGACCAAATTTTTCAGTGGTGCGACTAAAAAAAAATATTTTCAGGTAACAAAAAAAAAAAGAAATCCCTGCAACTCTCCATGTGGTCAACAACAGACACACATTATGCCCTATCGCGGACTAAACCAATCAGAGATAGTCAGGGGCGAGACCTCTCTGATTGGCCGTGGTCCAGTTGAAAGTGCAGGTGGAAGAGAGAGGTGAGTAGCTTGAATAAAGCGATATCAATTCATTAACGGATTCCACACAAAGACGTAAACACAGAGCGGACCCGACGCATCAGAATCAGCTTTGTCTTTCTCGGCTTTCTCACCCCACGGCCCGAACACGGACACGCTGTTGGAGCTTAGCGATTCTGATGCGTTGGGTCCGCGCTGTTTCCGTCTTTTTGTGCTGATTCTGAGCTGCAGGTTTTGTCTCTCCAACCAAAATTCGCCGAGCCAGCAGCAAAAGAAGCAGCAAACTACGCTTCACATTTGATCAATGTCGTCATGAATTCACTCTGACTTTTGCTGTTTTGCTTCCACCACGATAAAAATCACACTTCATGCACAGCTCTCTCTCTCTCTCTGTACTTCAAGAACAGTTTCCCGTCTCAAATCTGTTTTCTGCATTATTCATTCGCTTACTACCCACCAGTCTACCGTTGTTTACAGCGCGGTCTTTTTCTTTTTTCACTTAAATGACCTCGGACAAGAAAGCCTAATTTCTGTTGTTCAATACTGAAGAAATTTAAACTTCTTAAAATTATGCAAAATTGCAGAATATTTTTAAGGTTATCTGCTATAAAAAACCAGACCAGGAAAATCTCCTTCATGTTTTTCTGTGTTTTATTCTGTTACTTTGACACAAAGGCATCTGCTGTGATGTTCACAATTCGGATGAAGTCTCACATGTATCAGTACTGATAAATGATCAGAATTATAATATTTCTGACTGTCTGAGGCTAAACTGAATCGAATCGGGACTTTGAGAACCGGAATCAAATGGATTATAGAAATCAGTGATGATACCCAGCCCTAGTGAGCAGCCTAGGCCCGACAGAAGTGGATGTAGCTGTGGGTAATAAGAAAAGATGAAAAGAACTATTGATAACTTTTTTGTTAAGTTAAGGCCTGATCCGTCTGAAATTCATAGCCAGCTCTGACACGGTGCCATCAATCTTTGAATGCTGAAAAAGCACAGTGTATCCAGAAAACACATTATATGCTGCAATAAATGCACTGCCCAAGTGTCCCCTCTCCCCACTGCCTTTCAGCAGCAGGCAGCAGCAAACAGGTCGTCAGGCCAAGATGATGATTAAGTTTAACATTTTCTACAATATTGACAAAGCACTTTAAGCACAAGATTGTTAGTTAATAATTTAGAAATGAATATTGTCTGTATGGACTTCCCCCCCAAAGAAAGTGCACATGTAAAACTGCAGTGATAAGCGATGCGGTTCAAAAATTTGAGTGCGCCTAACTTTTGTGCCGGTACGCCTAAATTTTTAAAGTTAGGCGTACCGGTGCGCCCATGTCAAAAAGTTAGTCTAGAGCCCTGAGTAGATTTAAAGGATAACTATTGCCAAAACGCAACCTGGGCTGTTTCTTTTTACTGTATCGATTTTGATGCGCTCAAATTTATGCCCCGGCCCCCTAGTATTCCCATTCACTGGCTATTGACCACAAAACAAAATCACGGTCAATCTCAAAAACGGTTTGTTTGTCGTAATTATGCTTTTAGATATATGTTTGTCTCATTTACAGTAAAAAAAAAAACAGCCCAGGTTGCATTTTGACAATAGCTATCCTTTAAGAACTGTATATTTTACACTTAAGAAATCATTTATCATTAGATCTGTTTTTGGCAGCACGTTTTGTTCATTTCTGTGCATTTTGCTCAAGCACTGATCAAACTTTGTCCATTTTTTGCTGCAGAGGGGATCCTGCCAGTCCAAAGTGAACTCCTGATGGACATTGAAGTACTCCTGCAGAGCTTGTATCTTCGACACCATGCGCATTAGAAACTCCACTGAGTCCTTTCCTTCACCAAGGCAGGACCCAGTGACTCATTACTGTTGATAGGTCAGGGGCAGGTAATATTTTGTTTCATGTTTATTCATTCCTCCATGGATTACCAGCCATATATATGGACACATGCTGTATTCTCAAGATCTATGCTGTTTTGTAGGAATAGAGAAAATGATATGTTTAGTCTGTTTTCAAATGGTATGTCATATTTTCTCATTGTTTATCAGTAATATTCACTACCTTGGTTATATATGAGCATCTTTAGGTTTTTCTATATTTAGCGGTTGCAAATGTAAAATGTACGGTAAACCATTTATGTTCCTCATATTGTACTGTATTTTTAGCGGTAAAATACCGGCAGCTGTGGTTGCCAGGAATTTACCGTAAAATGTATCTGGTCAAAATAAAATGCTGTAATTTGTTATACAATTTCACAGTGTTTTTTACTGTCAAAGGTTTTAATAAGGTTTAACATATTTCTGTTATTTTTACAGTTATTTACAATAATAGGGTCTATCCTATTACTGTTAAATTAACAACAAATTACTGTAAATATTATTGTATTATAACTTTTTTTTTTACTGCAAATATCCGTAAAAAGCTATGGGAAGTTGCATTTTTTACATTAAATTGCTGTATAATTGACAAATATATTTGGTTTTTTCTATCATGATTTTGGTAAAATAATACGTTGTCTACCTTAAAATTTAGGGTTACAAAACCAGTATACCGTATTGTCTTTTACAGATTCAACATTTTTTTCACGGTATATTCCTGGCAACCACAGCTGCCGGTATTTTACCGTAAATTTGACAGTTTTTTTTTTACAGTGTGGTCCCTGAGGTCTTCAGAGCAGAGATTTCTGCTGGTGCCTCATACTCACTTTAAAACACTTGGACATCAGGCCTTTTGAGCGGTGGCTTCAAAACTCTAGAATGAGTTGCCCTCATTTCAGCATTTTATTGCTTCAGAGGTAGCTGATCATATTTACTGCTTTTATTTTTGTTAAGGAAAACCTGTGTTATGCGCTGCACCAGTTCTGCTGACATTGTTTGTGTTCATTATTGAGATCGTAGAGTGTGTGGTGTCACCGTACTGAATTAAACTGAAATAATTTTAGTGTTTTGCTCCCACCATAAACAGTGTTAGCAGAAACTGAAAACAGATCAACTTTATAAATAACTAACAAATTTCTTGTAAAATAATTGTGGTGTGGCTCATAATTTAAATAATAGTGTATAGTTTTCTCTTGAATTAAAAAGCAGAATATTGTAAAGAATATATAAAATATATACACAGTGCTCTTTAAAGATTGATCTGATGTGCTTATATGTTTTGTTTGTGTCCTGGTCCTGTGTTTGGGGGCTTTTAGGCTTACATTTATAAAGCACAGTTTATTTGGTTATTATCTTTGAGTTTTGTTGTTTAGAGTCTTCAGTTTATAGTCCAGGCTTTCATTACTTCAGTAATGAGCAGTGTTGGGCAAGTTACTTTGAAAAAGTAATTCAATTATAGTTACTAGTTACTTCTTCAAAAAAGTAACTGAGTTAGTAACTGAGTTACAATATTCTAAAAGTAATTAATTACTTGAAAAGTAACTATTGCGTTACTTTAAAAAAAAAATGTTTAACCCTCTGGGGTCCAGGGTATAATTGGCCATTTTTTACTACTTTTGATTTTCCCTCCACATTTTACCTTTAAAAACTATTTACTTTGCCTTGTTTGGTATCATCCTTTTCAGCACAACCTCACGTGTCTGAATTTACAGTTATGTTTTCATTTTGATATACTGTATTAACACAATTGATCTAAAATCAGACAAAAACCATAAAATCAGAGTAGAAAAAGTTATTTTTTTTTACTGTAACAACCACAAACATGTTTAATGAATCATATTTCATAACTTTAAATGCAAATATTAATTGTCAATTTTAAAATCCTATGCACAAGTTTTGCAAACAACAAAGTTATTTGCAGCCATTTACCTTTTACCCTTTTTAAAATAACCATTTCAAACTATTTACAGAACAATCAGGTGTTCTGCATTCAATAAGATGCCACACAAATTATTTGTGCCACTCCAAAAAAAATAATTTCTGTCCACTATAAAGGAGAACATCACAGCCTGATACCTGCAGGTCTGACAGCAGCAGGTGTATCACTCCTGTTTCTACCTGGAGACAGCAGTCGCCTCATTGTTCTGACACACAACACAAAACTATCCACAACACTACACACTAACTACACAAGACAACACATTAACTACACACTCCAAACACGCTAAATGTCACAAATCTCCCACATCTCAAAACTCGCTCTCTCTTTTCCTGCTCTCTCTCTCTCTCTCGCCGTCAATCTTAAAACTTCCCGTTTTTTTTTTTTAGGTCACTTTAGATCGACCTAACAGACAGTCTAGAGCAGGGGTGCCCAATCCCAGTCCTCGAGAGCTACCGTCCTGCAGCTTTTAGATGGATCCTTGTTCCGACACACCTGAATCAAATGAATGGCTTGTTATCAGGCATTTGCCAAACTTGATGGCATGCTGAAGAGGCAATCAAACCATTTGATTCAGCTGTGTTGGAGTAGGGATGCATCTAAAAGCTGCAGGACAGTAGCTCTCGAGGACTGGGATTGGGCACCCCTGGTCTAGAGTGAGAGAGCTGCAATCGATGTGTCAGTGCTAGCGCTAATGTGACAAAACTATTGAGGAAAAACACGCGTATATATTGTTTATCATGACTATCAACACAATTTATAAACTGGTATATATCACCTTGTTGCTTTGTCTTTAAGTGGTCATGTGATTGGCTTACCACGACTACTTTATTCTTCCTCAGTCAAACAGCAGCACTCATGCGATTGTTTTGCCTCCTGAGCTCCAGGTGTTGTGCTAGACAGTGATCATGATTGCCGTCCGCGGGAGCGCGCAGCTGCTTAAAGCTGTACTTACATAGCCAGCTACTTCCGTGCAACTGATATAAGATGCGGTAAGCTGAACACAGCTTCAGCCGTCTGTTTGTTGAAAAATAGTAACGGACCGCGTTTTCTTGTTAGTAACTGTAACGGCGTTGTAACGATAGGAATAGTAATTAGTTAGATTACTCGTTACTGAAAAAAGTAACGCCGTTAGTAACGCCGTTACTTGTAACGCCGTTATTCCCATCACTGGTAATGAGTCTCAAATGGTATTAGGTTCATGTTTTCCTCTGCCTCTGTTTAGTTTGTCTCTAGTTGATGTTTTTCTTTAATATTCCTGGGTTTTCAGTGCCTTTGCATTTTGTATCAGGTTCATTATCAGGCCATGTTTAGTCTTTGGAACTCTTAGTTTTTAATTCTTTCTACTTTTGTGCATTTTCCTTTTTTTTTATCATTGCATCAAAATTTAGGGTAATTATCTTGAGATTTCAAGATCTTTTCCCAGAAGTTTGTGAAAGTTGAAATTCTGAGACACCTGACTTAAAAATCTTGAGTTAGTAACCTGAAATTTTGACTTATGGAGTCACAGCTTGTATTTATATATCTGTGCTTTAGTTTATTCCACATTTCCTCAGTGTTGCTTGTATCTTCTTGAGTAGTCTTCATTGTTGTGTTATGTGTTTCTCTTTTATGTTCCTACCTGTTGTACATCGTTGTGTTTTGTCTCATGTGCCTTGCGTTTACTTTCCTGTGTCTCATTATCAGATTTGGTTGCGCTGTGTCTTGTTGCTCAGGTGTGTCCACGCTGCCTTGATTGCCTTCGTGTGTCTCTCTTTATTCTCTGTTTGTTGTGTCTTGAATGCTCAGAAACACTTTTTAATTCTGCTGTTTAATTTCTGCATTTAGATTTTTGATGGACTGAGTTTCTTCTTTTTTAATTTCTGCCTTGAGAGTCTTACATTTGGCTCCTGCAATTCATAATAGTGAATTTTTCTGATGTAAAAATAAGAATACCACAGATTTACTACCTTTTTTGGCCTTTTTTCTGACTTAAAGATAAAGAAAGTTCGATTACCTGTGTTTTTGAGGCATTGTGTTTTGTCAACGCAGACAAGAACCCAAACAATTTGCGGTTTTCAAGCATCTCATCAAACAGACACAAACACTGAAATCTTAGAATAAGATGGAAAGCAGTGTTAAGCTAAATCACAGCCATCATAATATAGACAAAACACATGGCCTACAACAAGAGACAGATGACAATGTTCCTGTTTTCCCATTGCCATTGCACCAGTTGCACTACTTGCCCAAAGATATGTGGACAAATTTTACTACTATACCTTGAGTCTTTTCCTTTTTCAAAATAACTTCATACGCTATAATGTGCAAAATAGCTCTGCAAACTTTTCACCTTAACTGGAACTAAAGGGAATCACCCAAACCATGAAAACAGCCACAGGCAAAAGCAGCTGTACACTGTCAGTCTGTATCAACTTTTTTCTTAACGGATTAACATGAGCGGCAACAACAAAATTATATTCATTTCTCCAACCTGTCTAATTCAATTTTAAAGTTGCCAACACAATTTAATCATGCAGGATTAAACATGCGAGAATGTTGCTGTCAAACTAGATTTCTTTTCCTCAAAGAAATCTTTGATACTGCTGTTTTTTAAATTTCTCAAATAAATAAAAGCTTCTTGAAAAAAACAACAACAACTTTAAAGCTTTAGAGCCAGACTCATACAACTACAGCACAATTGAGTTATTTTTCCACGGAGCTCCTGTAGCCTGGATATTTCCTGGCAAATTAGCACAAACTGTCAAAGCAGTTTTATTTCTATGAATGTGAAAGAATGGAGCCAGTGTGACACTGATTGTTCAAATTAATGAACATTTAAAATCCCTTTATAAATGTAGGCTGCGGATTGGGAGCTGCTTCAATGGGCCTGGAGACAGTTAAGTGGAACACGTCTCTATGAGAGGGGAATAAAGACTGCCACACGAAATGAGCCTCATGCAAAGCACATCCACAGAGCTCCTGCTGTGAAGTCTGCGTGGAATCTGTGTCGCATATGGCACGAAGTCGTGGCTGTTTGATGTAGCAGCGCCCCGGGACAGAGTTCACGTTAAATTATAAGACACAGTTTGTAAAAGGGGAAGGCGGGGGACAAGGAATGTTTTGAGGCCAGTAAAGAGATTTCCTGCTGTGGAACAAGCAGCACTCTTGACGCCCAGAGGTGAACGAACATCATGCGTTGCCAGATTCAGTCGGCCCTGACTGACATGCTCCTCCTCAGTTCTCTTTAAATTACATGACTGGCAAATGCAAACAGTTTTCTAGGAATCGTTACACTAGAAGGTTATCTAATATATTTTTCCAGAACTCCAGACTAATTAAACCTTTTTGGATAATCAATACTGTAATCAGAGGTTCACCCTAACAAATTCTCCATAAGGTCAAACCATGCACTAATCAAAAAAACTGCACAAAATTAAAGAGCTACATCTTAGATTCTATAGATCTCATTTAGCAGGTTAAAGTTCGGGACAGTACCATTAGAAAAAGACTAAACAAGTATGATTTGTTTGGACAGGTGGTCAGGAGAAAGAAGACAGCAGCGCAGCTTTGATTTGCAAAGCTGCATCTGAGTAAGTTCCTTTATACAGATGAGGCCAGAATGGAGATGTTTGGCCATAATGCACAGCACCACATTTAGCAAAAGCCAAACACAGTATATCAGGATAAACACCAACTGTCTGGGGTGGAGGGGTGATTATTCAGGCTTGTTTTGCAGCCGCGGGGCCTCGGCACCTTACAGTCATTGAGTCGACCATAAACTCCTCTGTAAACCAAAGGATTCCAGAGTCAAATGTGAGGCCATCTGTCTGACAGCCAAAGCTTGGCTGAAATTATGTCATGCAACAGGACAATGATCCCGATCAGACCAGCAAATCAACAACAGAATGGCTGGGGAAAGTAAAGCATCAAGGTCTGTGTGAAGCTGAAGCCTGACGTGCCTTTCTGTGAATCTTCCCTTAGCCACTAACAAAAATGTAGTTTCTGGTACAGAGAAGAACCAGTCTGCATTTCATTTATTTCATATTGTGTTATTTTACCACGTAATATTGAAGTGCACATTAAAAGCAGATTTGTTTGCTGTGCTGTCTGATACAGAAAATAAGTTCTTTGTTTTCTATTGTCCTCTTCCTCATCCTCTGGGAATTGCACAGTACTTTATCTAGAAGAATAAAAACAGCATATTGATTTTGTAAATGTTGTATGGGTGATGCGCAAAGACACAGCTAACTGTTGACATATGAACCATTTAAATGAGCAAGTTGGTTGGAAGACAGGAGATGAAAAAACATTTAATATTGATAAACTAATATTGATAAACTGTAGTCTGTTCCTTCCACCCACAACATGTGCGACTGGAACAGTGTTGTGAAATATCCATATTTTAGAATTCTATAAATGGGTGGATGCTCGATATAACAAATAAATCAAACTTAAACTATGCATATTTCCAGTTCTTTGACTGATATCATAGTACAGCATGAAGGGCAAAAGACCTCCTCAGTGTCTGGTGGTATAAATTCAGTTTGTCAACCACACATCTCACTGGCCAGGAGGAGATGATTCATACCCTGCAGTCCACCAGGAACAGAGTGCATCATTTTATCTTTTGATTCCAATATAAGCAAAGATTTGTGTGTGTGTGTGTGTGTGTACAGAAAAACCCACTGGAAGCATGAACTGCCTCTTTATTGGCAGCCAGGTCCATCAGCAGTCCTGTGGTTCCCCCAGCCTGCCAGACAGCAAACATGCAGCTCAGAGGCACAAAGTCAGCCAGCAGCTCACCAGCTGGACAGCCGCTAACGCTAACAAAGTGTTTAGCTAATGTTGTCTTTATAATTCCACTGTGGTAAAAATCTGCCAGCACAGTCCTTTCTTTTAGTTTCTTTTATATGTGATGAGGAGCAAACTAACAAAGCTTTGTTGAATTTTGTTGCTGTATTTCTTTAGTTTTCATCCCACTCAGTACAGCACAGAGTTTCAATGAAAACAGTTGCTTTTCTAACTTTATTAGGACTCACAGGGATGGATTGTTCATCGATCATCAGCACTAAGCAGTCATCACAAAGCTTTGATTAGTAGTTAGCATTAGCCAAGCTAGCTGCCTGTTCACATACAGCTGGCTGATAATTAGCCACAGTGACCAGCGGCTACATTTTGATGCCACGGTGCACAGGCAGCCAACTCCCAGACAATGTTGGCATAATGGTCGCACTAGAGCATTTGACTAAACACAGTTTGATGCTTCTAAAAATTTATTTCTGTCAACTTTTAGCATGAGCAAAGTAAAGCAACAGGCCTACAACTAAATTTGGCAAAGCGTGACCCCAATGTGAAACTGAATAAGAAGTGAGAGTGTAAAATGCATCCCTGCAAATCCTGCCTTAGCCATTTAGTTCATCTGTTTGCGCATTACTAAAAATGGAGGCAATGGTCTCAATGGTGGTCTGAACGAGATCTGTATCCATCTCCTGGTATTGCAGGTACTGCAGTTCCTGGAGTGGCCACTTGAGACTTGCTCCAAAAGGGATTTCTGCGGTACAGTCCAACTTCACAGCATTTTTAATAGTTTTTATTCTCTGTAGTTAAATTCCCCTTCAGTACAGGGAGTGATTATTGATGTATTTATTGGCTAACATCTGTTTAGATACCATTAAAGATGCAGGTGTTTGATTAACACCTGTATATCGGTTTTCAGTCTACTAAGCTTCAGCTCTACTAGTTCGAGTGACAGAACCAAACTTTTTGCCTGCCATGTCTTCCAAATTAATTTCCAAGTTTTGTAAGTACAGCTCTTTTTTCTTTCTGGCTCTGATATTGTTTGGCAAGAGCAGCTTTTTTAGCTTTTGAAGCTGAAGGCTGGAACTGAATCAGAATGGATCAAGGGTGACAAGAGGGTTCATCTCGTGCTGTGGGCAGAGGTCATCTCATGTCCTTCGTTCTTTAAGAGCTGCACAAGTGTTGTTCTTTCACTCTTCACAGCCGAATGACTGTAATAAAGAACTTGAAACTAATGCGACACACTGCTGTCCCTCCCTGTACCTTGAATGTGTTATAACACATTTGTGACATCTTTATTTTCTTAGTTTCCACTTCGACTCGGTCTTTAATGTATATTGAGCAAAAGACCGAGTTCTTTAGGGAGGAAATCGTTAACAGGGAGCCAGAGGCCTCTGTCAGGACCTATTAGTTATTGAGACACAGCATAAACACAGGAAAAAGAATGACAGTGACTGCGTAGTTTGATTTATGGTATCAAAAAGGTAGATGTCCTCCTCGCACAGGCAGGAGAAAGAAACCCCCTCTGTCAGCATAAGTCCCTGATCTTTAACAACAGGGAATACTCATTTTAATGTCTTTATTTCCTCAGTTATAAGATGAAGAAAACAGCCAACAACTTCTTCAATTCTTCTAATTTTTAATGATTAAAATAAAAAACAGAATCTCTGCTACTGTTCAGTAGAAAACTTTCTTACTTCTTTTGAGCATCACTGCTAATCTCATGAGGTTCCTTCAGCCCTGGTTCAGGAAGAAGCAGCAACACCTTGTCAAAGGAGGCTCTTCACCTTTGAAAAGGTTGCCCTTTACAAATTCTCTGACATGCCTGTGCGACACTTTTCATATTTAACAGCATTTTTGTTCTCTCTTTCACTCTGAAGTCAAATATTTCTATGTTCTTCTCAAGCTTTTAAGTGTGTGCATGATGTTACTGCAGCGATTCAAATGAAAGCCGCTGCAGTGTCTGACCACATAAGCATGACAGAGGAGGAAATGTATATTTTGTGAGGAAGCACTTCAAGCACTGAGAATGAGACCACGGGGAAATTTATAAACACGTCTTTCTCTCTCAGTTTTGACCTTCTGCAGTTTTCTCCTCAGATTTTTTTTTAACTAAAATGGGCTTCAGGGTTTGTTAATCTGTAAATCTGACAATGGGGTGAATGGTTTAGTAACAATTACAAAAAGCTTTGCAGATTATGTTTTAATTCTATTGTCTCCTTGGTGCTATAATCTGTTGCATTAAATGTATTCAAATGGTAGAAGGTTACCACAGAAATCTGGTTATGATCTTCATTTTCTGCAGCGCTCAGGCTCTCATGGACCCTCTGCGTAAACGCCACAGTGGAACATTTCAGTTATATTAAGCTAACTCATGTCAGGTCAGCACATCAAGCACTTTTTTACTTAAAATAAAAAAGGTAGATATTTACAGAAATGAATCAAATTGAATTAAATTCAATATAGAGAAATCCCTGCTATAAATAACTCGTATCGCTCATCGCTATGCTATTTTTGCTATTTTTACGATTTTCTAAGGCAACATTTGGATAACTTACACTGAAATTTTTCATGTGACACAAACACACTAGGCCTCATTAACTATTTCCTATTTATTTAAAAAGGGACACTGCCGTTTAACATAGTTCCAGTATGACGCATGCTTCAAAGAGAGTTTATGGTCATTGCTAGTTTTCAGCCCTTGTTGGGCTTATACTAACACAGCATGTTCTTACCCTGCTCAAAAAAAATAAGTGAACTGGTGTGGGAAAATAAACTGAGCATTGAAATCAAAATAGATTTTCTGATATTTAATGAAAGTGGGAGAAATAATAGTACACAGAGGCAACTGACTTCCACAGCATGAACACTAAAAATCACAGTTTAATTCCTTAAACGTGCACACCGGCCTGTTTTGTTCTTACCTGTCTTTTATAACGCTATTCTACGCTGTACATCATAAATTTGCATGCTAATGATTTAAAATGATTCTGAATCCACAGGTTGTGTCGGGTGCCTGCAATCTTCATAAAACCACACACCTATTTCTGTATGTACTCTAGGAAAAACACATTGACCTGTAGCCTCCAATCCTAAGTCCAAAAAGCAGGAGAAAATCCAACTGAAGAAACTGAAGTAGCTGAATATTGTTTTCCCTGAGATGCTCAGTGTGGCTCAAGTAAAAGAAAAAAACGTCTAAGAAGTTTAAAAAATGACTGAGAGACTATAAGAAAAAACAGAATGGTAGAAGTTATTTGTGATAAATGATAATGTGAAATGTGAAAGTGGCGATATTAAAAGGCAGTCTCTTAAGCAAGACCCAGGAGAGACAGCTTCACAGTTCAGCTCGTTTATTAACTCAGGAGCAGATGTCTGCGAGGAGGCTCAGACAGACAGAGCAGGTGGCAGAGAGACGAGTCACTGGACGAGAGGTAGATTAATCCAGGTAAGTTGGTTCGCAGATATTTTGCAGACAAAGTCCAAAGGTGAGCTTGCAGAGAATAAGAGAGAGCTTAACCACTATGCGCGGGGGGGAGGCTGCGGGAGGGCCAGTTGTTTGCTTTGTGACTGCAGCTGAGGTCATGGGTTGCTGGGTGGGCAAGCGGAGGTTGTGAGTTTTTCAATGAGGGATTCCAGAAGGAATGGACCAGCTCATCAAGGACAGGGAAATGGATCTGAGGATTGAGCCGCTTCTCAGCCACGGCGAGAACATTGGAAAGTGGAGAGACAAGGACATTAAACTCAGGAGCTTAAAGACCACAGGTGAGCCACATTGAGGGATCAGGAGAGCCTGTTTACCACTCTGGTGATGCAGACAATGTTGATGAGGCAGATGTGGAGCAGGTGAGCTTGCTGAAGAGCAGGAGCACAGGACAACACCCAGAGACGGAGCATGGCTGCTCAACCCAACCAAGCCTAGCGTGACAAGGAGCTGGAACACCAAAACCAACAGCAAACCATCCCAAAAGTGTTTAGTTCAAATTCTAAGCATTTTAACTTTCTTTGTGTGTGTTTCTAAGACTGCTAGGACTTTGTGTCCCAAGACTAATTTACTAATTTTCAGGTAAGAAAAATGTGGCTGACAGAGCAGTCCTAATAAAAAGCTCTTACACACAGTTTGCACACAGATTTGTTTGTATCCAGTGTTCTTATGATTTCAGTGTGCATGTGTTTCAGTTTTAAAATTATATCAAAGGTTTATCAAACAGCTTCTTGGCATCTACATAGATCCACAAACAGTGAACATAACGGTTTTATCTGGTGCACAATAAATGTGGTGACTCTGGTCACGTTGAGTTCTCCAGGCTGGCGTGTCTTGTGCCAATAATTCAGAGCTACTTTGTTTATATATATACTGGGCAGTTCACAGTACAATCATCTCAAGGTGCTTGAGATGATTGTACAGTATTAGAGGAGCCCAGCCATCACACAGTCCTCTATAACAGGAAAAGTCCTTTGGCAGAACCAGGATCAGGGAGGAGTGCCATCTGCCTCGACGGGTTGGGGGTGATGGGCGGGGGGAAAACAGAAAAGAGGAACACAGAGAGACTGGGAACAAACAGAGAGCAGACAAAAGTTCCCCAGAGTGTCGTTAAGGATCCAACTGCTATAAATAGAAATGGTTTACTCAAAGTAACACAAGATTCAACAATAATTTCTGAATGCAGGCCGCAACATGTGCAGTCAGCTCTAAATGTGAGAAATGTTTAAATGTGTCATCAGTGACTTTTACAGAAAGGCAACCGTAAAACAGAAACAATCACTGTTTATGGCACTTTATTTTCCATTGGGTAGTTTAATATTTATTACTGTCCTGTGAAGACCACGTAGGTTTTCCTCCTTCCTCGGCTTGAGTAATGCATGTTTTGTAGGAAGGTTCAGAGGAGGGAGGTTGGAGACTGTTACCATTATAGGCTCATCCGGTCAGGATGAGAATGAACAGTCAGCAATCACTTGCAGGATTTTTCGTTTTATTGAATAATGAGCAAAAGGAAAGACACACGTGGACTGCTATCTCTGAACGGAAATAAAGTGCGATTTAAGTAACTTAGTAACTCAAAACAATACATGAACTCAGAAGACTCAAACAGAAACTCACCTCAGCTCCCACCCCATGTGGGAGTGAAGAAAGAGTGAGCTGCAGGTGAGTGCAGTCCTTATATAACGAGTGACAGTTGAGTGCAATTAAGGGAAAGCACCACACCCAATCAAAGGTGAGGAAAAGAAACAAGGTGCATCTGACACTCCACACCAGTTGGTGGCGGTAATGCACCATTTTGCTGTTTGCCAACCACCAATAAACCATATAAAGAAGAAGAAGAAGGCGCATCTCTTGCCAACACTTTAAAAGCTACTTAACACTACATCCCGAAGCCTTGTCATCACAAAACCTTGATAATGAAGATTAGACAACATGTCTGTTAAGATTATGAATCACAGTCGAATTTGTTTGTTTCCATTTTTCAATTCAACTTGGTTTTATTATTATTTAGCACCAGGGGCGATTCTAGGATCAGAGCTTTGGGGGTGCTGAGCACCCAGAGAGCTGCCCATCCAGGCAAGATAAACTTTACACGTCACGATGAGACGTCTTCCCCGTCTCTGTCAGTCCCTGCATCCTTAAATGTCTCCAGTTGTCCCGAGTTCCCTCTGACTGTCTCCTTGGTGCATTTAAACCCCTGTTCCTCCCTGTCCTTATCGTCTGCTGTCTTCATCTCCGTTATCAGACATCATAATTGTACCCTCTCTGTGCAAGTCTGCAAATTTCTTCATTAAATCATAAGATTCTTAAATTCACCAAGTCTCTCTGTGCCTGGGTCCTCGTCACAAAACATGACATGACTGTTTTGTACATTTTAACACAATTTAATCCCCACATTTGTGAAAGAAAAGCAAAACACTTTTTTGAAAAGTTTGTAACAAAACCATCAAATCTGATAAAGGTTATTTAAATGCTGCTAAAGAAGAATGGATTGTAATTTTAAAAAATACATATCCTAACCTTAATTACTGCGGGAGAATAATGAATGATGCTCACAGTGAGTAAAAAGTAAACTGAGTGCATTTTTTGGACAGAGATTCACTTTTAATGTGTATGTATAATATAATACATATACATAAAAATACACTCCTAAAATATAATGTAACATCATTTGATGTTACACTTTTACCTGAATG